>NC_089837.1:212300475-212914975 GCF_035609145.1 Eleutherodactylus coqui | reverse complement strand
AAGGACGGACAGAGGCTGGACAAATAGATTTGTTTTCAGTTTTTTCCCACCAAAAGGCAGCACTGCGTATATTCTATGAACATGAGAAGTTTAATAACTGTGCTGTGTCCCTGCTTATGTGTCACAGAACGTGAGGGTAGCAGAGTTATTATAACTCTGGCAGAGCAGGTATTTTTTTTCCCAATTAAGGAAAGCAAATGGCGAAGCCAGCAGTAAAGCGTAGCTGGGTGCGTATGATTTAGCACTGTTCTTCACGCAGCTCACACGTCTCCACCGCCCGTAAGGACGGACAGAGGCTGGACAAATAGATTTGTTTTCAGTTTTTTCCCACCAAAAGGCAGCACTGCGTATATTCTATGAATAATAACTGTGTTGTGGCCCTGCCTATACAATTCTTTCCCTGCAGTATCAATGGAGGGTGGAATGCTCTGCAGAGGCGATTTTGAGAAGCCCAAAAAAAATGCAGCACAGCTAACAGCAGCCTGGACAGTACTGCACACGGATAAATATGGCCCTAGAAAGGACCGTTGAGGTTCTTGAAGGCTACACTCACTCCTAACACTCTCCCTGCCTATGCAGCACTTCTGTCCCTAATGCCAGGTGCAACGGTCTGCAGAGGCGATTTTGAGAAAAAAAAAAATCCCACTGCTAACAGCAGCCAACACACAGCTATCAGTGGCCCTAATAAGGACCTTTGGGGGGTCTTGAAGCCTACACTAACTACCAATTCTTTCCCTACAGCAGCTCCGGTATAAACAGCACTGTCCCTCATCTAACTCACACCGCATCTGAGGCGAGCCGCGGGAGGGGCCGACTTTTATATTAGGCGAACACCTGATCTCGCCAGCCACTCACAGCAGGGGGGTGGTATAGGGCTTAAACGTTGCAGGGGGAAGTTGTAATGCCTTCCCTGTCTTTCAATTGGCCAGAAAAGCGCGCTAACGTCTCAGGGAAGGAAGTGAAAGTAACCAGAACACCGCATGGTGTTCGTTACGAATAACGAACATCCCGAACACCCTAATATTCGCACGAATATCAAGCTCGGACGAACGCGTTCGCTCATCTCTAAAGTTTATACTTTGTTTTATGTTTTGGTATTTCTGTACACAAAAAAATTTCTTTTGAAGTTTTGCTTTTGTGTTGCTGCATTCCAAGAGCCATAGCATTTTTATTTTTCCATTGATGAAGCTCTTTTTTTTGGTGGAGTGAACTCCAGTCTTCATTTATCCAATATTTGGGAACATAACCTGTTTCCCTGAAAATAAGCCCTACCCCAAAAATAAGCCCCAGCATGATTTTTAAATAGTGTCCAAGCAGCTATACATGTAAAAAATAAATATTTTGAAACACGGTATAATATTTTGATTGCTTTGTATTCCATTTTTTTTAAGAGATAAAAGTGTCTGCGCCTTATCGTCCAGAGGTGATCAAGTAGTGTGCTGATAAAGCCCGCTGCTTGATCATCAGGAGAACTTTGCAGCCATCAGTTCTCCCTCTCCCTGCCCAAACAGTGTAGGACAGGAGCAGTCCCCTCCAGCAGATAATGCTGAAGTTCAGGGCTGTAAATTACTATCACTCACATCATCCTGGGGTGCAGGTCCTTCTCTTCCCTACACACAGGGGCAGGAAAAAGATCAAAGGTCTTGCAGTAGCAGCTGGACCTTTGATGATGTCATAACCATGTGAACAGGACCTTTATGACCAGGAAGCAGACATTTGTATGTGGGGATTTAATGTTAACATGCCAGCTGCAGAGGTGTGTGTGTATATACGAAGCACATGCAGCATGCTGTGTATGTGTATAATGTGAACGTATGGGCTTACACCATTGTTTGAATATATGTGCTAGGTTTAATAGCAGCTGACTGTTAGCCATTAACCCCTTTTTTTATACTAGAACATCAAAGTTAATGTCAGTAGCCCCTCCACTTTGTTAGCCCCCCAGAGACATTTAAATTAGTAAGAAATATTTTTTTATGTTTTCTGTTGTCTAAATCTGGGGTGTGTTTTATAGTCAGCTGCATCTTATAGTCTGAAAAATACAATACTCACATATAAGTGCCTGTACAGCAGTTACAAATACAAATGCACTAGGTACGGTGCCTCTATGACATGTCAAACATTTTCTGGAAGTTCAGATACTCTGTAAATAGCCAAGTCAGTTACCTGACCTCAACCTGATTGAGCATGCTTTTCACTTACTGAAGACAAAACTGGAGGCAGAAAGACCCACAGACAAGCAAAGCAGCAGGGTTGCCAACCATCCAGGAATTTCTGGACAATCCATAAAAATAGAGGATTTGTTTTCAGTGTCCATAAAAAATATTAGATACATACGGAAATTTTTTGAGGCTGCTGGTATTTGAGTAAGTTATTATAGCTGTAATTATCATAATTTTAAGGGCAGCTTCAGATGACCGTGTAGCGGCCGGGTTTTCAGGCCCGGCCGATATATGGTGTCCCTCTCTGCAGGGGGAGGAGGCTGGAAGAGCTGGGAGCAAGGCACTGAGCTCCCGCCCCCTCTCCATCTCCAGTATTTGCAATGGAAGGGGGCAGGGCTAAGTTTTTGGACTTAGCTCCGCCCCTCCCCCTCCCATTGCAAATAGTGGAGAGGGGGCGGAGAGGCGGCGGGAGCTCAGTGCAATGCTCCTGGATCTTCCAGCCTCCTCCCCCTGCAGAGAGGGACAGCGTATATCGGCCAGGCATGAAAACCCGGCCTATGCATGGCGTCTGAATAAGCCCTAAAACTCAAAGCAAATTCTGGTTATAAGATTATATCAGTATTTGACTAATAGGCATAAACTGTACATATATAACTTATCATTATCGTTTAGTTGAATTTTCCAATGTGTCCAATCGTTTTGGTTTTCAAAAAATTAACATCCAGTGAAAGAGTGAAAACTGCAATTTTTCCACAAATATTTCTAATTATTATGCTTTGTTTAAGAATTTTAGAAATGCTCTACACATGGCGCCAATCTTTTTTCTGAAAATACTATAGTGCTCCGGAATGAAACTAGCACATCATGAGGCCTAATTTGGTGATGTACACACAGCCCAAAATAGCAGCGGCTTTAAGGTGAAATAAAAAAGTGAAACCCCTAAGAAGTGACCCTATTTTGGAACCTCCCCGCACACACCCCCCTAAAAGAATTTAGCAAGGGGCGTGATGAGCATTTTGACTCTACAGATGTTTTGCAGAAATTTATGCAAAATAGCTGGTGTGAAGTGAAAATTGTAATTTTTCTAAAGATATGCCATTCCACTGCGCAAAAGACACACTCCTTTTAAAGGGGTTGTCCCGCGCCGAAACGGGGTTTTTTTTTTTTTCAACAGCCCCCCCATTCGGCGCGAGACAACCCCGATGCAGGGGTTAAACAAGAACACCGCACAGCGCTTACCTGAATCCCCGCGCTCTGGTGACTTCTTACTTACCTGCTGAAGATGGCCGCCGGGATCTTCTCCCTCGGTGGACCGCAGGGCTTCTGTGCAGTCCATTGCCGATTCCAGCCTCCTGATTGGCTGGAATCGGCACGTGACGGGGCGGAGCTACAAGGAGTCGCTCTCCGGCACGAGCGGCCCCATTCAGAAAAGAAGAAGACCCGGACTACGCAAGCGCGTCTAATCTGGCGATTAGACGCTGAAAATTAGACGGCTCCATGGAAACGAGGACGCTAGCAACGGAACAGGTAAGTGAAAAATTTCTGATAACTTCTGTATGGCTCATAATTAATGCACAATGTACATTACAAAGTGCATTAATATGGCCATACAGAAGTGTATAACCCCACTTGCTTTCGCGGGACAACCCCTTTAAGCAGGTACATCGAGGTAGAACAAAAATGCCATAAATGGGGACATAAACTGCTGTTTCAGCACACTACAGGGCTCTGAAGGGCAGAAACACTTTTTGGCTTTTAGGGCTTAAACAAACAAAAGTGTTTGTGCATGTTTTTGCGTAAGTGTAACTCACAGCCACAAAACGTGACAAAAAGACCCCACTGATTTCAATGGGTTCATTATCATGAGAGTGTTTCTCGCGCGTAATTTGTTTCATGTCCTATCTTTTCGCGATCCTCGGAACACATCACCCACTGTTTTCAATCGCACAGTAAAACACATCACACGACGTGCGATGCATGGTTTCCCATTGAAAACAATGGAAACACCCGCCGATCCTCTAACAAGGCTAAAAAGCCGTGCCGGAAGGTCGCTACTTCTCTGAAGTGGTGAGAGGCATTTTTGCAAGAGTTTCTTGAGCTGATATCACGCTCGCCCGAGTGTAGGTAGCCTTAGGCCTCATGTCCACGGGGAAAATCGGGCCCGCTACAGATTCTACATGTAGAATCTGCAGCGGGTCCCTCCTGCCCCGCGGACATGAGCGCTGAAAATACAAATAAATGAGAATAAACTCACCTCCCATCCGCTCCGTTTCTTCTCTTCGCCGCGGCGTCATCTTCTCTCGTCGCGGCCGGATCTTCATTCTTCGGCTCGGCGGATGTGCACGATGACGTCGGTGACGTGCCCCGCGCATGCGCCGGGCCAAAGCAAAATGATCCGGCCGCGGCTGAGAGAGGATGGCGCGGCGCCGAAGAGAAGAACCGGAGTGGGTAAGTAAAATGTGATTTTTGTGTCCCGCGGATCCGGACGGCTTCCATAGGCTTCAATAGAAGCCCGCGGGAGCCGTCCCCGCGGGAGACCCGCATGAAAATGGAGCATGGTCCGGATTTTTTCATGCTCCATTTTTTTTTAAATCACTTTTATTGACGATCCGCGGGTATTTATGTACCCGCGGGTGGTCAATGCATCCCTATGGGGTGCGGATCCGCGCGCGGGAGAAGAGTTAAAATCCGCTGCGGATTTTAATTCTTCTTTTCCCCGTGGACATGAGCCCTTAGAGTACAGATTTTGCTGGATTTTCACACGCCATGCCACATTTGCAGAGCCTCTAAAGATTCTGTGCAGTGAAGTCCCCAATTTGGAAACTACAACCTTAGGCCTCATGTCCACGGGGAAAATCAGGTCTGCTACGGATTCTCCATGTAGAATCCGTAGCGGGTCTCTCCTGCCCCGCGGACATGAGGCATAAAAATAACAATTAACTCACCTCTCGCCCGCTCCGGATCTTCCCTTCGCCGCGGCTTCATCTTCTGTCCGGCACGGCCGGATCTCCTTTCTTCGGCCCGGCGGATGCGCAGGGCACGTCGGCTGCGTGCCCCGCGCATGCGCCGGCCCGAAGAAAAAAGGTCCGGCCGCGACGGAGAGAAGATGAAGCCGCAGCGAAGGGAAGATCCGGAGCAGGTGAGTAAATTCCGATTTTGGTCTCCCGCGGATCCGGACAGCTTCCATAGGCTTCAATAGAAGCCTGCGGGAGCCGTCCCCGCGGGAGACCCGCACGAAAATGGAGCATGGTCCAGATTTTTTCATGCTCCATTTTTTTAAAAATCCCTTTTATTGACCATCCGCGGGTATTTATCTACCCGCGGGTGGTCAATGCATCCCTATGGGATGCGGATCCGCGGGCAGGAGAAGAGTTAAAATCTGCTGCGGATTTTAATTCTTCTTTTGCCCGTGGACATGAGGCCTTAGGGCTCCTGCACACTTGTGTTTTTTTCACGCGTTATAGTTGCCCTTTTTTTCATGCTATATTGCTGCTTTTTTTCACGGATTGTCAATGGGACTTTCTAATGTTAAAAACGCACCAACTTGCGATGAGTTTTTAACATTAGAAAGTCCCATTGAAAATCACGTCAAAAAAGGCAGATATAATGTGTGAAAAAAACGCAAGTGTGCAGCAGCCTTTAGGCTTCCTTCAAAGTCTTTTTCTGACGTTTCTTTGGATGAAAAAATGCCCGAAGAGTGGCATGCATTTTTTTTACTGGTGAATTTTTGTTGGTATCTTTTAGTCACACATATGTCTTTTATGTGGCCTTTTTTCCTATAGAGAAGCTTAAGGGAAAACGCCTGGAGAAAACGATAGCCAACAGCATGCTATAATTTTCAATATCACTATGGACCCCAAAAAATGAAGAAAAGATGAGAAAAATGCCACTACAAAAAAAACTATTTTTAGGGCATTTATTGTTTTAGTGACATGGCTTCATTAAAAAGGAACATCACATTTATGCACTAAAAACTGCCCCAGAAAATTGCGCCAAGTTTTGGTGCAATATTTGTTGTAAACAGAACCAACTAACAGGTGGCATATAGTTAGACTAGACAGTTTAACCCCTTAGTGACGGCCCCATTGCCTATTTACGTCCTAGCTTTGTGAGCTTTAATCCTCGTAGCCAACAACCTGAAGCTGTCATGGGGGGCCGCGGGAAGCCCCTCCCTCTGGTCATGCGATCGGTGCTATCCAATGGATAGTGCTGATCGCATTAAAGTAAATAAAAAGTAAAAAAAGATAGAGTTTCCGCTCCCCTCATGGACCGCAGCCATGAGGGGGCTAAAACTACTCACCCCCATCCTCCGCCATGATCTGCTCCGGAAAGGAACCTCTGGCGTCTTCTGCGCAATGCGTGCCTAAGTGAAAATGGCAACGCATGTGCAGATGACCAGATCGGCGCGGGACATTTGAAATCTGCTTCCCAGCTACTGAAGGTAGCCGGGAAGCAGGAGATGTCACTGGGGACTGCGGCGAGAGGTCCCCAGGTCCGTCCGTGATCGCCGCTATCCGATGTATAATAGCGATCATGGAAAAATTCAAAAAAGTTAAATAAAGTTAAAGTTTTACCTTCCCTCATGCATCAGATCTATGAGCAAAGGTGAAAATACTCACCCCCGTCCTCCATGATGCCTTTCGCGCATGCTCTCCCAACTGTCAGGTGCGTGCTCAGAATGTCTCGCCCCCTGGGAAATTTTAAATCCCTCTGCTCCCAGGCAGCATGTGCAGCCAGGAGCAGAAAGATGTCTCTGGGAACCGCTGTATGAGGTTCTTGGTCACATCATTACTCTTATCCAAAGGATAATAGTGATCGTGTAAAGTAAAAAAAGTTCATAGTTGTGAGGGAGGATAAAATTACGTACCTAAGGCCCCCAGATTTATCCACGGACCTTACCCGAAGTGGCGGACGCATGCAGAAAAGCCGCAGATTGCCCACGTAATTTAAAATCTCCCTGCTCCTGGCTACCAAATGTAGCCGAGAGCCTGGAGATTTCACGAGGTGCAGCGGTACGCGTTCCCTGGTCACGTGATCGTTGCTATCCAATGTATAACGGCCGACACTTACATGTAAATAAAAAGGTTAAATTTCACCTCCCGTCATAGATCCGATCTATGAGGGGAGGTGAAACTACTTACCTAAGGCCTTCGGCGATGTCCCCTGACGGGATCTTTATCCGCAGACCTTTTTTCTACTTCGACGCATGCACCCGTTGGCAAAATGGTGGAGGCAAGCGCACAAGCTGGGGAGGGTCCAGGAAATTAAAAATCTCCTTGCTCCTAGCTACTAAAGGTAGCCGAGAGCTTCGATCAGTGACTGAGGGCCTCTATGAGCTGGGTTATGACGCAGCGCTGGCTTTCATTGCCTGACGCTGAGCTGAGTTAGCCAATCAGAGCATTAGCTTTGTAGGCATGGAGGAGGGAGCCACAGTCTGAACCGTGGGAGGTGAGTATTGATTTTTTTTTTCTACACCGTATTCCTGGCGTATAAGTCAACAGTTGAGGGTCGTCTCATAACGCCCAGTAGTCCTAAACGCCGGAAAATACGGTAGTTTTTCCACGTGCAAGAAAGATGGGGCAGGACCTATGTTAATCAGATTTTAATCCTTGTGTTTCCGCTCTTGAACTCGACAACGTAAGGCCCAATGTCCACAGGTCGGATCGGATTCTGCATGCAGGAGCCCGCAGCGGAATCCGACCTTCTCATGTGGCCACTGCTTACCCGTCTGGGTCTTCTGCATGCCTCTCCGGGTCTACTATTTTTTTCACTGCTTTCCCGCAGCCTGTTCACAATTCAATTGTGGACGGGCCGCGGATTGGACGACTTTTATTGGACTTCAACAGCAGCTTTCTGTGCGGTAACCGCAGTGAAGTGGAGCATGCTGCAATTTGATTTCAGCACCAAAAGATCCGCGAAACAAATCTGCATGCTTTAATTCATGTGTGGACGCCCATGCTTCCCAATGGTGACCCGCATGGATTCCGCAAACCAGATTCGCCTGTGGACATTGGGCCAAAGGCCTACCTCATACAGACCCTTCTGTCAGCGCAGCGCTATACGTGTCAAAGGCTCCCATTGTTTTCAATGGAGCCTCTCACACAGCCGCGATTGTGGTGCTTTCCAGCGCCGTGATTTTCGAGCAGTCGGTTCTATTTTTGAGTGTTTAGCACTCCTAATGATAAGCGCTAAAAACCAGCGTCAGCCGCAGCATCACTGTGGCCGAAGACCAAAACGTGTCAAGGGCCCGCGATTTAAAGTGCGTTGCATCACGTGTGAGGGGGGCCTACATACCCATGTTTCGGAATACAAACCCGCAGCATTTTGCGGATTCACTGCCCACAACGTTGGCACCCTGCAGATGTAATCTCCTCCACATGACCCGGACTGTCGTTCCCTGCGGACCTTACACGGTGTGCACGCTGTGCAGCCGCCCTTTGGGTGTGATGCACACAAGTTGTCATGACTGCAAACTGACAGTCACGAAAAAATGCAACCCTACTGGATTTCTTGTGACCGTCGGGTCACAACAATCAGCAAGTCACAACGTGACCACGTGTATTTATGTTCCACGCCGTGATTGTTGACAGAGCGCTGCAGTCGCACCCAGTGCCCCCGGGTAGCCCTGGACTAATCGCTGGCATTTAATGATTGACTAGCAGGCACCCATACTGTCCTGTCAGGAGCCACAAGACCCACTGCTGCTCATGTACAGCCTCACCACCAAGCCCATAGGTAAATGGAGGAGAAGCCAGCAGCCAGTTCTCCTGCCTGCCCCCTTCCCCCTCCCCCGTCACACACAGCATTACTGACCCCCCTCAGCCCACATCTGCTGACTGCTCTGCAGAGCGCGGGCTGCGGCCGTGACGTCACCGAGCTGTGGACGTGACTCCCCTCCTCCCGCCGCCGCTGCTGACGGCACGTGGGACACGTCAGGCCGGGCTACACTGAGGGAAGCGTGCAAGAACCGGTTTGTGCTGGCGAGTGACTCGCACAACGCCCACAGCGCGCCGGCCTCTTAGTAGCGGGCCGAGCCGTGACTATTGTGACTAGAAGTAAACACACGGCGTGATGGCGGCGCCTCCCGCCTTCATTGTTGTGCGCATCAGTAAGGCCTCCTTCCCACGAACGGATTTCCGCCGCGTAATTCGCGGCGAAAATCCGCTGCGTTGCACGCAGCTATTAGGTTCTATTGAACCTAATAGCTCCATGCTCACGATGCGTAATTCCACCGCGGAATTACGCACCGCGATTTCTCCCGTCCTCACCCGCAGCATGCTCTATTTTCTGCGGGTGAGGACGGGCTGTACGCACTGACGGCTTCCATTGCAGTCAATGGAAGCCGTCCATTCACGCTATCTCCCGCTGTAACCAGCGGGAGATAGCGTGAAAAAACGCTTTCCCGCCCACCGCCGAGCGTCATATGACGCCAAATGACGCGGTCCGGCCGCGTCACGTGACACGGCTGGTGACGCGAGAGCGGTGGGCGGTGACGAGCGGTGACGCGGCGGTGGTGGGCGGGGAAGCGATTTCACGCTATCTCCCGCAGGTAAGTATAGGGGCTCTGGGGGGCGCCGTGACGGGCTTCACAGCGGAATATTACGCTGCGGAGCCCGTCACGCTCGTGGGAAGGAGGCCTTAAGAATGAGGAGCCCGCGGCTGGCACTGTACCCAGCGCTGTGGGCTGGCACCCGGGCACCGCGCTCTCACGTGCTCTGCCAGGCACTCCACCTGGCATGTGTGCTGGTTTATAGCACTTAAAGGGCCAACATGTTTCACTCAACCATTAATCGTTCCAAAAGTCATTAAATCGCCTGCTTTAGTGTGTGTTACGTAGGCATAACAATCATGGCGGCGTGCGCAGGAACCGACGGCGATGTGCGAGCGAACAATGTGTCTGCATAACCAGGCTGAACGAGCTCTGACATCGCCTGCTCGTGCGAATGATAAATCGCTCCGTGTAAATGTACCCTGCGGGCGGGTCCAGGCGGCCGTATACACAGCTGCACTCGCCATGACGGGCGTAGCTGCGTATGAACGGGTTTTTCCCCCCAGCCATTCAAAATCAGCGCCATAATGCAGGAGATTGAAACCAACCAGCGGCAGATGGGTGCGGCGCGATCTTTTCTCGTGTGTAGTATTAACAAGCGACAATCTCGCCAGCGAAAATGAAAGCATTGAAATCAATGATTTTGTTCCGTTCCGCGGCCGTGATTTTCAGCCCGTGCGCCTGTGTTAGGGATCCTTCGCACTCACTGGCCATTGGGGTTTGGCCGTGAGAAAATCGCATCTTTGTTCCCACAGTTTTTGAGCGTCAGCCATGCTTTTTCCTGAGGACAATCTCGCCTCGCTGCCGCCTGCAATGCTCTGGCGTGATAGGAGTTAAAAACACATTGCATCACACAAAAATCACAAGTCCGTGCGTTGCGATGTGATGAAAAGGAGGCTCCATAGGGAAACACGGGAGATTATAAAAAAAAATAAATCGCAAAATACAGAAAGCCGGAGCGTGACGCGATTTTTCTTTCCCTCCACATCGCATGAGTGAAAACATCGCACTTAAAAAATGATTGGGTTTATAATTCAGCATTCTCACTCACGCATCGCACAATTTTATCACAAGTGTGAAAGCAGCCCCATCTCTTACTCCTAAGGTGCGCACCGTCACACTAAGGACTCAAGTGCACGACCGTGTTTGCGGAGCTTTTTGCAGCTGTAAAAATCACGACAGCAAAAAGTAACGTAACCATTGCTTCCATAGTTTCATTTTCACTAGTGTGATTCTCGCGCGATATTACTACTGCTGCCCTATCTTTTGTCTTTTGTTTTTTCTCATACAATAACGCGGAGTTGGAACAGTTAAAAAAAAAAAAAGACTTCAATCCTTTGCGGCGCACATATTTGCGCATGCGCACGTGTGTTTAAGCCATAAGGCCCCCTTCACCCGGGCGCCAAAGTCACGCGATTTTGTAGCGTTGCTACAATGCTACAAATCGCATGTATGTGAAGCCCAGGCTTTCCTATGGGCTACTTCACACATGCGATGTTTTGTAACATGCTACAAAACGACACAAAAACCTCGCGGGTTCCACTATATGCACACGACTCGTGAGGTTTTGTAGCCCATGTTTCCCTATTCAGCCTTCATCTCTGTTGCATTGCCTCTCACGAAAACGCGGTTTTTGTGCAATGCAGCTTTGATAGGAGCAAATGCTACTGTCAAAGCTGTAATTTAAAGGGGTTGTCCCGCGCCGAAACGGGTTTTTTTTTTTTTTCAATAGCCCCCCCCCGTTCGGCGCGAGACAAACCCGATGCAGGGATAAAAAAAAACCCGGATAGTACTTACCCGAATCCCCGCGCTCCGGTGACTTCTTACTTACCTTGCGAAGATGGCCGCCGGGATCTTCACCCTCGGTGGACCGCAGGTCTTCTGTGCGGTCCATTGCCGATTCCAGCCTCCTGATTGGCTGGAATCGGCACACGTGACGGGGCGGAGCTACGAGGAGCAGCTCTCTGGCACGAGCGGCCCCATTCAGAAGGGAGAAGACCGGACTGCGCAAGCGCGTCTAATCGGGCGATTAGACGCTGAAAATTAGACGGCACCATGGAGACGAGAACGCTAGCAACGGAACAGGTAAGTGAATAACTTCTGTATGGCTCGTAATTAATGCACAATGTACATTACAAAGTGCATTAATATGGCCATACAGAAGTGTATACCCCAACTTTGTTTCGCGGGACAACCCCTTTAAGCCCTAACTGCAGGGGGAAAAAAATCCACATACATCACCTCTCTTGCGCTGTCAGCCTGGCCGCAGCTTCTCCCCAGGTCCCAGCACTGATCATCTTCTCTTCTGGCTGGGGATTGAAAAATCCCTACCTCTTGGAAGTGCTAACTGTCATTGGCTGACACTTAGCCAATCATAGCAAATGCTCGATGAATGGCAGAGATTGAACCAATCACAGCCATTCTTCGAGCACTGGCTATGATTGGCTAAGCGGCAGCCAATCACAGCCAGCGCTTCCAGCAGCCAGGGATTTTTCAATCACCAGCCAGAAGATGAAGAAGAAGATCAGTGCCGGGACCTGGGGAGAAGCTGCAGCGGCGCCCCGGACAGCCAGGTAGAGGTGATGTATACTTTTTTTTTTCCTTAGTTATAGCTTATATTTTTAAGCCCTCCCCACCAAACCCCTTGAAAATCCTCGCATGTGATGCTGCAAAGTCATGCAACTTTGTAGCGTCACATGCAACTTTGTAGCATTACAAAATCGCGGTATTGCCGCAAGAAGACGCTGCGATGCACAAACTCTTGCGCCAAAGAACACTGATTTCAATGCGCTAGTTCTCAAAAGCATGTTTTGCGTACACATTTGGCGCGTGTGCAAAAAAACAGGATCTGCTTTATTTTCCTGCTTTTTGCACAGCAAAAGGCCCATAGAGTTCTATGGGAGGTGCGAAGATACGCAAGGGGAAGAGTGCGACATTGCACAAAACGCAGGAAAAAGAAGACAGCTGGACCTTATTAGACTTGAATAGATATTAAATACCACGGAAAGGGAGGATCACTCGCGTGTGAACCGTCTCTGTGCACAGAAGAATAACAGTAATATGCACAGACGCATGCAAAACCCTGTTAATAGCCTGTACTGCGGAGAGCACATTTGGTCATATGCTGGTGTGAAACCCCGCCTCCAGGAAGCGCTGGCTCTGATTGGTTCTCAAATGCCGTGGCTCAGCCAATCACTGATCACACGCGATCAAAGCCATCGCATTGAATGTCTGTGATTGATTTATCAAGCACTTCAGTGATTGGCCGAGTCGTGGCGCTCAAGAACCAATCAGAGCCAGCGCCCCCTGGAGAGGGTTGAACCCCTGACTCCCTGACCAGACAGCAGTGGCTGAATACTACAAGCAAGTGTGCTAGGAACCTGCGGAGAAGTGCGCTGGAGCGGACAGCGCCTGATAGGTGATGTATCGTTATTTATTTATTTTTTTTAAGGCAGATAGGGCTTATTTCGGGGGCAAAGTTTATATTTCAAGTCCCCCAAATCCCGGCAAAAGAGCGCTACAAAGTCACGTGATTTTGTAGCGACACAAAATCGCAATATCGCCATAAGAAAATGCAGCATATGGGAGGTGCACCTTTGCGAGTACGGTCGAAGCTGTGTATTTGCACAGTGGCGTTGCGTTTATGCATACACTTTTGTGTGTTTTCTATGCGCACTCATATTGTGAGAATTTATAAAAATAAAAAACACGCACGCATGCTCACATAGATGTCAATGGGCAATTAAGTTAAATTAATTAATTGTGCACAATGGGCACGAAAATAGGACATGCTGCATATTTTTTTGCACAACTGAAAAAGGCATGCAAAAAACACGTGTCCGAACGCATTGAAATCTGTAGGTTCTATTCATCGCGTATTGCACACGTAATCACAATCGCGCTAGGGCAAAAACATATGGGGCATGCGCTAATATACGTTCGCTGCCATGGAGCGCAGTAGCGTATGAACCGGAGGGGATTGTTTTCGAACTATTCAAACTCAACGCTAGAGGGTGCGAAAAAAAAGCGTAAAGATAAGCCCTGCCCTATCTTTTCTCGTGTGTACTATTGACGCACGAGAATCATGATCTTAATGGTTTCGTTTCATCCCATTATGTGGCTATGATTTTACGCCCATCTGTTTAAGCCCTCAGTGTGAATAAACCCTAAGCCAATGCGTGGTAAAAAAAAATACAGTAAAATACGCACAGACGCGCACAATAATGCAACGCCCATCACGCAAATAGTGTAAGTGCATGCGTAAATACGCGAGGTGCGCGCTAGTGCACTTGCTAATCCTCCATGGCGGGGATATCGAACGCTGGCAAGCGCGATGTCGGGCTGAGTTTCATAGTTTGATATCGCACTTGTCTGTATGAAATTAGCTTAAGGCTACCTACACATGGCTGAGCGCAATATTGTGCCGTGGCCATGGCCCAATATCGCGCTCGTGAACATATGATGTACCCGCGAATGCAAGGCATTTTTCTGTCAAAAACGCCTCCCATCACTTCTGTGAGGGTGCGATGCTCCGGCGCGGGTTTCATGTGCGCGAGTGTTTCCCAATGGGAGACCTCGCATCACACTCGTGTTCACCTCGCACGCCGTGCAATGTGTTTTCCTGTCCCATTTAAAACAATGGGTGATGTGTTTCGAAGAACGCGCAAGGATAAAGCATGCTGCGATTTTTTTCCAGTATTGCTCCTGTATATTCAAAAGAATGGTATTAATATTCGTGCAAGATTTGTGCGTCTTGTGACACACAAATCACGCGTGATATTCTTGGCCGCGTGAAAGTGACCTTAGGCTAAATTCACACAGGCAAGAATCTCAAGTGAGGTTTGTGCTTTCTTTTCCCGCAGGACGGTTTTAAAAAAACGACTGAGAAGCTTGCATGAGATTTGTGCGTTGGATGCCCCACTCCTTTGAATCGAGTCATATAGATTAGCGATGTTTTTTTCGCAGGCATGTCCTATCTCTTCGCGGTCCTTGTATCGTTTTCAGTAGGACATTAAAAGAGTGCGCTGCGAGGTTTCCCATTGAAAGCCTTGTGTCAACGTGAAAACGCAAGATAGCAACAGCGAAATTACGCTCAGCAGTGATGCTGCGAGGAAAAAAAAACGCCTTGCCCATTGTGTTCAATAGGACCTTTAGACCGATTTCATAGAAGCAACAAAATTGTGTGATTTTTTTCGTATTGCGGCAATGCTACAAATGTACGTGAAGCCCATGCTTTCCAATAGGTTCTTTCACATGAGCGATGTTTTGTAGGCTGCTACATTGCCAGAAAAAAAATATTGCGGTATACTCTATACAGCTGCGATGTGCGATGTTTTGTAGCCTATGTTTCCCTATGGAAACTTCCTTTGTGTTGCAATACTATAGCAAAGCTGTGGCAGCATATAATGATGCAAAACAAAGGCTTCTTGATTAAAGGAGCATATTTTATTGCTTCACAGTTTTAAAAGAGGCGACGTTTCGACCTACAAACAAGGTCTTTTTCAAGCCTACAAAAACAATAACAAACATGTATAGCCACTGGGTATAAATATATACACATACAAACATATGTACAAACAAATGTAAAATCATGCAAATCACAATATAAAGGTTAAAAACTGTATGATACGTACCAACAAACTAGTGAAAACACAGTTCAGACTCCATGTTCCGTATGCCCACTTGGTGCAGCAGTCTGCTCTTAAATAGCATGGTGGTGGAATGGTAATGTGTATAACCCCACCCATGTGATGTCACTTCCGGTTTTACCCCAGGTTGCCAGGCAACACACATAGCATGGTGGTGGAATGGTAATGTGTATAACCCCACCCATTTGATGTCACTTCCGGTTTTACCCCAGGTTGCCAGGCAACACACATAGCATGGTGGTGGAATGGTAATGTGTATAACCCCACCTGTGTGATGTCACATCCGGTTTTACCCCAGGTTGCCAGGCAACACACATAGCATGGTGGTGGAATGGTAATATGTATAACACCACCCATGTGATGTCACATCCGGTTTTACCCTAGGTTGCCAGGCAACACACATAGCATGGTGGTGGAATGGTAATATGTATAACACCACCCATGTGATGTCACATCCGGTTTTACCCTAGGTTGCCAGGCAACACACATACACCACAATTCTGACCATATCAGGTCAGAAAAAAAACCATCCATTTTTATCGTCTACACAAGGTGGACAGAACTGTAAGGAGAATGCCCACATCACATGGAGCAAGCTTCATTAAAAGTCCACTACTAATCCGTTAAGACTGGTAATATGTGGGTCCACCGGAGAACGTGAGGCCCGAACGCATCTTCACGTACTTGAATATGTCATCACGTCAGAGGGACGTGAGGGGGCCGGCCTGTGAGTGGTAGATGCGCGCCTGACGGATCTCGTCATGTCGCATCAACATGTAATGTCAGATGCTGTGCATAGCGATGATCGTGCACGCACGACGTTATCGCTTACGTCAATCACGCATGCGCATCGCAGGCAAAGAATCATCACCAGGCTCGAAACTTGTGCCACAACAAAGCACATCCGCGGGACTAGACTACTAGCCTATAATAGTGGTCAATTGCTGCATATACAGCCCATAGCACATGTTGTCTGATTATGGTCCCCACAAATATCACCGGGTTACTATCCAATGAACCAATACTGATAAGGAGAACTTTCATATGATCACAGGTCTCTCAAGGATCTAATAAACAATAAATGATACAATACCCGTGAACATATAATATACAAAAAACATAATAAGATATAAATAAATTTATTGGGTGAAATGACATATAGAGATAATATAATGGGATTCAAAATAACAAAAATATTTTTTATGTGCATATCAGTGTGAAAAAGGGAAAGAAAAGGAGGAAAGAGGAAAGAAAAGGGATAAAGGAAGAGAAACAAAAAAAGGGGGGGGGAAACGGGAAGAAAAAAGGGAAAAACAAGAAAAAGGGGGGGTTTAAAGGGGAAGGAAGAGGAAAAAAAAGGGGGAAAGAAAAAAAGAAAAAACCTGCTGCAATAAAAGAGAAAAAAGCGGAAGGGAAAAGAATGTATGAAGGAAGGAAGAACAAGGGCAAAAATGGACATCAAAATGTGTAGAAAACAAATCACACTGTGGTGTACGCCAAATCAATAGTGTAAGAGAATGATAATGTAGGTGGGCATAACCGGAACATGGTGGGTACGCATCATCTATAGGAGAAAGAAAGAGATAAAAACAATTAATTAACTTGAACAAAGATTGTTGTACATAATCAATACCTAACACATAAGATGAAGAGAAAGAGTATATTAAATAAATGGCATAAAGTGGTAGTCAGCATTGAGGCCTTTAGGGGCTAATGTGTCGAGGTCATGGATCCACTTCAATTCTCTTTTTTTCAACAGTAATTGGCGATCCCCCCCTCTAACCAGAGGTGGAATGTGGTCAATGACCTGAAAGCGTAATTGGCTCACAGTGTGTTTTTTATCAAAGAAGTGTTTAGGAACCGGCAAATCCATATGTTTATTACGGATGGTACTCTTGTGACTGGTGATCCTGCTCCTCACCTCCTGGATTGTCTCCCCAACATAGCCCAACCCACATGGGCAGGTTATAAGATAAATAACGTAGCTGCTGGTGCACGTGAAGCGTTGCCTGATCTTGAATTTCTGACCAGTATAAGGATGACGAAAACTTGAACCTTTGACCAAATTGCCGCAGCACGAGCAGTTGAGGCAGGGGTAATTGCCATTTCTCAGAGGTGCAAGTACCCTTTGTGAAGCCACCGTAATTGGCTTAAATAGTGGTTTTACCAGTTTATCCCTCAAATTAGGGGGCCGCCTGTATGCCATGAGGGGTCGCTCTTTAAACTCGACCACTCTCTCGCAGCCATTAACTAGTAATGGCCAATGTTTGTTGATAATCCCTGATATTCCTCTACTCGTGATACCATAGGTAGACACGAAAGGGATCCTCTGAGTGCTCTTTTTCATTGTATTAGATGTCAACAAACTATTGCGTTCCACGCAAAGTACCTTACGCCTAGTTTTATCAATCAATGGGGCGGGATAACCTCTAGTTATGAACCTCTGGCACATTTCGGACAGCCTCAGGTCAAAATGAGAGTCATCCGTCACGCGGCGTACGCGTAACATCTGGCTGAATGGTAAAGATTCTACCATTTTAGTAGGATGAAAACTACTGAAATGTAAGATGCTATTTCTATCTGTTGCTTTAGTAAACAGGTCAGTAGAAAGTCTATTAGAGTCTTTGTAGACTAATACGTCCAGGAATTGTATTTTATCTATGGATGACACAGATGTAAACTGTAATTTTGGGTAAATAGAGTTTAAATAGCTCTGAAATTCCATGAGTAGTGTGGCACTCCCATCCCAAATTAGAAAGATGTCATCAATGTATCTCAACCATTGGCGCACATGAGGCCAGAATTGAGAGGTGTAAATGTACAGTTCTTCAAACCGCCGCATATATATGTTGGCGTATGACGGGGCTACGTTGGAGCCCATGGCTGTGCCCTGTCGCTGCCCGTAGTACACACCCGCGAAGAGGAAGTAATTCTTCGCGAGTATGAACTCGAGCAGCGACAGGGCGAAACCAACACAGCCATCTGACCAATCCGAATTTCTGATGTAAAACTCAACTGCTGCAAGGCCCAAGTTATGTTCAATAGAGGTGTAGAGGGAAGTTACGTCAAACGACGCTAAAATTGTATCAGCGTCTACCTCAATGTCCTGTATCATCAGAAGAAAATGACTTGTGTCTCGGACAAAAGAATTGGCCTCACAGGCAAATGGTCGTAAAATTTTGTCTAAGAATTTGGCTGCGTTGCTAAAGATGGATTCACAACTTGAAACAATTGGCCTCCCTGGCGGATTCAAGAGGTCTTTATGTATCTTTGGGAGAGTGTAGAGAGTTGGCGATTTGGGATATAAAACATCAATAAACCGCTGTAAGTCCGAATCAATGATTCCGTCCATAACGGAATCATTTAGAAGTATTCTAAGTTGAATCTGTAGTCGTGACGTAGGGTCATATTTCAAAACTTCATACACTTCCCTATCATTAAGTTGCCTCATGACCTCTTTGTGATATTGGGTGGTATCCATGACAACGACCGCCCCACCTTTGTCTGCTGCTTTTATGACAATGGATTGGTCATCTGTAAGCGAATTCAACGCCTCAAATTCCAATTTATTCATATTGGACTTTCCAAATTTTTTGTTGCCATTTTGCCGCCTTAATTTCGCTACGTCCTTTTGGACAAGAGAGATATAAGCCTCTAAACATGGATTGGAACATGGAGGTTGATAGCGGCTTTTGTTGTGCAGTCCAACGCCTGCCAATGAGAAACCATTACGGGCGTTGGACTGCACAACAACCCCACCAGGTCTACCAGAGAAAGAACTCTTCAGTCGCAGATTGCGGAAGAATCGCCTCAGATCTAAATCCAATTGGAACCAATCTGTGTGGCCAGTTTTTGGGCAGAAAGACAGGCCCCTAGCGAGTACCTTGGTTTCAATCTCAGAGAGCGGCCTTGAAGAGATATTGACGACTAAGTTACATTCAGCGTCGTTCGACCCATTGGTGGTCTCGATGGCGTGGGTCTGATTAAAGGATTTTCTCTTCTTGGACCTCTTGTGCTTAACGCCTCCTCTTCGCTTCCTGTGTCGAATTCGTCCTTCTTTTTGCGCTTGTTCGATGTACTCCGTCCTAAAAAAGGCGGATTGGCCGCATGATTACCCCGGAGTGAATCATCCGTTGAATAAGACAGATTGGGAGAACGATTTGTTCTTCTCTGATATCTCCGCCGTCTTGAACTGGGTCTTCCTCGATTTGTATTAGTCATCCGTTCTTGTCCCTTCTGAGTCTTTCGTGATTGCCAACTAAACACAGTCCCATCCTCGTAATCCTGTTGGTCACGGAACCATTTAGATCTCTTAGAGTCTTCCAAGTCCTCTTTGAATTTCTTTAGAAAAGTATCTGTTTTGGTACGACGGGTTTCCCAGTCATGCTGGGTGACATTGCTGGTAATCTCAGATTCCAAAACGGAGAGTTGTTCCTGGCACACTTTAACTTCTTGCTGCAAATATTCAATATTTAGTAAAATGATATCAAAAGAAAATCTATTCACAATATCTTCAAATTTCTTGCAAAATAATGCATTATTCCCCAATAGGGTCGGTTGCGTGTGTGGTCTTAATCCCCTCGGGATCCTCTTCGCTTTGTAATACTGTTTCAATGTCACCATGTGGAGGTTCAATGTAATAATCCTCTTCTTCATGTTTTCCCATTTGTTAATCCGCATGTGTGTAGTAGGTAGATTCAGAGCGAAATCTTCATCAGGCGTACCAGCCAATATTCTTTCAATTTCATCTTCAGTGTAGGTAGTAAAACTAGAAACAACCCCTAGTGCATCATCCTCTAGGGTGTTTGTTCGCAAATTGCCTCCCGGTGGTGCACGTTGGACGTCCATCATAATCCACAGTAATTAGCAAAAAAGAACCACGGCACTCACTCGACCCCGCCAGAAAAGAAAACTTGGGGGGGGGGGAAGGGACAGAGAGAAATTCAAAAAAAGTTTCCTTCTCTGTAGCAAAAAAAATGTTCATGCAAAGCCAGCAACAGGGCTATGGACCTAAGCCCCTTCCACGATCCCAATACTATAGCAAAGCTGTGGCAGCATATAATGATGCAAAACAAAGGCTTCTTGATTAAAGGAGCATATTTTATTGTTTCACAGTTTTAAAAGAGGCGACGTTTCGACCTACAAACAAGGTCTTTTTCAAGCCTACAAAAACAATAACAAACATGTATAGCCACTGGGTATAAATATATACACATACAAACATATGTACAAACAAATGTAAAATCATGCAAATCACAATATAAAGGTTAAAAACTGTATGATACGTACCAACAAACTAGTGAAAACACAGTTCAGACTCCATGTTCCGTATGCCCACTTGGTGCAGCAGTCTGCTCTTAAATAGCATGGTGGTGGAATGGTAATGTGTATAACCCCACCCATGTGATGTCACTTCCACATTATATATATGGTATATATACACATTACCATTCCACCACCATGCTATTTAAGAGCAGACTGCTGCACCAAGTGGGCATACGGAACATGGAGTCTGAACTGTGTTTTCACTAGTTTGTTGGTACGTATCATACAGTTTTTAACCTTTATATTGTGATTTGCATGATTTTACATTTGTTTGTACATATGTTTGTATGTGTATATATTTATACCCAGTGGCTATACATGTTTGTTATTGTTTTTGTAGGCTTGAAAAAGACCTTGTTTGTAGGTCGAAACGTCGCCTCTTTTAAAACTGTGAAACAATAAAATATGCTCCTTTAATCAAGAAGCCTTTGTTTTGCATCATTATATGCTGCCACAGCTTTGCTATAGTATTGGGATTGTGGAAGGGGCTTAGGTCCATAGCCCCGTTGCTGGCTTTGCATGAACATTTTTTTTGCTACAGAGAAGGAAACTTTTTTTGAATTTCTCTCTGTCCCTTCCCCCCCCCCAAGTTTTCTTTTCTGGCGGGGTCGAGTGAGTGCCGTGGTTCTTTTTTCCTTTGTGTTGCAACGCATCGCACAAAATTGCAGTCCCTAAAATAAGCCCTAGCTGCTTTAAAAAAAACAAAACAATACATCACCTAACAGGCGCTGTCCGCTCCGCCGCACATCTCCTCCTGCAGTTTAGCAGCACTTGTTTGTAGTCTTCAGCCAGCGCTTCCTGGTCAGGGGGTTCAAAAATCCAGCCTCCAAGAAGCGCTGTCTGTAATTGGTTCTCGAAACCGCGGCTCAGCCAATCACTGCAGCGCTCGATGAACCAATTACAGCCATCACATTAAGTGGAACGCAGAACTGCTGAAAGAAAAGTGTGGCGGAGTGGACAGCGCCTGTTAGATAATGTACAGTTACAGATAATGTAACTAGGTCTTATTTTCAAGGTAGGACTTATATTTTAAGCCCCCCAAAAAATCCTGGCAAAAGTGCGCTATGAAGTTGTGTGACTTTTTAGCACCACAAAATCGTGAAATCATTGTGAGAGAATGCAGCGATATCGCACAGAACACAGGTGCGATATTGCTGCGATTCTGTTACAGCAATATCTTGGTCACCCGTGTGAAACAGGCCTTAAAGACATTGCATGCTGTGCGATGTGCATGAGAGCGTGATTTGATGCTTCCCATTGAAGCGAATGGGAAACACTTGCGATCCTCTGACGCGCATGAAACGTGCACTTGAGAACCGCAATTTCACAGAAGTGATTGGAGGCACTTTTTAATGAAAAACACCTCATATTGTCGTGAAAAACACGCGTTCGCAAGTGCAATATTGCGCCGAGTTTCTCGGGCGCAACTCACATCGCAGAGCACACAGGTACTCCGCACATTACATATCCCATTCTCATGTGAGACTTGCAGGAAAATGGGACATGCAGCGATCTTTCAAATCTGGACCATAGGGCTGAATGAAAAATCACTCGTGAATGAACCCATTCAAATAAATAGTTCATTTTCCACGCAAGTTCTGTCCGTGTTCAGGCTGTGGTGAATGTTTCTGTGCACACCCTGGGTCCTCTGATATCTCTGGATGGACATGTGAACTGTGGCCAACCAAGGTTATCCTTTCAAGGCAGCGGTTTACCCCATAACAGAAGGACACTTTCAGCAAGGCAATGCACCCTGCTACAGGAAGTTTCCCTTCACAGTCCCCAGATGCTGTGGATTTTTAATTTGCAGTATGTCATTTTGCTGCAGATTTTCAATGCAGAATTGACCTTTTGCAATCGAAAGCATTAAATCTGCAGCATTACCGCATTGAAATGTGTTAAAAACTGCGCTTTTTCAGTCTTTGCCATCGCAGATTTTGTGCACACTCACTGTTGATTTTCCACTGCAGATTTCTGTGTGCACATCCCTTAGCTTCCCTAGGACTACTACACCTATTACACCTAACACTCTATTTCCTCATAGTTTTATTGAGCCGACCTTAGAACCATTGGACTATATTCACAAGCTCTGTACTGTATCAGTTGAAAGGATTGTAGTATTCGCGTATAGTAAAGGCCCATTGACTCGGAGCGATGATCGCTCAAAAATCGCTAAAAAGCAATTGTTTGAGCAATAATTGTTGCATCTAAACGCGCGGCCATCGTGTACTTTTCGGACACTGCTGGCTGATCGTTAAATTTAGTCCAACCTAAAATCGTCATTCAGCCTTATCAGCAGTTCTCCGCGAGTAGTGCTGATAGCATTATTTCCCACTAGAGAACAAAAGAACTGTCAGCTGATAAGAGCCCTCGGGCTATTAACTGCTTTCAGCTAAAGGCTTAATTTGCACACTGAATAGCTCTTAAAGGGGTTGTCCCGCGAAAGCAAGTGGGTCTATACACTTCTGTATGGCCATATTAATGCACTTTGTAATGTACATTGTGCATTAATTATGAGCCATACAGAAGTTATAAGAAATTTTTCACTTACCTGCTCCGTTGCTAGCGTCCTCGTTTCCATGGAGCCGCCTAATTTTCTGCGTCTAATGGCCAAATTAGACGCGCTTGCGCAGTCCGGGTCTTCTTCTTTTCTCAATGGGGCTCCGTGTAGCTCTGTGTAGCTCCGCCCCGTCACGTGCCGATTCCAGCCAATCAGGAGGCTGGAATCGGCAATGGACCGCACAGAAGCCCTGCGGTCCACCGAGGGAGAAGATCCCGGCGGCCATCTTCAGCCGGTAAGTAAGAAGTCACCGGAGCGCGGGGATTCAGGTAAGCGCTGTGCGGTGTTCTTTTTTAACCCCTGCATCGGGGTTGTCTTGCGCCGAACGGGGGGGGTTGAAAAAAAAAGAAAAACCGTTTCGGCGCGGGACAACCCCTTTAAGTAGCTGAGTAGCTACTTAATAGTTTATGCAAAATGATCACTCAAAGCTGTCACTCCAACTGTCGTTTGAGCGATCCACGCTTCATGTAAATAGGCTGTTAGACTCTTTGTTGCAGATTGTCTCTTTTTGACTTGTCTAAATTGGGTATCTAACAAACACCTTAACCCCTTCCCGCTCGAGGGCGTAAGTTTACGTCCTGGCAGCGGGGTACTTCCCGCACCAGGGCGTAAACTTACGTTCTGGGGATAGCGCAAAATCATATATGATCTCGCGCTATTCGCAGCTGGAGCCGGCTGTCAGTCACAGCCGGCGTCCCGCTGCAACAGCGGGGGTGCATCGGAGATGCGCCCCCCACTTTTAACTCCTTCCCTGCCGCGATTTATGTAGATCGCGGCATGGGAAGGGTTCACAGAGGGAGCGCACTCCCTCTCTGAAGTTGCCGGGCTCTCGCGATATAATCGCAGAGAGCCCGGCCTGTTGCCATGGCAACAGGATGCCTGACACTGGCGTCCTGTGTTGCCAGTGCCTGAGATTGCTGTATAAGCAATAATGCATGGCAGGGCAGTAGCTCTGCCATGCCTTCTCACAGCGATCATCAGGGCAGTGTTGTAAGTCCCCCAGGAGGACACAAATTGTGTTGAAAAAAAGATAAAAAAAATGAATAAAAAACAAATTTAAAAAAACCCTTTTTTTATGCTTTCTTTAGCATAAAAAAAGGTAAAAAAAAAATTTTGCATTTTGCCTCCCTAAAAGCGCAATAAAAATGATCAAAAAAACGGTATGTACCCCAAAATGGTACCAATAAAAACTACTGCTCGTCTCGCAAAAAATAAGCCCTCACAGAGCTCCGTACATAAACAAATAAAAAAGTTACAGGACTTTGAAGGCAGCGATTTAGAAAAAAAAAAGATTTCCAAAAAAAGGGTTTTTATTGCAGAAAAGTGGAAAAACCTAAAAAAAAAGGAAAGAATTTTGGTATCGTTGTAACCATACCGACCCGCAGAAAAAAATGGATTGTGTTATTTATGCTGCATGATTAACGCTGTAAAAAAAAAATTTAATCTATGGCAGAATTGATGCATTTTCTCCCCCTGCTATCATAAAAAAAAAAAGTTTTACAATATAGTCAATGTACCCAAAAATGGCACTAATAAAAACTACAGTTCGCCACGCAAAAAACAAGCCCTTATATGGCCACGTTGACGGAAAAAAAAAAAGTTATGGCTTTTGACAAATGGAGAAGAAAATCCGGCAAAAATCGTTGCGTCCTTAAGCCCAAAATAGGCCATGTACACTTTACGCTGTACACTTTTTATAACTTAGGGCTAATGCCCACGGCCGGAATACTGCCGCATTTTATTGAACCTAATAGCTCAATGTTCACGCTGTGGAGTTCAGCAGCGTGAAACAAACCGGGGCGTGTTTTAAATCCCACGGAAATACACGCGGCCGTCTTCCATTCTAGTCAATGGAAGCCGGCTGTCACGCTATACTTCCGCTATAGCACAGCTGAAGTATTGCGTGAATACGCATCACCGCCGGCCGCGTCATCTAATACTGCGTTGTACTGCGCATGCGCGCCATCCCTCCATGCTGGACGTGGTAAGTATGAGGGTTTTGGTGGGCGCTGTGGCAGACTCCGCTGCGATATTCTGCCGTCGAAGCCTGTCACGGCCGTGGGCATGAGGCCTTGTGGCCCTGTAACAATGAAGAGGTTGTATAGAATTTTAAAACATGGTTGCTGTTTCCAAGAAACACCTATCCGTGGGTTGGGTCTGTTATTGTAACGCTCCATTAATTCCTTAGTGATGGCTAATACTCCTTTTTATGTTGGTCACTAAGAGGCCTAAGGTCTCTTTCCCACGTGCGACAGCGATATCACAGTAAGGCCGCATACACATGGGCAGGTCAGATTCCGCCTGCGGGAGCCCACAGTGGAATCCGTCCCTGTGTCCGGCCAGCATCCACATACCTGCTTTACGTGATCTTCATCTGTACTGCGGATGGTCCGTACGGCTCGCCGTCGAACATGCACAGTGCAGATTTTTTTTTAAGCTCCTTCTTTACCCACAGAAATCCTCATACTGTATAAAGGCTTCTGCATACGGGCAGATTTGCTTTGCAGAATCCGGGGCCAGCGGCTGCCCCCTGATTCCACAGCAAATACTGCCCATAGCCTCCTATGGAGATCCGTTGCTTCCTGCACACGAGCGGAAATTTCCGCCCATGTCAGAAGAATCGCAGCATGCTCCATTCTGTGTAGTTTTCCGCACCGACAGCTTCCATTGAAGTCAATAGAAGCCGCCCGTCCTGCGGCCCTTCCGCAGTGAGCACTTCAGAAGGGTCTTGGGATCCGCATCATCGCCTAGCAACGGCGCGGCTATATCTGTACTGCGCTGGCTGGCGCTTCTGCAGTACAGAAAAAGAAGAATCGGGACAGGTGAGCGGGGTCACTGGCCGGGCACAGAGTTGGATCCTGCTCTAGGATCCCACATGCCTGATCCGACCCTGTCACGTGCAGGAGGCCTACCTGTGCAGTTACACAATAAACATCATAGCATTTTCTAGGCTAGACTTTAATCCTTCTCTGGATAAACATTAGCAGTTGCGTAATAAACAGTAATTCTCTCACTAAACAACATTATTATCACTTTCCTTCATGCACATTATCATTTTTCTCTAATCTAATCGCCAGCATTCATATCACTCGCCTAACTGGACTTTATTATACTGTGTCATCAATTCAAATACACTCTAACATTTGACCAGCCACTCTGTTAACTTTTCTCATTCTCCTTACACATATCCCCCTTTTTAAACTTTGCCGTTTTCTGCAAACTGACGGACAGCTGAAGAAGTTAACAAAACACACAGAAAAACTTTTAGTAACTCAAGAGTTCTTTTTGTATTAGTAGCAGTTTCTACTCGTTCAGTCACACCATGCATGCAGTCCTTCGGCCAGAGTTACTGGAGCAGTTATTTGCCATCCACATTGGACTAGTTCTTCCTCTTTTACCCTCTCTAGAAGACCGATTGCCCATGAAATTACAGATGAAGACAGTGCACTCTGCACCCCAGTCTGACTAGCTGCCATGATGTTAGGGACTCTTGATATTTTACTTTTCCAAATACCACTCCATCCGTATAAACATTTCTTCCACTGGGCAGCCAAGCGGTGAACGGGTGTCAAAAGAATTTTCATAGTCGATGACCTTGCTTAAGTTTATAAGGTTTTTAACATGTTACCTGGCAACTGGATAGATAGATCAATATTTGTCAACACTCTCCCTTGACAGCAGCACGGTCAAGAGTTCTGAAGCTGTGGGGGCCTTTGCTGTTAAAACGTTACTGGCTTGCTTCAGACTACACAGCATTATGTCTCCATAAAAGTCAACAGGGCCGTTGCCTCTCAAAGGCTGATCTGCTATCTCTGACCAATACCTTATCAAGAAGAACTCATCTGCAATCACAGGGCAGTGCCCAGCAACCTTTTCTGTAATGCCCTGGAGACTTATGGTATGGATTTCCACTTCTCGGCCTTTAGTTATGGGATCTCTTAGTTTAACTATGTCTGTGCAGCAGGACAGGGTGAAGCTGCTGTACAATCTTCGGCAAAGTGACCCAGCTTGCCACACTTCTAATACCTGCGTCTAACATCCAGTCAAAATTGGGTACTGCCCTCGCATTGTGCATTATTTCATTTTAGACCCTGCATCTCTGCCATTCCTTCTTTCAGTTCTAG
This sequence comes from Eleutherodactylus coqui, assembly GCF_035609145.1. Lineage (NCBI taxonomy): Eukaryota > Metazoa > Chordata > Amphibia > Anura > Eleutherodactylidae > Eleutherodactylus > Eleutherodactylus coqui. The sequence goes on along the minus strand of NC_089837.1, from coordinate 212,887,607 downwards.
AATTAAATCATTGTCTACAGCTAAGTTTTAAAAGGAATCATTTGCAACTCTTGTAGTCACCAATGGTTGGACTTCTTCAGAGTTGACCCCTTGCATTGCCACAAAAACATCCTCCTCATCTTTCACTAATTCTATGACATCACAAATACATCCTGCAGCTAGGTTACATATTACTTTATAACCCAGTGATGAACTGATCCTGCAGCAAGCAATTAACATTAAGCACAGTTCACCCCCCTCATGGTCATTTTTAGTAGTCAGTTCCAAAGACTATGCACTGACAGTTTGAATTGATGGTATCTCCATCTTACTGAATTCAGGTATTACATTTCTTTCACAGTAACATAGTAGTTATAGCCAAAAAAGACATATGTCCATCCAGTTCAGCCTATTACCCCCAGTGTTGATCCAAAGGAAGGCGAAAAAGACCCAATGAGGTAGAATCCAATTTTCTCCATTTAAGGGAAAAAAAAGTCCTTCCTGACTCCAATCTGGCAATTGGAATAATCCCTGGATCACCACCCTTCTGTAGTTATTAGTGATTATAACATATAATATTTTATCGCTCAAGAAAGACATCCAGGCCCTTCTTGAACTCTTTTATCGAATTTGCCATCACCACGTCCTCAGGCAGAAAGTTCCATAGTCTCACTCCTCACAGTAAAAAAGTCCCTTCAATGTCGGTGTAGAAACCTTCTTTCCTTTAGATATAGAGGGCACCCCCTTGTTACAGTCACAGTCCGGGGTATAAACAGATGATGGGAGAGATCTCTGTACTGACGCCTGATATATTTATATATAGTTATTAGGTCGCTCCGAGCCATCTTTTTTCTAAACTAAATAATCCCAATTTTGATAACCTCTCTGGGTATTGTAGTCCATACATTCTGTTTATTAGTTTTGTTGCCCACCTTTGTACCCACTCAAGCTCCAATATATCCTTCCTGAGTACCGATGCCCAAAACTGTATTCCATGTGTAGTCTGACCAGTGACTTGTAAATGTTCTCATCATGTGCCCCTAGATGGTCCCCATGATATTTTGATGCACCCTATGATTCTATTTGCCTTGGCAGCAGCTGCCTGACACTGGTTGCTCCAGTTACATTTACAGTTAACTAAAATCTCCACGTCCTTTTCCATGTCAGTGATACCCAGTGGTTTCCCATTTAGTGTTTAATGGTGACATGTATTTCCCTGCCTATGTGTATAACTGTATGTTTATCAGTGTTAAATCTCATTTGCCACTTTTCTGCCCAAGCCCCAAACTTATCCAGATCCTCTTGCAACTGTCTTGTGTCCTCTCTAGTGTTAATTTCTTTACATAGTCCTGTATTATCTGCAAATATTGATATTTCATCTGCAAATATTGATAATGCATATTAACATCCATTGTAATGTTACCACACAGGGTTTCCAATCCATTTTTAGCATCACCTTCTAGAATGTTTATGGCCAGATCAGCCTCATGTGGATATTTTATACAGTCAAGCCCTAGTCTGCAGTAGAATGCATATTCTATCAAACTTGGGCACTGTCATGATAGCTGCTTTCACTGCTAGGGCCCTTCAAGGGCTCTCCATGGGGATTCATATACCTATTTCTCTTGGTACGTTCTCTCCTCTATACCATGCCTCAAGATTGGACCTGCAACTACCACAAACTACGTGGGTAGCCCATTTCTTGTCTTGATCCCCCACTGGCATGCCAAAATAGGCCTTGTAGCCTGTACAGAAGTTGTTGGCACCTTTGATTCTATACTTGACTGCTTTGGCACTCAGAAAGACACCACAAACGTAGGAAAAGGAATCTGGATCATGTTTGCAGGTTCGAAAAGTTGCCATCACTGAAATAATGAACTCTTAAATGACTGCTACAAATTTTAACTTCACAAACTTTCCCTAAGGCCCCCTGCAGAATTTCCACCCGTGCCCGCCTGCATAGGATTGCATTACAAAACGCAATCCTATGCAGATGGTCATGATTTGTCCGTGTGAAATCACATGCGGAAAATAAATCGCGGCACGTTCTATTTCTGTGCGGGTCTCACAGAGGCCCGCACAGAAATGTCACTCCCGATGCGCCGGCTCCACTTTGTGCATGTGCCGACTCAGCGGCAGCCGACACATCACAGAGAGGAAAAGACGCGGAAGAAGGTGAGCCGCACCGAGAATTCACGCAGCGGGATCTGATCTAGCCGTCTGCAGGAGGCCTAAAGCAAAGGAAAAAAAGAAACTATTTATGTATACAAAAGTTTCTGTACTGTTTTCATATACCAATAAAATATGTAAATCCAACCTCGCAGTGAGAGAAACGTTTTGACGCAGGAGTGAATGCTCAATAAATCTTAGTTGAGACTAGATTAACTCGATAAAAACAAAAAAATCACTTTAACAAACAAAAAGTTTTATTAGACTTTGTTATTAGAGCATGAAGAGGACATATCTACAGTTTGGATTTATATCATCTCTTAAATAGATTTCATTATGGCCGCCTGCAGACAGCCGGGTCGGATCCCCTGCGAGAATTCTTGCAGCGGGACCCGACCCGCGCCCATGCAGGGACCAGTGCAGGTCTCACCTTCTCCTGCGGCTCCGGTTCTCTGATGCGTCGGCTGCTGGCCAGCCGGCGCATGCGAAGAGCGGAGCCGGCGGCCCGGGAGTGACATTTCTGTGCGGGCCTCTGCGAGACCCGCACAGAAATAGAGTATGCAGCGATTTGTTTTCAGCGTGTGATTTCGCACAGACAAATCGGGGCCGTCTGCCTAGGATTGCGTTTTTTAATGCAATCCTATGGCAGCTTCCACGGGCCGAAATTCTGCGGGAAGTCCTGCCGCAGAATTTCCGCCCATGTGCAGGGGGCCTATGTCTGTGATTTTTGCAAAAGCCCTGGGACAACTAATAGCAAAACTGTCCCAAAACATCAATTATCCACCACATTTGACAGTAAGTAATTCTTTTTTGTATGCAGTCTCCTTTTTATTTTTGCTAATTGTGAGGTGGATGACCAAAAACGTACCTATTTGTCTCATCTGACTTTATCACGCAATTTCATTTTTAGTTTCTATAACTTTTTGAAAAGGCCAGGCCCTACATTTTATGGCCAGTCAAGGCCTTTTTAATGCAAGTGACATCCAACAGAGGATGGATCTTGAAATTGAAAACACCAAAATCCAAATTGTGCAGTTATGCCACTGTGATCTTTAAAGGGGTTGTCCCGTGGCAAAATGAAAAAAAAAAATTTCTGCCCTTTAGCCCTAGCGACCAAAGGGCAGAAAATGCACAATAAATCCTTTTCTGGCATCCAGGACACTTACCTCGGACAGCTGTTCTTCAGTGGCAGAATCTTCTTTTTGAAGATGGCGCCGCTGGTCTTCTCCCACGGTGCACCGCCAGTCTTCTCTCATGGTGCACCGTGGGTGTTCTTATGCAGTGTGCGCTCCACTGCCGATTCCAGCCACCTTATTGGCTGATCGGCACCACGTGGAGAAGCAACGCGATGACGCGGAGAAGAGGACGACCGAGGGAGGAGTCAGGACGCAGCTTGTGCGCACGGACCATCCTGGAGAAGATTCGTCTCTGCGCAAGCGCGACGGTTCCAGCGAGGAGAGGAGGACTTTGGTCAGCACCATGGCAACGGGGACGCCAACACGGGGGGGGGGGACCCCCTGTAGGTAAGTATATAACTTCTGTATGGCACATATTTTATGCACGATGTATATTACAAAGTGCATGTATATGGCCATACAGAAGTGTTTAGCTTTACTTTAATTTGTGGGACAACCCCTTTAAGTTATTCTTTGCCACCATTCAGTTCTTCTCACTGTACATGGGAGCAGAGTGATCATATTCGTATGTCCTTTCCTAGCACATTTTTAACTAACTCTTCCATTTTTTTTTATTATTAAACTAATTTTAATTTGCTAATGTGTTTTGTAACCAGTTACCAATATGTCAAGATTTACAACGCTCATTTGAGTTCACAGCTCTTTGGTTTTACCCATGATAATGGATGACAAAGAGATTTTACATGTGTGTAACCCCGCCCCACTTCAAAACCGTACTAAGGGCTTACAGTCACAGCCTGTTACCTTGTATTATTGTGTATTCTGTAGCCGAAAATACAATCACCACTTTAGGCCGGTTTCACACGGCCGAGAAAAATGTGAACCTTGTCTTATCTTTAGGTGTTCCCTTGGAACTCACTGCCCATCATTTTCAATGGGACAGCAAAACACATCACACGGCGTGCAATGAGAGGTTTCCCATTAAAAGAGAAGGGGAAACACTTGCCGATCCTCCGCCATGGCTGAAAGCCGCATCTGGGGATCGCTACTTTACTGAAATAATGGGAGGTGTTTTTGACATAAAAACGCCTCATATTGCAGTGAAAAATCATGTTGGCAAGCGTGATATCAGGCCAATAAACGCGGCCCAATATTGTGCTTGCCCATGTATAGGTAATGTTAGGCTAACTACACACGGGTGGAGGGTAATATCACAGCCCAATATTGCCCTCACCATCCACGTGAAAGCTCCGTGGATGTGAGGCGTTTTCATGTGAAAATAGTCTTGCATTACTTCGGGGATGAAGGGATTGCTGCAGCTGTCACAACCAGGCACAGGATTGCAGAGTTCTCCCATTGCTTTGAATGGGGCCGGCGCTGCTGCCACTGTCCCCATTGTAAACCATGGGGCTGTGAAGCAAGATCACGCAGCCAGATAGAACATGCCGCAATTTTTTTCTTGCATAACATCACATCGCAGTGCTATACAGGAAATAAATGGCTCGTGTGTATGACCCCATTCAAAATAATGGGGTTCATACTTGTACAAGATTTGTGTTTCACAACACATAAATCTCTTGTGATTTTTTTTGCCCATGTCAAGCCAACCTTACTGCATAAAAAATGAGCGCTGTCCTTCAGCTGAAGAATCTATATAATTCACACTGGTGGCTAGAAAGGTTCCCTAGGATGTGCGCCATATATATACCCTTTTGAGAAAGTGCTGTTATCTCTTGGTGTAAGACAGTGATTCTCAACTGGAGTGCCATGAGAATCCACCAGAGGTGCTAGCTAGGGGATCACAATTAGCCACGATCTACAGTCACACTGCCTCACCTGCTGCCATGCAGGAAAGGAGCGCTGCCACTCAGTAAACTGCATGTCAGACATCCACAGTCTTACACAAAATAAGGGCGCCTTCACATTGCGCAGAGAATAGAAACCATTATTTTCAATGTGTTCATTTACACTTTTGCTTTTGCGCTTGTGAAAAAAAAGCGACATGCACTATTTTTGCGCGCATTTGGGCACCTAAGGCACCACAGGATCTATGCAGATGGGAATATGCGTTCCTGACCCTTGCAAAATTGTGCAATAAACTGAACAAATTGTGGGGAAATCGATAACACGGTGACTAATTGGGCTGCAATAATGGTGCAGGTGTGTGCTGCGCGGCTGTGAACGATTCCCAGCAGCACAAGAAGTACAGAAAAATGTGCTAAAACTTGTGCAATAGCGTGACTTTCACTGCGCAAAAAGTCACGATACCACGTTTGTTCGCTTGTGCTCGTGTGAAGCCATCCTTTAAGAAGTTCTGTCATTGAAAAAAAAATTCTATACTTACCTATTCCACCGCAGGCAGTCTCCTTACCAGATTTTCACCTCCCTGATCTTCTCCTGGCTCCTCCAGTCCAGAGGGTCACCTCACCTCCAGCCGAACGGATCCTCTACTTCCTGTGACGAAGCGTACGTTGCCGGCAGTCTCCTTCCTGCAGATCAGTGTACCCAGTCATTAGTGACGTAGTATTCACTGCCTAGCACTGTGCAAGCGCAATGTTTCACCACCAGAGTTTCATATACTATATGAAACACTAGCGGCGAGATATCACGCATGCGCACTAAAGCAGGCTGCAGAGGATTTGGCATGCCCTGCTAGCCTATAAATGCTACATCACTTGTAGCGTTCAGTGCCCTGCAGGAAGTGAACTGCAGCTAATGGATGCTCCAAAACAGGAAGAAGAGGGTCCAGCTGACTGGAGGTGATATGACCCGTGGGACTGGAGGAGCCAGGCGAAGTTCGACATGGTTAAGATCTGGTAAGAAGACTGTCCAGGAGGAATAGGTAAGTATTAATTTTGTTTTCTTAAGACAAAACCCCTTTAAGTGTATGAGAAATCAGGGTAAGACTCCGTCAAGGAGCAAGGAGGCATAAGCCCCCCAGGCCGGTCTGCCAGCAAATCTTTAGAGTCACCTGCCGATTTGGAGTGCACCCCTGCCCCCTAGAATGAGTGTTAAGGCCCATTTGCTTTTTCGCGCACTGCTAGCTGATTGTTAAATTCAGTCCAACCTAAAAATCGTCCGTCACTCTTATCAGCAGTTCTCAACAGGGAGTGCTGATAGCATTGTTTTCCCATGGAGAAAGGATCTGAGTGCAGTAATAGCCCTCAGACTATTAACTGCATTCAGGGAAGGCTTCATTTGCACACTTAATTGCTATTAAGCAGCTGAGTAGCTACTTAATAGTTTATGCAAAATGATCGCTCAAAGCTGTCACTCAAACTGTCGTTTGAGCGATCTTTTAGCGATCATCGGCTGGTGTAAATGGGCCTTTACACAGCAAAGAGTAGTCATAGGCCACATACCTCAATTTGGCCTTTGCCAGTAATGCATGAAAGAGAGGAGACCCTTCCAACAAGTGCAGAGCAGCCTGGCTGCTTATCACTACAAGTTCAGCTCCCACTACTTTTCGTATGTGGCTACCAGGCTCATACTGCATACACTGCTGAGAAGAGGAAACACAGGAGGGTCAGTCCTCTCCTCAGTAACTTTACACGAGCATTGCAATCTTATGCTCCGCAGCTCGCACCATAAAATCGCAAGAACAAAATATAGCTGCACCCAAGTCGCATCTAATCTCGCTATTCTTTCGGCCATTCACTAGAGTCACTGGTCGGTGTTTATCAGCAGTAGCCACTGCTAAACTCCCTACTGCTCCCTTTCCTGATAGACCCCATAAGAGTCTGTGGAGTTTCCAGCTTTGTACGGTCCAAAGATAGGGCAAGAACCTATATTTTTCCGCATAATGAAATTTCAGTAGCTGAAATAATGCACTTATGTGCTGCATCTTTCGCTCCGATAGTCCTGGGCACTTACACTTTATTGATAGAGAGAGACAGAGAGAAAGAATGAATGGATGACTGGATTTTTGCCTGTGCGATGTTCTAATGTCATGAGCTGCTTGTGATTTTTCTTCTGTGGAGACGATACGCTGTGCATACGCGAATATGCATGAGATTAAAAAAAGTGTGCGCATCCGCAATGTTCCGCAATCATATGCGATTACTTTCTGCCATGGATTGCAGGTTATCCTTTGTGGATATCCACATACAGAATCCAATCCGTTCTCTGTGAGCCCAGGCTCAGAGAAGATAAATTGCAGTGTTAAAAGGCCGGGCTCACACGTGCGGGTCAGATTCTGCATGCGGGAGGTCCTCAGCGGATTTTGGCTGTGAGCTTAGCCGGTGACCCTGTGTATAGCACTTACCTGTATTGCTTATGAACGTGGAGGCTCGCAGGTGATGATGCAAGTACCCACAGCCTAATGCAATGTTAAAGGTTTTGCGTAAAAGGCTGTAGGTCGGACACCTCCATTGACATGGAACATCCTGCGATTTTTCTTCTGCTAGTGGAATACGCAATTCATACCCAAAAGTGTTAAGGAGAATTTGAAAATGCATGCCTTTCAATACCTACGGCTAACCACAGATCGTCCGCACGGACGCTAATCGCGAAATCCACAATTGAAATCCGGTCGTGTGAGACCGGCTTAGGTGTGCAAGTATGAGTACTGTGTTTATTTATTTTCACAGTATGTGTGGAATTATGTGTAATGTGTATATTTGTTTAGAATCTGTTATTTGTGTGTAAATACGTATAGGGGTGTACTGTGCATGTGTGTGCAACAATAAGTATAATATACAGTCAAACCTCTAGTTTTGTTGGTAATCCGTCCCAAAGCAATTGGCTAAACTTCAAACCAATGAAACTCGAGGTAATTATTTACACTGCCTGAAACAAAAAAAAATCTGTATACTGGCAGGTGCCCACAGGGACCTGAGGGCTGCTCTCTGGAGCTCTGTGCAGGCTTATTAAGCCGGCAGAGCAGCTTGCTAGTGATGGGTGATTGAAATTCCCCGCCTCCAGCAAGAGATTGCTCTGATTGGCTGAGTCTGCTGAGTGACAGCCTGCTCGGCCAATTATAGCCAGCGCTGGATGCTCCAATCACAGCCATTCATCCATGAATGGCTGTGATTGGAGCAATCCATGAATCGCTGTGACAGCAGCAGCGAGGCCACGTGGGCCAGCGGCCACCAGCGAAACTAGAAGCAAGCAACAAAAGAAGAGGCAAGATTCTGCACTAAAGAATCGGCGAAACCAGAAACTGGTGAAAGACGAAGGCGACGAAAGTAGAGGTATGACTGTATATGGTATAATATGCACGTGTGTCAATACTTGACAACTCTCCCTAGAATGTCTGGATGGCTCCCAGAAACAGGGTTCACAAGTCTCCTAGGTACCCCTGAAAGCTCCAAAAGTCACTTAGCGGAATTGGTGCGGAGTTTCCACAGTGCAAAACATGCTAGGGATTTTGGTGTTGCTTCGCATCACAATCTGCTATGTGTGAACATATCCAAAGGCAGCATTGCCCACACATTTCCTTTGCCATGTCTCTGGGGTGCTGCATTGTCATGAGCTCCAGCGTCCTGGCACACTACATCCTACTACACAGTGGAGGATATTGTCTCTATACCTATAGCTCCAGACAACAAAGCCCCTTCTGTGTATGCTTCCGCTGAGTTTGCAATTAGCACATATCCAATAGTGTTCATTTTTGGCAGTGAGACCTTGTTTTAGCAACAGCTCTTAAGTACTTGTGCCTCTTTCTGTGGTTCAACCCATATGCAGAATGGTGTAATGGGACTGAAATGACTAATTCAGTACCCAGCCCCACCATGAATGACTGACTGCTTTAGGGACTATTCACATGAAATACAATTTGTCCGCATGGATGTTTCTGCATCACAATGTTATCCCTATGGGCTTGAATTCCACATCTGCTAAAATCTGCGCACTGTTACTTCAAAATCACAAGATTCAATTCTGCTGCTGAATTGTTTTTGCTGATTTCTTAAATAAAGGAGATGTAATTCAACAACTTAAAGGTCTCACATGAGCAGATTTGAATTGCGTATTCCGTGATCGACGTCCACGCGGAGGATATATGGTAATACGTGGACATTGAAATGCATAGACTTTCACCGGTTCGCTCACACTTGTGGGTAGAATTTGCATATTATGCAAACGGAAGAAAAATCGCAGTATGCTCTATTTTACCATGGATTCCACTCGTATGGGCTCCATTGATCTCAAATGGTGCGTTCGATCCGCAGTGCATACGCAATTAGCATTGCATATGGGTGCGGATTCATATGCACATTGCTAGGAGACCAGATAACAAATGGTGTAAAGAAACGGCTTCGTGATGACACGCGAGGGTGTGTGACTGCTCATGGAACTTAGTTGCGTGACCCATGGACTGTTATGGCGTTCCCATAGCAACCTAATGGCGTTGTCGAAAGAGGAACATTCAATGGCCAAATGGGTTGCTTTTGTTATGCTTGCCAGTATCTAGCCTCCACCCTGATCTCTAGTAATTAGGTAGGCATATTGATGCTAGTAGTTCAATTACCTTTATATACACCCCTAGATGGACAGTAGCGTCCATAGAGACTAACAGGATGCTGTGCAGTCCCATTTTAACCTGATGGCATAGAAGAATTGGAAGGCACCTAATGGTCAGATGGATTATTATTACTGGATTTGGCAGTGAATAATCACTACCCTAGTCTAAATCCATCAGGCAAACTTAGTAGTTAAATATGATTGGAGAATATACTCTGCAAATGGTACAAGTGGGAATCTTATATTGTGGGATGTTAGAAAATATCAGCATAATGGCCTACTGAATAGTATATTGACATTTAAAGGGGGATAGCACTAATACATGAGGGACCTGATGGTATATTCAGCATCACAGCAAACAATATCTCATCAGCCTCATGATCAAAGTCCCAATGTAAACACATACTTGGGATCCCATTATTTTTGTGACCGGTTTACCAACAGATGAAGGAGTTGGAAACTATTTCACAGAAAACAGGTGAAGGACAGCATCTCGTTCAGACCCCTTAGATCCACACAACCAATCCTGTATATCCACTCCGTTTCCCTCTGAAGTACCCTTTTATTTATATCGCCTCTCCTTCCATATGATCTCATTGATTCAATACCACAAAATAACCTCACTCCAACAGAATTCAGAGCACTGAAAGAACTTGAATCAGAGCCAGATCTGGTCATAAAAGTGTCAGACAAAGGGGGAATATTGTGCTTATGTCAGGACATGATTATGTTGAAATGTGTATTAACCTTTTGGGTGACCATTCAACATATAGCACACTTGTTGCTGCAGCAACAATGTGATTACACCATGTGAGCATAGGTGACTGAGGTGCTGCTTCTGGATAAAATAAATGCTCTGGGGAACATATGAGAGACCCTGGTCACAAGGTGAGATAATTCATAACAAAGTATGTACCTGCGATTAGCGTGTGTATGCATTTACAGTGGCAGGAGGTGGAAAACCCCACCCCTATGGGGCGGCACTACTATATCCACCAACGGGGATTGACTAACTGGGGACCAACCCTTGAGAGGGGTGTAGCAAACTAGGGCTTCAAAAGGGAGCACTGAAGCTGGGCTGCTTCATTGGTCTCCAGCCTACCATTAAGGCAGGAGGCTCTGCTGGGTCCTTGTTTATTATTTTTATCCACATTATTGGGTCAGGGCTAAACAAGCTATAGAATGTGAGACTAGTCACAGACATTTAGAGATATTTCACTTGTAAGCTATCCGTTGATCAAGATTTGGGATAGGATCAAGCAGAGAGTGATTAAGCTCTAGATTTAGAACCTATTAAGGCACTCTATAAGATTTCTATCATCCGATATTTTTATCGTAGGTAATCGAATTTTACATTTATACTGATTGTAAGGTCCTGTTTGACTGGTTGATCTTAGTCAACACAGACAAGGTTCATTATAGCTTAGGTTCCTGATGAGTCGCTGATACAACAGAAACGCGTTCAACTGATCTATGAACCGAAGATCTTGAATCGATCTATGAACCAAAGATCTGTATCGGATCTTAATAGACAGTATAAATCAGTCTAGAGACTAAGGACCAATTGATTGTACCTTAGCTTAAATTCAGCTTTGGAGTGCCGTATATTCCAGGATTAGTTGTTTAAATTCTGGAAGCAAAAATAAAGAAACATTATACTCTGGATAGGGTCTATCTAGACGGAGGGTCTGGTGTGCATGACTACCAGGCATTCCCGTCTGTGACCCTAACCCCTACATACACGATACCCCTTAATCCAATTCAGTGGCAGGTTTAGGTAGTCTTCAGCACATTTCAATACTGATTTTTAGTAGATTTTCCGGGTGTGCACCTAAGGGGTTAAAGGGGCTTCCCAGTATCAGTGCTAATACCATCCGCACACAAAACCCATTTTCTGATTCTTAAGCGAGTCAGGTTGATTGCAGAATAACTTGTGTATCCTGGTATATCATAGGCAGGATCTATAGTGTCTTGGGTTACGATGTGGTCAATGAACGTACCCATACATGTCCAAACCTTTGTGTGTGTTACGATATAGCCCTATTAGGCACTAATCATCAGGGTTCCCTCGTCTAATGTGTCCTATGTTACAAGGCAGGGTCCCCTCTTTAGGTTTTATAGATACACAAATTGGGTGTGCATGTTCTGGTTCTGCGGGCCTTGAGATCCGTGTAAGCGCATTAACCAGATAAGAGGTGGTGGGAATTTTCTTTTACCTATCAGTCTTATTTATATGTTCATCTGTTTTTGAAGCATTTAGTTTTAAAATTAAAATAAAGGTTATGATTTAGGAGTCAATCCTGTGAAATCTGTTAGAAATTATTGTTGATTCCCCTGCCACAGTGATTTGCTATATAAATAAAGATTATTATTATAACCTCCCAACTGCATTATCATTTTATTCTAAGCCCATCAAATCATGCATACACGTATTATTCTCCTCAAATCTTGTACCTTTAGTACCTTTATATCAAGTAGTATTTAGCACATAGGATTTGAGTTAGTATCACCTCATATACATTATTTACCCATTAGTCAGCCTTTTGAGTGTCCTATGCTTTTTTTATGTGCCTTTAATTCTTTTTTTGCTAATAAAGATATTGATTTTACTGATTTGGAGTGGTGTAAACTTTTGTGGGTTCACATGATTTGATGGATTTGCTCTGGTATTTATAGGTTATATATGTCCTCAAATCTTAAGTCTAATAATTAGCAGTAAATCAATTGAAAATAATTTTTATGACTCCATTCAGTTCACTTTCTCAGGGCTCTTTCACACGAGCATATATCAGATGCCGTTTTCATGGCCGGCCAATATACAGTATGCTACGATCTGATGCATTGGATTCCAATGCGTCAGATCACAGGATCATACTCCCTCCCTCTTCTCTCCTTCCCTTCGCCTGTTTGCAAAGGGAGGGGGCAGGACGAGAGCACAGCTAAGCTCCACCTGGTTCCGCCCCTCGCATTGCTGGCTGTGGAAAGCGGGAGGGGTGGGTGCTTAGCGCTACCCTTGTCCCGCCCACTCCCATTGCAAACAGCCGGCGAGGGGGAGGGAAGGGGAGGAAACGACATTGCTGCCTCAGTGTATATGTGACGAGGCCCGTGCCGTCTGAGTGGGTGCACAAATGTTAGATTTGTGCTTCCGTTCACGTGTTTTTACGGCGCTGGCGGGCGCACGTAAAAATGCCTACGGCCATGTGAGAGAGGCCTCAATGTCCCTTTTATATGGGACAAGAGTTGTATAAACAATTGCACGTCGTTGCCATCACCATTAAGGTCATCACTAAGGACTTCTACCCACCAGTGATATTTTTCCCAATGCGAGAGCGATGATCATGAAACCAATGATTTTCAATGGTTTCATACTCATCTCCGCCCCCTGAAAGGGCTGTGTTGATTGGGTGAGCACTCAGCCAATCACTGGTAGCGCACAGCCATTCACAGTGCTCAGCCAATCAATGAATGGCAAAGCACTGCCTGTGATTGGCTGAGCACTCAGCCAATGACACGCAGTACTTTCAGCAGTGCCGGGGAGCTAGCCGCAGGACGCGCCTGCGCGGCAGAGAGGTGAGTATATAATTTTTTCACCAGCTAGGGATGATTTTCATCGCTGCGGGGGTTGCCTACAACCCACTGCTTTCAATGGGGCCACAGCAGCTCCCGCGGGGATGGAGGAAACCTCTGCCACAGCTGTCACAGCTGTGGCAGAAGTCCGCAATATACTCCCTATGCTCTCAATGCGGATGGAGCTGCTGCTGCCGGCCCCATTGAAAGCATTTAGCGATATCATAGCGTTTTCTTTGTGCTGCGAGGCATGTGGTTTTTTTTTTTACTCGCTCTCATAGTGCAAGAATAAAAAACGCTAGTGGGTAGGCACCCTAATGCAGAGCATTTAGACATGAAGAGAACACCACTGGATCGCAGGTTTCTCGCTCAGCACTTCACCTTCTATGTGAAGCGCTGGGTGGGTAGTATTTACATGGAATGAGAAGCCCATGATCCAGCTATGTTTTTCATGTGGAGTGAAAGTCAGCGATAACGAATAGTTAACAATGTTTTTGTATTTACACTGGACAATTATCGCTCAGTTTCATTCATTTGAGTGATAATTATCCTGTGTAAATGGCCCTTAACGCGGCCTTTTACATGGCCTGATTATTATTGGGCAACAACAGTCACCTGAACGTTTGTTTGCCTGATCGGCAAGCCATGTAAAGGAGCAAAGATCAGCTGATCAATGAACAAACGTTTGTTTGTTGGCTGATCGTTATTTTTTTTTAGCAAGCATAACAATACTTGCTTTGAACGTGAACCTGTACATTCGGCTCTATGGGGGCAAATGATTGTAATAACGATAGTTCGTCCCTAAATCAGCAATTCTTGGCCCATGTAAAAGAGATGTGAAAGAGGGCCAATTTAAATGCTTTGTCGATTGGTGTACATTACATTAGGCTGAGAATCAATCCCTGTAAAAGGACCCTTAGAACTGGCACAAAGAATGTGACCTCAGAATTACTCAGAAATGTTGAACATTGATTTTTTTTTTTTAAACATATGTGCCGACAATTAGAATAGCAGGGCTAAATAAACATAGTTTAGACAAAAATGCGAGAAAAGGGCTTGAACTTTTTATTATGTTTTCATTTTATTCAAGATCCTTCAGCAGAAAGTATACGGAAGACAAGTTTTCCGCAACAAGTCTTTGATGCTTACTGTATGTTAAGGAGCCTTACACAAAGACTACAAGACAAGTATCTCTTTTCCAGTTCTGATCTACAATAATTGGTCAGACAGGCAGTAACTTAGTACTAGAAGAGAGCATCTATGTAATTAGAGAAATCAAAAGCACCATACTATTGCGCAAGTCAGCTCTGCTGTAGTTTTTCATTCCTTTCACATTCTTTTAAAGGCAATGTGTCGCCTATATTTTTTCGCCTAATTAAAACCAGATACGGAAACATATTCTTTTTTGTTAGTCTGTTTTTATTTTCTGATTGCAGATTTTTTATTTGGTTTTCTCTACATAATCATAAAGCTGCAGTTAACAGCATTTAGAGATATACTATACAACAGCCACATGGACCATAGGAAACAATAGACATGAGATGTTCATTGCCTTTTATGGGAGAGTTTTCTAGACATGCTTGGTGAACAGTGCAGCAGTCATTGTGCAGTGAGGGGAGGAGGTCAGCTGTGATCATCACTGGTAGAGGAGGTGTGTCATAGGCTGAACCACATGAACATATGTCTTTTTTCAGCCGAAAGTACTGTTACTATATGCTGAGCGGTGGATCCTATGTTCTCTATATATGTGTTATCCTTTATTGTAACCCAGCCTGTGATGATAATGAGACGACTATTGAAAAGGGATCTATAAAAAACAAGAAGTGTCTGCCTATTATTAGGCATAGTGGGTAATGTGAAAACTATATGAGTTTAGAAGTTTTTAGAAAAACATTTATGTAGAGATGTCAAAAAATAAAATCACCAAAAGTGGTTTAAAAATATGTTTGACAAAAAAAACTTGATTGTTCACTTTCTGATTACACATTCCCCTAAAGTTGACAAAGGCCATATAATTAACCCCTTGAGTGGCACGCCCGGAAAAGTTCCGTGACGAGCTCCACTGCTCATAGCAACATAGCCCGGAAGATTTCCGGGCTATGTATCACTATGGGAGCTGCAGAGCACAATGCCACAAGCTGTGACAGTGTGCTCTGCCTGCACAGTCCCACAGAGAACAAAGCAAGGGCTTTGAAAAACCAGCAGAAGATATTGCCGACATGTCGGCAATGTCCTGCTTTGTTTACAGGTTGCCATAGAGACCATCGGCTTGTCAGAAGCAAGCCCATGGTCTCTGTGGCAGGGAGAGCTGGTTGTTAGCTGTCAGAGGACAGCTAGGTACTAGCTCTTACAGCAGAGATCAGAGAAAACCTCCGATCTCTGCTGTGTTAACCCTTTACATGCTGCAGTCTATGTGACTGCAGCATGTAAAGGGCTGTCACTGCAGCATGTAAAGGGCTG
Source organism: Eleutherodactylus coqui (assembly GCF_035609145.1). Classification (NCBI taxonomy): domain Eukaryota; kingdom Metazoa; phylum Chordata; class Amphibia; order Anura; family Eleutherodactylidae; genus Eleutherodactylus; species Eleutherodactylus coqui. The sequence goes on along the minus strand of NC_089837.1, from coordinate 212,871,834 downwards.
TCACCATCGGACCCCCGGAATGTGATCAGGGGTCCTGATGGGTCCCTGTGGAAGTCCCCTAAAGGGACAAAAAAAATAAAAAATTAAAAAAAAAAAAAAAAAAGTAAAACAATTATTAAAAAAATAAAAAAAACACTTGTCTCCCTTTACTTTGTAAAAAATCAAAAATACAATCACACATGTGGTATCCATGTGCATCGTAATGACCCAGAGAAGGAAGTTAATACATTATTTAACCCCTTAATGACATGGCCCCTTTTTTCTTTTTTCCCCATTTCTTTTTTTCCTCCCCCCTGTTTAAAAAATCACAACATGTCCCACAAAAAGCAAGCCCTTATATGGCCATGTCAATGGAAAAATGAAAAAGTTATGAATCTTGAGACGCAACTGCAAAACTAGTTGAAATTCAATGATTAGACCATTTTAAAAAACCTGCCCTGGTGGGCACGACAGGGTGGTAGGAAACCTGCCACTCAAGGGGTTAAACTTTAGTTTTGCTAAATTGCACGGTTGATTAAATCGCATGAGTTCTGTGTCTTGCACGATGCACAGGACTCGTACGATGTATTAATGCATTGTATTAATTTACGCAGACATTTTTCCTCTGGCTGCAATGCTGTGAGATGGAAAAATTGAAGCATGTAAAAAAATGTTTGCTTCAGCTGAAAACTCACTCATTATGGGTGAGTTAAAAATCACATCACACTCACATGCAAGTTTCATGCGAGTGTGATGCAATTTTTATTTTTTCCTATTGAAACATACGATTTTCGCGCTCATGAAAATCGCATGTACCGTGATGCGATTGTCTGAAAAAAACGCATCACACTCACATAGAAATTGCAGGTTCAAGAGTGCAATATATTGGACCAATATCACATTCACCTGTATAAATACGGCCTGAGGGCAGCTTCAGATGATCGTATATTAGCCTTGGTTTTCACGCCCGGCCGATATATGGTGTCCCTTTCTGCAGGGGGAGGAGGTTGTAAGAGCCAGGAGCAGTGCACTGTGCTCCCGCCCCCTCTCCACCTCTCGTCACTATTTGCAATGGAAGGGGTGTGATGGGGGGCGGAGCTAAGTTATGAGACTTAGCTCCGCTCCTTCCGCCCCCTCCCATTGCAATAGTGCCAGGGGGCAGAGAGGGTGCGGGAGCTCAGAGCACTGCTCCCGACTCTTCCAGCCTCCTCCCCCTGCAGAGAGGGACAATGTATATCAGCCGGGCATGTAAACCCGGACGATATACGGTTGTCTGAATAAGCCCTAATGCTGTGTCGCAAGCTCACTTTAGGGGAATTTTGTAATACAAGTAGGAGCTGTAATATATACACCCTTGTAGTTTTGCAAGCACAGCCACTTAACCAATATTATATAAATACTGCTTGTGGGGTATCAAATATTAGTTACAGAATGCTGGTTGTAGAATCCACACCAAAATTCTGAAACAAAGCACAATACAATGTACGTAAATTTTATCAAACCTCATTGAGAAACAGAGTAAAAAATCTGCAGAAAATTCTGAGCACATTGCAGATGTGCACAACTGTTGATTACGTGTTTACCTAGCAAGCAAAGTTCCAGGGGAAAAACATGTAAACCAACTATAGTTCATGTTTTTATCTTTGCAGTTATCAGCCAGCAGCTTGAGCCAGTAATATACACTGATATGCCAAACATCAGGGGATAGCAGTATGTAAATTGACTGAAGCGGTGTTACTTCAGGTAAAGGCTTGGAAATGCCCACACTTCTAGAAGTTGTGAGGTGTTATCTTGTGAGTGAAGTTGAATACTGGCCAGCGTTTTCATGGCAAGACAATGTGAATTACCGGAATTCGAATAAGGCATGATTGTGGGACTTTCATTTTTGAAGTTGTGCTGGTATTTAAGCCCTTAGGCCTCATGTCCACGGGCAAAAGAGGAATTAAAATCCGCAGCGGATTTTAACTCTTCTCCTGCCCGCGGATCCGCACCCCATAGGGATGCATTGACCACCCGCGGGTAGATAAATACCTGCGGATAGTCAATAGAAGGGATTTAAAAAAAAATGGAGCATGAAAAAATCTGGACATGCTCCATTTTCGTGTGGGTCTCCTGCGGGGACGGCTCCCGCAGGCTTCTATTGAAGCCTATGGAAGCCGTCCAGATCCGCGGGAGACCTAAAATATGAATTAACTCACCCACAGCGGTCCGGGAGGGTCTTCTCTTCCTCACGGCCGGATCTTTCTTGCTTCGGCTCGGCGGATGTGCCCGGCGCATGCGCGCGGCACGCCGGCGACGTGCCGCCGGCGTGCCGAGTTCATCCGCCGGCCGAAAGAGAAGATCCGGCCGTGAGGAAGAGAAGACCTTCCCGGACCGCTGTGGGTGAGTTAATTCTTTTAAATTCCTATTTTAAGCGCCCATGTCCGTGGGGCAGGAGCGACCCGCTGCAGATTCTCCATGTAGAATCCGTAGCGGGCCTGATTTTCCCCGTCGACATGAGGCCTTAAAGGGGTTGTCCCGCGGCAGCAAGTGGGTCTATACACTTCTGTATGGCCATAATAATGCACTTTGTAATATACATTGTGCATTAATTATGAGCCATACAGAAGTTATAAAAAGTTTTTTACTTACCTGCTCCGTTGCTGGCGTCCTCGTCTCCATGGTGCCGACTAATTTTCGCCCTCCGATGGCCAACTTAGCCGCGCTTGCGCAGTCCAGGTCTTCTCCTGTTCTCTATGGGGCTCCGTGTAGCTCCGTGTAGCTCCGCCCCGTCACGTGCCGATTCCAGCCAATCAGGAGGCTGGAATCGGCAATGGACCGCACAGAAGAGCTGCGGTCCACGGAGGCAGAGGATCCCGGCGGCCATCTTCACAGGTAAGTATAGAAGTCACCGGAGCGCGGGGATTAAGGTAAGCGCTCCGGTGAGCTTTCTGTACGTCCCTGCATCGGGGTTGTCTCGCGCCGAACGGGGGGGTTGAAAAAAAAAAAAACCCGTTTCGGCGCGGGACAACCCCTTTAAGGACATGGTCTACTTTGAGTTTAAGGACGCAATGATTTTTAGTGGATTTTCATCTCCATTTTTCAAAAGCTATAACTTTTACATTTTTTTTGTCGACACAGCCGTATAAGGGCTTGTTTTTTGTGGTGTGAACTGTAGTTTTTATTGGTGCCATTTTTGAGGTACATAGACTATATTATAAAACTTTTATTAATGTTTTTATTATATCAGGGAGCGAAAACATATCAATTCTGCCGTAGATTTTTGGTTGTTTTTTTTTACAGCGTTAATCACGCAGCATAAATGATACAAAACATTTTTTCTGCGGCTCGTTACAATTACAACAATATTTTGTTTAGGTTTTTCCACTTTTCCGCAATAAAACCCCTTTTTTGGAAATTATAATTTTTTCTATATCACTGCATTCAAAGTTCTGTAACTTTTTTATTTTTCCATGGACGGAGCTGTGTGAGGGCTTGTTTTTAGTGAGATGAGCTGTAGTTTTTATTGGTACAATTTTTAGGTTCATATGGCTTTGTTGATCACTGTTGATCACAGTTTTTTGTGTTTTACCAAATAAGTGGGATTTTAATTTAAAAAAAATGCTAATATGGAAAAAAGCACAAAAGAGTTTTTTAAACTTTTTTTTTATATTTTTATTTTTCTTACATTATTTTTATCTTCTTTTACACTTTTTATGTCCTTATTGGGGACTTGCACCATAGCCCTATGATCGCTATGATAAGACATTGCAGGACTTTTGTCCTGCAGTGCCTTATCGCTTATATTAGCGATCACAGGCACTGGCAATGCAGGGCACCGGTATCTAGCATCCTGTTGCCATGGCAATGCGTCGGGCTCTCTGCGGCATGGAAGAGGTTAACAGTGGGGGTCGCTGCTCCGATTCACCCCCGCTGTTGCAGCGGGAGGCTGAATATCGGTGATAGCTGGCTTCCGCTACTAGATAGCGTGGGATCTCTAATGACCTCGCTATATCCCCAGGACGTAAATGTACATCCTGTTGCGTTAAGTACCTCTCTGCCAGGACGTACATTTACGCCTGTGGCGGGAAGAGGTTAATATTCCTCAATCCACAGTATCAATTGTGTATCAGGAATACATCATAGAAGGCATTACTACCCACAGTGGAGAACACAGTGGCTGTCCACAGATGCTTAATCATGACAGGACACCTTTGGCTTGAATTGTTCATGTGAATAGACACATGTGAATAACTCTGGTGCATGTTATCACATATATGTTATGTTCTGTGTGGGATTCCCTTGTGTCTGTTTGTTGATTTGCACAGTGACATGTTCAGTGTCTGTTTACGAATGTTTAGACATTAGGATTAATCAGAGTATTGTTAGTTACTCTAGGTGTGGCAGACACCTGGTGTGAACAGTGACCTGTTCAGTGTCTGTTTACAGGTGTACAGGTATTAGGTGTAAACTGTCCTGTTCAGTGTGTATTTTGTATTCCCTCCTGTCTGTAGGTGAGCAGACATCTGTTGTGTTACTTCCCTTACTGGTGTTCCTGCCTGTTACCATCTAGGTTCCAGCATGGAGCTGTCTTTATTGGGACAATCGCCCAGCTTGTAGGCAAGGTTTCCTTGTTTTGGTTTTAGTTGTCTTGTTAGAGTAGGGACTCGCAAGACAATGAAGGGCCTTATTCTGGCCAAAATACAAACCAATACATCATATATACTTATTCAAATTTACATCTGGTAGTTTAGTACAATTGGTAAATATGAGGCTTTCCGGAGTGGTGTTGGGTCTGTTGTCTTTGTGGTTGTTCGAATACATTGGATTTATTTTTGCTGTTTTGGTGTCCTTTCAAAAATGCATGTCCCAACTCCCCTTTTCTTCTTCCTTCCAGTCATTATTAAGGTTGTGTTCGTGTAGGTCGTTGTTTCCATGCCTTGCACAAATGTAGCAGCTGTATTCTAAAGGTGACTTTTTTAAAGTTTCTTAATGTGACCCAAAATGTTTTGTTCCTGTATTTTCAGGACACATTGGGCTTTGTTATTTAAAATTGGAGTAGGTATGAATTAATTTTGTTAGGTTTTTTAGTGTGTTTTTGTGTGTGTGTGTGTGGGGGGGGGGGGATGATCAGAAATAGGAAAAAATGTTTTTTCCTCTTTTTCCCACACTGTATTTTAATGTAATTTGTTCAATTATTATTTACCCCCAAAATGAACCTTCTGGTCCCATGTATAACAACATCACATATGTGTACACTGTAAAACATATGATGTCGCAATAGTGGAGAAAATGAAAACCCTTTTGTAGCCTTAAAGGGGTGGTCTCGCGAAACAAAGTGGGGTTATACACTTCCGTATGGCCATATTAATGCACTTTGTAATATACATTGTGCATTAAATATGAGCCATACAGAAGTTATTCCACTTACCTGCTCCGTTGCTAGCGTCCTCGTCTCCATGGTTCCGTCTAAATTCGCTGGCAGCTTGCTTTTTTAGACGCGCTTGCGCAGTCCGGTCTTCTCCATTCAGCACGAGCCGCTTCAGTGTGCTCCCCGCTACAGCTCTTCTGCGCATGCGCAGATGAGCTGTCACTGCTCGGGAGCGCGCTGGAGCGGCCATTCTGTACCTTCCTCTGTTAGAGGAAGGTGCAGAGCTGCCGGAGAAGCCGCCCAGCTGTCCTGCCGTCCAGCTGTCCAGGTAAGTGATGGGCCGGGGGGGCATGCGCTGCGATGGGGGGGCTGCCGCTAGGCCGGGGGGGGGCTGCCGCTGCGATGGGGGGGCTGTCGCTAGGCCGGGGGGGGCTGCCGCTGCGATGGGGGGGCTGTCGCTAGGCCGGGGGGGGCTGCCGCTGCGATGGGGGGGCTGCCGCCAGGCCGGGGGGGGCTGCCGCTAGGCCGGGGGTGATGTTCACTGACAGGTGAAGGCCCCGGAGCCCAGCGCTGGGCTCCGGGGCCTTCACCTGGGCTGAGGGTCTAGCGCTGGGGAGCCGGGAGCGTAGCGCTGGGGAGCCGGGGGCTAGCGCCGGTTACCTGCTGCCTGGCGGTGGGTGACTGGTCGGCGGCTGCGAGGCGTCTGGTCGGCGGCTGCGGGGCGTCTGGTCGGCGGCTGCGGGGCGTCTGGTCGGCGGCTGCGGGGCGTCCGGTTGCCATGGAGACACAGCTGGCAGCGTCTCGGGGGCGCGCACGTCGGGCTGCAGCGAGCGACGGGGAAAGAGCCGGCGGCCATCTTGGGGAAACTTTTATAAGTTACTGAAACGCTGGAACGGTAAGTACGAACCAGTTAGAAAAGTAATTTACAGGGGTAATTAGTAATGTATGTTTAATTAGGGGGACTGGGCAAAAAAAAAAAAATCACTGCTTCCTCGAGACATCTCCTTTAAATGATTCTTTCTCCCTTAGCTCTAGCCACAGCCTATAACCATCCAAGTACAGAAATATTCAGCATGCAAGAATAGAGAGGTGCACACTTTTTTTGAGGGGGTGATGGTGGTGGTGCTGGGGTGGCACCTTTTATTTTTTTTACTTTATTACATTTACATTTCATCCATTTAATTAAAAAAAAATCTTTTTTTTCTACACATTTAACTTTTTTTTTTTTTTTTACCAGGGGGACACAGGTTAGCAGGCAGCACATTATCTATGTGTTCCCTGCTGTTGTGCTCAATCCCTGGTGCCAAAGGGCTTGAATTGGCCTCTCTGCCTCATCATTTCTTTTTCAAAATCACCATTAATTCCAGGGCCCTGTACATAGAAAGATACCAGTTTATGAATAGCAGATAGATGAGTGGCCCTATTCCAGATTTTTTATTGGGCCCATAAGTTGCAATGGTTGTACATTGCTAGTTTTTTGTAAAAGCTTCCTTCACTTTAGATTATGTAGGATTTTAATAGCATGTCTTAGCATGTCAGTAATGCTGTTATTATTAGGAAAAAGTGCAAAAAGTGTGACAAATAAAGATGGCTATATTTTTCATAGAATGACATGATATGTTCTATTATGATAAAAGATGAATTGCCAAACAACTAAAATGGCTTTGTAGAAATCCTGTAGATCTATTCCAGGGACAAAGCATACAGATACACAAGGTCAGAATAATGAATAATGTTTGATTGCATGAGAATCTGCTAATCATGATACAATGAAATGAAAACAAAAGACATGCTTTAGATGACATTACAGTAAACATTAGCATTTCTATTTTAACCTTTGCATTATTTGTTAGTTTGCAAGTAATGACCTATTACCTGGGAGTCAAATGTGTTTTTATCATCTCTTCCTTTATAAATAATTAACCTGCTTACATTCCAGTCTTGCTCTAAAACAGTTTTCCCAATTCAGCTCAAAATGTCCTACATATAACCTTTAAAAGTTGGCAGCTACAGGCTGTTGTCAAGGATTCCTGTTTCTCTCATTCTAATCTCACTGCCTTCAGAGTACTCAGAGATCTGTTTTTTATGAAAGTCAAGACACCGAGGATATGTAGATGTGAATGGGAGTTGAGACTGTAAGTGAACTATAAGCAAAAGTTTACATTTTTTTTTAAATCAAAAAGTAGCTTAATATCAGCATTCTCTGAGCAAAAAGACAAATTCATATCAATTTTCAAACTAACTTTAAAATTATAAGGCTGCCTGCACACGAGCGTTCCGGATTCCGCTAGCGGATTTTCACGTGCGTATGGTACCTAAATGTGCTTGCAGATAGGTGCGGATGCGTGAAAAATCACACGCGGATATAGGCGGATGTGTTGCGGAAAAAAACGCGGAGAAAAACCAGCAGCCGCCCCTTATTGTAAACCCAACCCCTAGAGAACTGCCCATTCCTTGGAAAACAGCTTAAAAACCAACACCCAGACTCCGTTTTGTCCCTCTTGCTTGTGCGAGCACCGTTAAATTATTGATGTCTTTGTGGGCATGGTTGATCCATGTAACTTTTTTCGGGCGCTTCTCCAGCGTGACTTTATTTCAGTCGCTGCAAAAAAATTCACAAGAGGAATTCATTACTACAGATTTTGCGTTCTTACATCCTGAATTGGCAAGAAATACTACCTATCTCCCTCTACACATTGCGGGTGTCTGATGAACAAGGCTATTAACCCAATAAATGCCGCTTCAGTGGCACCAGTGGAAAATACAACTGTTCCCGCAAAAAACAAACAGGGAGGGGTTAGTAACTTGGGCGCATCCTGGCGGCTGATGCACCCGTCTTCCTGCACAAGACGGCCGCAATGCAGGATGGACGTCTTTCCACAGAGCTGGAGGAAAGAACACAAGTCCGGCAATGGAGCCGGTCATGTGCTCTTTTCTGCCAGCGTTGCGGAGAGTCGTCCGTCCTGCAGTGTGACCGTTTTGGTATCGCTGCATCCCTAAAAGTCTGATCTATCAAAGTAATGTATGATTTACCCTGCACGGTGAATGTGGTCAAAAAAAATAAAGAAACTACGCCCGAAATGCACTTTTTCGGTCACCCTATTTCCGAGAAAAAATGTAATAAAAGGCGATCAAAAAGTCAACTGTATGCGAAAATGGTACCAACAGAAATGTCAGGACATACCGCACAAAATGAGCCCTCACACAACTATGCACGCAGAAAATGGACACAAAATAATTTTAAAAAATTAAATATTAAATACAAGTACTACAGCAAAAAAAATACTATATAAGTTTGGTAACGTAGTAATCGTACTGACCCATAGAATAAAAATATCAGGTCGTTTTTGTTGCACTTTGCACGCTGCAGAAACAGGACGACCGAAAGATGGTGGAATGTCTTTTTTTTTCTCTCCGATTACAATTTTTTAAAGGTTTTTCAGTAAATTATATGGTACAATAAATAGTGCCATTGCAAAATACAACTCGTCCCGCAAAAAAACAAGCCCTTATACAGCGACATCGATGGATAAATAAAGGAACTACGATTTTTTAGGGAGTAGGGGAAAAAAAAGGAAAAAAGCAAAAAAGCTCTGTCACTAAGGGGTTAAAAGTGGGGATGGAAAAAAGCACAATAAAAACAAAAGTAAAACTGCTTGGCCACTAAGGGGTTAACATGAAAAAAAAAGGACATTTGACGCAATAGCGAATAATACTCATGCAAGTTCTTTTTTTCCGCTTCGTTTTGCGTTCGTCCAGGCATCCCCATAAACCTGAGCGGAGAGTTGAAGCCAGGATTGTTCCTTTCGATTCTTGTTTAAGCACTCTGGGGAGTTACTGTCCCATATGCTAGGGAAGTCCTGCATCATTGCAACACGTTTGCCCATGTCGATCATTATTCGTTACGCCTGGTGGCTGCAGGCTGGTGGCTGATGACTGGTGGCTGCAGGCTGGTGGCTTGTGGCTGCAGGCTGGTGGCTGCTGGCTGCTGTCTGGTGGATGAGGTGACTGGAAGGGCAGTGCTGCTGCTGAAATTTGCCTGTGAAGCTCTGTGCTGTGTGTTGGGACGCCTCCTACCACGCCTACTTCCTGTAGTCATAGCAACCAGTGACTCCATCTGCAGCTGCACTGCGGATGTACTGCATGAAAAAACGCACCCATTCACTTGTATTGGAGGCTTCACGCGCAGAATCCGACCCAAATTAGAACAGGTCGCAGATTTTTTCAAGCGCGTGAAAAATACAAATCCGTCCGTCTGGGGACAACTGCGGATCCTCATAGGAGTATATTGGCTGCGGTCTGGGGCAGATAATGTGCCTAAAATAACGCGCTAGAAATTCCGTTCGTGTGCAGGCACCCTAACAGTTTTTATACAAACTGTTTTGTATTGTGAGATAAGCATTTATTTTACAATGGTTACCACATTAAAGCATTGCCTTGTCTAAACACAGTGCTGTGAACAAGTATATGGCCCCTCACCTAATTTCTACTATTTTGCCAGTTTGTCACATTTGAATGTTTCAGATCATCCAACTAATTATAATGAAAGATGAAGACAACCTGAGTAAACACAAAATGTTACTTGTGAATGATCATTCTGTTTACTAAAGATAAAGATTTATTCAAAACCTGTATCACGCATGTGAAAAAGTAATTGCTTCCTTAAACCTAATAACTGGTTGTGCCACCCTTGGTAGTAACAACTGCAATGAGTCTTTTACACTGTTGTTGAGGAATTTTGGCACATTTTGCTTTGCAGAAATATTTCAATTTGGCTACATTAGAGGGTTTACAAGCACGAGCTGCCTGCTGAAAGGCTTGTCACAGCATCTCAATGGGATTCAAGTCAGGACTTTGACTCAGCGTCGCCAAAACCTTCATTTAGCTTCTTTCAAACCATTCAGAGGTGGACTGTTGGTGTGATGTTCTAATTGTGGAATGTTGTGTTAGATTTATGTTGAATGAAATGGGACCCTTGGGGGTCATCTAGTTTTTTTTTGGCAAATGCAGGATGAACCTTTGCGTTCTTTTTGAATAACAGTGGTCTGCACACTACAATTCATCTATAGATGTCATTTTTGCCCATTATCTTCCTTATTGTGGAATTATGAACATTAGCCTTAACTAAAGGCCCGTTTAGATGGGACAAGTGTCGGGCACCTGCTCGGTAGCTAGTATCAGTGATCTGCTCATTGTCCATCATTTATGCTGCATAAATGATGGATGAGGAGCTGATCGCTCAGTGAAAATATCAGCCGAAGTATAGAACGACTGCACGCCCCCCCACGCCGGCTGCATCATACGACGCTACCGGTGGGTCATGTGACACCACCCGCGGGTCATATGACACTGCTGGCACGTCATGCGCTGTACTGAGCATGTGTGCCGGCAGCGTCAGGGGGGAGCTACGCAGCAGATCCGGAGGTAAGTATGGGGCCTTTGGGGGGGCGCCGTGACGGACTCCGCTGCAGTATTCCGCTTGCGGAGCCCGTCACAGCCGTGTGCATAAGGCCTAAAGGTTTTCCATATCTAAGTGATACTGACAATGTTTTTTAACCATGGTAAAAATAGACCGATAGAATTTGTGTATATTTATTAAAAGCGTCAAAATTTGGAAAAATTTTTAAAAATCGTCATTTTTTCACATTTTCAACTGAAATATCTCAAATATGTGCAAACATAATATAGAAATGTTTGATAACATATATATTTCCATCTGTTTACTTTATTCTGGATGCACATTGGAAAAACTTTCATTTTTTTAAACGTTTTACGAGACGTACAAATGTAACATTAATTATTAACATTTTGAGGAACACTTTATTTTCCTGCACCAAGCCAAGATTGTGAAGGCTCATGATGAAGGTGTCAGAATAATAGATACCACCACAAATGGCCCAATTAAAAAAATACACCCCTTATATTCACTGAGGGGGGTCAGGAGTATTTTGACCCCAAAGTTTATTTTCAGGAGTTAATACAATTTAGAGGAGAAAAAATAAAATTTCATATTTTTGAAAATATGTCATTTTAAAGACAGATTTTTTTTCTATAATGCACATGAAAACGAGGATTTGCACCCCAAAATGGATACCCCTGTTTGTCCTGTGTTCAGAAACATACCCATTGTGGCCCTAATCTTCTGTCCGTATGCACAACTGGGCCAAAACCAAAAGGAGCAACTGGTGGCTTTCAGAACATAAATTTTGCTTGAAGGCAATTTAGGTCCCATAGCCCACGTGTAGAGCCCTTAAGTAGCCAAAACGACAGAGAACCCCTAGAAATGACAGCATTTTGGAAACTAGATCCCTTATCGAATTCCTCTAGGGGTGTACTGCGTATTTTGACCCCACAGTTTTTGAATAAATCTAAGCAAAGCAGAAGAAAATAAATTACGTTTTTTATTTTGTTTTAGCAATTATGTCATTTTAAAAACAGGGTTTTTTTGTTCATCACACAAAAGAATGAAGATGTTCATCCTTATATTGATACCCCTGTTTGTCTCGTTTTCAGAAACATACCCATTGTGGCCCTAATATTATGTATGTATGCACAACGGGGCCCTAACTGAAAGGAGCAGCCGTTGGCTTTCAGAACAGACCTTTTGCGTGAAGGTGATTTAGGCCCCATAGCACACTTGTAGAGCCCTTGAGGTCCATAGGGTAAGGTCCGTGGATGAATCCGGGGGCCTTAGGTACCTAATTTCATCTCCCTTCATGAATATGTTCCATGAGGGGAGATGAAAAAAACTTTTTTCATTTTTTTTTACACTTTAAAATTTAAAAAAAAAACTTTTACATGATCGCTATTATGCATTGGATAGCAGCGATCATGTGACCGGGAACTGCATACAGCAGCTCCCGGTGACAACTCCCTGCTCTCGGCTACTCCTATTTGTCAGGAGCAGGGAGTTTTTAAATTTCCTGCGACTCACGTCCCTCTGCGCGTGACGTAGTGACATCTGGCGCGCATGCGCAGACACCTGCGGGGGACATTGCAGAGGACCGGGGTGAGTATCCTCAGCTTCCCTTACGGATTGGATCTGTAAGGGAAGCTGAAACTTTTAACTTTTTAAACTTTTCTATTGACCTTAATGCGATTGTCGGTATCCGGGGTCCCATCGCGCAGGATGGCAGCTCAAGGATGTCGGCATGGAGCTGTCATGTCCAGAGCCTGCAGAGTTTTAATTCCCATAGGATGCATGTTTTTACGTCCTCGGGGATTAAAGCCCAGCAGGCCAGGATGTAAAAACACTATGATTTTTGCAAGCTACTATGAATATTTTATTATTGCTTTTCCCTCCATGTATTTCTACCTATAGAGACTCCACTTGTTTATTTCCCTCACATATATCTTCACATAGTGTGGTCTTTAAATAGGACTTTACATATATACAAAATCCTTCCCTTTAAGTTTTTTTTAAAACGATCCCTTCTGAAAAAAATATAACCCTGTAAGTTAATTGTCCAGTCACAGCTTTCATTTAGCCAGGCCTCAGTTATCCCCACTATGTCGTAATTTTCTTTAGACATTATTACTTCCAATTCGTCTATCTTGGTCAGGCTTCTATCATTATTCATCATTAGAGATGAGCGAGCGTACTCGTCCGAGCTTGATGCTCGTTCGAGTATTAGGGTGTTCGAGATGCTCGTTACTCGAGACGAGCACCACGCGGTGCTCGACTCCATTACATTTCCTTCCCTGAGAAATTTGCGCGCTTTTCTGGCCAATAGAAACACAGGGAAGGCATTACAATTTCCTCCTGTGACATTCCAGCCCTATCCCACCCCCCTGCAGTGAGTGGCTGGGGAGATCAGGTGCCACCCGAGCATATAAACTGGGACCGCCCGCGGCTCGCCACAGATGCACGCTGAGAGAGATCAGGGAAAGTGCTGTTGCTGCTGTAGCTGCTATAGGGAGAGTGTTAGGTGTTATTTTAGTCTTCAAGAACCCCAACGGTCCTTCTTAGGGCCACATCTGACCGCGTGCAGTACTGTTGAGGCTGCTTTTAGCAGTTTTGCACAATTTTTTTTTTTTGTATATCGGGCGTGCAGACCATAGCGTCCTCAGTCTGCAGTCATTTTACTGAGTATAGTGGCAGTACTGGTGAGGCAGGGACAGTGGTACAGGGAAAGAGATATACTGTCTATATAGGCAGTGGGCTTTTTCCAAAAAATTTAAAAAAAAAAAATCTTTGGGCTACCTGTGACCGTGTTCAGTTTACTGCGTGTCTGCTGGGGGTAGTAGTAGTCGCTAACTCTTACCCAGCTAGGTGTTACTGCAGCCTTGCACATAATTTTTTCTGGCTGCACTGTGCCTTCAATAACCACAGTCATCCTCCAACAGGGAAATCCATATACAGGCTATATCACAGGCAGTGGGCTTTTTCCCAAAAATTGAAAAAAAATACTATATTTGGCCTGCCTGTGACCGTCTTCAGTTTACTGCGTGTGTGCTGGGGGTACTAGTCGCTCATTAATACCCAGCCTTGCGCATAATTTTTTGTGGCTGCACTGTGCTTTCAATAACCACAGTCATCCTCCAACAGGGAAATCCATATACAGGCTATATTACAGGCAGTGGGCTTTTTCCCAAAAATTGTAAAAAAATACTACATTTGGCCTGCCTGTGACCGTCTTCAGTTTACTGCGTGTGTGCTGGGGGTACTAGTCGCTCATTAATACCCAGCCTTGTGCATAATTTTTTGTGGCTGCACTGTGCTTTCAATAACCACAGTCATCCTCCAACAGGAAAATCCATATACAAGCTATATCACAGGCAGTGGGCTGTTTCCCAAAAATTGTAAAAAAAATACTATATTTGGCCTGCCTGTGACCGTCTTCAGTTTACTGCGTGTGTGCTGGGGGTACTAGTCGCCTATTAATACCCAGCCTTGCGCATAATTGTTTCCTGGCTCTGCTGTGTCCGTTACATGATCGCCGCCATCCCGCCAGAGGGAAAGAGTATACATATATACGCTGCATACGGTGTCTGTCTGGTTTTTCACCTCACCATTTAAAAAAATTGAAGCAAAATACTTAAGACCTACCACTGGCCTTTGGCCACTTGACTGGTTCTGCCCTGTGAATTCCAGCAGCTCAGTCATACGCACCTAGGTCTGACTACAGGCTTGCGCATAATTGTTTCCTGGCTCTGCTGTGCGTTCCGTAAGCAAAGTCAGCCTCCAACCACAGGAGAGAGGCAAGTTTCTGGGGTCCCCAGATTCATCTCACAATTAATGGGTCCACGCGGTAGACCTTTATTAGAAACTGAGCAGTGTGAGCAGGTCCTGTCGTGGATGGCAGAAAGTGCATCCAGTAATCTATCGACCACCCAGTCTTCTACGCCGTCCACAGCTGCAACTCTGAATCCTCTGGCTGCTGCTCCTCCTTCCTCCCAGCCCCCTCACTCCATGAAAATGACACATTCTGAGGAGCAGGCAGACTCCCAGGAACTGTTCTCGGGCCCCTGCTGAGATTGGGCAGCAATGGTTCCCACCGGAGGAGTTTGTCATGACCAATGCCCAACCTTTGGAAAGTTCCCAGGGTCCGGGGGATGAGACTGGGTACTTCCGGCAACTGTCTCAAGAGCTTTCAGTGGGTGAGGAGGACGATGACGATGAGACACAGTTGTCTATCAGTGAGGTAGTAGTAATTTCAGTAAGTCCGAGGGAGGAGCGCACAGAGGATTCGGAGGAAGAGCAGCTGGACGATGAGGTGACTGACCCCACCTGGTTTGCTAAGCCTACTGAGGACAGGTCTTCAGAGGGGGAGGCAAGTGCAGCAGCAGGGCAGGTTGGAAGAGGCAGTGCGGTGGGCAGGGGTAGAGGCAGGGCCAGACCAAATAATCCACCAATTGTTTCCCAAAGCGCCCCCTCGCGCCATGCCACCCTGCAGAGGCCGAGGTGCTCAAAGGTGTGGCAGTTTTTCACTGAGAGTGCAGACAACTGACAAACTGTGGTGTGCAAGGTTTGTCGCGCCAAGATCAGCCGGGGAGCCACCACCACCAGCCTAACCACCACCAGCATGCGCAGGCATATGATGGCCAAGCACCCCACAAGGTGGGACGAAGGCCGTTCACTGCCTCCGGTTTGCACCACTGCCTCTCCCCCTGTGCCCCAACCTGCCACTGAGATCCAACCCCCCTCTCAGGACACAGGCACGACCGTCTCCTGACCTGCACCCACACGCTCACCTCCGCTGTCCTTGGCCCCATCCAGCAATGTCTCTCAGCGCAGCATCCAGCCGTCGCTAGCGCAAGTGTTTGAGCGCAAGCGCAAGTACGCCGCCACGCACCCGCACGCTCAAGCGTTAAATGTGCACATAGCCAAATTGATCAGCCTGGAGATGCTGCCATACAGGCTTGTGGAAACGGAGGCTTTCAAAAACATGATGGCGGCGGCGGCCCCGCTCTACTCGGTTCCCAGTCGCCACTGCTTTTCCCGATGTGCCGTCCCAGCCCTGCACGACCACGTCTCCCGCAACATTGTACGCGCCCTCACCAACGCGGTTACTGGCAAGGTCCACTTAACAACGGACACGTGGACAAGCACAGGCGGGCAGGGCCACTATATCTCCCTGATGGCACATTGGGTGAATTTAGTGGAGGCTGGGACCGAGTCAGAGCCTGGGACCGCTCACGTCCTACCCACCCAAAGAATTGCGGGCCCCAGCTCGGTGCTGGTATCTGCGGCGGTGTATGCTTCCTCCACTAAACCACCCTCCTCCTCCTACGCAACCTCTGTCTCGCAATCAAGATGTGTCAGCAGCAGCACGTCGCCAGAAGTCGGTGTCGCGCGGCGTGGCAGCACAGCGGTGGCCAAGCGTCAGCAGGCCGTGCTGAAACTACTCTGCTTAGGAGAGAAGAGGCACACGGCCCACGAACTGCTGCAGGGTCTGACAGGGCAGACCGACCGCTGGCTTGCGCCGCTGAGCCTCCAACCGGGCATGGTCGTGTGTGACAACGGCCGTAACCTGGTGGCGGCTCTGCAGCTCGACAGCCTCACGCACGTGCCATGCCTGGCCCACGTCTTTAATTTGGTGGTTCAACGGTTTCTGAAAAGCTACCCACGCTTGTCAGACCTGCTCGGAAAGGTGCGCCGGCTCAGTGCACATTTCCGCAAGTCGAACACGGACGCTGCCACCCTGCGGACCCTGCAACATCGGTTTCATCTGCCAGTGCACCGACTGCTGTGCGACATGCCCACACGGTGCAACTCTACGCTCCACATGTTGGCCAGGCTCTATGAGCAGCGTAGAGCTATAGTGGAATACCAACTCCAACATGGGCAGTGTAGTGGGAGTCAGCCTCCTCAATTCTTTACAGAAGAGTGGGCCTGGTTGGCAGATATCTGCCAGGTCCTTGGAAACTTTGAGGAGTCTACCCAGATGGTGAGCGGGGATGCTGCAATCATTAGCGTCACCATTCCTCTGCTATGCCTCTTGAGAAGTTCCCTGCAAAGCATAAAGGCAGACGCTTTGCGCTCGGAAACCGAGGCGGGGGAAGACAGTATGTCGCTGGATAGTCAGAGCACCCTCATGTCTATATCTCAGCGTGTTTTGGAGGAGGGGGAGGGGGAGGAGCATGAGGAGGTTCCAGGGAGCCACCCATGCTTTGGGCCCACATGGACTTCACATTAGGGAGTTGTACCTGCCTGTGTCTACTTATAAAAAAAACCCAGTCTGACTGGGGCATGCAGTGTGGGCCAAAGCCCACCTGCGTTTAATCTGACGTTACCTCAGCCGTGCTGGGCAATGCAATGGGATTCATTTATGTAACGCTGGTGGCTTCCTGGGACCCACCCATACTGTCGGTCCACACGGAGTTGTACCTGCCTGTGTCTACTTATAAAGAACCCCAGTCTGACTGGGGTATGCAGTGTGGGCCGAAGTCCACCTGTATTTAATCTGACGTTAGCTCTACTATCCGGGGCACTGCATTGGGACAAACTACAGGAGCAATACAGCGCTAATGAGAAGTGCAAAGCTACGCTAGCATTGGAGTCCGTTGTAGGCACGCGATTGCTGAGGGTTTGTGCAGAGGCCTATGTCCTGGGTGCAGTGAAAGTCCGCTTCCAGCCTAGGATTGCTGAATCTGTGGGCCGAGGCCTATGCCGTGGGCGCGGTGCAAGTCTGCCATGTTTGGCCGCTCAGATCAATTTTTTGTTCATGTCTGGGTTTCCTAGGACCCACCTATGCTGTTGGTGCAAACTTAGTTCCCATTGCAGTGTTTGACCTGTCTGGCACAAAGGCACTGACTGACTTGGGTAGGGGGCAGAGCGCTGACGGCTTTCCCCTTGCAGTGTGGATTGAGCTATGCGACACCTTGACAGAATGAATACTGTGTGGCACATGGATTCCCCATTGCTATGCCCACGTTTGCAGCTCCTGACGGAGGTGGCACAGGATTGGAGTTCTCATTGCTTCTGTACAGCATTGTGGGCTATCGCCCCTCCCCTTTTAAAGAGGGTCGCTGCCTGGCCCTGCCAACCCTCTGCAGTGTGTGCCTCCGGTTCCTCCTCATGGCAGACGCACTTATAAATAGACATGAGGGTGGTGTGGCTATGAGGCCAGCGTGTGGCATGAGGGCAGCTGAAGGCGGCGCAGGGACACTTTGGTGTGCGCTGTGGACACTGGGTCGTGCGGGGGGGGGGGGGGGGGGGGAGGAGTTGGGCAGCATGTAACCCAGGAGAAGTGGCAGCGGAGTGTCATGCAGGCAGTGATTGAGCTTTGTTGGAGGTAGTGTGGTACTTAGCTAAGGTATGCCTTGCTAATGAGGGTTTTTCAGAAGTAAAAATTGTTGGGGTGGGGGCACTCTTGCCGCTATTGTGGCTTAATAGTGGGACCTGGGAACTTGAGATGCAGCCCAACATGTAGCCCCTCGCCTGCCCTATCCGTTTCTGTGTCGTTCCCATCACTTTCTTGAATTTCCCAGATTTTCACAAATGAAAACCTTAGCGGAGCATGGGTCATATACAAAAATGCTCGAGTCGCCCATTGACTTCAATGGGGTACGTTACTCGAAGCGAACCCTCGGGCATCGCGGGAAGTTCGACTCGAGTAACGAGCACCCGAGCATTTTGGTGCTCGCTCATCTCTATTCATCATACATTTTAGAAGTTTTTGGCTATTTTTTAATTTAAGTGTATCCCTATTAACTGTTCTGCCAATTCTAACCGTACTAACCGCTTCCACCGCTCCACCCCCATTTTCAATACTTAGCCCCAGATTGTTGTCTACACTATCTTCCCCTCTATCTCTCTGGTATTCCTCTACCCAATTCCTAGTTTTACCACTCTTCCAACCTTCTAACCATCTTCTTCCCCAGTACAGCTACACCCTCCCTATTGAGATGTAGTCCATTTCTATGATAGAACCTGGAGTCAACAGCAAAGTTAGTACAGTTCTCCAGGAAGCCTAATCCCTGCTTTCCACACCAACTCTTGAGCCAATTGTTTACCTCCCCAATCTCCCGCTGCCTTTATGGTGTAGTATGTGGTACAGGTAGTATTTCAGAAAATACAACTTTGGATGTCCTTACCCTAACCTTACATCCTAGTTCTCTGAAATAGTTTTTAAAGACCTTGTACTTATCTTTAACTTTGTCATTAGTGCCAATGTGCAACATAACCGCTGGGTACTCACCAACCCCTCCCAGTAATCTGTCAACTTGATCCATTATGTGTTGAATTTGAACGCCAGGAAGACAACGTACCGTTCAATGATCTGTCTTTGTGGCAGAATTGTCCTGTCTAATTGAGTCCCCCACTACGATGACCTGTCTAGCCTGCCCTGTGCACCTCTTCCCCTTCTTATTGGAGCAGACATTCCCCTAGCAGTCAGAGGGCATGTCATGCTACAGCAGTGCTAATCCTGTGATGGCATTCCCCTCATCTGCCAACTTTGAAAACTTGTTGGAGTGTGCCAGTTCAGGATTAGCCTCCCTGGCACTTCTCCTTACCCCTCCTTCTAATAGTCATCCAGGTAGCTGCCTGCTCATCCTGCAGTCCAATAGTATTGTGAACCCCCACATCTCATCTACCCCAGCAAATGTCTGCTCAGTGAGCAGCAAAGCAAACTCCTTTCCATGTTGTCAATGGATCTCAGTGTTGCCAGTCGCTCATTTAGGCTCAGTCAGATGGGCGTTTTTTCGCGCGATTTGCGCATGCGCATGCGTCCGGCGATTTTATAAAACCATTGCTTTGCAATGGTATCGGACACATGAGCGCTTTTTATGCGCTCGTCCGATAAATTATAGAACAGAAATTGCAGATCGCACCTATCTGCGATCTGCGATTCCTGTCCTCTTCTCTATATGCGCTCAATGGGGCCGGCGGCAGCAGCGCCGACCCCATTGAGAACATATACTAGACAAATCATTCTTCTCTGCTACAGCTGTAACAGCTGTGGCTGAGAAGAATGATGTTTGCCCATTGAATTCAATGTAGCCGGCAATACAGCCGGCTCCATTAAAAGTAATGGGCTGCCGGCGAGCGCACGATGAATTTTCGGGAAGGGCTTAAAAATATAAGCCCTTCCCTTAAATTCATCCAGAAATGTGTAAAAACAAAAAAAATATATATACTCACCTGGTCCCGGCAGACGGAATTCAGCCGCGGCCGGCGGCAGTTCTCCTGAACTGCTCTGAGTAGTATTCAGCAGCCGGGGATTTAAAATCTTCGCCTGCTGAATGAGCTGCCTCTGATTGGTCCCTGCGCTGAGCCAATCAGAGGCAGCACTCACTCACCCATTCATGAATTTATATTTTTAAGCCCTTCCCGAAAATTCATTGTGAGATTGCCCGCAGCCCATTGCTTTCAATGGAGCCGGCTGTATTGCCGGCTCCATTGAATTCAATGTGCTGGACAGCGCTGAACTGCTCCGGCCCGTTTCTATTGAAACGCGGCTAGGAGCAGTTTTTTCGGGCGATTTTGTGGCCCCGGTCACGCGATTTGCGGATGCGCATCCGTCATGCGATCCGCAAATCGCGGGAAAAAACGCCTGTGTGTTTAAGGCCTTAGATTGAGTATCTGGGCTTCCAAACGAACAACATGCTCACATTATGACACAAGATGTACACTGGACAGCAAAGTCAATCGTGGAGCACATTCTAAAATAAAATTATATATGCAAGTGAAGAATAACAGTAAATAGATATGAGTGGCTCCCATCTAAAGTCCCTGGATCTAGAGCAGACCTGGGCAAAGCACGGCCCGCGGGCCACATCCGGCCCGCTGAATAGCTCGGACCGGCCCGCAAAGAGTGTCCTGGTGACTCACCAATGAGTCCGGTGTCAGCAACGGGAAGCAGCGAAACTATGCACTCCGAAGCCTTGTCCATTTTGTTCACTTCTGTGCTGTGCTAATAGTTATTCAGGCCTTACTTATTCAAGCACCTCTACCAATGACGTAGGCTTGAATAACTTTATTAAACAGCACATAAGTTAACAAAATGGACAAGGCTTCGGAGTTTGTAGTTTCACTGCTTCCCGATGCTGAGTAAGTGATGCCACTGTAACTTCTGAGTGCCAGGATGCTCGTTGCGGACCTTGGGGAGTGCCAGGACAATCGTTCCACGCTCGTCATTGGTAAGTGTCAGGACTTTTCCCTTTGCATTGTAATTAGAATAATAATACTAATAATATTCACTTTTTAATCTCTCTTCTTGGGGCAGCTCTCTGTGCCCTCTCCTAGGAGCATACTACTGTGTATTAAAAAAATCTATTTTCCGAGGTTAGCTGTTAACCCTTAAATATGGCGGCTAACATTAAAAAAAGAAAAATTGATGCAGAATGCCGAGTTTTTAACAAAGAATGGACTTCTAAATATCTATTTACTGAAACCAAAGGTAAAGCTGTGTGTTTAGTTTGTGGAGAGCAGATAGCTGTATTTAAAGATTACAATTTGCATCGCCATTATGAGACTAAACACGGAGAGAAATACAAGAACTTGACGGAGGCAGAGCGGGCACGGGTATCTGAAGATTTGCTAGATATTACAGCGCCATTCATTTTCAATGGCGGCCGTATTCTGGCCGCAAATCGGGCGGCTGGAATACGGCCCCATTAAGGCAATGTGCATGGAGCCTTCGTATGTTGGTCTGGCCCTCTAAAACCATTCCAATTTCTCATGTGGCCCCATGGGAAAATTAATTGCCCACCCCTGATCTAGAGTGTCTAAAAACAAACACTTTAAATCAAATCATACTTGCTAGCTCCTACACTCCCTATGTTGTTTGCTTAAATAGTTCTCAGCAGTAGTTGCTCCGTCAATGGATTGTCTGCTTGAAAAGGACACAGCAAATTCAGCAGATTAAATATTATCAGATTTAGATTATGTAATCTTACCCTTAACTTCTTAATGCTATAGGACGTACATTTATGTGTGTGGGGTTTGTATAGAGGGGGATCGGGTGTTGATCCCGCTCCATAAAATGTGGTAAACCTGCTGTTTCTTACAGCCAACACCCGCCTGCAACAGCTCTGATAAGCTGCGCCGCTGATTGCAGCTGTTAACCCACCTAAGTGCCTTGATCGATGTTCAGGGGTCCTGCACTGCTCCCCCGCAATGAGATCGCCCCAGGGCTGTCATTGCAGATTGCCTGCCAGATTGCAGTATGAGGTAATGCTATGGCATTACATCATACTGCAGGAACGATCAAACTATCGCACGTTCTTATTACCTATGGGGACTAAAATTAAAAGATTTAAAAGTACTTTAAAAAAGATTTGTCAATTATTAAAAAAAATAAAAGGTATTAAAAGTTTACCCCCCCCCCCTTTTGCCATATAATAAAGGAATCTAAATATTAAAACACAAAAAACTTATATAGTATTGCTGCATCCATAAAAGTCTGATCTATCAAAGTAATGCATTATTTACTCCAAATGGAGAATGTCATCAGGAAAAAAACATCAACAGAATTGAGCTTTTTTTGGTCACCCTGTCTGCAAGAAAAAATGTAATAAAAAGCGATCAAAAAGTCGTATGTACACCAAAGTTGTACCAGTAGAAACTATAGGACGTTCAGCACAAAATGAGGCCCCACACAACTATGTTGACAGAAAAATAAAAAAAGTTATGGTTGGCAAAAGATGGTGACTGAAAATAATTTTTAAAAATTAAATATCCTTAGAAAAAAATAAAACTGTATAAATTTGGTATCGTAGTAATCGTACTGACCTATAGAATGACATGTCATAATCATGTCATATTTATTGCAGTGTTTACGCTATAGAAACATTTCACTCCACTTACATTTTTTTTACAATTTTTCAGTACGTTATATGGTACATTAACCCATTTAGGACCAGCCACTGTATATATACGGCGGCTGGTCCTGGGCTTAGAGGACCACCGATAGTAAAAATACGGCGGTGCTCTAAGTCTACTGCCTCTGCAATCAGTCAGAGGCAGGAACGGGTTATCAGCTGTTAGTGACAACTGATAACCCGGAGCAGAAGGCAGGAGGGGTTTTTAACCCTTCCTGCCTTCTGCTTCCCCGATATACAGTGCTCAATGAGCACTGTATGGGCAAAGTGAAAGTAAGAAGTACTTTCACTACGGGAGCCTTGGGGGGGGGGGGGGTCATGTGACCTACCGGGATTCCCTGCTATGCAGAGCTGGAGGGTCAGACTTAGACCCTGGCAGCTCTGCAGGTGACTAATGTCGCCACAGGGGTTGCTTTCCCCTATAATTAGGGCTCCTATGGACGCCCTAGCTATAGTGGAAAGTGTCAAATAAAGTTAAAAAAAAAAAAAGTGAATGTCCCCCAGAGGTCTTATATGAATAAAACAACAATACATACAAAAGAAAGAGAATAACACTAAAGCAGACGCCAACAAAAAACGTCGCCGTATGCGCCCTGTAACCCAAAACCATACATACTATACATCAAAACGTCCGAAATAAATAGAGGAACCCATTTCCATACTTTATTTTAGTGTAAATATAAAAATAATTTAAAAAAAAACTATAAATGTTAAAAAAAATCATTTTTTTTAGCATTTTACCCCCAATAAAACAAAAAAACAGAAAAAAAAGTCAGTGAAAAAGATATTTAAAAAATAGTCCTATATGTCACGGAAAAAAAAACGCAACAAAAATAATTTTGGTAGCTAAAGGAAAAAAAATGGAGCAGTAAAACCGCCACATGGGTAAAATCCCTAAAAAGTGTCTGGTCCTTAAGGTACAAAACAACCTGGTCCTTAAGGGGTTAAATACTATTGAAAAGTGCAATGCGTCCCGCAGAAAACAAGCCCTCAGACATCTATGTTAATGGATTAAAATGGTTATGATTTTTAATAGGGGGAAGGTAAAACTGAAAGTGGAAAATGAAAAAGGGCCACGTGCTTAAGGGGGTAATTAATCACCTGTGCAAGGTACTGGAGATTGAAAATGCTATCAAACTATATGTGTTTTAAAATATTACAATATATGTGTTTTTAAATATAAGAATATTACTCCGAAATAAGACAAATATAGCTACAATGTATAGCTATAAGACCACTCTGATGGGTGTGGAAATGTCTGATAGTTGTTCTGTTTCAGCATGCAGAAACCTGAAAAAGAAGGCGTTCAGCGTAAACAGCAGTCGCTCAGTTCTGAACGACTGCTGCTTACAGTGAATGGAGGCAGTGGGGGTAGAACAATCTCCGGCTGCCCCGCCTCTATGCTGGCCATGCTGTGAGCGATCCAGTGATACTCGCTGCTGTGTAACAGGCATTGTCTGCCTGACAGCTTGTCTAAATGGGCCTCAAGTGCTATTAAAAATAATAAATGCTTGCCCTTCAAGGCGCTACGTAAACATTATTTCCCTCACTACAAACACAATGGCTTAGCGCCACTAAACATACCCTACAGGGTCTCCATCAGTATCCCTCACCTGGGGTGTCGTGAGGGCATCCTCCTCTGTCAGAGCTTGTGATGGGTCCAGACTGGTCTCCAACAGACCTCAGGCTCCAAATTCCTGATGCTGACTCTACAGCCTCTCTGGCTGGCAGACAGCTTCCCAGCCCCAGCTTGCAGCAAAGAAATTGAATGTGCCTGGAGTTTTAGCTACTACAGACACCCCCACACAACTGTCCCTGCTGATTAACACACATTCAGTACACAGAAGGCCTTGTTACAGGCTCTGCAGGCCATTATATGCACAGACACGAGTTATAAAACACAAATAAAATAAGCAGAGATTTCACCATATTTTTAGTCACTCATACACTTGAAACAAACCACACTTTAAATCAAACCTCATTTACTAGCTCCTACATTCATTTTTTTGTTTGCTTAAATAGCTGTCAGCAGCAGCAACTCCTCCAATGAATCTGCTGTTAAGAGGATCCTCTTCTTATAGAAGAAATTGGAGTGCTTATTCTTTTATACTTTGGTCTCTGCTGAGTGCGTTCTTTGCGAGTTTTATACCCATTGTTAGCAAACTTTCACTGAGCAGCTTCACTCATTTGGATGTACCTGTTTCTACTGGATAACCTTTCTGTGGTGAGGTGCACACACATGCTCATTCTCTCTTCTTTCTGCTCCTCTGGGTATATGAGATGGTCTGTGGTGTATAGATGCAGCTGCTTCTCACGCTGCTGTGTCTTCTCTGCTGGTTAGAATAGATACTGGCCAAGTAATAAGAGAGTGAGACAACCTCACTGCAATTGAAATTGTTCAGCACCTCCTCTGAGAATCAGAGAAGACGCTGCAGCTTCAGGAGCAGCTCAATCACTACACCAAGGATCTCTCCACATACCCAGAGGAGTGGAGATCTTTAGACTACCCCATAATAAAGAGTTACTATTATTACAAAAAATAAATCACTCTTAGGCAACTTTAGCTACTGTGGCAAGACTGTGCGCAGAATAACCTGCAGGGGGCTGTAACCAGGCCTTCTGCGTACTGAAGGTGTGCTAATCAGCAGGAACAGGGACAGAATGTGTCTGGAGGAGCTAAAATCTCCAGACACATTCAATTCCTTGCGGCAAGCTGGGGCTGTAAAGCTGGAAGCCATAGCTGCTGCTGAGAGAGTAGAGCTCAAGGCCAGAGGAGTGTTGCTGCCAGAAGCTAGAGCTAGGCCAGGCAGAGAGAGACTGAAATCATGACATCTGTGGGTGACCAGGCTGGGGTACGACCACGAGTTTGACAGGGATGGACGCCTCCAAACTGACACCCTGTTGGGTATGTGTAGTGATGCTAGGCCACTGTGTTAGTAATGAGGGTACTACTGTTTAGTTAGCGTCTTGATGGGCAAGGGTTTATTATTTTCATAGCACTACGTGTATGTACTGCAAGTGACTGATGTGTTTGCATTGGATGTCCTTTCTACCATTGAATATTGAATAAAATAACATTAATTAGGACTTGAAATTGCCGCACTGCATATTAGATGTAGTGCAGCAGAAAAGATGCATCTGACATATTTAGTTTTTTTTACTTGTTTTGATGATGTATGTAAATGTTAATTGTCTCCCTTTATCTTTGCTGAATGCTGCATAGGTGGCCTTTTCTTGTGAAGATGCCACTCTTTCATAATAGGATGTGTTGCAACATTTTATTTATTCGTATTCACTTCTGGTTTATGAAAAGAAAAAAACTATGATATATGCTCTATACACTGCCTCATAGAGAAAATGCTAGACCACGGAGAATTGCTCAAAATGAGACAAAAATCAACACACAGATAGAGAATTAAATTCTCAGCAGTTGATTTTATTCTCAAATAATTGCTCTTCTAATGTGGGGCCACCATGCTGGGCAATACAGTCATTAACATCATTAATAGAGATGAGCGAACGTACTCGGCCGAGCTTGATACTCGTTCGAGTATTAGCGTGTTCGAGATGCTCGTTACTCGAGACGAGTACCATGCGATGTTCGAGTTACTTTCACTTTCATCTCTGAGACGTTAGCGCGCTTTTCTGGCCAATAGAAAGACAGGGAAGGCATTACAACTTCCCCCTGCGACGTTCAAGCCCTATACCACCCCCCTGCAGTGAGTGGCTGGCGAGATCAGGTGTCACCCGAGTATAAAAATCGGCCCCTCCCGCGGCTCGGCACAGATTTATTCTGACATAGAGGAGGGAAAGTGCTGTTGGTGCCGGAGCTGCTATAGGGAGAGTGTTAGGAGTATTTTAGGCTTCAAGAACCCCAACGGTCCTTCTTAGGGCCACATCTAACCGTGTGCAGTAGTGTGGAGGCTGCTTTTTGCAGTGTTGCACTTTTTTTTTTTTTGTATATCGGCCGTACAGAGCATTGCACCCTGCAGTAATTATACATACTCCAGGGCCAGTAGTGGTGGTGAGGCAGGGACAGAAGACATATATTTATTGAATATAGGCAGTGGGCCTTTCCAAAAACATTTGGGAAAAAAAATCTATTTGGGCTGCCTGTGACTGTCCTCAGTGTACTGGGTCTGTGCTGGGTGTAGTTGTCCTCCTAATTCATACGCAGCCAGCTAAGTGTTACAGCAGGCTTGTGCAAAATTATTTCCTGGCGTTCCGTAAGCGGTCAGCCTCCAACCACAGGCCAATAAGTGGCACATTTAATTACAGCGTTCTGTTTCTGCACTACTGGTAATACACCATGCTGAGGGGTAGGGGTAGGCCTAGAGGACGTGGACGCGGGCGAGGACGCGGAGGCCCAAGTCAGGGTGTGGGCACAGGCCGAGCTCCTGATCCAGGTGTATCGCAGCCGACTGCTGCGGGATTAGGAGAGAGGCATGTTTCTGGCGTCCCCACATTCATCTCACAATTAATGGGTCCACGCAGTAGACCTTTATTAGAAAATGAGCAGTGTGAGCAGGTCCTGTCGTGGATGGCAGAAAGTGAATCCAGCAATCTATCGAACACCCAGAGTTCTGCGCCGTCCACTGCTGCAACTCTGAATCCTCTGGCTGCTGCTCCTCCTTCCTCCCAGCCTCCTCACTCCATTACAATGACACATTCTGAGAAGCAGGCAGACTCCCAGGAACTGTTCCCGGGCCCCTGCCCAGAATGGGCAGCAAGGGTTCCGAATCTTCTCCCACCGGAGGAGTTTGTTATGACCGATGCCCAACCTTTGGAAAGTTCCCAGGGTCCGGGGGATGAGGCTGGGGACCTCCGGCAACTGTCTCAAGACCTTTCAGTGGGTGAGGAGGACGATGACGATGAGACACAGTTGTCTATCAGTGAGGTAGTAGTAAGGGCAGTAAGTCCGAGGGAGGAGCGCACAGAGGATTCAGAGGAAGAGCAGCAGGACGATGAGGTGACTGACCCCACCTGGTTTGCTACGCCTACTGAGGACAGGTCTTCAGAGGGGGAGGCAAGGGCAGCAGCAGGGCAGGTTGCAAGAGGCAGTGCGGTGTCCAGGGGTAGAGGCAGGGCCAGACCGAATAATCCACCAACTGTTTCCCAAAGCGCCCCCTCGCGCCATGCCACCCTGCAGAGGCCGAGGTGCTCAAAGGTCTGGCAGTTTTTCACTGAGAGTGCAGACGACCAACGAACAGTGGTGTGCAACCTGTGTCGCGCCAAGATCAGCCGGGGAGCCACCACCACCAGCCTCACCACCACCAGCATGCGCAGACATATGATGGCCAAGCACCCCACAAGGAGGGGCGAAGGCCGTTCACCGCCTCCGGTTTGCACCGCTGCCTATCCCCCTGTGCCCCAACCTGCCACTGAGATCCAACCCCTCTCTCAGGACACAGGCACTACCGTCTCCTGGCCTGCACCCACACCCTCACCTCCGCTGTCTTCGGCCCCATCCACCAATGTCTGTCAGCGCACCGTCCAGCCGTCGCTAGCGCAAGTGTTGGAGCGCAAGCGCAAGTACGCCGCCACGCACCCGCACGCTCAAGCGTTAAACGTGCACATAGCCAAATTTATCAGCCTGGAGATGCTGCCGTATAGGGTTGTGAAAACGGAGGCTTTCAAAAGTATGATGGTGGCGGCGGCCCCGCGCTACTCAGTTCCCAGTCGCCACTACTTTTCCCGATGTGCCGTCCCAGCCCTGCACGACCACGTCTCCCGCAACATTGTACGCGCCCTCACCAACGCGGTTACTGCCAAGGTCCACTTAACAACAGACACGTGGACAAGCACAGGCGGGCAGGGCCACTATATCTCCCTGACAGCACATTGGGTGAATTTAGTGGAGGCTGGGACAGAGTCAGAGCCTGGGACCGCTCACGTCCTACCCACCCCCAGAATTGCGGGCCCCAGCTCGGTGGTGGTATCTGCGGCGGTGTATGCTTCCTCCACTAAACCACCCTCCTCCTCCTCCTCCGCAACTTCTGTCTCGCAATCAAGATCTGTCAGCAGCAGCACGTCGGCAGCAGTCGGTGTCACGCGGCGTGGCAGCACAGCGGTGGGCAAGCGTCAGCAGGCCATGCTGAAACTACTCAGCTTAGGAGAGAAGAGGCACATGGCCCACGAACTGCTGCAGGGTCTGACAGAGCAGACCGACCGCTGGGTTGCGCCGCTGAGCCTCCAACCGGGCATGGTCGTGTGTGACAACGGCCGTAACCTGGTGGCGGCTCTGCAGCTCGGCAGCCTCACGCACGTGCCATGCCTGGCCCACGTCTTTAATTTGGTGGTTCAGCGCTTTCTGAAAAGCTACCCACGCTTGTCAGACCTGCTCGGAAAGGTGCGCCGGCTCAGCGCACATTTCCGCAAGTCCCACACGGACGCTGCCACCCTGCGCACCCTGCAACATCGGTTTCATCTGCCAGTGCACCGACTGCTGTGCAACGTGCCCACACAGTGGAACTCTACACTCCACATGTTGGCCAGGCTCTATGAGCAGCGTAGAGCTATAGTGGAATACCAACTCCAACATGGGCGGCGCAGTGGGAGTCAGCCTCCTCAATTCTTTACAGAAGAGTGGGCCTGGTTGGCAGACATCTGCCAGGTCCTTGGAAACTTTGAGGAGTCTACCCAGATGGTGAGCGGCGATGCTGCAATCATTAGCGTCACCATTCTTCTGCTATGCCTCTTGAGAAGTTCCCTGCAAAGCATAAAGGCAGACGCTTTGCGCTCAGAAACAGAGGCGGGGGAAGACAGTATGTCGCTGGGATAGTCAGAGAACCCTCCTGTCTATATCTCAGCGCATTGAGGAGGAGGAGGAGGAGCATGAGGAGGATGAGGAGGAGGGAGAAGAGACAGCTTGGCCCACTGCTGAGGGTACCCATGCTGCTTGCCTGCCATCCTTTCAGCGTGTATGGCCTGAGGAGGAGGAGGAGGAGGATCCTGAAAGTGATCTTCCTAGTGAGGACAGCCATGTGTTGCGTACAGGTACCCTGGCACACATGGCTGACTTCATGTTAGGATGCCTTTCTCGTGACCCTCGTGTTACACGCATTCTGGCCACTACGGATTACTGGTTGTACACACTGCTCGACCCACGGTATAAGGAGAACCTTTCCACTCTCATACCCGAAGAGGAAAGGGGTTCGAGAGTGATGCTATACCACAGGACCCTGGCGGACAAACTGATGGTAAAATTCCCATCCGACAGCGCTAGTGGCCGAAGGCGCAGTTCCGAGGGCCAGGTAGCAGGGGAGGCGTAGAGATCAGGCAGCATGTACAGCACAGGCAGGGGAACACTCTCTAAGGCCTTTGACAGCTTTCTGGCTCCCCAGCAAGACTGTGTCACCGCTCCCCAGTCAAGGCTTAGTCGGCGGGAGCACTGTAAAAGGATGGTGAGGGAGTACGTAGCCGATCGCACGACCGTCCTCCGTGACGCCTCTGCCCCCTACAACTACTGGGTGTCGAAGCTGGACACGTGGCCTGAACTCGCGCTGTATGCCCTGGAGGTGCTTGCTTTTCCTGCGGCTAGCGTCTTGTCAGAGAGGGTGTTTAGTGCGGCTGGGGGAATCATCACAGATAAGCGTACCCGCCTGTCAACCGACAGTGCCGACAGGCTTACACTCATCAAGATGAACAAAGCCTGGATTTCCCCAGACTTCTCTTCTCCACCAGCAGACAGCAGCGATACCTAAACAATACATAGGCTGCACCCGTGGATGGAAGCATTGTTCTCTATCACCATCAAAAACGTGGACCTTTTAGCTTCATCAATCTGTGTATAATATTCATCCTCCTCCTCCTGCTCCTCCTCCTGAAACCTGACGTAATCACGCCGAACGGGCAATTTTTCTTAGGCCCATAAGGCTCAGTCATATAATTTTTGTAAACAATTTTTATACGTTTCAATGCTCATTAAAGCGTTGAAACTTTCACCTGAACCAATTTTTATTTTAACTGGGCTGCCTCCAGGCCTAGTTACAAATTAAGCCACATTAACCAAAGCGATTAATGGGTTTCACCTGCCCTCTTGGTTGGGCATGGGCAATTTTTCGGACGTACATTAGTACTGTTGGTACACCAATTTTTTGGGGCCCTCGCCTACAGTGTAATCCATTTAATTTTTTGCCCACCTGCATAAAAGCTGACGTTACATCAGCTGTGTTGGGCACTGCAATGGGATATATTTATGTACCGCCGGTGGGTTCCAGGGAGCCACCCATGCCGTGGGTCCACACGGAGTTGTAACTACATGTGTCCACTTCTAAAGAACCCCAGTCTGACTGGGGCATGCAGTGTGGGCCAAAGCCCACCTGCATTTAATCGGACGTTACGTCAGCTGTGATGGGCACTGCAATGGGATACATTTATGTACAGCCGGTGGGTTCCAGGGAGCCACCCATGCTGTGGGTGCACACGGAATTCCCATTGCGGAGTTGTACCTGCCTGTGACTATTTATAAAAAACCGCGGTCTGACTGGGGCATGCAGACACCTTGACAGAATGAATAGTGTGTGGCACATAGGTTCCCCATTGCTATGCCCACGTGTGCAGCTCCTGATGGTGGTGGCACAGGATTATATTTCTCATTGCTTCTGTACAGCATTGTGGGCTATCGCCCCGCCCCTTTTAGAGAGGGTCGCTGCCTAGCCGTGCCAACCCTCTGCAGTGTGTGCCTGCGGTTCCTCCTCATGGCAGACGCACTTATAAATAGACATGAGGGTGGTGTGGCATGAGTGCAGCTGAAGGCTGCGCAGGGACACTTTGGTGTGCGCTGTGGACACTGGGTCGTGCGGGGGGGTTGGGCAGCATGTAACCCAGGAGAAGTGGCAGCGGAGTGTCATGCAGGCAGTGATTGTGCTTTGTTGGAGGTAGTGTGGTGCTTAGCTAAGGTATGCATTGCTAATGAGGGCTTTTCAGAAGTAAAAGTTGTTGGGGGGGGCACTCTTGCCGCTATTGTGGCTTAATAGTGGGACCTGCGAACTTGAGATGCAGCCCAACATGTAGCCCCTCGCCTGCCCTATCCGTTGCTGTGTCGTTCCCATCACTTTCTTGAATTGCCCAGATTTTCACAAATGGAAACCTTAGCGAGCATCGGCGATATACAAAAATGCTCGGGTCGCCCATTGACTTCGATGGGGTTCGTTACTCGAAACGAACCCTCGAGCATCGCGATAATTTCGTCCCGAGTAACGAGCACCCGAGCATTTTGGTGCTCGCTCATCTCTAATCATTAACATTGATTCAATAAGTGCTCAAATACTGTTCTGGGGTAGTGTTGACCATGTGGAGTTCACCATAGTCCACAGTTCATCTTCATTACGAGACTGTGGGATATTCTCAATTGAAGAGAGATCTCAGATTGCGCTAGCCAAGGATTCACCTGGACACCTTGCAAAACATGCTTACTTAGGTTCACCACCATTTATCATACCAGGAAGCTCTGGAGCAACAACACTGCAAGCATTCAAAATGACAGTGCAGTGTGAGGGGCGACTTGACCCCAAATCTGCCTCAGCCAGTCTTCGAGAAACTGTCATCTTCACTATTGGAGCATCCAAATCTGTCTAGACTCTGCTGATTGTGGACAGCTGAAGATTATGGAGCTGATATGGCATGACGCCAGATATGTTGATCTGTGCATTGTGACATTCATCTCAGTACTCTAGTCTCATTATGATGATGCACATTTTGCTCTGCTGCAAATTCGACCCACAGTTGCAATATACCATTGAGTTTCTACCATGATTTGGTCTCTCTACATGGGCTTGGTGCTGGTGTTATATTTTGCAGATATTTTCTGATGCCATATTATATGTATCATTACCTCCCTTTTTCTGTTATCAGTAGTGAGCATGGGCTCATGAGGGCGTTTGCTTTTTTGAGCCACTATAATTGATTCGCTTTGCACTGCTTCTTTCAGTTGTTTGATA
Organism: Eleutherodactylus coqui; assembly: GCF_035609145.1. Lineage (NCBI taxonomy): Eukaryota > Metazoa > Chordata > Amphibia > Anura > Eleutherodactylidae > Eleutherodactylus > Eleutherodactylus coqui. Next base: position 212,839,296 of record NC_089837.1, on the reverse strand, counting down.
TCCATGCCAGTATCAGCTATGACAGTATCACGCCATCGTCTTCTTTGGCGGCCAGGTCTTCTTTTACCATTATAGATGTTTCTAGCGACAGTGCTTGCATTACATGTCCGAAATACGTGAACCTGGTGATCTAGGCCTCCAGTGATATACTACATCATGTTAACTGTCGAACTCATTGAAGATTACATGTCCCATTGGTTTGGGTGGATATGCTTGATATACTATTACCCTCATGCATTGCTTTAAATATGTAATGGATACACTTGGGCATTGTTTATGATTAATATTATTGTATGTGCACCTTAGCAATCTCCTATAAGGATTTGTTTTCGCTAATGTATAACCTGAACTATTATTGGTAGTCTTTCAAGGTTATTTCTTACCGTTTTTGATTTTTTAGGTGTTTGATACACTGTCTTGTGTATGTTGTTTGAATATTAATAAAGATCTCCATATTTGTCATATAACTGTGCATCTGTTTTGATGGTTTTTTCCTTTTTTTGTACTAGTCGTGCCTGTCTTTTAGCATATGGGTTTCTACCATGATACAAAGCATAAGGAAATCTTTAGTAAACTCATCCATTTATTAAATGTCCCTCAAAGGCGGTTTAGAGGTATAGAGGCGTCTTCACTCCTTCATCTTTAGGCCTTAGTCACACGGGCGTTTTTTCGCGCGATTTGCGGATCGCATGACGGATGCGCATCCGCAAATCGCATGACCGGGGCCAAAAAAATCGCCCGAAAAATCTGCTCCTAGCCGCGTTTTATTAGAAACGGGCTGGAGCTGTCCAGTGCATTGAATTCAATGGAGCCGGCAATACAGCCTGCTCTATTAAAAGCAATGCGCTGCGGGCGAGCGCAGGATGAATTGTCGGGAAGGGCTTAAATATATAAGCCCTTCCCTGCAATTCATCCAGAAAAGTGTAAAAATAAAAAAAATCTATATACACACCTTGTCGCGGCCGGCCTGCAGTGGGTGTGAGTCAGACTTGCCTCTGATTGGCTCAGCGCTGAGCCAATCAGGGGCAAGTCTGACTCACACCCCCTTCACACCCACTGCAGGACGGCCACGCTGTACTTCGGCTGCCGGGACAAGGTGAGTATATAGATTTTTTTTATTTTTACACTTTTCTGGATGAATTGCAGGGAAGGGCTTATATATTTAAGCCCTTCCCGACAATTCATCCTGCGCTCGCCCGCAGCGCATTGCTTTCAATAGAGCCGGCTGTATTGCCGGCTCCATTGAATTCAATGGGCAAACATCGTTCTTCTCTGCCACAGCTGTTACAGCTGTGTCAGAGAAGAGTGATTTGTCTTCTATATGTTTGATTTGTCTTCTATATGTTCTCAATGGGGTCGGCGCTGCTGCCGCCGGCCCCATTGAGCGCATATAGAGAAGAGAACAGGAATCGCAGATCGCACATACGTGCGATCTGCGATTTCTGTTCTATAATTTATTGGATGAGCACATAAAAAGCGCTCATGTGTCCGATACCATTGCAAAGCAATGGTTTTAAAAAAATCGCCGGACGCATGTGCATGCGCAAATCGCGCGAAAAAACGCCCGTCTAAGGCCTTAGCCAGACACAAAAAAGCAACAACCCAAAGCAGTTTCTGTGGGCAACAAAATGTTGATGGTGTGATATATAATATATAACATAAGCTTGCTTTAATGTTATTTTTTTCTTAGATATTGTGGCATTTGTACTTCTGCATTCTGATGAGAAAAACAAATTCTAAAGAGCTTATAAAACAGACTATTACTTATATTTTTGTCATTTATTTTTAATATTTATTTTGCATGTTTTACTACTTATAAATGAGCTATTGCAGTTTGAATGTGTCTCATTAGGTCCTCATTGCACCCATATCATATGTTTATAAACTGTGGCCTGAGACCTCATAGATCCCATTGATCAAACTGACTTGTGATGATTGATTCCTTTAAGCACAGGGGGCTTTCTAAACGGTAAAATATGAAAATGTTAACTATTTAGACTCTTTACTCTTTCATATGCATCAATTGGTAACATTAACATTCATTAAATAAAACATCATAAATCTCTTTTGTAATATTTCACATAGCCATTAGCTAGTATTGTTGATGCCTGAAATATTAAACATAATTAATTTATTATAGAAAAGCATATAACAAATATGTGTATTAATATTAATGCTGTACACCCTTCTGAATGGTCATATATCAAACTGGGGCCGGGATAACTACATTATCATTTCAATGTAAAAAGCTGTCTGAGAAGAATATAATTGTACAGTATAAATTATCAATCACTTCAATCCTTTATACTTAATGGCAGTTCCAATTAAGGGCCATAATATAAATGTATTATTCACCAGTCTGTTCTGTTTGTACACAGCTCGACAGCAATTCATGGTCACGTGATCCTCTTGTTTACACTGCAGCGATAATTACTTCAATGCAATTATTCAAGTTATATGATTTCCTTGCTCCTTAAAAATGCTGTTAAAAAGTTTGGGCTGTTAAAGTGACATAAGGTTTTCCACATTATTTGAACTGCTGGTAAAAATTGTCATGTCTATCATAAAACTGTATGTTAAATAATTATAATTAGATAATGTTGCATGTTAGATTAGTTGATCTATATGTAAACACGTTTATCTACTCCTCTGACTAAGTGCCCCTTCACACAGGTGTATTTGCAGTTGCATTGCACAAAAAAACCCGCAGCATACTCTTCTTTTCTGTGCATTTGTGCATCAAAGGTCCCTATAGAAGTCAATCGAGGGTGCACAAATGCACTCGCATGTGTAGTATGTGGCATAATTCTGCTGGAAAAAAGAAAACATTGGAGACATTTCAAGTCTTTGTTTATTGTGTGCAAATGAACATGCCCTGCTGGGGCAAAAGGTTCCGTGAAATACACTGATGCGCCTCATTCAGTATGCAAAAAAGTTGCGCTCAGGCGTGTGCACCCTTACACTGCCCACACTCGTTAGATCAAAGGCAGCTGAACTTGCTTATTTTGGCAAGGCCAGTCAACCATCTACTGTCTATAGGGACCTCCCAACAGCCTCCATAAAGAAAAAGGATCGGGCAGTATGATTTCAATATGACCAATCCCTTTGTTCTCTCCCCATTCTGAACACTTACAAACTTAGTCAAGAGCTGACATTGGTAAGTCAGAGCCGGAGTAACTATCTTGTCTCAGTTTTCATTGCTGACATCCGCAGCATGTGCAGTCCTCATGTCTGTGGCACACACCGGGCTCTGGCTTCCTGTCATACTCACTGCTTCCCAACTGATGTGCATGTGTGCAGGCCCAGAGTGTTGACAGGCCATTGCACATCCTGAAACCTGTTCTTCTCTAATCATGAAGCATACCGTCACTACTCTGCATTCTCCACTCCACCCCTTGGCTTGCTGTATTGACCATTCTGCTGTCTGTTGCCTGCCCCAAGTCCTGGCCTGTTTATATGAGACTAAACCTACTCTGACCTCTAAACTGTCTCTCATGTTGATGTAGATGCTGCCCACCTTTGCAGTGACACCTTTGCCCACTCTTTTATTCTTATGCTCAGGTATCGCAGCTTTATCTGTAGTTGTGTCAGCAGCCACATAACTGGGACCATTTGTAGTGTAACAGCCTGGGGACCCCACAGCACAACTCAGATCCCAACTGGTAAGATGAAAGGGTGAAAATGGGATTCCTCAGGTGTTGCCTTTATATTTCGCCCAAAGTCAAACCAGTGTGTGGCACAGTTGATTCTGACAGGTAGTTTATTGCTTGGAGTTTTCAATATGAATTGGATAACTAGTGGCCAATATTTTTCTCTAATGGAATAGCAAATGCATTATATGTATGTTTCAAAATTATTCTTAATAATTAGCCATTTTTATCACTACATCCAAAGTCTGAGTGCTTATTTTACAGCACATTTTTGGCATTTCTGCTATATTTAATGTTTTCATCGGGGAATAGTGTAATGGATGCTTAGTCCTGTATTCTCTAATTGGATGGTGATTGTAAGCAATAGGGTTGGTTTATTATTTGGAAAACAGTGCTTTACGCACTGCAAAGTTGTAGTCCTTCATGTTCCTAGTAGCAAATTAATGTAAGATTCTCACTCAATCCAATGTTCACCACGAACAAAGCCTTGTTTAGGGCTTCTTCCAATAGACAGCCATGTATTTCGGGCCATGTGTATTTTATAGACAGCATAAGGCTCAATTATAGCCTATGAGGCTATACACATGAGCTGTTTTTTCACAGAGACCAAGACACCCTATGAAAATAATTGTTGCATATCTTACTGTTTTCCATTTACACAGACAAGAATAGGATACGCAGATAGATGTCCATGTGCTATCTAATGTGAGTGTGTGCCTGAATTTCTTGAGCATAACTCGCAATACAGCTGTGTGAATGTAGCCTGAGGCTTTATTCATACGAGCGTATATCGGACGCCGTTTTCACAGCCAGCCGATATACGCTACCATCTGATACATTGGATTCCAATGCATCAGATCAGATAGGGCGTATTCCCGTGGCGTAAATGTGCCCAGCTGGCCAATATGGCGTTGGGCGCTTTTACGCCGAGCAGGAAAGATAGTCCTGAAACTATCTTTCCCAGACGAAATACGGCCACTGCCATAGACTCCTATGGGAGCCAATGACAGCTGCCGGCGAGGGGAGGTGGGAGGGAGTTTAGCAGCATGACTGCTAAACTCCCTCCGCCTTCTCTCCTCCTCTCCACCCCTTGCGGATATTTGCAATGGTAGCGACAGGACGGGGGTGTAGCTAGTTGGTAAGCTTCCGCTCCGTCCCATGTCTTAGCACACTAGCTCCCACCCTGTCCCATGTCCTCCCCTTGCTGAAAGCGGGAAAGGGGAGACAGCTTAGCAGAGCTAAACGTTTTTTTCCTCTGCCCGATGGCATTGCAGGCTCGGCATATCTACACTGGGCCCAGGCCATCTTAACAGGCGCTCAAGCATTAGCTTTGTGCTCCTGTTTGAGCGTTTTTAATGTCACCGGCGGGCACACATAAAAACACCAACGCCCATGTGAAAGAGCCCTAAGGATGAGACAAAACTGGTAATCATAACTGATAAAATAACTTTATAGAACTGAAATAATTATCCAAGCTGCAGACAAAGGCAAGATTGGAAGATTACTTAAATGGATACAGCTTCTTTATAAAAACAGGTCCCCCGTATGCGAAACATAATAAAGAGCTCACAGAGCTAATACTCACCACACCGCTCCTCCTCACCGGTGACATATTGTTTGCAGGTTCCAGTCATCTAGTGACATCCGATAAAGCTGCTCCTGCAGCCAATGACGGAGCTCAGCGATCAACACAGTTTGACTCAGAAACTGAGCTCTCAGTCACGAACGCAAGCCGCACTGGCTTCTCCCCGCCAACGGCACGTTGACTGACAGCTCTTCTCCTATTCACAAAATGTAATAGAGCTGTCAGACTACATACTGCAGGTGGGGAGAAGCCGGGGTGGCCTTTCTCCATCACTCGGAGCTCAGCTTCTGAGTCAAGTTTCAAAGTATGTTTATTCTGAAATGACACAGCATTTCAGAATAAAACATCCTGGGTTCTTGCTGCCTGTAGTTTGGGTAGCATGATCCTGGGGACTGATTCCCTTTAAAGGGGTTGTCCCGAGGCAGCAAGTGGGTCTATACACTTCTGCATGGCCATAATAATGCACTTTGTAATGTACATTGTGCATTAATTATGAGCCATACAGAAGTTATAAAAAGTTTTATACTTACCTGCTCCGTTGCTGGCGTCCTCGTCTCCATGGTGCCGACTAATTTTCGCCCTCCGATGGCCAAATTAGCCGCGCTTGCGCAGTCCGGGTCTTCTCCTCTTCTCTATGGGGCTCCGTGTAGCTCCGTGTAGCTCCGCCCCGTCACGTGCCGATTCCAGCCAATCAGGAGGCTGGAATCGGCAATGGACCGCACAGAAGCCCTGCGGTCCATGGAGACAGAGGATCCCGGCGGCCATCTTCAGCAGGTGAGTATGAAGACGCCGGACCGCCGGGATTCAGGTAAGCACTGTGGGGGTTGTTTTTTTAACCCCTGCATCGGGGTTGTCTCGCGCCGAACGGGGGGGGGGGGGGTTTAAAAAAAAAAAAACCCGTTTCGGCGCGGGACAACCCCTTTAAGTATTAAAGAAGGTAATTATTTCCTTCAACAAGACAGTGAATTACATGCCTTACATTTTTACGAAGAGACTTCATTTTATACTCAATCAGATACATATGCCTACATAGGGATGCAGTTTTACTGAACTCTTGCCTTGTAGTGTAGAAAAGTTGCACATTTTAGCACACTCCATATTTTTAAAAAAGTGGGCAGGGCTTAGCATTAGTGGTTGTGGCTAGAGATGAGCGAACACGTTCGGCCCCGCCCCTTTTTCGCCCGAACACCGAACTTTGCGAACACCTCGGTGTTCGGGCGAAAAAGTTCGGGGGCCGCCGTGGCAGCGCGGGGGGGTGCGGCGGGGAGCGGGGGGGAGAGGGAGAGAGAGAGGGCTCCCCCCTGTTCCCCGCTACTGCCGCCCGCGCCGCCGCGCATCTCCCCGCCCCCCGGCGGCACCCGGACACTTACGCGCGAACACTCCAGTGTTCGCTAAAGCCGGTGTCCGGGTGCGGATGTGTCCGTTACGGACACGTTCGCTCATCTCTAGTTGTGGCCTATCATGGCTCTTCACATTTACTATATTTTACACTAGAAAAATTACCTAAATTATAGATGAAATATACAGCAGCTCACAGCTGGTGTAAATTTCAGATTTGGGGCACAGATAGCCTGGATATGTGCCAATTGTATTAAGAGGATTTGCCTTTCTATACATTTTGTGCACTTCATTCCAGCTGATTCCTTACTTAGACTGGCATTTACAGTGTCAAGCTAAGTAAATATGCCCCAATGGTTCCATCTGCTCTTAGCTCCTCACAAATATTTCTTTCTAATATATTCCCAGTTCTCAATATTTAGCCTTACAATATGCACTTAGTTTACATCATTGAACCCTAATCCCATCTTTATAAGTGTCAGTATCCGATTCCCAAAACAATTTCAGCATTCCTCCAATTCCTTTTTTTTTTCTTGTCATCGTGCCACTCTGTTAGAACTTTCTTTTCAACTTTCAATACCATTTTAATATCAATTCCCTCACGTTATGAGTCACTACATCATCATGGTTGTGTTCATTCAAATGATTCAGTCGTATTGTTGTGCCTCTTCAAGTGGCTTTGTGAATCATTTTATCCTAATCCTTATTAATTTGTGGTTCATACATTCTTCACAATCACCCACTTCTGAAGATTTGCCCCGTATTAACGGATAGAGGGGGGAAATGAGCTCACCCCCAAAGGAGGATGCTAAAAGTATTGAGCACAGCCGTGGTTGGCCATGTAGGTGCAGTAAAGGGGTCAAGAGAATTGTTGGGGACTGTATTACAAGAGCAGTCACTACAGTGGCTATTTCCCCTTGCTGGGGATTGGCCATAGCAGTGGTGAATCAGCAGAAAAAAAGAAGATGGATGGTCTAAGCCGCAACTTGAGCTGATTTGGGCCAGATGATCAGGGCCAAAGATCACATCTACAGTGCGTGGGAGGAGAGGGAGACACCCTCCCTGCCATTAATTGACCCAGAGACAGAGCGGATGGTGCAAAGGTTTATACAGCAGCCGCTGTCCAGAAGAAGAGAAAGTTAAGTGTAAGTGATTAACGGTGAGCCAATTAATGATGAGTGCTCCCCAAGAGAGTTGGTGACAGCCAGTGGTAGGTGTGCATATACCAACAAAGACACAGAAGAGACATGGAGATGCCGAAAGAACAATTGAGTTCCTAATGCACTGGTCTTGAATGACAAAAGACAGAGGACCCAAGAGACCATTTGAGTTTCCAATGCTCCTTTCGTAACCAGACAAAAGACGTAAACCTTTCAGGCCATGAGCCCAGTTGTAGAGATTACTCTGCAACCCAGTTGTAGAGATGTTAAATCTGTAATACCCAGAATGAAGGTAGTTAGGAAGTGTTTATAGTTAGAGGAGATTAATACATTGATGTTAATTGTTTAAAGGACAATTGTGAGTAAAATGTTAATTGCAAGGAGGACAATCACTAAACCATGCCATTTATGTTAGTAATGCTAACTATTATGCCCACCTATGGATAGAGGTTGAACTTTACTATTATGCAGCATTTAAATATTTAAAAGTTGGGGTGATGCAATGTAAATAATATTTCTGTTTAGGGAAATCTATTTTGCTACAGCAAACTGCCTTCTGTAACCACTGTGCCATCAAACAACATCAATCTGCATCGAAAGGCTCATTTAGACGTAACAATTATTGCTCACAATTCATTGAAATCACTCGCTTGTCGTTAGTGGTTGTTTAAGCTGACTTTTCAGTCAGCTTAAAAAATCTCGTTAGCATTCACTGGCTTGTCATTACTTGTGAATGCTTCAAGCTCAGTGCTTCTCCCTCCTATGGAACGGACAAGAGGTCAGCGAATAGCCGGCAAGTCTTTCACTGCTCTGCACGAGCGCTGACGACCTTAGCAGTGACTTTAGCGCTCGTGCAGTCGTCCAAACGACTATCGGCCCATGTAAAAGGGCCTTCATGGCTCTGCAGTTAACTTAGTTTAAAGTTTTCCCTTGGCACCTGGAAAACGCTCATACACTTTTTATTAGATTTATCCTAAATACACACAGACTTTTTATCCTTTTTGCCCTCTCCACGCTTCTGTAGATGGTCAGGGTTATCCAGACTGTGGGGATGCTAACCTGCATACAGCCTATGAGTTTGCACAATCTAGTTTACAGCAAATGTGGAGCGATATGCCGCCGGATACCATATGGAACCTGTATGCCTCCATGTCCCCCATATCAAATCTTGCATCCAACTAAAGGTGGTCCAACAGGGTACTAGAGCTTCAAGGCTTCGGTTTTCTGTAATAAATGATCTTTTAGCTCTGATATTGTAATCATCTATATCAATTAGAGATGAGCGAGCGTACTCGTCCGAGCTTGATGCTCGTTCGAATATTAGGGTGCTCGAGATGCTCGTTTCTCGAGACGAGCACCACGCGGTACTCGTCTCGATTAAACGAGCACGGACCATTGAATTCAATGGAGCCGGCAATACAGCACATGAATGGGTGTGAGTGAGAGCTGCCTCTGATTGGTGAGGCTGTGACCAATCAGAAGCAGCTCATTCAGCAGGCGGGGATTTTAAATCCCCGACTGCTGAATACTACTCACAGCAGTTCAGGAGAACTGACGGCCAGACGCGGCTGAACTCCGGCTGCAGCGGAAAGGTGAGTATAAATTTTTGTTTTTATTTTTACACATTTTAGGATGATTTTCAGGTAAGGGCTTATATTTTTAAGCCCTTCTCGAAAATTCATCCCGCGCTCGCCGACAGCCCATTGCTTTCAATGGAGCCGGCTGTATTTCCAGCTCCATTGAATTCAATGGGCTAACATCGTTCTTCTCTGCCACAGCTGTGGCAGAGGAGAACGATCTTTATGCTGACAGTGCGGGGGGGGGGGGGTCTCACTCTTGCCACTATTGTGGCTTAATAGTGAGACCTCGGAGCCCGAAATGCAGCCCTGCATGTTGCTCCTCGCCTGCCCTATCCATTTCTGTGTTTTTTACATAACTTTGGTGATTTGCTAAGATTTTCACAAATGAAAACCTTAGCGGAGCACCAGTCATATACAAAAATGCTCGAGTCGCCCATTGACTTCAATAGGGTTCGTTACTCGAAACGAACTTTCGAGCATCACTGAAAGTTCGACTCGAGTAACGAGCACTCGAGCATTTTGGTGCTCGCTCATCTCTAATATCAATGTTACAATCACACATAAAAAGTTTCATTCCATTTCAACTCCTTCTAGGGGAGGGATTTTTAGTACTCAAAGCCTTATTCTTAGCTAAAACAATTATTACACAAAATTCTAAAAATAATCAACCACCACCTATTTCAGCTTGGATGGCCCTTAACCCCTTAGTGACCAAGCCTGTTTGTACCTTAATCATCAGGCCAAATTTTGGAAATCTGACATATGCCACTTTAACATAGAATAACTCTGTAAAGGTTTTACATATCCAAGTGATTCTGACATTGTTTTTTCGCCACATATTGTTCATTTAGGGGGTAAAATAGACTGATAGAATTTGTGTATATTTATTAAAAGCGCCAAAATTGGGAAGATTTTGAAAAAATTGTCATTTTTTCACATTGTCAACTGCAATATCTCATTTATGTGCAAACATACTGTACAAATTTTTGATGATATATATATTTCCATCTGTTTACTCTATTCTGGATGCACATTTTTAACCATTTAGAAGATGTACAAATTTAACATTGATTATTAACATTTTGCGGAAGATTTTGTTTTCCTGCACCAAGCCAAGATTGCAAAGGCTCATAGGTGTCAGAATGATAATACCCCCACAAATGACCCCATTAAAAAAAATACACATTTGACTGTATTTACACTTTAGAGGAGAAAAAATAAAATTTCATGTTTTTTGCAAATATGTCATTTAAAAGACAGTTTTTTTCTGTAGTGCACATGAAAATGAGGATTTACACCATAAAATGGATACCCCTGTTTGTCCTGTGTTCAGAAACATACCCATTGTGGTCCTAATCTTATGTCCATATGCACAACAGGGCCCAAACTGAGAGGAGCAGCCGGTGGCTTTCAAAACAAACATTTTGCTTGAAGCTGTTTTGGGCCCCATTGACCACTTGTAGAGTCCTTGAGCGGCCAAAACGATCAAGAACCCCTACAAATGACCCCATTTGGAAAACTAGACCCCTTATCGAATTCATGTACTGCATATTTATTACTACACAGTTTTTGAATTAATCTGAGTAAAGCAGAAGGAAAAAATTGCGATTTTCATGTTTTTGGCAATTGTGTCATTTTAAAAACAGTTTTTTTGTACAGCACACATATGAATGAAGACTTTTTCCCCAAAATGGATACCCCCGTTTGTCCTGTGTTTAGAAACATACCCATTGTGGCCTTAATATTATGTCCGAATGCACAACGGGGCTTAAACCGAAAGGAGGATTAAACTTCAACTATGTTAACTTTTACATGATCGCTATTACCTACCGTGGCTCTTGGTCACTGCTCCAGGATCTTGGCTACCTTTAGTAGCCAGAAGCAAGGAGATTTTAAATTTCCCAGGCCCTCCCCAGCTTCTGCGCTTGTGGCCGCCATTTTCTCCAATGGGCGTATGCGCCAAAGTTGGGGAAAGGTCTGCGGATAAAGATCCCATCAGGGGATGTTGCTGGAGGCAAACTTAAATTTTTTTTTTACTTTCATGTGATCAACGTTTTCTATTGGAAAAGGGCAATCATGTGACCAGTGACCGTGTATCGCGACCCCCCATTAAAACTCAAGGCTCTTGGCTACATTTTGTAGTTAGGAGCAGGGAGATTTTTAATTACCCTGGCAATCCACGGCATTTGCACATGTGTCCATCACTTTGGCGGTGGGCGTGTGCACAGAAGCCGTGGTGAGGTCTGTGCATGAATGCAGGGGCCTCAGGTACATAATTTTATCGCCTCTCACAGATATAATCCATGAGGGGACATGAAACAGACTTTTTTTTTCTTTTTTATGTCTCTTTTTTCACATTACATGATCGCAGTTATCCATTGGATATCTCTCTGCTCCTGGCTACACATGTTAGAGAGATTTTAAATTTTCTGGGCCATGCCCCCTTCTGTGCACACGCCCAATGTATGACGTCTGAAGGCGCCGTCATGACCGGGAGGCCAGAACGCCATGGGACATCACAGAGGATGGGGGTGAGTACTTTCAGCTGCCCTGATATATCCGATCTGGGATGACAGTATGGAACTGTCACGTCCACAGCTTGCAGGGTTTTAATCCCTGCAGGGAGCATGTTTTTATGTCCCTGGGGATTAAAGCTCAGCAAGCCAGGACGTAAAAAGGTGTAATGGGGTGGTCACTAAGGGTTAAGACAAATGAGGGTCTAATGGAAAAAGTATACCCTGAAGTCACTGGGAGGAGGGCACATGCATGCTGGGAGAGTCGGCTGAAAAATTCCATGAACAGTAATAGTAAATTTCCTTCCTGCGGATCTTTAATGGATTTGTATACAATATTACAGTATACAATATGAAAGGGGTATTCCAGGACTTTGTAAACCTTTTCTATTGATGACCAGTAGATGATTGGTGGGAAGCTGCTGCTCAGATCCCTGCCGATTAGCTGATTCCCAGTGCCATTGTCACTATGGTCAGCGGAAGAAGTAGAAACTATTGACCATAGCACCACAGCTTGGGTTGATATTGCAGCACAGATGCCGTTGAATTTAATTATTCAATTATGGTAGGAAGAGGGGCGGAGCCTGACCGCTGAAGAAGATGGAGTGCTGAGCCCGGAGCTCTGTCTCATCGGCACCCGCGGGGACCTCTAACAGCCGCTCCAGGAGGCTTATTGATGGGGAAAATCGGCAAGGAAAGAGGGGGAGAAGTCCAGAGTACCCCCAAAGCACAGAAGGGACAAGCGGACATGCAGCGGTACCTAAATGACCGGAGCACCCGCTCTCCCCGCGCTCCCTCCAAGATGGCGCCGGCAGAAGCAAGAGCTTGCAGTAACAGTAAGGAGAGAGAAGATGGGGACTCTTCTGATGAAGAGGAGGGGGGAAATACATCGAGGAGCTTCATGAGGGAGCTCCTTTCACAGGCACTACACCCAGTTAAGACAGATCTGGCTGACACCAAAGAGGATCTGAGGCAGCTGGGACGCAGGGTGGAAGAGTTGGAGTCCACTGCAGCTGCTATCATCTCTCACTCACATGGGGTAGAAGACACCTTAAAAGAACACAGATCTCAAATTAACAAAGTCCTCTTGATGCAAGAGGACATTGAAAACAGGAACAGGCGTAATAATGTCCGCATTAAAGGACTGCCTGAGTCCTGGGCTGCAGAGTGCCTACATAAAGTCACCAAGGAAGTGTTCTGCCAGCTTGTGGGAGAGGAGAGAGCTGCATCCATTTGCATTGAAAGAGTACACAGGGCGCTCAAACCCCCTCCCCCCCCCCTCAGACCCCCCGAGAGACATTATATGTAAAATCCTAGCATTTCCAGATACACTGGAAATATTAAAAGCAGCGAGGCAAGCAAAGGACATTCGTTATGGGGACGCTTCTTTACTCATCTTCCAGGATTTGTCTCCAACTACCCTGGCTAAGCGCAGGATGATGCGCCCTCTCCTAGAAGTCCTGAGGAACAGGGGGATCAGATATGCTTGGCTGTTCCCCTTCGGCCTGGGGCTGACCCACAAGGGCCGCAGGCTAAATATAAGATCTCCAGACGATTTGCTACCTTGTTGGCAACTTCTGGACATGAAACCCATCGAAATACCCAGATGGCTCCCACTGCCCGAACCGGTGCGATTCCCTACCTTAGCAGAAGCTGGGAGCTGGCAACCGGTTACCAACCACAAGTCCCCTAAGGGGAAGAAAAAGAAGCCCAGGGAAGAAACGGCAGTGGTGGACACTTGAAAGACCGGCTGGAGCGAGCCTGACAAGTCCACTTGTTTGGCGTGAGTCACGGATCACGCCAACCCCCATAGCCCTTGGTTGCGGCTTGCTGTTCATTCCGGTTTAAAGGTTATTGTTGGCAGCAGCAGGAGAATTGGGAGCAAGGACGCAGGACTCACTGCAGCGTGGCCTGCTGCGCTTGCAGGGCCAGACATATTGCCCTGTCTGCCACTCCTCCTCCTGACTTTCTCTCTGCTTCTTTTCCCTCCTTTCACATATAATGTTGTTTTAAATATGCCTCATCTGCTTTAAACAATCACTCCCCCATAGTTGTTGTTAGAATGTGTAACTTTATTTGTTATCTCCTGGATTATCTCCAGTAACTTCCAGAGGTCCCCCACCGTGCCTGTCAGGTCAGGTGGACTTGGTTATATAGTTAACTGAGTACTGCGCTTCAAATTTGGAAGCAGGCCGTCCTCTACTTAGTGTGAAGTTTGAAACGTTTTAATTTACATTTCTTGAGGGGCTACCCCGGTGGTTCTCTCAAGAAGCACCTAACGGTGCTCTCAACTTCCCCCCTAATTTTTCCTGCCCTTTCTCCCCCTCCCCCACCCTACCCTACTCCCAAGCACATTGACTCGGGTAATTGTTTACCTCAAGTGAACGCTCTGGTTATTTGTTACTTATTGTTTCTCTTGTGTCTCTGCATCAAGTGACCCAATGAACGAGATTAAGCTTACGTCTTTTAATGTCTGGGGCCTCAGCACGCCAGCGAAACGCCACAACACCGCCTGTCTGATCAAGAAGTATGGAACTAAAATCCTACTCCTACAGGAAACCCATTATAAGGGGATCAGGTGTTTTTCCCTGCCTAGTAAGCAATTTTCACAACACTTTCACAGCACGCACACGAACTCCGCCTCCATGGGAGTCTCAACTCTTCTCCACAAATCTATTAATTTTACCTGCGACTCGCAGTATACAGATGGTGAGGGAAGAGTTCTGCTCGTGAAGGGGAAGTTGGACAATACACAGATCACCATTGCTAACTTGTATGCACCCAACTCTGATCAAGTTCCATGGTTGATAGCCCAACTGGAGATACTAAAGAATTTTGCTGTGGGACAGATTATCCTGGGCGGGGATTTGAATCTAACCCTTAATCCCCTTTTAGACGCGTCCACTGGTAGATCTCAAATACCTCAGAAGAGATTGAGGAAACTCAATAAAAGTTTACAGGAGTTGGGCCTGGTGGATGTATGGCGCCTGTTTCACCCAGCAGACAGGGACTATACCTTCTTTTCACAGGTCCACCGAACACATCAAAGGTTGGACTATATCCTAGTCTCCCCGGGGCTCTTAAAGGCTCTTCAGGGGACTCACATAGATGTGAAGACTGTTTCCGACCACGCTCCAGTCCATGCGGTACTACACCCCTTCAGACAATCTCCCAGAGAGTGTCGCTGGAGATTGAACGCTTCATTGTTCGATTCAATAGAAAATGTAACCACACTCTCAGCTCAAATAGAGGAGTTTTTTCAGTTAAATGCAGGTGGGGAAGTGAGCGAACCCACGGTTTGGGAGGCACACAGGGCCTATGTTAGAGGCTTACTGATTGCAATGGGCTCCAGGGCCAAGAAGAAATCCCAAAAGGAAATTGATGACAAACTAAATCAAATTGCCAGGCTAGAACAAAGAGTTAAACTTTCCCAATCAGAGACCGAGCTAAGCAAGTTGACGGAAATAAGAAAGGAGCTGTTGCTCTGCCTCAACGCCAAGTTTAATAAGAAACATTTGTTCTGGAAGCACATATTTTACATCTAAGGTAATAAGGGAAGCAAACTAACAACTTCCTTAATCAAAAAAGCAAGGATTAGAAACACAATTACCGCGATCAAAACAAAAACGGGCAAAGTATCTTCAGACACTAATGTTATTGCTAAGGAGTTCCAACAATATTATGAAGGCCTCTACAACTTACACAACCAACCTTCCCCTGAGGAGGCGTTATTAGCCAAATCCAGGATTGACGCTTTTCTCAAAAAGATCCCTCTTCCGAGACTAAGTGAAGAAGACGCGAATTCTTTATTAGTTCCGGTTACACAAAACGAAATCAAAGAAATAATAACTTCTTCCCCCCCCCCGAACAAAAGCCCGGGCCCAGATGGCCTCTCCATGCCGTACTATAAAACCTTCCAAGACATCCTGATACCCAGAATTACAGACCTATTTAATTCCCTGCCTGAGGGTGCCCCACTTCCCAGACAGACACAAGAGGCGCATATTACGCTTATTCCCAAAGATAAAAAAGATGAGGCCCTCTGTAGCAGCTACAGACCTATTTCCCTTATTAACTTGGATGTTAAACTCTGGGCTAAACTCCTGGCCAGGAGGCTTGGCAGATACATACCAGACCTCATTAACGAGGAGCAGGCGGGGTTCGTGAGGAGAAGGGAGGGAAAGGACAACTGTAGAAGACTATTGCATGCTTCACGCATAGCGCGCTTAAACAAGATCCCCTTAGCATTTGTTGGAACCGACGCGGAAAAGGCGTTTGATTGGGTGGACTGGCAGTATATGAAAAGTACCCTTCTTAATTATAATATCCCAGTCAGCTTCGTATCAGCGATCTTTTCCCTTTATGACGCCCCTCACGCCAGGATTAGGGTGAACGACATTTTGTCACCCCCCTTCGAAATTAAGAATGGTACTCGTCAGGTGTGCCCCCTCTCTCCCTCCTTATTCGTCTTGGCCCTGGAGCCCCTACTGACGCAGATCAGACAAGACCCAGGTATAGCGGGTTTAACTGTGGGTGATACCTCTATATCCACCGCGGCCGTCGCGGACGACATTGTCTTCGTTATAACCAACCTGGAGGAAGGACTTCGTAGACTTGTCGAAATTCTGAAAGCATACGGCGAGATTTCAAATTTCAAAATTAATTTCGACAAGTCCACGGTCTTGAACGTTTCTATCCCGCCTGCGCTTAGCAAAAGACTCTCTAGCTCTTCCCTGTTCGCGTGGTCGGAAACAGCTCTGGACTACCTGGGAGTTAAAATCCCAAAAAATTTAGATGATTTATTTGCAACTAATTTTGCCCCACTACTGGATAAGGTGAAAAAACTGGTTAAGGACTACAATTTGCCAAGCATCTCCTGGTTCGGGAGACGCAATATACTTAAATCCTATATATTACCGATCATCCTCTACAAGATCAGGATGTTGCCAATATATCTTCTCCCAAGCTTTTTCAAGACGCTCCGTACGTTATTTGCAGCCTACGTGTGGAGGCAAAGAAGACCTAGACTAGCATACAGTCTAATGATCAGGAGGAAATCGGAAGGAGGTATAGGTCTACCTAATATTGTAGATTATTACCGGGCGGCCCAGTTAAATTACTGGATGGATTTGACACACCCCTTAGGAGACAAGCTCCTTCCAAAATTAGCACTGGACCACTCTAAGAGCGGTTCACAAGGTGACTTGTGGTTCCCGGAGAGGAAAAGATACCGTGCAAATGATTTTTCCCTACTGCTGAAGGGCCCATGTGAAGTAGTAGATAAACTAAGGGAGAATTTGACTCCGAGACCATCTCCGGTGACCCCGTTAAATTTATTACCTAGATATCTGACTCTGCAAGGAGATCCGGTTTCTTCCTCCATTTGGAAAAAAATTTAATCATTTTACGGTGGAGGATCTCCAAGGGATGGCTCATAAGCCGGCGGCAGAGATCATTCAAACACTTCTGCCGGAATGGTGCCCTTCATTCCTGGTGAGAGCCTCGGTGATAAGAGTCCTTGAGGATTTCCTTGGTACAAGTAGATCCACCAGGCCCAAAACGCCATTCGAACGCTCCTTAATAGATCCTGACCCCAGGGCGCGCAGAATTTCGCGGCTTAGAGGTCAATTTATAGTTCCACAGGTGATAAATAAGCCCGCATTCTTGACCTCCTGGGAAAGGGAATTGGGTATCCAGCTGACATCAGCGGACACTAAGTCAATCCTGGCCTCCGCGTATGGCCTCTCTCCATGCATCCTCGCCCAGGAATCTCACTATAAATTATTGGTACGATGGTATAAAACTCCACAATGGTTGCATGCATACAAGTTGGCACCACATGACAGATGTTGGAGATGTGGAGTGGAGACTGGCTCCTATCTGCATATATGGTGGTCATGCGGGAAACTTGAGACCTTCTGGAGAGGAGTGGGCGTGGTGTTGGGTAAGATAAAACAGAACTTTGCTTTAACACCAGAGATGATCTTTCTATGGAGACCGTCCCAAACGTTCCATCCGTTGAGAGACAGATTGGTAGCTCAACTGATCGACGCAGCTAAAGCACTGATTCCGTTGCATTGGAGGAAAGAGTCTCCTCCCCTTCTCTCACATTGGAAGGAGAAGGTGGATTGGATTTATAACTTAGAAGAGCTCGCTAGCTGGCAAAATAATACACAAGAAAAATTCATTACAATGTGGCACCCCTGGCGTGATCTGAGGCTCTTAGACATACTAGCCCAGTAGTCAATGTGCTATCCTATACCCCCCCCCCCCCACACATACCCTCACCCCACCCCTCTCTACCGCCCCCGGCTTCCCCCACAAGTTGTTATACAGGTACGGAACTACAAGCACTTACCCCCGGGGCCAACAGGTCCATTCGGGGGGTGGATATACTGCGGCTGCAGTACCCTGAATTGGTGTAATACGCGTTTGTTGTGAATTATCTCGTCAGGGCAGTAGATACCTGTGTATAGGTTCCTTGTATGTATCGAAAAATCTTGAATAAAATTTGATTTGAAAAAAAAAAAAATTATGGTAGGAAGAGCTACTTGAAACACCTATGACAATTGAATTACGGTGCAATTAAGCAAACAGGAACATTACCGAACACATGCTCTTATTTAGAATGTGTTTTTTTAATTTCCATTTTGATAAATAGCTTTTTCTTTAAATAAACATATTTTTCTTGTTTGGGAAAAAATATATAATAGCCAGCAATAATCAATTCTCCGGCTTCATTAAAAGCTGGAAGGGTCCTTCCACACAAGCAGAATGATTCCGCATTCGGCACCACAAGCCGCTGTAAATTCTGCACCAAAATCATCACATCACTGTGCAAATTTTGATGCGGAATGAAAATCTTAAATCAGTCTGCAATTCTGCACTAAAATCCTCAGCTAGCCCTGTGGATTTTGAGACAAATTCTGCTGCGTCCCATTGGAAATATTCCGCCCATGTGAAAGAGCCCTTAGGAAACATGGTCTCAGTACAGGCAAATATAGAATATGCCGTGTATTATAAGTACAAACATAAAACTATGGCTATGTGAATAACTGCATTGAATAACATTATTGTAGCTCCATAGTCAGAAGAAGCTTCATTTTTTAAATAAAACTATAAACAAATTCAATTGCAAAAAGTGACCTTATTGTGCTTTTAAGCAGTATATTTTTTGCTTCCTGTCATTTGAGCATTTTTTCACAGCTCATTCATCTCCACATTCCCTTGTGCCCCCGACAGAATCTACAGGCTAACAAAAGATTTTAAGCAGAGATCAAACACATTCTATACCTCACCTTTCACAGCTCAGCACAGAAGGTTTCACGGAGTATTGCAGCCTACTCCAGTGTGTTGGATGTCTACACTAAAGTTAAAGTTATCTAAGAATTCCATATTGAAAAACTATTAGGATAAGTCATCAATATTGGATTAATAGGAATCTGACTCCCAGCAACCCCAGTGATTAGCTATTTAAAAGGGCCACTTGGGTACGCACTGCAGCCTATTGTTTGGCCTGTAACCTCACTTTCATGGGTCTCATGACCTTTCTGCAGCTCAGTCCCATTCAAGTGAATGGGATTGAGCTGGAATACCAGTCACAGCTAATATGCCCTGTGTCTTGGACACGATGAGAGACTGCAGCAATCACTTAAGCACCCCAACGATTTCAAACTGCTGATTACTGAGGTGCCGGTACTCAGATCCCTACTGATCTGTTCTAAGTTAAGGATAGGTCCTCAGTATTTAATCGCATATAAACTGCTTATCAATGATACTATGTTTTTATTAATTAAATAGCAAATATTCTAAATGTTTTAAATGTCTTAAAGTGCTAATATAACAAATACACTGTATGTGTTCAGACAGTCCTGGATCTGGCAGGACAGTCCCAGTTTTCAACCGCTGTGCTGGCTTCTCGGGTGGTCTCCTCCTTCCAAGACAGTCTCCTCCTTGTCCTGGATGTCCCTTTCTTGCACCACCCTCACATCTTCCTTCTCCCAGCGTGATCCTTTCATCACACTCAAAAATGCTGGCACACAGCACCAGTGCTGGAGGCCATGCTGGGCTCTCTACTCCGCCACCTGGTGCCTTCTATGGGGTGCAGCGGGTGCAATTATGTATTTGTGTTGCCTGTGTAGTCTTGCCAGATGTTGGCCGGAAGAGGCTGGAAGGCACCATGGGGGAGGTGATTGAGTTTTATTATTTTACTGTGGGGGACATTATGGCTATATGTTCCTACAGGCTGACTGTATGGCTATATATTACTAGAGGGGGAACAGTGCAGCTATTAATTCCGACAGGGGGACAGTATGGCTCTTTATTTACTATGGTGGGACAGTGTGGCTTGTAATTCATTACTTGGGGTGCTGTGAGTTGCACTGTTATACAGTATCTAGAAGAAGCCATGTGTGTCACTATTAAAAGTTTGTCTTAATATAGGTGTTAAGGGCATGGAAAAGCAAACAACCAAAGACACCTGTATTGCAAATTATTAGGTTGACCTGAACTGGTTGGAGAAGCAAACCACAATGCTAACTAGAGATTCTGTAGAGTGTGAGTCACAATGTCAATGTTTATTCTGCCACTGGCTGCCTCTGATCAGTCATGTAGTCACTGTATGGTCTATGGAGTAATAATGGGTAGTGGCATTCTTATTTGTGAACTCCCATCATACAGGTTGTACTAGGAAGTACCAATTTAAATAGCAGTTTAATTAATCCCTTTATTGATCTTGGTGCTGGTGTTGTATTTATATACTGGGGTTGGTTCTGGTGCTGTATTTATGTACTGAGCTTGGTTCTGCTGCCATATTTATGTAATAAACTGTTCTACTATTAATGATTAAAATAATATTTTTTTGGAGTATCGTAATATTTTTATTGAACTACTAGCTTACTCTCTTTTATTGAACTCTCGCTGAAAGCAGCAAATTTCAGCATTAATTCTCTCCTGTGCATGTGGCCCCCAACAGGGCACTGAGTGAGAAATCACAAGGTATCCAGCAGCATAGATTGGTGCAAATTCAAACCCCAACAGGGGCCACTTTTATTTCCTCCACAAGACAACAGCAACGTTTCGACTCCAACACTGGAGCATGACAAAGACTCCAGTGTTGGAGTCAAAATGTTGCTGTTGTCTTGTGGAGGAAATAAAAGTGGCCCCTGTTGGGGTTTGAATTTGCACCAATCTATGCTGCTGGATACCTTTTTACCTTTGGACTGTATTCTGTGATCTGGGTCAGATCTTTCTTTCTGCTGTGCATCCTTAGACCGCTCCACTGCACAGGACTATCTGGTGAGTGCTGTGGATTTCACTATTTTGGTTGCTTAGAAATCACTCACCTGTTGGAGTGGCTTGGTTTTTAACTGAACTAAATGCCAAGCAACTATTGAGCCGTGTAAACAGGAGCTACTCAATGTTTGAGCAACTCCTATTTACTGTGAAGGAAGTTGTGCAGGCCACAATGATCCCCAGCTGTTCCACCTCCATTCATTTGAATGTAGGGAACTTAGGTAGATAAATGTAGGTAAGACCACACCAACAATTGACATATGCTTAAAAAATATATACAGTCAAAAAAATGCAGATGTGTGCAACTGAATGCCATTGGCTTGTATTATAAAAAGGATACCTTAAGAAGATTTCTTCCATTACAAGCTCATGCCCAGAATTTACAACTCTTTCCTTCACCAGACAAGCCTATTTCACCACTCTCATCTCTTCACTATCCAGCAATCCAAAATTACTCTGATAGTTTTCACTCCTTCCCTAGACCTTAAGTGCAGCTGCCTATGACGAATCTCAGTGCTGAAGACCTGGCTAAGAAAAAATTGTCAACAATTGGTAGGACATAATATCCCAAACTCCAAGAACTGTGGCTTCAATCCCCTTCCCTCCTGCACATCCTCACTTTCTGGATTTCATACAATAACAGAAGTTGAAGAATTCTCCAGGCTCTTCTCTTGTTCTTAACCTACTATTTGCATTACTGACCTTATTCCCTCACACCTATTCCAATGTCTCTGTCAATGGTCACCTCACTACAGTGTTTAATCTCTCTCTTTCTTCTGGCATCTTTCCCTCCTCTTTTAAACATGCTGTCATATCCCCACTACTTAAAAAAGAAAACATCTTTTGACCCATCTTGTGCCTTTAACTATTGACCCATCTCTTCTCTCTCTTTCATCTATAAACTCCTGGAGCCTCTGGTCTACTCTCACCTAATCAACTAACTCTGTCCCTGACCCCCTTATAATCTGGATCATACACTCTGCATTCTACAGAAACTGCCCTTACTAATGACTCAAATGATCTGATGGTTAAATGAAAGTATAACTACTCTCTATTGATTCTTCTGGATCCCTCTGCAGCATTTGACACTGCAGACCATCAACTACTACTCAATATGCTCCACTGTATTGACATTAACCCCTTCCCAGACATGAACAGTACATGTACGATGCAGCAGGACAGCAGTTCCTGCATTGCTCCTTACATGTATATGTTGGTTTGAGAAGGCTCAAAAGCTGAACCCCCAATAACCAGAGCAGTATCGCAGCTATAACTGACAGCTGTGGCCCCACTGCTGCAACTACCAGGATCAGAGCTAGCTGCAGGGAGGGAGGACAGTTGACAAGGTGGCTTCTGTCTCTTGTAGCACTCCATCATTAGTCATCGCCACAGTGCCAATCACATTTCTGATTGGCCAATCAGAGCTTTTGGGATCATAAAGGGGGAATAAGGAGCCAGGGGGTAGGTTATAAGGTACTCCAAGAGGAGGTGTAGAACCAGGGTACTATGGAAAAGCCACCCCCATAATGGCAATTGCTATGATTGTTGTCAGTTTTGACTGGATAATCGTGGCTTTTGTGGGCATTTAACCAATGAATGTTCTGTGGGGCTCAGTATACTAAGTTGGTTGGTGCTGTATATAGTAGCATCAATCGGCATAATAGGCTTGTATGTTGGTGGCAGACCAACCAATCCCATCTGGAGAAGGCAATAGGAACATCTGAAATCTTCTCTCGATGCCATGCCAGTTAGGAAATGCGTACAGAGAAGCTGTGTGCTGATCTGTGTACTGTGATGGAATTTTTGATTCTCCAGAGTTTTCTATAGCTGCTGCAGTGTATGTTTATAATCTGGTATGATCCCTTACATCATCACTAATTCATAATTTCCCGTTCCCTCTTCCCACCAGTTTTTTTTTTTATTTTTACATTGCACCACCTCCATGCAATGGTGAACTAAAATTGGGACAGTTTGGGCGTCTATCAGGGGTCCGAGGCTCCAAGGAGGGGCCGGCCAATGGGTGCTCAAGCCACCTTACCTTTTAAGCTGCTAAATACAGTAGCTGTTATTCCAGATGCTGGATGCAGGATCATCATATCATGGTCTGAGCATTTTTCGACTACTTTCTCATCTCCTCTTTCAATTCAGTGCATGGAGGGGAAGGAGTATGGCTATGCCCAGACCACTCTGTGATGATGCTGCAGTGGGTTACAGTTTGTTCAGTGTAACCAGAGTTTAAGGGGCTGTGAAGTGACAGCACATGGGCACTATTTTTTGTGGAAGGTGAACAGCTGTACACTATTATTTGTGGAGGGGCAATAGAGGGACAGTATTATTTGTGGAGGGGGAACAGAGGCAATTGATTATTTTGAAGTGAGAGCGGAGGAAAACTATTTTTTGTGGAAGGCACAGAGGGAGCTTTATTACATTGTGCGTGCACAGAGGGGTCTCATTACTATGATTGACACAGAGAAGGTATTATCACTTTTCCAGGGCACAAAGTGGGCGTTATTACTTTATGAAGGGGACAGAAAGCAAAATTCTATCTGGGTCATAAAGGAGGCATTATTACCATAGGTTAGAAAGCAGGCATATTTTTTTGTGGTAGGCACTATAGGGAAATTATTGATGTGTGGAGGCATTATTATTTATTTTGAAAATGGGCACTTGTACTGTTTGGGGCACAAAGGAAGGACACTATCACTATGGGAAAGCACTTAGAGGAGTATTAGGATTAGCAGCAGAAAGAGGAGAGGTGCATACTTCAGTTGCAGCTATAAAAAGTCTTCATGGCAGTCTGGGCTCAGATAGAGAAAAAAAAGAAAAGTGGACATCACCAGAGACATCAGCAGTGAAGATGTTACAACCAGAGAAGACTTCACCTGTGATCACTGGAGGTGACTGTAATGTAATCACTATCACTCTGTAGAACCGGTATCTGTTATTTGCTGACTGCATTATTTAGAGGAACACTAGATCTCAATGTCGCACATTTTTTGGCTTTTTAATCATTTCTCCACCACACAATCTCCTTGTGTGCATCTTTCGACCGCTGAGCACTGATCAGTGAAGCAAATAACAGATCTGTGGTCATTTTTGGTGCAGGTTTTCTTTTGTAAATCTGGAAAAAGATGTCTATATATAATAGTAGTTAAGCGTTCTTAGTCACATAGACAGTAGGGTGTTAGAATAGCAGACGTTTAGGTTACCATTTAGTAAAGAAACAACTTTTTTTCATCTTATATAGAGTTCTTCGTTGTGTTCTTGGTACTGAAGTTTATATTCAATAAACTTCATATTATGCGGTATATAGTATGTTTTATATAATAGCTTTTTTTACACTGATATATAGTAGTTTTAGCTTTAGTTATTGACTTTCAAGGTTTTTTTCTTTACTGATGCAAACCCACAAAAAAATAGCTATTTTTGTTATCAATCTTTTTCAGCCTTTTTCTTCTAAACTCGTTTTTCTTACTTGTAAAGTTTTTCTTTTTTTGTTCTTTTCTCATTTGCTTCTTCTAATCTTAAATTTGTACACATAAAAGCACCTTATTCACATACAAACAAGCACGCAAAATCTGTGTACACTGCACCCCCACACACACTCCCGGGATTACTATTGTCTCAAAGGCTCCATCCAGCTGAGGAGGCACTGATATATTCAGCAAGGAAGAAGAGGAAAACAACCGATTCCTCTTGTCCTCTTCCTCATCCTTAACTTGTGATGACGGACGCACACAAAGGTGTTCCAGAACAGCAACTAAAGCAAACCCCCAGATGGAGTAATCCCATGTGGACCTCAACTTCTCAGACTAATCAGCCTCAGGTTCCTTATATCATGGGTAGTTCAGGAAACCAGTTCGAAGCTACAGGCTTCACAGAAATGGACTTTTTAAAGACTTTTTTCTCTAAAGGGGTTTTCCACAATTGCAAGTTATTCTCTATCCACAGGATATAAGATAACTTGCTGACTTGACTGGTGGTATGAGGGTTAAAATTCTAAGTGCAGCACCAATCCGGCCCACCCCACTTGCCCCGTTGCCGGCCGTAAGAAGAGACACCACACACAGGAGTCTGGTCTAGCTCCTCACACGGGAGAAAAAACTGCGCACTTTATTACAGATTACATGAGATCTTATACCCTCTGCCCTCTCACCACTAGGGGGTGATGGGCTCATAACCATATATGGGAAGTCCGGATTTGCGGACTGAGACAGTGAAAGTCATACAACAGTCATTATCTTGATACTGGCGCCTCTGGCTTACGTACAGAAAATCACGTATTCAATTAACTCCAGTACAAAGAATCACCCATTCTATTCTAAGAAGTCCGGATTTCGGCCTAAGACAGTGAAAGTTATGTACATTTGAACATCTTGATATCTTGTTTCTGGGAAAACGGCCAAGTACACGCGTCCTTCGTCCGATTCTTCTTTGCTGATACATTTTGTTCAAGCCTGGCAAGGCCTCTTGGGATATCTGATGTAAGGCGACATATAAGTTTTTTTTCATTTGGAATTGAATAAAACTTGCATACAGGTATAAAACATAAAAAACACATATGGCAATATATATATATATATACCCTCACAAACCCCCCTAAAAAACTTAATATGGAGATCAAGCATCAGACTTTGCACTCTTCCTCGGTCGTCTCTCCCTTGCGTCAGGGTTTCTCCACTGCCCGTAAGTCCCTACTCCTAAAAGGGAGGGATCCCTACCTCACCTCAGAAGGAGGCCATGGATTCCCTGGGCTTATTTCCGGGCATCCATACCCTCTATCTGTACAAGTTAACACCCCGCAGGGTGTGCCCTCGCCGGAAGCTAAGGTCTTCTGCACTTTCCCTAGGCAAATGGGAAGTCCACTTACAGTCCATCTTATGAGACTGAGGCAGACACAGTACTAGTCCATCTCTCCATTCTTCTGGTAACATATCTGGTTGGCATTATCGGAACTGGCTCTTCATCTTTTTCAAACAAGGGAAATTTTGGTCACATTATCCAGTCCCTTACTCATACTCTTTTTGATCAAAGGGATAATACACATACAAGAAATTACATACCCCACCTCTTTCTGCTAAAATCATATCCAGGGCCACTCTAGGGCCATGGATGCAGTGGGCCCTAACTGGTCAATTAACCCTTGTATTATTAACAGTGACAATAGCAAATAAGGACTCAAAACCTGCTTTAACCTGATGTCTAGAATTAAATTAATCTGGCACCCCCCTTGGCACTCCTATTGTATCTATGTATACATGTGGGTCAAAGTTACCACCTGGAGCGTCAATGTCTCTCTTAGCACGATGCGGTGTTGGATTCTCACCCTCAGTGTAGTCTACATATTGCACATTTCATTGTATTAATTTGTTCTGAAACAGGGGGCTAGTGTACAGTAGTCAAAGGTGTGTGTTAGAGGAATTGTACCACATTATAGCATTTAAAGGATATGCAGGATCATTAGTTCTTGCAGTGCGAAGTGTGGATCCAAGTGGGCTTTCCTTCGAGCTTGACTGCAGTTGGGGTGGTGAACAACATCTGGTAAGGACCTTTAAACCGGGTTTCTCTCTCAAACTTTTCCACATAGACCCTGTCACCTGGTTTCAGATTGTGACACTCATCTGTAGGACCTGGGAGAAAAGCAGAGACTACAGAATACATTACTAACAATTCCTTGGAGAGGCTCATGACAAAATTAACAAGAAAATCATTCACCAAACTCTGCTACTGTGGCATGTACCCTCCTGGAAAAAAGAAAAACTAATAGAAGACACTCAATTCAAAATTTACCCATTTCCTTCATTGCCTTTTGTATCTACTTTCCCACTACTCCGCGGATGGTAGGGTGTGTGAAAAGCCTGGAATATACCCAAAACAGACATGATGTGTTGCATTATTTCACCTGTGAAGTGCGTACCTTTGTTTGACTCAATCACTTCCGGTGCCCCATATCTGCGGATTACCTCATTCATGAGCTTCTGTGCGGTTACCTGCTTATTTACTTTGGTAACAGGGTAGGTCTCCAACCTGAAAAACATTAACAACAACAAGCACATTTTCATGCTTCCCAACAAGTAGGAGCTGAGTGTAGCCAATTTGCAATCCCTGAAATGGGTAGAGTGGTCTAGGCAATCGTGATGTGGCAAATTTTACTTCTGCCCTGTTGCTTACGGCAAAGATCATGCAAAATTGGACAAATGATGCAGCAGCTACAGAAAACCAAGGAGCCACCCGTCCTCGTTCAAGCATCGACATCATTACTGCTTTGAGAGGTGCGTCTTTCCGTGCGTCAGCTGGGCCATCATTGGGCACAGGGACTATGGTAAGCAAGTTCTGTTGACTGTTCACCATACGCCGTCCCTTTTTAGTCCATTTGTAGTTTTAGTCAAAGTCCAAAGTTATAATCAAAGTCCAAGATTTTTATCAAAGTCCAAGATTTTTATCAAAGTTCAAGTTCAAATCAAAGTCCAAGTTATTGTTAAATTCTTCTTTTCTTCTTTCTTCCACGGCTTGAGGGCCGCTGCTTTTGCTGTGTGGTCTGTGATGGCGTTGCCTCTTGCTTCTTTGGTGTAGGAATTGGTGTGAGCTTTCCACTTTGTCAGGTAGAAATAGGGCCTCCATGAGACTCTGCACCATTGCATCATTCTTAATTGGCTGTCCTGCTGTGGTAAAAAACTGTCTGGCCTTCCATGTTGGGCCGTAATCATGAGCTATGCCAAATGCATACCGGGAGTCAGTGTAAATGTTTGCCGTCTTACCTGTGGCCACTCCACACGCCTCCGTGAGTGCTTTTAATTCCGCTTCTTGTACTGCGACATGCGGAGACATTCTGCTTTTTAGGACATCTTGTTGTGTAACCACCGTATATCCAGTGTGGAGTCGTCAATCACCCTGGTACCATCTATAAAAAACAACTCAAAATATGCATTATTAACACGGGCTTTGAGTAACTTTTTTTAAAACTTAAATTTTCTTGTTGCATCACTGCTAGACAATCAGGCTGGTATTCTATTTCAAAAAGATCAGAATCTTGTTGCAAAAAATTAAAAAATTTAAAAATGACTTGCAAAAAAAATTAAAAATGGCTGATTTGCAATACCTAAAATGGCTGACTTGCAATACCTAAAATGGCTGACTTGCAATACCTAGATCACCTATGCCTTCTCCTCCCCCCCTTTAAACCAGGGTACGCAATTGGAACAATAGTAGCCGGGTTTAAGTTATTATAACATTGTAAAAAGATTTGATGGATGCAGATAAGGCCTGTAAGATGTTAGCACCAATAACAGAAACATGAGTTACACCGGGGAAGAATAATCTACAAACACCTATTAATATTTGAAATGTGATATTCCTTTAAGTGAATTCATTATTAGTCTGGTCCTGCCTGCAATATCTTTATCAAATTTCAGACAGGAGAAAAACAAAACAAAACAAAAAAAAACTAGCTGCTCAAAATCCTCACCCCCTCCCTCGTGCAAGAGGATGAAACATTACGTACTATTACATCATATAGCTCCACCCCTTCGATATTGGCACATTGCGTCCGTCTTCTCAACTCCATTTCAGCTTAACAGTCCAAGCATCCACATCACAACCAAGCAAAGTCTCATGCATGGGGAGGACTTTTATCCCCAGTCAATTATCCACATCACACATTCCACACTCACCGCTTGAACACGGGTCACTAACTCTCATCCATCCATGCTCTCAAGTCTGCTCCGTCGCCCCCCTTTGAAGGTGTACCAGTCCATGCAGATGCACAGACAAAAAAAGTTTGGCAAACATACATCATCAGCTGAAAAACACCGAGGTGAGTGCTATTATTTTATAAAGTACATTATTCTATTGAGATGAGATTGTGAATGAACGCTATTTATGACAAATTATGTGAAAAAGTTTGCTGAGTGACTGTAATATTCTATATTTCTTATCTACTGAAGCTATTATATGCTGTATTAAACGCTGAAGTGTTTTAGAATCTCTGGGTATTTTTCAGCCCCTTTTGTGACCCTGACTGTTATCTCTCCGCGAATATGAAAACACAGACTGAATAAGTTTTAGCTTAAACTATTGCCTGCATTTTGAAATCATAATTAACACATATCCTGGGACCTTGCAACATTCATTTTCAACCCCTGTATAAGTAAGAATATACATTAGAAATTACTATATTTCCCTGCCTACTAAGACAGTATAACTAATTAAATTCATTTCAATTCATTGCAAGCAAGCCAAGATATTAACCAAGGATGTTATTACATTTTCTCTCTCGCTGTTATCTTCCTGACCTTGGAAGGCTACACAGAGTCGCAGCTACATGTCAACAAGCCTCTTCTCCCCTAAAAGCAAGCTGTTAACTATTTGCACATACAGTATATATATATACACATATATATCCACCTAGTATGGATTATACATATTATCTATTATCTATCTTGTATTATACACATTTCCATCTCTCTTTACCAACAAATCACGTGCATTGTAACTTACTTATCGACTTTGCCTGTTCCCCTTATTTCTCTCCCCTACCTAACTGCCAATATAACTTTCAATAGACACTCTCCTGACGCCCTCTTGATCACTTACTGTACTTTTCAACATTTCACTTACGGATACTTTCTTAAACAAATAATGTGTACATACTTTCTCTGACTGTCTCTCTCTCTGCTTCTAGCAAACCTTGATCTTTCAAGGCACCTCTCGGTCCTAAACACCATTTTGTAATCTGCCATGCGGGTCGGTGTCACACATTTTCATTAGATTTTTCTTACATTCTACTGATTCATCCACACGGCGGCAGCCCTTGAGGGGCTCTATCTTCTTTAATAAGATCTTACGCATATTAGAACATCAACAATAATAAAAATAATAACACGCTCCATAGAATGCATCCCTCTTAATTTTCAAATTGTCAGCCCCTTATATACCGGCAGAACAACCGAGGGTCCCTTCTCCTTATGGAACCAGCCCCCATAAAATGCATCTCTCTGAAATCAAATCGCTAGCCCCATATATAAGGCAAACCGACCGAGAGTCCCTTTTTTCTTATGAAGCCTATCTCACAAAATGCATCCCTCTCTGCTAAACCATTAACAACTAACTAAACTAACCTGAGGGTCCCTTCTCTTGTGAGATCAAATGAAAAGTAAGAGAGAAAAAAATTCTGCAGATACAACAAACAATCAAACAATCTCCACTATCGCTAAAACGCTACGGACTTCAACAACAAATAAACTACAGACTAATTTCTGGGTGAGCCATTGGTGCGCATATCACGGTCAGTGGTCCATGACGGCAAACCCGGAGCCCACACGAGTTACCGTGTAGAACTCTTAACCCAACCCGTCCGGTCACAAACCATAGATAGTCAGTCCTGCTGCAAGACTCGCAGTGTAAAACACAACATAAATATATGTTTGTCTTACCTGGAGTTCTTGTGAGTTGATCAGGCTCGGTTTGCAGTAGGACGGTTTCTCAGTAGCGTGGATCCGGGTGAATTGCGCTGTAAGCTCCGATTTTACCGCCCCAATTGGTTGCGCCATTTATGAGGGTTAAAATTCTAAGTGCAGCACCAATCCGGCCCACCCCACTTGCCCCGTTGCCGGCCGTAAGAAGAGACACCACACACAGGAGTCTGGTCTAGCTCCTCACACGGGAGAAAAAACTGCGCACTTTATTACAGATTACATGAGATCTTATACCCTCTGCCCTCTCACCACTAGGGGGTGATGGGCTCATAACCATATATGGGAAGTCCGGATTTGCGGACTGAGACAGTGAAAGTCATACAACAGTCATTATCTTGATACTGGTGCCTCTGGCTTACGTACAGAAAATCACGTATTCAATTAACTCCAGTACAAAGAATCACCCATTCTATTCTAAGAAGTCCGGATTTCGGCCTAAGACAGTGAAAGTTATGTACATTTGAACATCTTGATATCTTGTTTCTGGGAAAACGGCCAAGTACACGCGTCCTTCGTCCGATTCTTCTTTGCTGATACATTTTGTTCAAGCCTGGCAAGGCCTCTTGGGATATCTGATGTAAGGCGACATATAAGTTTTTTTTCATTTGGAATTGAATAAAACTTGCATACAGGTATAAAACATAAAAAACACATATGGCAATATATATATATACCCTCACAGTGGGGGTCTCTGCTCAGACCCCCACTGATCTCAAGAATAGGGAGTTCTATGCTCTCCGTCCTCCTCACTGTGGGGTTACTGCAACCCTGGAGTGAGTAGGAGGCACAATGGAGCATTAGGACTCCAATTACCTTCAATGGGACTGCGAAGATCCCAACTGGGTGCCGCTTAAATATTTCCATCAGTCCCATTTAAAATGAATAGAGTGTTGACTGCACATGCTCAGCCAGCACTTCTTTCACAGTGACATCGCTGCAAGGGGGAAAAATGACCCCCGCAGTGACAGGAGAGCTGGACATGGGAGTTCTGTTCTCGATTCCGGCAGGGCTCTCAGTGGTGAGACCTCACCAATCAGCAAGTTGTCCCCTATTCTGTGGATACGGGATAAATTGCAATTGTGGCATAACGCGTTTAATGGTGACCGAGACAGATTTCTATGCCTACAACAACATTTGCTAAGTAGACACCCTAGTTTTTGTACAGATGACGTTTTTGTGCCTTGTGCTTTAAATGGGCTTAGAAAAGAAACAAAAGATTAAGCAATACTTGAGTATACATATTTTATATAACACCACAATATACAACATGGCCATGACCCAGACATGCTTTGAACAAATTGTAAAGTTTTTGCCTTATAATAATAATATACAGTGTTCGCCCCCAAATCACTTCCCATTTGATCTTCTATTTGAAATCAGGCTAGTTGTCGATTATTTTTCCACAAAGTTTGCCCAGGTATATATCCCAGAAAACTACAATGCCATAGACAAGTCTCTGATCCCTTTTAAATGGAGGCTGCAGTTCCGCTAATGTATGCCCAGTAAGAGGGCAGGGTATGGGATTAAAACACATGACCTGTGGGACAGTACCTCAGAGTACACCTACAGGTTTCTGGTTTACAACAGAAAGGAGTCCAGAACTGAACACCCAGAATCCTCCTCTATCCTTGGAGTTACTGAGAACATAATGTGAGATTTAGTGCACCCACTGCTGGACCAGGGTTACCACCTCGATGTGGATAACCTTTATACCAGTATTCCACTAAAGTCCCTCAGTTCCAGAGGTATTGCAGCATGCGGTACTATATGCAAAAATTAGAGAACTGCCAATAACGCAATTAGGGAAGTCACTTAAAGCATTATAAAGTGATGTTGTTGATCATGTATAAGGACAATAGGGATTACATTGCCCACATTAGACAGTAATGGCAGCACCCCTGTTGCTCTACAAGGTTCCATCACAGTGATCCCCAAATCAGATTTCATCCTGGACTGCAATACATACATTAAAGGGGCTGATCTTTTGGATCAAATGTTGAGGCCCAATCGTGCCATGCAGCACACAAAAGTGTAATAGTGGGAGGACCCCAGTACTTCTGAGAGGAAAAGATTCTGTATTGTACCAGGGCAACATTTCCCTGGCAAAGTACCTCAAAAACAGAAGAACTCAAAAAAGCTGCAGAGTCTGTTCCAAAAGGGGGATACAATTGGACATCATGTACAACTGTTAAACATACCTAAAAGCCTGGTCTGTGCTTAAGGGATTGCCTCAAAGTATACCACCCATCCATGGAGTATTCACTTTATCTTTTAATTACATTGTTGTTTTAGCACTTTTAGTGTACCTAGACATTTCTACCTTGCTGCTCCCTCTGGGGCTCTGCAAAACTGTCATGGCGTTCAAAAACTAATCTAGCAAAGTTTGCTTTCAAACAATTAAACAATGCTCCTTCCATTCTGAGCCCTGCTGTATGCTCAAACGGCATACTCAGAATATCCCGCATGACAATTTATGACATGTATGTCTCCAGTGACACATGTTGGGCACAAAATATTGTGTACTGAAAAGGTGTATCTATGGAAAAAGAAAAAAAAAAGGGGCTAAAACTACATATTGTGTGAAAATGTGTAATTTTTCATTTTCATGGCCCATTGTTAGGGGTTTTCTCAGATTACCTATTATTTTTTTATTAGCACCCCAATGCAAAGGTATAAAGCTTTGTAATACACTGTATCACATCCATAGTTTTTTTTTTTTAACTTTGACAATTCTTATGCCTGTCATGTAACACCTTCTTTTGGCTTCCTTTTATGACCTAGATCATGTGCCGTTCATTCTACACATGATCTGTTCCTGCCTCATTCCAGTCCAATGTACGTATTGTCACTAATAATATCTTGTGCATGAACTGGCCATAGCACTGCAGCTGCTTGATGAACAGAGATTACTCAAGCGCAGTACCTATCCTGGCATTAAGCAACTCATGAATGTCACAAATTGCTGGATACAACATAGCCTGGAGAGCAGGCATAACGCACTGTAGGCAAGGTGCATCAGAGCTCACTGAAAGAGCTACGACATGCTCACAGTCCAGAAGTCCAAAAAGAAATGTAGTGACACCCAGCAGGTGTGTGAGGAGCACAACGTTTTTACATGACTACTTCAATCACGATGCTTGTTTTCAATGTTGTGTTACTTCTGGAGCCCCTTTAAAAATTGAGTGAAACACCTATGGAGTTAAAAGACTTATTACACTTATTAGGTGTCATGTTTCCAAAATGGGGTCACTTTTGGTGGTTTTAACTGTAAATGCAACATGATGTCCAAAAATAATTCCATCAAAATCTCCAAAGCCAAATAGTGCTTCTTCTATTTTGAGCTTTGCTATGTGCTCAAATATCCATATGCCCACATATGGGGCATTTTTCATACTCAGGAGAAATATTGTACTAAATTGTAGAGTGCGTTTTCTGTAATTACCCCTCTTAAAAATGAAAAAATGTTGGCACACCTAGATATTGTTGGAAAAATTGTAAGTTTTTATTTTCATGGCCCAATGTTAACAATTTCCACTAAACACATGCGGGGTCCAAATGGTCACAACACACCTACATAAATTCCTTAAAGGGTATCATTTCCAAAATTGAGTCTTTTGGAGAGTAAATGGGGTTCCAATGTTTTGGCACCTCCTGGCCTATGCAAACCTGAAAAGTTGCCTGGAGAATTCCTAATAAAACACATATCCATAAGGTGGACTGTATTTGAGTCATTTTAAACAAGACCACACATGGGGTATTCCTTAAAATTGCAGAATCAGGGTAATAAATATTGAGCTTCATTTGTCTGATAACTCCTGCTGTGTTATAGAAAAATGGTTTACATTTTAAAATCGGCAAAACAGTGAAACGTTTAACTTTCATCCCCACTCGGCTTCAATTCCTGTGAAACAGATAAAGGGTTAACAAAATTCATATATGCCATTTTGAATAGTTTGAGTGGTGCAGTTTATAAAATTGGATGATTTATGTTGTTTTCTAATATCTAGGTCTCTGAAAGCCACTTCAAAATTGAATTTGTCCCTAAGCAAATAGATTTTGTAAAAGTTCTACAAATTTTAAAAAATTGCTGCAGATTAAAGTGTAATAAATATTGAGTTGGTTTATGTGCTAACTCCTGCTTTGTTACAAACAAAAAACGTATGTACATGTATTAGAGTTTTGACATTTCTGCTCAGGTCTATGGAGCTTTAGTGCAGTTCCCCTCACAGTGGGCAGATCCCTTCTTATGGAAAAGGAGTAATGTTGCAGAGCTTAACTAGCACTGTGACCTCTTCAGTCTTATGATTAGTGGATGTCCAGGCAGTTGGCCCCAAATATTTAGTAAGTGATTAATGATTAGTACTGGTGTTAGTTCTAGCAATATGCCATCACCTACTATCATGGAAAAACTTCTCTAAATAAATAATTATGTTACTTAACATGACTTTATTTGAAAATAACTGAAAATTCTACTGGCTCCATGATTGCTTACCATAGCCAACTTTCAATGATGAGTCTATATTTTTGTTTTCTGCAGCCGTCAGTAAATCTGCATGTTTTCTCAATGCTTAAACTATTTATATTAAGTTGCCTTTCTGGACTAAAAATAATGATTCTGTTAAATGAATAAATAGTTAAATTGCTATATCAGATTGGGAAGTCCAGAGAAGTAATTCAAATGTATCATTTATGAAACAGTGAATTTAAAAGGATGGATACCTAATAAAAGATGTGGTTAAGGCAGTTGCTCAATAATGTAGTCTTTGAACAGTGTCCTACCAAATAAGTCAAGTGGCTGAACCTTGCTCGAGTAAGGGAGCACGCTGAGCAAACATTCCTTGTGTTATGTCTAGTGCAGGGCCTGAAGGGATAGAGAATGACACAAGGAATCCAATAACACCAAAGAGAGAATCTTTGAGTCACGAACCACCATCTCAGTATACGTTGTATAGGTTTTACTCAGAGATTCCCTTTAGCTGCTGGAAGCAGCGTACTGACCCCCAAACAACAAGTGGGAATTTTAAGTGGGGATACTGTGACTGCTTGGGAGATGACCTGTTAGATCTCCCAACATGTGTGTTCGCCATCATATTACAGCACTGGCCTGTTTGTTTTTTGCATTGTGCTGTTCCTCTTTTATTTCTTCTGAAAATAATGAATACATAAATTGGCAATTGGACATTACTATACATACCTCACTGACAAAAAAAATGGTAACACACACTTATAAATTTATTACAGGTGTTATCCAGGGACAATATTTTTTTTAAACTTGTTCAGCTTGGAAAAAAAGCAATACTTACTGTATATACTCGAGTATAAGCCTAGTTTTTCAGCACATTTTTTTGTGCTGAAAAAGCCCCCCTTGGCTTATACTCGAGTAAGGAAAGGCTTAAAAAAAACTCCATACTCACCTCCCAGCCGGCGTCTGTGTCTCCGCTGGTGGTGCGGCTGGCTGCTTGAATTCTCTCTGCTGTCATCCCCCACCGTCCTCTTTGCTCAGCTCTGTCATCCCCCGCCATCAGTGCTGTGTAAGTAAGAGCTGTAATTGGATCAAGCATCAGCCAATCAGGGCCAGTGCTCGATCATTCACAGTCAATCAAGCTGCTTTAGAATTCTCCCCGCTGTCATCTCCCTGCTCGGCTTTCAAATTCCCTGCCGTCAGTGCTGTGTAAGTAAGTGCTGTGATTGGATCGAGCGCCAGCTGTGATTGGCTGGTGCTCAATCCAATCACAGTGCTTACTTACACATCACTGACAGAGCCAAGCAGAGAGGATGGCGGGGAATAACAGCAGGGAGAATTCAAGCAGCTCGTCGCACAGACACAGACGCCGGCTGGGAGGTGAGTATGG
The DNA here is from genome assembly GCF_035609145.1 of Eleutherodactylus coqui. Taxonomy (NCBI): domain Eukaryota; kingdom Metazoa; phylum Chordata; class Amphibia; order Anura; family Eleutherodactylidae; genus Eleutherodactylus; species Eleutherodactylus coqui. The sequence continues at coordinate 212,802,851 of NC_089837.1, read as the reverse complement.
AGTTTTTTTTTTACCTAGTATATACTCGAGTATAGCTCGGCTTATACTCGAGTCAATAGGCTTTACCAGTTTTTTGTGGTGAAACTTATTGTCTTGGCTTATACTCGGGTTGGCTAATACTCGAGCATATACGGTAACTATTCTCCTCATTCCCATTCATTGTTCAGTCCCTCTCTGGTGTTCACTTCCATTTGCAGCAGTGATGATGCCCTGACAACTAATCAGTGGCTGAAATAAACATATTCCGCAGCGCTGACAGACAGGGGGAATACAGAAAGACAAAAGTACAAAAATTACAAAACCACAGTTACATAGTAATCAGTTGAGGGAAACAGTAGGGGTGAGGGTCCTGCTCCAAGGAGCTTACATACTACAAGTAATGGGGTGATACAGAAGGTAAAGGGGCTGGTCAAGATGTGCACGGTATGGCGAGGTGGAGTGTGAGGGATGCTATACACAGACAGTGGTCAGACATTTAGCCGTGTGACGGCAGAAACATTATGAGTGCAGGGGCAGTTGATGGTGGCTAGCAAAAATTACAGTCAGTAGGTCAGGGAGCATGTTATCAGGCGGCGTACAGAGGGGTTTGTTTAGGGAATGCGGTATGCCTCCCTGAAGAGGTGCATTTTTAGAGCACGCCTGAAGTTTTGTGAGTCCTGGGTTGCCCGGGTATCCTTCGGTAGTGCGTTCCTGAGGACTGGTGCTGCTCCGGAGAAGTAATTAGCTTAAAGTGGTCACATGCCCCTGGTGTCAGTGACATCATCACTGACTGCGGAAATGAAGAGCAGCACAGGACTGTTCATTGGCTGAATGGAGCGGGATGGGGGAGATATCATGTAAAGCGAGTATGGCTTCTTTTATTTATTTTTTTTCAGCAGACTGGACAACTTTGGAAAAAAAATGTCCCCAAACAACCCGTTTAATATATTTCCGGAAGGAATAACAAAGTAACTACATGATGCAGAATTCTGAGAAAAAAATAATTTAGCATTGTTTTTTTTTGGGGGGGGGGGAATGCAAGTATTAACTAAAACAGATATTGATGCATCTGCAGAGCTTAAAGATCCACTTTATGACCTCCATAAACATTACAATTTAGTCTTCCAAACCAGCATACAACTACTCTCTAATGTGTATAGAGGCAGCTCAACTTTTCTCCAACAGATCATGTCAGGGAAAATAAGGATTGGGAATTTGGAATGCCACTGCCCAATCCCTTTGTCCCCTGTAAGGTAAGTTGGCACCAGAGCTGTCTAGCTGCGGCGTAACTCTCTAAATATACAAATGTTTGGAGGAATGTAGCATTTGTCTGTACAGGGAAACTAGGGGAAACAGCTGATGGATGAATGATCATTCAGCCAATAGTTGTTGAAGGTGTATTGGGACTTTTAGCTTTAAGAAAACTAAACCTCAACTGGAAATAAGAAAGCTGAAAATAATTGGCATTACACATCACATTGAAGTAGGTTGATGGTTGAACAACAACTGAACGAAACAATTGTCTGGTGCATATTCGTTTTGCAGATACAGCCATACAGACTTAAAGGCCCATTTACGCCAGCCGATGATCACTAAAAAAATCGCTAAAAGGTGATCGCTTGCACTTTCAGCCTTATCAGCAGTTCTCCACGGGGAGTGCTGATAACATTGTTTCCCGTGGAGAATAAAGGAACTGAATGCAGATAAGAGCCCTCGGGCAATTAACTGCTTTCATCTAAGGCTTCATTTGCACACTTAATTGCTCTTAAGTAGCTGAGTAGCTACTTAAAAGTTTATGCTACTTAAAAGTTTAGTCCATATTGGCTGTTCCAGTTGTTTAACCTTCCCCTACTGATTACCCTGAGCTCAGTTTATTCAAAAGCAGAGGTAGAACACAGTTTTGATCAAAGGGAGCTATTACTACTTCTAATGGCTGAGCTCTGATTCTGTCGCAGCTACAACCATCCATTTGGTCTTATTTCAAAGCCTGTAGCAGTGGCAAAACTAAAGCTACAGCGATTAGAATTGAGAGCAGAAATATTGAATTTACAGTTGTCGCTTCCACCTCTGGAGAGCTGAGGGGATCAGAGTGGACAAGGTGATAGCAGATAATGATCTGTGATTTTCCTGCCCTGTCTGTCCCCCTGCCCAATGGAAGAGATAACATGGACTTTTGTTCATATAATCAACCCTCTTCTCAATCAGAGAACATATTTGCTCTCTCAGGGCTCAGTCACACGGGCGCATCAGGGTGCCCATGCGCACGTGTTACTGCACAATAAGAAGGCCGCACTGCAGGTGCGGACGACTCTCCGCACCGCAGGCTCCATTGGCGGTCATGTGTTCTTTCTTCCGGCGGTGCGGAGAGTCGTCCACACCTGCAGTGCGGCTGTCTTCTTCGTGCAGTAACACGGGCGCATCAGCGCCCGGATGCGCCCATGTGACTGAGCCCTCATTGTCACACATGGGAGTCTTCTTTTCCCCATACAGCTTTGTCGACACAAAAATAAAAATGCTATGCTCTTTGACTATGAAGGCACAATTTTATTTTGTGAAAAAAGTGCTTATATTGTGGAAAAGTAGTAAAATATATTAAATCCTATATTAATTTGATGTCATATTTGTAGTGACTTGTAGAATAAAGTTAACATAATATTTATACCACATGGTGAATGCCGTAAAAATATATTTAAAAAAACAATAGTCAAATTGCTTTGTTTTCCACTGCAAAAAATAAAATTCAATACATTATATTTAATTGTTATTCAATTAAGGCTTCATGTCCACGGGCGGATTTTTGCAGCGGAATCTGGAGCGGGGATTCTGCAGCAATAACCCTCCATAGCATGCTATGAAAAAATGATTTTATGAAAAAATGATTTTGTATGTACATGTGTGGAAAACAATTGCGGTTTCCGCTCGCAGATGAAAAATTAAGAGGTTAAAATGAACTTAAGATGGATAAAGGCTCAATCACATGAGCGTTAGGGGATTCCATTTTCCTTCTGAGTTTGGGGAACAAGAAAACAATGCCCCCTGGCCAAATGTTTCTTTCTTATGACGGAGCAAAATAGTGTTGAAGGGCCATCAATTGACTATAATGGTTGTTTGTTCGATTTCCTGCCAGCAGTTTGGCATTTCGCTGAAGTTTACAGGACAAAATATTACAGTTTGCGGCGCTATTTCGTCCTGTTTTCTAGCAGATATCAGCAATAGAGGTTCCTAACAGAACCTCCAACACTGATGTGAATGAACCCCGAGTTATGCTTCCTATAGGAAAGTGAAAAGTGTCACTCACTGGGTGTCTTTAACCCCTTCATGACATGGCCTATTTTGGGCTTAAGGACGCAACAATTTTTGGCGGATTTTCTTCTCCGTTTATCAAAAGCCATAACTATTTTATTTTTCCGTCGACGCCGCCGTATGAGGGCTTGTTTTTTGTGTGGCGAACTGTAGTTTTTATCGGCGTCATTTTTGGGTACAATTGTAAAACTTTTATTATTTTTTTTATGATAGCAGGGAGAGAAAACGCATCAATTCTGCCATAGATTTTTTTAATTTTTTTTTACAGCGTTAATCATGCAGCATAAATGAGACAATCCATTTTTTCTGTGGGTCGGTACGGTTACGATACCAAAATTCTTACATTTTTTAATTTTTTTTTTCACTTTTCTGCAATAAAAACCCTTTTTTGGAAATATTTTTTTTTCTAAATCGCTGCATTCAAAGTCCTGTAACTTTTTTATTTTTTGTTGTACGGAGCTCTATGAGGGCTTATTTTTTGCGAGACGAGCTGTAGTTTTTACTGGTACCATTTCGGGGTACATACGGCTTTTTTGATCACTTTTATTGCAATTTTAGTGAGGCAAAATGCTAAAAATTAGCATTTTGCCTCAGTTTTTTAGCGTTTTTTTCCGTGCACAGTCAAAAGCATGTGCATCTTATTGTGCGCGTCGTTACGGACGCGACAATACCAAGTATATTGGGTTTTATTTTTTTTTTACCTTTTTTTATGCCAATCTGAGAAAAAGCATAAAAAATGTGTTTTTTTACTCTTTTTTTACATTTTTTTAATTCATTTTTTTAATCTTTGTTTTTTTTTACACGGTTTGTGTCCCCCTGGGGGACTTTGACCACTGCCCTGATGATCACTGTCATAAGGCATGGCAGAGCTACTGCTCTGCCATGCCTTATCGCTTATACAGCGATCATAGACATAGGCAATACAGGACGCCAGTGTCTGGCGTCCTGTTACCATGGCGACAGGCCGAGCTCTCGCGATAACATCGCGAGAGCCGGCTGGAGACACAGAGGGAGTCCGCTCCCTCTGTGAACTCTTTCCCTGCCGCGATCTACAGGGAAGGGGTTAACAGCGGGGGGCGCATCTCCGATGCCCCCCCGCTGTTGCAGTGGGACGCCGGCTGTGACTGACAGCCGGCTCCCGCTGCGGGATAGCGCAGGATCATATGTGATCCTGCGCTATCTCCAGGATGTAAGTTTACGTCCTGTTGCTGGAAGTACCAGGCTCCCAGGACATAAACTTACGTCCTGTAACAGGAAGGGGTTAATATAACACAGCAGGAACATACAGAAGAAAGCAGTGCAACAGACGTCGGCCATTTTGCAATGAACAATGCTTTCTCTAGCCTTTCCATCAAATTATTGTTCATTATTAGAGATGAGAAGCACCAAAATGCTCGGGTGCTCGTTGCTCGAGTCGAACTTTTCGTAATGCTCAAAGCTCTTTCGAGTAACAAACCCTATTGAAGTCAATGGGCAACTCGAGCATTTTTGTATGAGACCAATGCTTCGCATAGGTGATGACTTTTCAAACACCAGAAAACATCAGAAAGTCATGGAAACACCACAGAAATGGATAGGGAAGGGCAGGGGCAGCATGCATGGCTGTATCTGAGGCTCCCAGGTCCCACGATTAAGCCAAAATGGGGGCAAGAGTCTGGCGTCACCCCCCTAACAATTTACTTTGGACAAACCCTCGTTAGCAAGGCACACGCACTGGCACATCTTAGCTAAGCACCACATTACCTGCAACCAAGGACAATCACTGCCTGCGGGTCACACCGCTGCCTCTTCTCCTGGGTTACATGCTGGCATTGCTGTCCAACCCCCCGCACGACCCTGCGTCCACTGCGCACCCAAAATTTTCCCTGCGCAGCATTCAGCTGGTCTCATGCCACACGTTTGCTTCAAAGCCACACCACCCTCATTATAGGTGCGTAATGGATGAGGAGGAACCAGAGGCACACACTGCAGAGGATTGGCTGGGCCAGGCAGCAACCCTCTTTGAAAGTGTGGGCGACAACCCACAATGCTGTTGAGAATTGATGATAAATTGACGTACGATCATCATTCCAATCCCGTGCCACCTCCATCACAAAATTGTTAGAAGCTGCAAACATGGGCATAAAGGGGACTCAGGTGCCAGCACTTTTACACATCTCCACAATGCAGCAATACTTTGTGTGGGAAGCACGTGAGCGGCCCAGAGTCAGGCTCGGTCCCAGCCTCCACCTTGTGTGACACAAGGTACCGCGAGTTACATAGCAATGGGAAATCCATGTGTACCCACACAATTCATTCTGTGTAGGTGTCAGATAGCTCAACACCGCAATGGGAAGTCTTTGAGTTCCTTGGGCTCGCGTATGCTGTCGGTGCACAAAGATGGTATTACACAGGAAGAAATCAGAGTGCCCAGACATGGCAGAGTTGCACCCCGTCAAGGACCTCGGCCTCGGCCCTAGTCAGTCAGTGCATTTGTGCCGATGGGAAGTCTTTGTGCACCCACAGCATAGGCAGACCCCAGTAACATTTCTGTAGCAAGAGTATAGGCGGACCCCAGTAACATTTCTGTAGCAAGAGTATAGGCGGATCCCAGTAACATTTCGGTAGCAGCAGTGTAGGCAGACCCCAGTAACATTTCTGTAGCCAAAGTATAGGCGGACCCCAGTAACATTTATGTAGCAAAAGTATAGGCGAACCCCTGTAACATTTCTGTAGCAATAGTATAGGTGAACCCCTCAAACCATTCAGTAGAAACTGTATAGGCAGATGCCAGTAACATTTCTGTAGCAAAAATATAGGCGGACCCCAGTAACATTTCTGTAGCAAGAGTATAGGCAGACCCCTCAAACCATTCACTAGAAAATGTATAGGCAGACGCCAGTAACATTTCTGTAGCAAGAATATAGGCGGACCCCAGTAACATTACTGTAGCAAGAGTATAGGCGGACCCCAGTAACATTTCTGTAGCAAGAGTATAGGCGGACCCCAGTAACATTTCTGTAGCAAAAGTATAGGCGGACCCCTCAAACCATTCAGTAGAAAAGGTATAGGCAGACCCCAGTAACATTTCTGTTGCAGAAGTATAGGCGGACCCCAGTAACATTTCTGTAGCAAAAGTATAGGTGAACCCCTCAAACCATTCAGTAGAAAAGGTATAGGCAGACCCTAGTAACATTTCTGTAGCCAAAGTATAGGCAGACCCCAGTAACATTTCTGTAGCAAGAGTATAGGTGAACCCCTCAAACCATTCAGTAGAAACTGTATAGGTGGACCCCAGTAACATTTCTGTAGCAAGAATATAGGCAGACCCCAGTAACATTTCTGTAGCAATAGTATAGGCAAACCCCTCAAACCATTCAGTAGAAACTGTATAGGCCAGTGATCGCGAACCTTTTAGAGACCGAGTGTCCAAACTGCAACCCAAAACCCACTTTTTTACCGCAAAGTGCCAACCTGTCAGGGGGCGGGGCTTATCACGACGTATGATTTTACGCCCGCTGTTCTAAAAAGGACAGGATCGCTTCAAAATAAACAGCGTGCAGATTTTAACTGCTTTTTGGATGCGGAAATACTGCAGAATGTTCTCAGCGGAAATTTCTGTGGAGAATTCTACAGATTTCTGATTCCAAAAAGCAGTTAAAATCAGCACGCTGTCTATTTTGAAACAGCCCTGCCGATTTCCGCCCCATGTAAACATACCCCAGCTATAACAGCGACACCCCCCAGCGATAATAGTGACCCCCCCAGCGGTAATAGTGACATCCCACAGCGGCCCCCAGTATAATAGTGGACCCCTAGCAGTAATAATAGTGACACCCCCCAGCAGTAATAATAGTGACACCCCCCCAGAGTGGCCCCCCAGCAGTAATAATAGTGACACCCCCCCAGAGTGGCCACCCAGCAGTAATAATAGTGACACCCCTCTAGACTCAGTCTTGTCTGGGGAGTGGTGACACAGCCTTGCTGGGGAGCCCTAAAGCTGGCAAAGGCCTTGGAGAGTGTTCTCTGCCTGCGCTGGGCATGCTGCCTGATCCCCGCGCCTCCCCTGCTAGTTGGCCATCTGAACTGCGTCTTCTGCCACTAACGCTGTCATATGGGAACTTTAGCATCACTTTTTACACCAGGGCCCTGTGGTATTTCATCACTCTCGTACCCCTTTCCTCTTCGGGAATGAGAGTGGAAAGGTTCTCCTTATACAGTGGGTCTAGAAGGGTGTACACCCAGTAATCCGTGTTGGCAAGAATGCGTCTAACGCGAGGGTCACGGGAAAGGCAGCCTAACATGAAGTCAGCCATGTGTGCCAGGGTCCCAGTACGCAACACATCGCTGTCCTCACTAGGAAAATGACTTTCAGGATCCTTCTCCTCCTCCTCTTCAGCCCATACACGCTGAACAGATGAGAGGCAAGCAGCATGGGTACCCTCTGCAGTGTGGCCAGCTGTCTCTTCCCCCTCCTCCAAAATGCGCTGAGATATAGACATGAGGGTGATCTGGCTATCAAGCGACATACTGTCATCCCCCATCTCCTGTTCCAACCGTGAAGCGTCGGCCTTTATGCTTAGCAGCGAACTTCTCAGTAGGCAAAGCAACGATGGGAACGCTAATGATTGCCACATCGCCGCTAACCATCTGGGTAGACTCCTCAAAGTTTCCAATGACCTGGCAGATACTTGCCATCCATGCCCACTCCTCAGTAAAGAATTGCGGTGGCTGACTACCACTCTGCCGCCCATGTGGCAGCTGGTATTCCACTATTACTCTACGCTGCTCGTGCAGCCTGGCCAACAGGTACAGCGTAGAATTCTAGCATGTGGGCACATCGCACAGCAGTCGGTGCTCTGTCAGCTGAAACCAACGTTGCAGTGTCTTCAGGGTGGCAACGTCCGTGGTGGACTTGCGGAAATGTGTGCAGACGCGGCGCACCTTGCCGAGCAGGTCAGACAAGTGCAGGTAGTTTTTCAGAAACCGCTGAACCACCAGATTGAAGACATTGGCCAGGCATGGCATGTGTGTGAGGCTGCCGAGCTGCAGAGCCGCCACCAGGTTACGGCCGTTGTCACACACGACCATGCCCGGTTGGAGGCTCAGTGGCAAAAGCCAGAGGTCGGTCTCCTCTGTCAAACCCTGCAACAGCTCGGGGGCCATGTGCCTCTTGTCACCTAAGCTGATTAGTTTCAGTACGGCTTGCTGACGCTTGCCCACCGCTGTGCTGCCGCGCTGCGCGCTACAGACTGCTGGCGACGTACTCACACTTCTTAATTGAGAGGTAGAGGTGGCAGAGGAGGAGGAGGGTGAGGGTTTGCAGGAGGTGGCATAAAACACCGCAGACACCAGTAACGAGGTAGGAGCCACTATTCTGGGTGTGGGTAGGACATGAGCGGTCCCAGGCTCTGACTCAGTCCCAGCCTCCCCCAAGTTCACCCAATGTGCCGTCAGGGAGATATAGTGGCCCTGCCCGCCAGTACTTGTTCACGTGTCCGTGGTTAAATAGACCTTCCCAGTAACCGCGTTGGTGAGGGCACGATTTATGTTGCGGGAGATGTGCTGGTGTAGGGCGGGGACGGCACACCGGGAAAAATAGTGGCAAGTGGGGACCGAGTAGCGCGAGACCGCCGCGGCCATCATGTTTTTGAAAGCCTTCATTTCCACAAGACTGTACGGCAGCATCTCCAGACTGATTAATTTGGCAATGTGCACATTTAAAGCTTGTGCATGCGGGTGGGTGGCGGTGTAGCTCCTCTTTCGCTCCAACACTTGTGTTAGCGACAGCTGAACGCTGCACTGAGAGACATTGCTGGATGGAGTGGAGGATGGTGGAGGTGAGGATGTGGGTGCAGGCCAGGAGGCGCTCATTCCTGTGTCCTGGGAGGGGGATTGGATCTGTGTGCCAGGTTGCGGCACAGGGGAAGAGGCAGTGGTGTGATCCGGAGGCAGTGAATGGCCTTCGTCCCACCTTGTGGGGTGCTTGTCCATCATATGCTTGCGCATGCTGGTGGTGGTGAGGCTGCTAGTGGTGGCTCCCCGGCTGTTCTTGGCGCGACACAGGTTGCACACCACTGTTTGTCAGTCGTCCGTGCTCTCACTAAAAAACATCCACACCTTTGAACACCTAGCCCTCTGCACGGAGGCTTGACGCGAGGGTGTGCTTTGGGAAACAGTTGGGGGATTCTTCGGTCTGGCCCTGCCTCTACCCCTGGCTACTCCACTGCCTCTTCCAACCTGTCCTGCTGCTGCATTTGCCTCCCCATCTGAAGCCTCTCCTCAGTAGGCTTAGCAAACTAGGTGGGGACAGTCACCTCATCATCCAGCAGCTCTTCCTCTGAATCCTCTGTGCGCTCCTCCCTTGGATTCCTGCCCTTACTACTACCTCACTGACAGACAACTGTGTCTCATCATCCTCATCCACAAAAAGCTCTTGAGACAGTTGACGGAAGTCCCCAGCCTTATCACCCGGACTCCGGGAACTTTCCAAAGGTTGGGCATTGGTCACGACAAACTCCTCAGGTGAGAGAGGAACCGTTTTTTAGCGGTGAGATCTCTATCTAATGCACTGCAGACATAGAATGATATAACTGAAATAGTTTGCAGTGGCCCAGGAAATATTAGAGTGCTGTTTCGCGGTGAGACCTCTTTCTAATGCACTGCAGACATAGAATGATATAACTTAAATAGTTTGCAGTGGCCCAGGAAATATTACAGTACTGTTTAGTGGTGAGACCTCTGCCTAATGCACTGCAGACATAGAACGGTATAACTGAAAGGCTTTGCAGTGGCCCAGGAAATATTAGAGTGCTGTTTAGCAGTGAGACCTCTTTCTAATGCACTGCAGACATAGAACGATATAACTAAAATAATTTGCAGTGGCCCAGGAAATATTAGAGTACTGTTTAGTGGTGAGACCTCTGCCTAATGCACTGCAGACATAGAACGGAATAACTGAAAGGCTTTGCAGTGGCCCAGGAAATATTACAGTACTGTTTCGCGGTGAGACCTCTGTCTAATGCACTGCAGACACAGAACGGTATAACTGAAATAGTTTGCAGTGGCCCAGGAAATATTAGAGTACTGTTTAGTGGTGAGACCTCTGCCAAATGCACTGCAGACATAGAAGGGTATAACTGAAAGGCTTTGCAGTGGCCCAGGAAATATCACAGTACTGTTTCGCGGTGAGACCTCTGTCTAATGCACTGCAGACACAGAATGGTATAACTGAAATAGTTTGCAGTGGCCCAGGAAATATTAGAGTGCTGTTTAGCAGTGAGACCTCTGTCTAATGCACTGCAGATACAGAACGATATAACTCAACTACGTTGCAGTAGGCTAGGAAATTTTAGAGTGCAGTTTCACAGTGAGAGCTCATTGTACGGCACTGCAGGCTGGGAACACTATAACTGCAAGGCTGGGAACGGGCCTAGATGCGTAATACAAAAGTTGGTGCACTACTGCTCCCAGCCAGCCACAACTGTAAAGCACACGTGAGATGCAGCCCTAAGAAGGAGCGATGGGGTTCTTGTATGGAGGATCAGGACTGTATAACTTTCCCTATATAGGCAGCTCTGTCCCTAAACTCAGCGTTATGCACAACACACACAGAACGGTATAACTGAACTACTTTGCAGTAGGCTAAGAAATTTTAGAGTGCAGTTTCACAGTGAGAGCTCGTTGTACCGCACTGCAGGCTGAGAACACTATAGCTGCAAGGCTGGGAACGGGCCTAGATGCATAATACAAAAGTTGGTGCACTACTGCTCACAGCCAGCCACAATTATGATGCATACGGTGAGAAGTAGGCCTAAGAAGGACCGTTGGGGTTTTTGCACAGAGGATCAGGAGTCCTGTAAAACTTTCCCTATATAGGCAGCTCTGTCCCTAAACTCTGTGTAATATACTGCAGACTGAGAACGCTATAGCTGAAATGGCCTGCACAGCTCGAGATGCTTAAAAAAAATTTGGTGCACTACTGCTCCAAGCTAGCCACAACTATAATGCACACGATGAGGAGTAGTCCTAAGAAGGACCGTTGGGGCTCTTGATGACAGGATCCTACACTAACACTATCCCTGTATAAGCAGCAGCACTTTCCCTAACCTCTGCCAGCATGCGTCTGAGGCGAGCCGCAGGCGGGACCAGTTTAAGTACTTGGCAGTCACCTGATCTCGCCAGTTACTCACTGCTGTTGGCGGGCAGAGTGCTGGCACGTCACAACAGGAAATGGTAATGCCTTCCCCGCATGTTTATTGGCTAGAAAATGGCGCTAAACATGTGGGGAAGGAAATGCAATTGACTCAAGTACCGCGCGGTGTTCACCTCGAGTAACGAGCATCTTGAGTACCCGAATACTCGAACAAGCATCGAGCTTGGACGAGTGTGCTCGCTCATCTCTATTGTTTTCACATTATATATAACATTTGAATCCAAATCTTTTTCAATTAATATAATTTACATACAGTAGTACCTCGGGATGCGAGCACCTCAGCTCGTGACTTTTTAGACTACTGAGCAGGCTCTCTCATAAATCAGAGCAAAAATTCGGGTTATGATCCTGCTTGTAAGTCAAAAAACTCACATGTTGCGGCCCACCGGCGTCTAATACTCATCCGTCGCCGGCGTTTCATCCTCGCGATGGTCTGCGGCACTGCTGCAGGCTGTCGCTTCCTTCCCCACGCCGACAGATCATTGCTTTCTGAATGCGGGGCTTGAATGCCCCACCTCCACCAAGCAAATACTCTGATTGGTTAACTTAGCGCTGCATCAGCCAAAGAAAGCTGGCGCTGGGTTAACCAATCACAGCCATTCAATGATGTCATTGAATGGCTGTGATTGGTTAACCCAGTGCCGGCTTTCATTGGCTGACGCAGTGCTGAGTTAACCAATCAGAGCATTAGCTTGCTGAAGGCGGGACATTCAAGCCCCGCTTCCAGAAGGCAATGCTCTGTCATAGCGGAACGCCGGTGGTAGGTGAGTATTGAGAATTTTTTCTTTTTACTTGCAGTTAGTTTCCCGATTGAAATAAATTGCAAGACGTTAATGGCGTTTTAATTCATTTCAATGGGGAAAAGTGCTTGGACATACAAGTTTTTTGACTTAAGAGCTCCGTCATGGAACGGATTAAACTCGTATGTCAAGGCACTACTGTATTGCATTATGATAATTTCACCTTTTTTTGTGAAAAAATGTCTTAAAATGTTTGAATTTTTTTTTGTTCAGATAAATATCTGAAGTCTTAAAGACATTCACTTAAGTGGTCCTTTTACTTACTATGTAGAAATCTGACACTCCACAATGTTAAAAAGTCTGGTCTATGACATATTCTTGTTACTTGATATAATCTCCTATCTGATTATGGTTGACTCATGCAGACTGCAGAGGCTCAAACAGATAACCCAGTACTGTACCCTGATGAATAAAGACACACATGCTGAAATTCCTTTTATGTGGGCGAAGGTCGGTCACTTTTATCAACCATAACACGTTTTTCTAACCGTCAAAGCATTTAGCTTAACCCCTTAAGGACGAGGCCTTTTTTTCATTTTCATTGTTTACTGCATTTTAAAAAATCATAACTCTATTATTTATCCATCCATGTAGATGTCTGAGGGCTTGTTTTTTACAGGAAAACTTGTGTTTTCCAATAGTAGTATTTAATGTACCATATAGTGTACTGAAAAGCTTTTAAAAAATTTGACGTGGAGTGAAATGGAAAAACAACAACATTTTGCCATCTTTGGGGGGGATCTTGTTTCTACGGTGTACACACTGCAGCAAAAATGAGATAACTTTATTTTATGGGTCAGTATGATTACTATGATACCAAATTTAAATAGGTTTTTTTCACTATACTATTTTTAAAATATAAAATATAACTATTTTATAAACTTATACCAGTTAAAATAAGTTATTTTCTTCTGTCATCTTCTGACAGACATAACTTTTTTTATTTTACTGCTGACATACCGCTAGTTGTGCAAGGGTTCATTTTTTTGGAGAACATTCTGTAGTTTCTATTGGTACCATATGACATTACATATGACTTTGATCGCTTTTTATTACATTTTTTCTTGAAGATATGGTGACCAGAAAAGCGCAATTCTGGTGGTTTTCTTTTCTGACAACGTTCACCGTGAGGGGTAAATAATGTGTTACTTTGATAAATTGGACTTTCATGGATGCAGCTATACCAAATATGTTTGAGGTTTTATGTAGATTATTTTTTATTATAGATGAAGATTGCGAACGAATAAATTCGTGACGCCAATGTCTCTTGTCAGTATCAAGGAAATACGTGTACATGTAAAGGAAAAATAATACCAGGAAACAATTCTAGTAAACCGGAGACATATACTTAGAAGTAATAAGGAAATTATATGCCAGCACAGATGATTCAAAGGATAAAAAAACGGTCTGTATTGAATTTACAAAATATTGCAAGAAATACGTAGGAAGATAAAGATTACATTTGTCAGTCACATAGATAAAATAAGGGTGATTAGAACCCTAATGGTTCTGTATACGGGACCCGATGTTATAGAAGGGAAGACCTTAAATTACCCTGGAGAACTGGAGGATCCCTAGCCTCTATTGGGAAAGTATGGAGGAGATGAAGGCACTGCACTACACTACTAGACTCCTTTTCTACTTACTGTCTGCACGGTGAATGGACCTGTAAGTGCCCACACTGTGAATGGGCGGACCAATAAGTAATTTCACCTTGCCGCCGGCCACCACCTGACTTCTTCTCATCACCCCACTGCATTAACAGTCTCCTACTCAGCTGACGCCATTATTAAGGCCTGCTGCCGGCCACCAACCGACGTCCTCTCACCACTTCTGACGACTTCTCTGCTTCTTCTTTGTCAGCTGTCTCTCTCTCTGCATCTTCTCCTGTCAGCTTCCTCCGACACTGCTCTGCTCTTGGCCTCCTTCCTTTTCAATAGCTAGACTCCTTCCCTGTCAGCTGATGCACTCCAATTCCATCTCCTAACTGACAACGTACGCACACTTAAAATTACTCTGACATAACTAGACTCCGCCTCCTGTCCCTGACATCACTAGACTCCACCCATGCTCTAACATCACTAGACTCCACGCCCTCTGGCTTCTGAACGGCCACTGTGACTAGGAAAACCTGATAGTTGAAGAAACCATGGGGTTTCTCTCGCAGTGCACCTCCACTGGCCCCAGAGGAATATAGAGAAGTTTCCCCAGGGACTTACTGACCCCCAAAATTACCCTGTGCGACCTTTGGGGCCACTACAGCACCTCCAGGACCCAGGTAAGCAGGGGAAAGGCAGCAATGGCCATTGCATGGGCATATACCACAGAGGGAAGTAGTGATCAGCACAGAAGGATCAGTTATGGGGTGCTACACATGGCATAACCAACCTTATATAATACAGCAAGGAGGAGCCAATGCATAATGCATTTTTCGAAGCTAGTCCATGGATGGTGTCATTTTTTAGAACTACCCAACAGTTTGATCACTGCAAACTGGGGTTTAGCAGTCAGTGGCCATTCTCTAGCACATCAATATCTCCCATTATTTATATCTGTGAGTGAACAAAAAGACTTCCTGTGTTTTGTGTGTTGTATTTATATGGTTAGATAACAAAAGAATCAACTGTGATAAGACTATTATTTCTCTTTTATAATATAAATGCATTATTGTGAAAAAGTCTGAAACCAAATACAAAAAAATCAACAAATAAGAAACATGAAGATAAACTCCAAAAGAAAAGATTGTAGGTCAGCTATAAGACATTGTCCAGCTATCAATATAAATCTTTGCTGCCAGTATATAACGCTGAAGTCAGAAATCAATAGAGATTATGGTTTTCATTTTACAGCTCTTGTTACCCTGATTTTACGGTACATAAGTACAGTATTAAGTGAAATAATGAAATCCCTTTATATAATATTTACAATATAGGACAGATTAGTGAATGGAGTGCATGACAAGTGAGGGCAGCCACTCCAACACAAATGCAATGCATACAAAAAACACACATCAGCCAACTTAAGGCCTCATATTCACAGGCACACATGGTCAAATCCCGCAGCGGTTTCCACCCGCAGCCATGACGCCAAAAATGACAGCATATTCACCTGTCTGGACGCTGTGGGTCTCCCCTCTGTTGTGGCCAGGTGTTCTTTCTTCAGCACAGGGGATGTGCTCAGCACGCCGGCAGCATGCGACGCACATGCGCCGTGCACACTTTTTTAAAATCTCCTGCTGTCCCACGGATCCGCGGCACAGCACAATGACAGCTGCGGGTGTGTTGCAGGTCCGGACGGCTTTCATTGACTTCAATGGAAGCCGCGGAAGACGTCTGTGCGGGAGATCTGTGGGAAAATAGAGCATGCTGTGATTTCTTCCCATGCGTGCGACCCACACGCCGGGAAAAAAAATCACATCTGCATGCATTTATTTGCCCTGCAGATGCTAATGCATGCCTATGGGCTTCTGTAGCTATGGATCTCCCGCACGGGAGACACACACGGATTTTATAATTAAAATCCGCATGTGGACATTGGGAGCCAATTAAATGCAAAGGTGCATGAAAGCCATGGTGTCTTTTTGAGCTCGGTACCATTCCAATAAGGTTCAACTGGAC
Organism: Eleutherodactylus coqui; assembly: GCF_035609145.1. NCBI lineage: Eukaryota > Metazoa > Chordata > Amphibia > Anura > Eleutherodactylidae > Eleutherodactylus > Eleutherodactylus coqui. The sequence goes on along the minus strand of NC_089837.1, from coordinate 212,786,958 downwards.
GCCGTAGATATTTTAACTTTATAATTTAAACTAAAAAGGAAAAATTCTTTTTCACTATTTAAATTTTTTTCCCCCATTTTGTATGTCCCTGGAGGGGATTTGAACCTGTGATGTTATGATCGCTTACATAATACACTGCAGTGCTTCTACATTGCAGTGCATTATCTCCAATCAGGTTAAAAGCCATGGAAAACCAAGAAACAATTTATGGCTGATGATATCACAGAGGGAGTTCCCTTCTTCTGTTAACTCTGTACATGCTGCAATCAAGGTTGATTGCAGCATGTAATGAGTTAAGGCAGGGATCAGGACCTTCACCAATTCCTGTCATTGCTGCAGGAAACCAGCTGACAGTTACAGTAAACTGTCAACCCAACAGTAATAGTGTCCTCCCAGTGACCCCAAGTAGTAATAGTGTCCCCTCTCTCAGTAGCCTCAATAGTAATAGTGCCCCCATCAGTGGCCCCAACTACTAATAGTGCTCCTCATGTCCTCAAACTTCCATCCAGGCAGCAACCATACAAGCAACTGCTGTAACTCAATGAAGCTCTGGAACATACGAAAGTGCAGGCACCAGAAGAAGTCATAGTCCTCACTGAATACAGCAGCATAGCATTATAACTAGAGCTTTAGTAAGTTAATACTTGCTTGTTGCGTGGCTTCCTGACTGGAGGTGCCCTAAGGCAGCTAGTTACCAGCTGGGTGGCAACCCTAATCCAAAGGGTTTTTGTGTCTTAAAGATACAATTGATATGGTGGCCCAGGAGTGGAGAGTGTTTCTGAGCAGCCAAACCGCCCACGTGCGCTACTGTCCCCAGCATCTTCTGTGTCCCAGAGGTGACTTTTCTCTATTAATTCTGAGATTCACATTCACATCGAGGCTCTCATAGAAATTAATAGAAAAAAATCAATTCCAGGACACACAAGGCATCAGAGCATACAGCTAGTCATGGTGGAGGTCACGTGGGATGACAAGGCATCGGAGCAGGGACAAAATCTCAGCAACAGTAAGTTTGTAAGTTGCACTAACATGTAGACTGACAATTGCATCATGGAGAAACAATATAAAGTTTTCCTGGAGTGGCTCTTTAAGGGCGCATTTAGACACAACGATTATGGCTGAAAAGATGTCATTTGAGCGACTTTTGAGCGATCGTTGTGTCATTCACAGCGAAAGATTGCTCAAGATGAGCGATCACCTTGCACTGTGAGCGGAGGATGCAGAAGACAAGTGGGGTGTCCCCGCTTGTCTTCTGCATCCAGCTGTTCCCTGCTCTGAGCGCACGGCTGTTACACAGCCAAACGCTCGGAGCAGAGGATGCAGAAGACAAGCGGTGTGTCCTCGCTTGTCTTCTGCATACAGCTGTTCCCCGCTCCGAGCGCCTGACTGTTATACAGCCGAGCACTCCGTGCTGGGTATGGAGAACAGAGTAGCAGCTGTATCCCGTTGTGAATCCCTGATAAGGCTCATTGTTGCCTTTCAGCACGCTAAAAGACAATGATGAGCGACAGCTTAACGAATACTGCATGATGTCAGTGCAGTTACACACAACGATTATCACTCAATAGATGGCTTTTAAGCGAATTTGCAGCGATAATCGTTGTGTCTAAATTGGGCTTAACACATGAGGATGATATGAATTTGTTCTGACCTAACAAATTATCTGTGTGTATAAATGGCCAATACAGACCAATTTCATCTGATTGCTCTGAAATCTGTTTGTAAGCCTAATTTTAGTGTCTGATTATGAGCAACAAAAAAATTATTGTAATTAAAAACAACACGTGTTGAAAACGTCGCTGGAACAAATCTTGGTTGTCACTTGACGCCCACTCTTTAGTAAGTGTAATATTCCTGAAATGTTCAACATTATTTGTAGACCTTAGCAGCATATCAAAGATGTTTTGAAATCGTTCCTATCCTTTATTAACCCTCTCCAATCCAATTTGTATCCTGGTTTTCCTAGGGGGCTTACTCTTTTTCTGCAGTTATACAACAGTGCTATCTGCTGGCTAAAGCCAGTACTGCATGAGGTGACACGTTGGATAGGCTCGAACAGCAGAGAGGCTGGCAATATACAGTAAGAGAACCCCGAAGGACGTCTTCCAACATCGGAGCTGTACAGCCTTCAATCAAAATGTCTTCAGAGGTCAGACATTGGATTGGAAAAGGGTTAAAAATATATTTTAATGGAATTTTCCAGAAGTGTGTGTGTAGGGATGCTAACGATAATTGTAGAAAGAGAAAAATTAAGCAGCATAATTCATAGCTGTAACATTAAAGTAAACATGCAAGAGCAAAGTAAAATTTATCTAATTCTAAATATTAAGATCTTTATAGAGAAATCTGTTATTTGAAATGTCATTTATTTTTATACTGCTGTTCTGTCATATAATCTTCTGAATTACTGTCATGATGTAGGACTTGTGCTAGATGCTCTGATCATACATTATTATATATCCAGTAATTGCTGGATATCAAGCATGTGGTGCTTATATAATAGTATTCTCCCTTTAGACTTATCCATGTTTTATTGTGTAAAGCTGTACATATACAACTGCTGATCGTGGAAAGTTATGTTGCATGGGGATGGTGAGTGAACAGTTATTTTTAGGTTCAGTCACACATGATTGGATTGAGGCCTGGATACTGATTTCACAATTTTATATAAACTTCCTGGTATACTATCCTAATAAGCCTTCTATTGTCTAGTAAAGATAAGAATCCCCATGGTGATATGATACTGCAATAATAATGCATTAAGTTTGAATTGGTAAGCGTATGATGGTGTGTTGTGATTAACAGATTGACATAATCCAAGCAAACTCAGTTTTTATTTTATTAAGGTTGGCCGCACGCGGGCGGGTCGGATATTGCATGCGGAATCCCGCAGCAGAAACCAACCTTGTGAACAAGTCTTCAGCCATGCCTTCACACTGGGTTTCAGACCTGCAGGCAATGTCTATAGAAGGGAAGCAAATTAAAGGAATTTGTGCAATCAGTTTACATTGTGGTAATGATATCCAACTCAAGAAAGAATCTCTAGACCGCTGGAGTCCTCTAGTGGGCCTGTCTGGCCTCGTGTACAGATATTTTTGCAGTTGACAAACATGAAAAAAAAACACTTAGCCTACATGAAGAGAGGCTTCAGAAACCTTACAAATGTTGTGCATTTCTCAATTAATAAGTAACTATAGGATTTTACATGTTGATAGACAATAGGGCATATTTAGTAATCTTGTCTAATAGTTACAGTGTAAATTTAGACTAGACAGTCTAAGGCTGGACACAAAAATCCTGTGGAAATCTTGCGGAATGACTGCACCGAAAAAACGCGAGCTCTCTGTGGGATAAGCACAGCTTCAAAACTCGTGGACTTTAGCCGCAGATTTTGGAGCGGTTTCACCGTCTGTATTTCCGCTGCGGCCATCTCTCCCCATAGAGAGGCCGTTGCGGAAATGAAACAAGAATTGACATGCTGCGTCTTTATTTTCCGCGCCACATGTCCGTTTCCATGTGGCTTGGCCGCAGCGTGTGGGCGAGATTTTTGCAAAATCTCGTTCGCTTTGCTGGCTAATCCCAGTATTAGGAGCCGCAGGCGAAATTGCTGTGCAGACATTCCGCGGCAATTCCGCCCCGTGTGAACCCACATATATCACAGTGGCTCATGCTGGATGATACATTTAGTGCATCCTTAGACACTTGTCTATGTTTCATACTACCTACATAATTTGGCTCAGCTTGCAGTAGATTTTGTATATTTAGGTATATTTACTAAGGCATGCATAAGCCACACCTTTTCTCAATAAGCTACATCCTCTTGAACTGCTGCAAGTATCTAAAGCACATAATAAATGTGGTGCAAGTCATGTGAGACAGTTTTTTGGCACAAATTGAGCCAGAATTTGGCAAACTTAGCTTAGGAAATCTCTCCAATGTATTTTTAAAAGCGTCCTATGTTTCATTGCCATAATATCTAGATATTCAATAAATTATGAAACCTGTGCAAGGGTTTCACTTACTCTAAAGTCTTAAACAAAAACAGTTTCTTGTACATTCTGCTTGTTTTGTGTGTTTCACATTTGGGAACACTGTTATTATTTTCTATTCATAGGCTTGAATGAACACACTTCACACTGTGTTGCAAAACAATGCCTATTTTTATTATTGCTAATTGGCTGAAAGTGTTAAGAATGCTTTTGTTAAGAGCTCTTTGACTGTTAAACAACTCTATTCAGTGAAGGCCCCATTTACCAAGTTTTTTTCAGTAAGGCAGAAGCAATGGATTTCCACACAACATTGTTTTACATTGAAACATTTCAATAAATATGCCAATAGTCATGTCAGGCAATTAGGAACATGAGATCTTCAAAAAATTTTAATACATGTATTAATCAAATTTATCTTAAGATTAGGCTAGAAGTAGCAAGTATGATTACACCTTAGTGAATAAATACTCAGGAGTTTTTATAATTTCACAGACGCTTTCTTGTTATAACCTGTTTTTGGTGTATTTTCTTTCAAAAATGCAAACATGTACTTGGCTAAAGCCTCTCGATTTTTTTGACAGAGGAACAAGACAGTTAGATCAGGTTATAATGAGAGTCTAATGTCCATGGAACAAAACAAAAATGATGCCAAGGGCTGTCCTTAGAGGAAATATCGGAAAACCCAAGGGGATCTTATCTGTCTTTTCCTATTATTTTTCTGAGAAATATGTTGAAATTGAGATGTTCAACAGCTGCTTGTATTGACATACCATGCATGAGTTAATAGCTATCTAATGACCATGTTAGGAAGATTTTTTGAGTGCCATTTTGTTAAACTGTATAATATTTCATAATTTGTAAAATGTACATTCATTTCTCAATCAGTAAATTGGAAGAAAACATATCACATATATATTTCAACATTGCATTATCTGTCTGTATTTACGCCATGAAATAGAAATACTGCCACGTAAACGAATCGGTCATTTTCACATATAACATATAATGGGGCAAAATAGGTAGTGGATAATAAATATTAACAATGGTGACATCCAACTACTATATCCCTAAATATAGGGTAAGCAGAAGGCAAGGTTCCTAGCGCAGGGAGAAGGTCAGTGGGGGGCGCTGAGTCTCCTTGTCATGGAGGTGTAGTTCCTTCCGGGAAGGTGGCTACTCTAGATAATATAAAAATCTTTATATAATGTCAATCTATTTTACAGCGTATTACAAGTGGGAAATAACACAAAAGTGAATAGCTAAAAATGAGAGGTCTCTGTCCATAAGAGTTTGCAATCTAAATGAAATGGGAGGAGTGATACAATAGATACACTCCTCCAAATTTGATTAACTTTACAATCAGGAGTGCATTGCCCTCTGACACACAAAAAGGAACTTATCCCTGTAATGTAAGGAGCTGCAAGACCTGCTCACATGTACTGACCGTGGACAGGATACAAATCCCAAACATACAGCTGGACTATAAGATCCCAGGGACATTCACAAGTTCCACGTCTGATGTTGTGTACCTGATCATGTGCAGTAAATGTCCTGTTTGTGGCCTTTATATTGGAGAAACAGGGCAAGTCACAAAGCCATAGAAGAATTTGGGAATATAAATTTATAACAACTTTTGACACTTTGAATAGTGGGTTAAATAGTGGGATTCATGGTTGACTGAAAGGTATGATACATCTAAAGCACAGATAAGACAGCTGGCCTGGTTACCCCCCCAACAGTAATTCAGGGACTATAAAACTTTCACTCCCTTATCAGTGTCTAGTTAAAAATGTTTCTGTTGTAGTATTTCTTTAAGTGCAAACCAATCACATCCATATCTGTGCCTTGTCATAAGTATGTGTGGATAAATATGCACGCCCCTTCAGATCAATTTTATTTAAGCCTAAAGAAGAACCCTGCATAGGTTTGAAAGCTCACTATACCATCATGTATTTTTGTTAGCCATTAAAAGGTATCATATCTACAAGATTACATGGTTTACATCACATTTTGCTCTACTGGCTAACACCGTACCAAACCTTTTTTAATAGATACACTGTTATGGGCGATTTACATGAAACGATTATCACTCAAAATTTGTTCAAATGAATGAAATTGAGTGATAATAATTATTCAGTGTAAATGCAAAAAAGTAGTTCACTGTTCATAAAAACCATTGTTGGATTGCGGGCTTGTTGTTCACATGGAAGGTGAAGAGCCGAGCGAGAAGCCTGCAATCCTCCGGTGAAGTCTGTCAGTCTAAATGCTCTGCATGAGTGCTAATGACCTCAGTGGGGACGTCAGCACTCATGCAGTCGTTTAGAAGAGTGTCGTCCCGTGTAGAAGGGACATTAGTCCAAGGGACCAGCCACTTGTGTTGTCATGAAGATTGTAAATAAAGCAGCTTCGACCAGTCACCAACCAGTATCTGAGCCAATGTGGAAGTAAAGTGCAGAGTGATACTATAATGGTAGCCAGTTGAGAGCAGGATGAAGCGGAGATAGTTGTGACCTGTGTTGGACCATTAGACTATTATTATAGGTCTCCATGAAAAATCTATGCTATCAGAAAATACTTAAAACTGGGAATGTTAGAAACAAGTAACATAGTAACATAGTAACATAGTATGTAAGGCCGAATGAAGACAATGTCCATCTAGTCCAGCCTGTCTATCCTACTGTGTTGATCCAGAGGAAGGCAAAAAACCCCAAGGCCAGAAGCCAATTAGCCCTTTTGGGGGAAAAATTCCTTCCCGACTCCCTAATGGCAATCAGACTGTTCCCTGGATCAACCCCTAATAGTTCCTACCTGCCTATATACCAGGATTGACACTTAACCTAATATTTATATCCTGTAATATCCTTCTTCTCCAGAAAGACATCAAGTCCCCTTTTAAACTCCTCTATGGATTTTGCCATCACCACTTCCTCCGGTAGAGAGTTCCACAGTCTAACTGCTCTCACAGTAAAGAATCCCCTTCTATGTTGGTGATGAAACCCGCTTTCCTCTAATCGTAGCGGATGTCCTCTTGTTACCGTCATGATCCTGGGTGTAAACAGATCGCGGGAGAGATCCATGTGTTGTCCCCTCATGTACTTATACATGGTTATTTGGTCGCCTCTTAACCTTCTTTTTTCTAGAGTAAATAGTCCCAATTTGGATAGCCTCTCTGGGTATTCCAGTCCCGTCATTCCATGTATTAGTTTAGTTGCCCTTCTTTGAACCCCTTCAAGCACTGTGACATCTTTCCTGAGCACCGGTGTCCAGAATTGTACGCAGTATTCCATGTGAGGCCTGACAAGTGCCTTATATAATGGAAGGATAACGTTCTCGTCCTTCGCTCCTATACCTCTTTTAATGCACCCCAAGACTTTATTTGGCTTTGCAGCAGCTGACTGGCATTGGTTACTCCAGTTTAGTCTATTATCCACTAATACCCCCAGATCCTTTTCCATATCACTTTTCCCTAGTGGTACCCCATTAAGTGAATATTTGTGACATCCGTTCCTCCTGCCCATGTGCATAGTCTTACATTTTTCAACATTGAACTTCATTTGCCATTTTCCTGCCCAAGCCCCCAGCTTATCCAGGTCTGTTTGTAGCCGCACATTGTCCTCCGTTGCATTAATTATATTGTATAATTTTGTGTCATCTGCAAATATTGATATTTTGCTGTGCAGCCCCTCTATCAGGTCATTGATAAATATGTTGAACAGAGTGGGGCCTAGTACTGAACCCTGTGGCACCCCGCTAGCGACTGTGGTCCAATCAGAGTATGAGCCATTTATTACCACCCTCTGCTTTCTATCATTGAGACAATTTTTTACCCACTTACACACGTTTTCGCCCAGTCCGAGCTGCCTCATTTTGTATATTAGCCTGTTATGTGGCACGGTGTCAAAGGCTTTAGAGAAGTCCAGATATACAAGATCAATAGATTCTCCCTGGTCCAGCTTAGAGCTTACTTCATCGTAGAAACTGATCAGATTTGTTTGACATGAGCGACCCTTCATGAATCCATGCTGGTGAGGAGTTATTCCCTTAATCTCCTTGAGGTACTCATCGATGGCGTCTCTCAGAATCCCCTCGAAAATTTTTCCCGTTACTAAAGTGAGACTTACTGGCCTGTAGTTACCAGGCTCACTTTTGCTCCCTTTTTTGTAAATTGGAACCACGTTGGCAATGCGCCAGTCCAATGGTACTACTCCGGTCTTGATAGTGTCTAGAAATATTAGGTATAGCGGCCTAGCTATCTCGTCACTTAGTTCCTTTAGTATCCTTGGGTGTAATCCATCTGGGCCCGGCGATTTATCAATTTTAGTTTTCTTTAGATGCTTCCGCACCTCCTCCTGCGTTAGGTATGAGATATTTTGTGAGAGGTTCGTTTTATTCCCCTGCATCTCGTGTGGCATTTCCTTTTCTTTGGTGAATACACTTGAGAAGAAACTGTTTAGTAGATTTGCTTTCCCTTCGTCATCATCAATGATTTCTCCTTCATTGTTTTTTAAAGGGCCAGCGCTCTCCCTGCAAATCCTTTTGCTGTTAATGTAGTTGAAAAATAGCTTCGGGTTGTTTTTGCTCTCTTTTGCGATCCGTCTTTCTGCTTCCTCCTTGGCAGTTTTGATCGTATCTTTGCATATTTTGTTTTTTTTCCCTGTATGCTTTTAGCGCTTCTTCGCTGCCTTGTTGCTTTAGTAGTTTGAACGCTTTCTTCTTTTCGTTTATTGCCCCTCGTACCGTCTTGTCGAGCCACATTGGTTTCCTTTTAGCTGAGTTTCTTTTATTTTTAAAGGGAATGAACTGCTCACATGAGGCGATTAGGATCCTTTTGAACTTTTCCCATTTGTCTTCCGTACTGATATTTTTGAGGATGTTGTCCCAATTAATGTTACCGATAGTAGTTCTAAGCTCATCAAATTTTGCTTTACTAAAGTTTAGTTTCTTTGCCACTCCCTGATAAGGCTTCCTATTGATCGACAGCTGGAAGTTGATTATAATGTGGTCGCTGTTCCCCAAGTGCCCCTTAACCTGTACCCCCTTTAATCGGTCCGGTTTGTTAGTTAGTACTAGGTCCAGAATGGCCCTCCCTCTTGTTGGTTCCTGCACAAGTTGGTTCAGGTAATTGTCTTTAATTACTCTTAAGAACTTATCACCCCTGTGAGATTTGCAGGTTTCGTTCTCCCATGTTATATCTGGGTAATTAAAGTCCCCCATGATAATTACTTCGTTTCACTTTGACACCTCTTCTATCTGCCTTAGTAGTAAGTTTTCAGTTTCTTCTGTTGCTTTTGGTGGTCGATAGAAGACCCCTATCAGGATTTTGTTATTTTTTCCTCCCTGTATTTCTACCCACAGAGATTCCACCTGTTTGTCTCCTACCCCTATATCCTCCCGTAGCCTCGGCTTCAAGTTTGATTTGACGTACAGACATACCCCTCCCCCTTTCTGGTTCCTTCGGTCTCTTCTGAAGAGATTGTACCCCTGCAAATTCACCGCCCAATCGCACTTATCATCAAGCCATGTTTCAGTAATTCCGACTATATCATAGTTTTCATCAGTCATTCTTGCTTCAAGCTCACCTACTTTACCGATCAGACTTCGTGCATTCGTGGTCATACAATTTATATAATTTTTTTTGTTTTTTAAATTTGTTTTGTTGCTATTCGTACTTATGGCTGATCTATCAGTTCTAACTGTACTAACCCCACCCCTTGCTCGACACCCATTCCCTTTGCTTGGACCCGGATCGCTAGTTACACTGGCTACCCCACTATTTCTCATTTTACCCTCCCCCCCAGTCCCTAGTTTAAACACTCCTCCAGCCTTCTAGCCATCTTTTCCCCCAGCACAGCTGCACCCTCCCCATTAAGATGCAGCCCGTCCCTACGGTAGAGCCTGTAGCCAACAGCAAAGTCAGCCCAGTTCTCCAGGAACCCAAATCCCTCCTTCTTACACCAACTCCGGAGCCGCTTGTTTACCTCCCTAAGATCCTGCTGCCTTTCTAGTGTGGCTTTAGGTACAGGTAGTATTTCCGAGAAAACTACCCTGGAGGTCCTTGCCCTGAGCTTGGACCCTAAGTCCCTGAAATCATTTTTGAGGGCCCTCCATTGACCTCTAACTTGTTCATTGGTGCCAACGTGCACCATGACTGCTGGATCCTCACCAGCCCCTCCCAGTAATCTGTCAATCCAATCCGCGATGTGTCGAACTCGAGCGCCAGGAAGACAACACACCGTTCGACGATCCCGGTCTTTATAGCAGATTGCCCTCTCTGTCCCCCTAATAATTGAGTCCCCCACCACTAGAACCTGTCTAGCCTGCCCTGCGCTCCCCGTCCCCGTCTCACTGGAGCAGCCATCCCCCTGGCGTTCAGAGGGTGTGTCGTGCTGCAGCGGTGCTGGCTCTGTAATGGCATTGCCCTCATCTGCCAATGTTGCAGACATGTTGGGTTGTGCCAGTTCAGGACCAGCCTCCCTGAATCTATTCCCTCTACGCCTCCTTCTATCTGACACCCAGCTGACTGTCTGCTCCCCCTGCACTTCCGTACTACCATCCGCCCCCGCCTCTACCCCAGCGAGTGTCTGCTCAGTGAGCACCAAACTCCTTTCCATGATGTCAATGGCTCTCAGTGTTGCCAGTTGCCCATTTAGATCCAGAATTTGGGCTTCTAAATGTTCGACGTGCACGCATCTTGCGGAACAGTATGCACCCTCGATCGGCTGGTCAAGGACCACATACATTGCACAAGTAGCACACTGGATGGTTCAGTGCAGCGATTTCAGGTTGTAATAAGGGATGAACGTTGTAGGCTGTTAGCTGAATGAAGAAAATAAGAGGGTTGATAATTTGCGATGAGTGAAGATTTGTATGATGGTGCAGTATTGTGGAGAGCTTTGTAGAAAAGTAGGAGAGTTTTGAATAAATCCAATAAAAGAGTAACCACCAGTGTAATGAGATCAGGGCATTAGTATAACTAATTGTCAGAAGGATTTGCCTGGCTGCTGCGTCCATAATGGATTAAAGCAGAGTCAGTGTTTTTAGAGGAATGATAGTGAGTAGTGATGCAAATTATTTTTCTGCCCCATTATTATGTAAATAAAATAACAGCTATATTTTACAACTAACACCAGATTAGATAAAGTAGTATGTTTTAGCATAACTTTTAATTAATAAAAAAAAAAAAAAAAAAATTTTTTTAATTCTGCATGTAATGCTGATAATCTTAAAACGTTTTTTTCGGGCACAAAATGGAAATTCTGAAAATGCTGAAATCTAGGAAGTAGAGCTAAAGGCCCTTTTACTCACAATGATGATCGCTCAAAAGCCATCTTTTGAGCGATAATCGTTGTGTGTAATTGTGCGCCCATCGTGCACTTACCGTGCAGTTTTCGTTCATCGCTTACTTCAGGTCCGCATGAGATCCTTGTCCTTCAGGACGATAAGATAACATAAGATGGACCACACGCTGTGTTCTCTGCCGGCAGCGCTGATAGCAGCTGATAACATTCTTTAACAGCTGTTAACAGCCGCTGTTCCGCTGGAAAACGATAGTGATGTATTTAGAGAACAGACCACCCTCTGTTCTCTAAATACATGCAATGAAATACTAAAGGGCTGATTAGCTCATTAGTACCTATGCAAAATAATCGCTCAGAACTGTCAGTTTGTGACAAATTTTGAGCGATCATCTGTGTGTGTAAGTAGTGGCAACCTGCACCTTTTATCTGCCGCTCTGAACACTCCCTCAGTAAACACAACAGACCATTACCTACAACTTCCTGTATGCATAGAACTTATTTACTGGCCAGCACTTTAGCTCAGCCAACAGCTCACAGGTCCTACAAATTACCAGCACCAACCTCCCTCTCAGTGCTAGAAATAGCCTGCTGAAACCGGCAGACAGGACCTCCTGGCACTCCAAACTGTACTTGAGCAACACAGGGCAGTGCTTCTGCTCCTGTCCTCCCATGATGCACTGCTCACAGGATGTTGGAGGCTATGGACAGGGGAAAAAGCAGCAAATGCGGACAAAATGGCAGAAAAAATTGAGATATTTTTCACGCGGAGTGTCACATGGCATAGAAAATTAAGAAAGTAGCTAAAGCAGGTGCAGTGAACCTATTTCAAAATGACTTATTGTGATGATATACATTAGCTTTTACAATGTTAGTCTGTGAAGGGAACACCCCTTTAAGTATATTTACTGTATAAGAATCGTATTGTTGCTGGAAACTGTCTTTATATAAATATCATCATTTGTAAAGCCTTCAAGTTAATGATTGCATAAGTCTGTAAATATTTATTTACTGGTAAAAAGCTGGGATTCTCAGGTTACAATATTGCTCCCATGCTGTTAAATTGCAGTGCAAAACAACTTTGAACTTCAGATTCAATTTTGTCACAGCTGTGCACTTTTGCCTAATCTACAATGCAAGGCTGAGCTGCTTTCTGTTAATATACTGAACAGTGCTCTAGCATAATGAGAGTTGTACAAAGACCCTTCCTGCTATAGAGGTGCATTAGTTACTGGATTAACATGAATCATAATAATTTTATTTCCTATTATATCAAGGATTTATAAATACATAATACTATTCAAACTGCTAGCTATAACCAACAGTGAATGGACACTTTATTACAGACACCTGCCCTTTCACGATTGGAGCTTCCATGCATGGAAATGAGACAAGTGACCCAGTGTATTACAGCAGCACAGCCGAATAACTCTAATGCATAGCTTTCATTATATATATATATATATATATAAAACTACACACTATGCCTTGCATTTACGCTCACTCATTATCACCATCTACAACAAATGACAAAAATGACGATAATTTCACGAAGTGGCAAAATCTAAGTTCAACAAATTCCAAACGTAAAGGAGTGGTCTGAGTTATATTTTTTCAGTAAAAGTATGTTCCCCATGCAATAAAATAACAAATGTGTTATTACTGGCCATTAACACTTTATGCAAAAAGATCTTTGCATGTAAATGGGCTTTTAGACTAGTGACATTTAGTGGAGAGTTTACATTATCACTCTGCATCTCATCTGCCATTTAATTTTCCTCTGTGAATACAATAGAGAGATAGATTTAATAGATTTGCTTTCTCCTGATCACCCTCTACAATTTCTCCTATGTTATTTATTAAAGGGCCAACACTTTCACTAATAATCTTTTTACTATTTATATAGTTGAAGAATAGTTTAGGATTAGTTTTACTCTCCTTGGCAATAAGTCTCTCTGTCTCCATCTTTGCTGCTTTATTCTGATTTTTACGTAATTTATTTTTTTTCCCTATAGGTTTTTAGTGCTCCTTCGCTGCCTTTTTTGTTTATCAGTTTAAATCCTTTATTTTGCTATTTATTGCCCCTTTATATCTTTATTGAGCCACATTGGTTTTCTCCTACTACTAAGTCTTTTATTCCTCTAAAGTATGAAAATCTCACAGTAAGTAATTAGGATGTTTTTAAATGTTTCATATTTAGTGTTTGTACTCTTATTTTTGAGGACATTATCCCAGTCAATAATGTTAAGGGCATCACTCTGCTACCTCAAGAGTTGAGGACATCAGCTGATGGCCTTCATAAAATTTAGTATTTTTGTAGCTCCCCTATAAAACTCTCTCTTGAAAGAGAAGTTGAAATGTATTATTTTATGGTCACTATTTCCCAAGTGCCCATCAACCTGCACCCCTGTAATTTTGTCAGGTCTGTTGGTAAATATTAAGTCCAAAATGGCTGTCCCTTTAGTTGGGTCCTGTACAAGTTGGATAAGGTACTTATTTTTAGTAATTGACAGAAAGTTGTTACTGCTATGAGATCCGCAGGTTTCGGCTTTCCAGTTTATATCCAGAGTACGCTCCCTCTGTGATACCTTTACACGCCGCGACCTACATAGATTGCGATGTGTAAGAGGTTAACAGCGGGGGTCGCTGTCCTGATGCACCCCCGCTGTTGCAGCGGGAGGCTGGTATCAGTAGTAGCCGGCTCTCACTACCGGATGCCACGGTATCTCTTCAGATCCCACGAGATCCACATGACGTTATGTTATGTCATGTTGCCTTAAGTACCACGCTGTCATGACGTAACCTTACGTCCTGTGGTGGGAAGCGGGTAAACATGATTTTACATAAAGACAAAGCCCTCCCCTTTTTTCATTTTTTATGTCCAATTCTGAACAGACTGTAACCCGGTAAGTTTACTGCACAGTCACAGCTTTTATCCAACCAGGTCTTCATTATTCTCATTATGTCCTAGTTTTCCTCAGACATTATTACTTCTAGTTCGTCAACATTAGTGGTCAGATTCCTAGTATTAGTCACCATACAGATTGGAAGGTTTTAGTTATGTTTTATATTATGTGTATCCCTACTAACTGTTCTGCCAGTTCTTACTATACTAACCCCTCCCACCGTTCCACCCCCATTTCCATTATTTCGTCCCAGGTCACTGTCTACACTGTCTTCCCTCTATCTCTCTGGCTGCTCTCCCACCCAGTTCCTAGTTTAAGCATTCCTCCAACCTTCTAGCGATCTTCTCCCCCAGCACAGTTTCACCCTTCCCATTGAGATACAGCCCATTCCTATGGCAAAACCTGTGGTCAACATCAAAGTCAGATGAATTCTCCAGGAACCAAAACCCCCTCCTTATTAGACTATTACACTTATTACACTAATTCTGGAGCCACTTGTTTACCTCCCTAATCTCCTGCTGTCTTTTTGGTCTGGCACGATGAACAGGTTATACTACAGAAAATAATACTTTGCAGGTCCCTGCCCTAGGCTTACATCCTAGCCCCCTGAAGTAGTTTTTAAAGTCCTTCCACCTACTTCTATCTCCTTTGTCATTGGTGCTAATGTGTACTATGACTGCTGGATGCTCACCATCCCCTCCCAATAATCTATCTACTTGATCCGCAATGTGTCGAACTTGAGCGCCAAGAAGACAACACACCATTCAACAATCCCAGTATTTGTGGCAGATTGCCCTGCCTGTCCTCCTAATAATTGAGTCTCCCACTACCAGGACCTGACTAGCCTCCCCTGCACTTCTATTATCCTTACTGGAGCAGATATTCCCCTGGTGCTGATCCTGCAATGGCATTCCCCTCATCCGCCAACTTTAAAAACTTGGGGTGTGCAACTTCAGGACTAGCCTCCCTGGATCTCTCTCCTCTACCCCTCCTTCTAACTTTTACCCAGCTAGCTGCTGGCTCATTCTGCTCTCCCAAACTACCATCCATCCCAATTATCACCTATATCTGTTTACAAAACTTATTTTGCCATGGCTCTTTATTAATCAATACTTAAAGAATCACTGTTTAAAAGCTTTCCACATGACATGTAAATTAGGCAGTATGGTCTGGTGGATGGCCCAGACCATCTTTCTTGTTTGCAAGTTTTCCCCATAAGTCTGCCACTACCTTCTCCTATCATAGCACATCATCCATGTTCTGCTGCAAAATGTTGTGCCGCAGATCATCTATCCTTTTTGTGGCCAGAATCACTATGTTCATCTACTCATGCACGAGTCAGTAAACTCACAGCAATGCACGATTTTGCAGAGCTGCGTGAATGACGTCTAGTATGTCATCCATGTCAAAGTAAAAGAGAGGGTTGGGCTTATGGGAAAAACCTGGAGATAAGTGAGACGGTCTGTCCTGCCCACCGGACCGCTCTGCCTAATTTACATCCATGCAGGAACTTTTTTAACAGTGATTCTTCAAGTATGAATTTATAAAGAGCCATGGGAAAATACAGATGTAGGCAATAATTTTAGCTCTGGGCTTGTTTTAGTATGGTGAAAACTGATGACAGGTTCTTATTAAATATTGTTTGGCTAATAGCTGTGACAATCATATTCATCTAGTATTCCTAGTTCTTAGTTTCTACTATTTAGTTCTTTGCTCAAGTATTGACTATTTGTCTTGTCTGTGTGAATTACCCCCTGGTATCCATGTCTAGTCAAGTTGGTGATCCTTACATTATTTGCCGTATTGCTTGTTTAGTTTCTTGTCTGGGCCCTTGTGCCCTCAGAAAATTATGGAGAGAATTGCAGCCAGAGTCATCTCGGGGGGAATAGCTGAGGGCTACATTGGGACAGTCGTGCTAGTGTAAAGGCCCATTTAGACACAATGATTATCGCTAGAGATGAGCAAGCACCAAAATGCTCGGGTGCTCGTTACTCGGGACGAACTTTTCGCGATGCTCGAGGGTTCGTTTCGAGTAACGAACCCCATTGAAGTCAATGGGCGACCCGAGCATTTTTGTATTTCGCCGAAGCTCGCTAAGGTTTCCTTGTGTGAAAATCTGGGCAATTCAATAAAGTGATGGGAACGACACAGCAACGGATAGGGCAGGCGAGGGGCTACATGTTGGGCTGCATCTCAAGTTCCCAGGTCCCACTATTAAGCCACAATAGCGGCAAGAGTGGGCCCCCCCCTATCCAAAAACTTTTACTTCTGAAAAGCCCTCATTAGCATGGCATACCTTTGCTAAGCACCACACTACCTCCAACAAAGCACAATCACTGCCTGCATGACACTCCACTGCCACTTCTCCTGGGTTACATGCTGACCAACCGCCCCCCCTCCCCCCCACAGAGCACACCAAAGTGTCCCTGCGCAGCCTTCAGCTGCCCTCATGCCACACCACCCTCATGTCTATTTAGAAGTGCGTCTGCCATGAGGAGGAACCGCAGGGACACACTGCAGAGGGTTGGCACGGCTAGGCAGCGACCCTCTTTAAAAGGGGCGGGGCGATAGCCCACAATGCTGTACAGAAGCAATGAGAAATAGAATCCTGTGCCACCGCCATCAGGAGCTGCACACGTGGGCATAGCAATGGGGAACCTATGTGCCACACACTATTCATTCTGTCAAGGTGTCTCTGCATGCCCCAGTCAGACCGGGCTTTTTAATTCATAGACAAAGGCAGGTACAACTCCCTATTGTGAAGTCCCTGTCGTCCGACAGCATGGGTGGCTCCCTGGAACCCACCAGCGATACACAAAAATATCCCATTGCATTGCCCAACACAGCTGAGGTAGTAATGTCGTGCTTAATGCAGGTGGGCTTCTGCCCACACTGCATGCCCCAATCAGACTGGGGTTCTTTACAAGTGGACACATGTAGGTTAAACTCCGTGTGCACCTACAGCATGGGTGGCTCCCTGGAACCCACCGGCGATACACAAAAATATCCCATTGCATTGCCCAACACAGCTGAGGTAGTAATGTCGTGCTTAATGCAGGTGGGCTTCGGCCCACACTGCATGCCCCAGTCAGACTGGGGTTCTTTACAAGTGGAAACAGATGCATTTATAATTCCCTGTGGACCCACAGCATGGGTGGGTGCCAGGAAGCCACCGGCGGTACATAGAAATATCCCATTGCATTGCCCAACACAGCTGAGGTAGTAAAGTCATGCTTAATGCAGGTGGGCTCCGGCCAACACTGCATGCCCCAGTCAGACTGGTAATATGTACCTTAACAGTAACCGCGTTGGTGGTAATGTGGTGGTGACTGCGGACCTAGTAGCGCGGTTTTATTTTGTTGGTTTTCGGAATGTGGCCAGGATTAAGTGGGCCGTGGCGGGGGATGTTTTGGAGGCACTATGTGTCCTCTCCACGTGTCCGTGGTTATATGCACCTTAACAGTAACAGCGTTGGTGGGAAATGGCCTCGCCGCCATCATGTCTTTGGGAAGCCTCTGTTTCCACACCCCAGAGACATACCATTAGCAGCGGTATAGGCAGAGCCCAGAATTAGTAACATTTCAGCCGTAGCATTAGCGACAGGCCCCACTAACATATCACTAGCAGCATTATAGGGGGAGCACAGTCTTAGTTCCATTTCAGTAATAGTAGCAGCCTACACAGGCCCCAGGAACAATTCCGAAGCAGCAGTATAGGAGGAGCATAGTCTTAGTTCCATTTAAGTCATTGTAGCAGCCTACACAGGCCCCAGGAACAATTCCGAAGCAGCAGTATAGTGGGAGCGCAGTCTTAGTTCCATTTCAGTAGCTGCAGTATAGCCAAGGCCCAAGTTACATTTATGTAGCTAAAGTGTAGGCCAACCCCACACACACTTCTGTACCATGAGTGCAGGCGAAGAACATACAAATTGCTATGATTACACTGTAGGTGAGGGCCCCAAAACATTGGTGTACCAACAGTACTAATGTACCTCAGTAAAAATTGGCCATGCCCAACCAAGATGGCAGGTGAAACCCATTAATCGCTTTGGTTAATGTGGCTTAAGTGGTAACTAGGCCTGGAGGCAGCCCAGTTTAACTAAAAATTGGTTCAAGTTAAAGTTTCAACGCTTTTAAGAGCATTGAAACATATAAAAATTGTTTAGAAAAATTATATGACTGAGCCTTGTGGCCCTAAGAAAAATTGCCCGTTCAGCGTGATTACGTGAGGTTTCAGGAGGAGGAGCAGGAGGAGGAGGAGGAATATTAGACACAGATTGATGAAGCAGAAATGTCCCCGTTTTGGATGGTGAGAGAGAACGTAGCTTCCATCCGCGGGTGCAGCCTACGTATTGCTTACGTATCGCTGCTGTCCGCTGGTGGAGAAGAGAAGTCTGGGGAAATCCAGGCTTTGTTCATCTTGATGAGTGTTAGCCTGTCGGCACTGTCGGTTGACAGGCGGGTACGCTTATCTGTGATGATTCCCCCAGCCGCACTAAACACCCTTTCCGACAAGACGCTAGCCGCAGGACAAGCAAGCACCTCCAGGGCATACAGTGCTAGTTCAGGCCACGTGTCCAGCTTCGACACCCAGTAGTTGTAGGTGGCAGAGGCGTCACGGAGGACGGTCGTGCGATCGGCTACGTACTCCCTCACCATCCTTTTACAGTGCTCCCGCCGACTCAGCCTTGACTGGGGAGCGGTGACACAGTCTTGCTGGGGAGCCATAAAGCTGTCCAGGCCCTTAAAGACTGTTGCACTGCCTGGGCTGTACATGCTGCTCGATCTCCGCACCTCCCCTGCTACCTGGCCCTCGGAACTGCGCCTTCTGCCACTAGCGCTGTCGGATGGGAATTTTACCATCAGCTTGTCCGCCAGGGTCCTGTGGTATAGCAACACTCTCGAACCCCTTTCCTCTTCGGGAATGAGAGTGGGAAGGTTCTCCTTATAGCGTGGGTCGAGCAGTGTGTACACCCAGTAATCCGTAGTGGCCAGAATGCGTGTAACGCGAGGGTCACGAGAAAGGCATCCTAACATGAAGTCAGCCATGTGTGCCAGGGTACCTGTACGCAACACATGGCTGTCTTCACTAGGAAGATCACTTTCAGGATCCTCCTCCTCCTCCTCCTCCTCAGGCCATACACGCTGAAATGATGACAGGCAAGCAGCATGGGTACCGTCAGCAGTGGACCAAGCTGTCTCTTCCCCCTCCTCCTCATCCTCATGCTCCTCCTCCTCCTCCTGAACGCGCTGAGATATAGACAGGAGGGTGCTCTGACTATCCAGCGACATACTGTCTTCCCCCGGCTCTGTTTCCGAGCGCAAAGCGGCTGCCTTTATGGTTTGCAGGGAACTTCTCAAGATGCATAGCAGAGGAATGGTGACGCTAATGATTGCAGCATCGCCGCTCACCACCTGGGTAGACTGCTCAAAGTTTCGAGGGACCTGGCAGATGTCTGCCAACCAGGCCCTCTCTTCTGAAAAGAATTGAGGAGGCTGACTCCCACTGCGCCGCCCATGTTGGAGTTGGTATTCCACTATAGCTCTACGCTGCTCATAGAGCCTAGCCAACATGTGGAGCGTAGAGTTCCACCGTGTGGGCACGTCGCACAGCAGTCGGTGCACTGGCAGATTAAACCGATGTTGCAGGGTGCGCAGGGTGGCAGCGTCCGTGTGGGACTTGCGGAAATGTGCGCAGAGCCGGCGCACCTTTACGAGCAGGTCTGACAAGCGTGGGTAGCTTTTCAGAAAGCGCTGAACCACCAAATTAAAGACGTGGGCCAGGCATGGCACGTGCGTGAGGCTGCCGAGCTGCAGAGCCGCCACCAGGTTACGGCCGTTGTCACACACGACCATGCCCGGTTGGAGGCTCAGCGGCGCAAGCCAACGGTCGGTCTGCTCTGTCAGACCCTGCAGCAGTTCGTGGGCCGTGTGCCTCCTATCTCCTAAGCTGAGTAGTTTCAGCACGGCCTGCTGACGCTTGCCCACCGCTGTGCTGCCACGCCGCGCGACACCGACTGCTGGCGACGTCCTGCTGCTGCTGACACATCTAGATTGCGAGACAGAGGTTGAGGAGCAGGAGGAGGGTGCTTTAGTGGAGGAAGCATACACCTCCACAGATACCACCACCGAGCTGGGGCCCGCAATTCTGGGGGTGGGTAGGACGTGAGCGGTCCCAGGCTCTGACTCTGTCCCAGCCTCCACTAAATTCACCCAATGTGCCGTCAGGGAGATGTAGTGGCCCTGCCCGCCTGTGCTTGTCCACGTGTCCGTTGTTAAGTGGACCTTGCCACTAACCGCATTGGTGAGGGCGCGTACAATGTTGCGGGAGACGTGGTCGTGCAGGGCTGGGACGGCACATCGGGAAAAGTAGTGGCGACTGGCAACTGAGTAGCGCGGGGCCGCCGCCGCCATCATAGCTTTGAAAGCCTCCGTTTCCACAACCCTATACGGCAGCATCTCAAGGCTGATAAATTTGGCTTTTTTTGACGGTTAACGATTGAGCGTGCGGGTGCGTGGCGGCGTACTTGCGCTTGCGCTCCAACACTTGCGCTAGCGACGGCTGGACTGTGCGGTGCGAGACATTGGTGGATGGGGCCGAGGACAGCGGAGGTGAGGGTGTGGGTGCAGGCCAGGAGACGGTAGTGCCTGTGTCCTGAGAGGGGGGTTGGATCTCAGTGGCAGGTTGGGGCACAGGGGGAGAGGCAGTGGTGCAAACCGGAGGCGGTGAACGGCCTTCGTCCCACCTTGTGGGGTGCTTGGCCATCATATGTCTGCGCATGCTGGTGGTGGTGAGGCTGTTGGTGGTGGCTCCCCGGCTGATCTTGGCACGACAAAGTTTGCACACCACTGTTCGTCGGTCGTCAGGCGTCTCTGTGAAAAACTGCCAGACCTTAGAGCACCTCAGCCTCTGCAGGGTGGCATGGCGCGAGGGTGCGCTTTGGGAAACAGTTGGTGGATTATTCGGTCTGGCCCTGCCTCCACCCCTGGCCACCGCACTGCCTCTTGCATCCTGCCCTGCTGCTGCCCTTGCCTGCCCCTCTGAAGACCTGTCCTGAGTAGGCGTTGCACACCAGGTGGGGTCAGTCACCTCATCGTCCTGCTGCTCTTCCTCCGAATCCTCTGTGCGCTCTCTTCCCTCGGACTTACTGCCCTTACTACTACCTCACTGATAGACAACTGTGTCTCATCGTCATCGTCCTCCTCACCCACTGAAAGGTCTTGAGACAGTTGCCGGAAGTCCCCAGCCTCATCCCCCGGACCCCGGGAACTTTCCAATGGTTGTGCATCAGTGACGATAAACTCCTCTGGTGGGAGAGGAACCACTGCTGCCCAATCTGAGCAGGGGCCCGAGAACAGTTCCTGGGAGTCTTCCCGCTCCTGAGCATGTGTCATTGTAGTGGAGTGAGGAGGCTGGGAGGAAGGAGGAGCAGCAGACAGAGGATTCGGATTTGCAGCACTGGACGGCGCAGAACTCTGGGTGGATGATAGCTTGCTCGAAGCACTTTCTGCCATCCACGACAGGACCTGCTCACACTGCTCATTTTCTAATAAAGGTCTCCCGCGTGGACCCATTAATTGGGCGATGAATGTGGGGACTCCAGAAACGTGCCTCTCTCCTAATCGCGCAGCAGTCGGCTGCGACACACCTGGATCAGGAGCTCGGCCTGTGCCCACACCCTCACTTGGGCCTACGCGTCCTCGGCCGCGTCCACGTCCTCTAGGCCTACCCCTACCCCTCAGCATGCTGTATTACCA
Organism: Eleutherodactylus coqui; assembly: GCF_035609145.1. NCBI lineage: Eukaryota > Metazoa > Chordata > Amphibia > Anura > Eleutherodactylidae > Eleutherodactylus > Eleutherodactylus coqui. The sequence continues at coordinate 212,765,011 of NC_089837.1, read as the reverse complement.
GTGATTTCCCATGCAGGAAAGAAATTGGCGCAAGCCTGCAGCCAAAATAGAATTTTTTCCCTTGTTTTTCAAAGGACAAGCCACACTGCGTGTATTCAATGAATACTACTAAGTTTAATAACTGTGTTGTGGCCCTGCAAATGTGTCAGAGAACTGCAGTGATGCAAAGTTATTCGCTACAGCAGATCAGGGATTTCCCATGCAGGAAAAAAATTGGCGCAAGCCTGCAGTAAAACGTAGCTGGCTGCGTCTGATTTTTTTTAACGTTCTGCACGCAGCACACACGTACCCAGAGCCCTGAGTACTGTCAGAGGCAGGCGAAATAGAATTTTTTCCCTTGTTTTTCAAAGGACAAGCCACACTGCGTGTATTCAATGAATACTACTAAGTTTAATAACTGTGTTGTGGCCCTGCAAATGTGTCACAGAACTGCAGTGATGCAAAGTTATTCGCTACAGCAGATCAGGGATTTCCCATGCAGGAAAGAAATTGGCGCAAGCCTGCAGCCAAAATAGAATTTTTTCCCTTGTTTTTCAAAGGACAAGCCACACTGCGTGTATTCAATGAATACTACTAAGTTTAATAACTGTGTTGTGGCCCTGCAAATGTGTCAGAGAACTGCAGTGATGCAAAGTTATTTGCTACAGCAGATCAGGGATTTCCCATGCAGGAAAAAAATTGGCGCAAGCCTGCAGTAAAACGTAGCTGGCTGCGTCTGATTTTTTTTAACGTTCTGCACGCAGCACACACGTACCCAGAGCCCTGAGGACTGTCAGATTCAGGCAAAATAGAATTTTTTCCCTTGTTTTTCAAAGGAAAAGCCACACTGTGTCTATTCAATGAATAATGTATGTCTTCTGGCCCTGCCTACACAATTCTATCCCTGTAGTATTAATGCCGGGTGCAATGGTCTGCACAGCCGGTTTTGAGAAAAAAAAAAATGCAACACTGCTAACAGCAGCCTGGACAGTACTGCACACGGATAGATGTGGCCCTAGAAAGGACCGTTGGGGTTCTTGAAGCCTACACTCACTGCTAACACTCTCCCTGCCTAACCACCACTTCTGTCCCTATTGCAGGGCGCAATGCTCTGCAGATCCAATTTTGAAAAAAAAATAAAAAAATACAGTGCTAACACAGTACTGCACACTATTAGATGTGGCCCTCAGAAGGACCGTTGGGGTTCTTGAAGCCTACACTAACTCCTAACGCTCTCCCTACAGCAGCTCCAGCACGATACCACTGTCCCTCAGCTAACTCACAAGGCATCTGAGCCGAGCCGCGGGAGGGGCCGATTTTTATACTCGGGTGACATCTGATCGCCCCAGCCACTCACAGCAGGGGGGTGGTATAGGGCTTGAACGTCACAGGGGGAAGTTGTAATGCCTTCCCTGTCTTTCAATTGGCCAGAAAAGCGCGCTAACGTCTCAGAGAGGAAACTGAAAGTAACCGGAACACCGCGTGGTACTCGTTACGAGTAACGAGCATCCCGAACACCCTAATATTCGCACGAATATCAAGCTCGGACGAGTACGTTCGCTCATCTCTAATTATCGCTCATTGACGATGCATCTCTCACAAGACTCGCTGTCCTCCTTTAAAGTTAAGTGGGCAGGGCACAGTTTTCACTCCATGTACTCTACTTGCCCCAGGTGGGTTAGCATTTTTATACATCATTCCATTCCGTTTGTAACTTTTGCGCAGAGGATAGACACAGTGGGCCGTTTTGTCTGCCTTTACAGTAAAATATTTACCTACGTTTGCCTACTTGTCTCCATATACCTTCCATCTAGCAATGTGGTGATGCGACAGATTTTGGGCTTTGTAGCGGAAACGCCAGATGTCCCCGTCCTGATACTGGGAGACTTTAATTCACTAATTCACCCCCATTTGGATAGACTAGGCTCAGAGGAACCATCAGATGGAGGAGGTTTGACTCCGCTGGGTCGCTTGTTGGGGGAAACACTTCTACTAGACGTGAAGCGTACCAGGAATCCAGATGTCAGATACTACTCATGCCATTCCACTACATATCAGACTCTGTCACGTATTGACTTGGCAATTAGCAATACTCTGCTATATGACGGAGTACAATTGGTCTGATACCTGCCTAGGGTGTTGTCGTACCACTCCCCCATGCAGGTTGTGATACGACATTCTGGAAGTGGTGCGCCTGGACGTCCCTTGTGGACATTTAATGTATACTGGCTCAATATAATAGGATACCAAGACCTGGGAGGAATATTTTGGGTTAAACGCGGGCTCTGCAACTATCAACTATTATTGTACAATGTGAAGCGATGACAGCCTATCTCAGGGGTATTCTCCTACAGCGAGTGACACAGATAAATAGGAGACATAGAGAGCGGGGGCAAGAACTAAGAAAGCAGCTGACAGATAGAGAGGCCAGGTTTGTGGAGACAGGTACAGTAGAGGCAATTGAGCAGTGGAAGGCAGCCCAGGAAGAATTGACTTAGAGACTGCGGCACATAAGCATAAATTTAAAAAACAGGCATATTTTGAGGAGGGTGAATGGGCCGGACATATGCTAGTGGTAGTTTCACATGCACAGAGCAGTCCCACATACATTACAGGGATGAGGAATGGACAGGGTACATGAGATACAGACTCGACTGCAATTAGGGAGACGGTAAGGCTATACTGTGCTTTCTTGTACTCCTCCAAACTTTGTAGTACAAAAGAACAGATCATTTAGTACTTGGTGGATATAGAACTGCCAAGCTTGACTGCTGAACAGAGGGAATTTCTAGATTCCGCTGTGGAGTTGGGGGAGCTGAAGGAAGCATTAGAATCAATGCAGAATAATAAGTCACCAGAGGACGATGGTCTTCCAGTTGAGTTGTACAAGCAACATGCGGGGAAATTATTACCAAAACTACTAGAGGTGCTATTAGAAGCGGAGCGACAGGCGGAATTACCACCATCAATGCGAACGCAGTAATAACAATTATTCCAAAACCGAGGAAAGACTCGTTGCTGCCAGAATCATATAGATCTATCTCGTTGTTAAATGTGGATGTAAAGCTTCTAGTGAAAGTCTTGGCTAATAGACTCTCACAAGTGGTCACGACTCTTATCCATCCAGATCAGAGTGGATTTATTCTAACCTGATTCACAGCAATTAATATAAGGAGACTGTATCTTAATCTTCAGTTGCCAGTGGGCAATATGGGGCAGAGAATAATATACTCGTTAGACGCTGCTAAAGCAGTCAACAGTGTGGAATAGCCCTTTATATGGGAAGTATAGGACAAGATGGGATTTGGTCAGAGCTTCGTGAGACTCATAAAGCTGCTATACACCAATGTGAAGGCCTGTGTCACGGTAAACGGTGGCTGCTCTGAGCCCTTTTCGCTATACAGAGGAACAAGGCAAGGTTGTCCACTTTCCCCGCTCCTCTTTGCATTGGTGATTGAACCCCTCGCCAATGTTCTGAGATCTTGCCCAGAGGTGATAGGTTTAGAAGAGGGCAAATGGAGGAAAAAGTGGCACTATATGTAGATGATTTGCTACTATTTCTGGGTGATGCTGGTGAATCGTTGGATGTGGCAATGCCTCTGATCAGACAATGTGGATCGTTCTCTGGTCTGACCATTAATTGGAGCAAATCTGATATACTGCCAGTAGATGACCCGAATCTAGAAGTGGAGGAAAATAGGACCTCTATGCAATGCAAGTATGTTATTACGTCCTTAGGAGTCAAAGTCTTAAGGAACGTCTTGGAATATGGAAAATTGAATCTAGACCCCTTAATAGTGAAATTTAGGCAAGAACATGATATCTGTTGTAAACTTTCCCTAATGATTATAGGAAGAGTGAACCTCATTAAGATGGTATGGATGCCGCAATTGCTGTATCTACTACATAACTGACCTCACTGGCTTACGCAGAGCCTCTTCTATGGGGTCAGCCGACTGTTTAGAGACTCGATTTGGAAAGAGAAAGGGCCTAGAATTAGATTGAAGACACTATGTAACCCTAAATAAGAGGAAGGACTTGCACTGCCTAATCCTACATCATTTTTTCTGGCGTTGCAAATACAGCACTTCAAGTTAAGGGAATCAGAGGATACTCGTGATGGGAGTTTTTTCTTTTATAAATTCTTTTTTTTATTGATTAAGAATAACAAATATACAGATCAAATGCAACAGTAGGCATTGCAAGTACACACTTGTTCATTTTTTTTGTCTGAGAATTTTAAAATAAACTTTTTTGTAGTTAGCAGTAAGAGGGTTGGGGAGGTAGAGGACAGGGTTAGGGTAGGAGAGAGGGGAAGGAGTGGTAAGAGAAGATCCAGATGAATTCTATTAGTACTATAAGATACAGATCCAAGAGTTTAAGTAATTTGGCATGGAGCTAGTGGTAGGGATACAAAAAAAAAATACAGAAACCATATAAAGATGTTTGATTATACTCTAGTCCTATCCTGGGTGTGTTTGACAGATGAAAAGGAGCTACTCATCCAAGGACCCCAAATAGTTTTGAATTTCCCATGAGATCTGTTTGACCAACTTATAACCTCCTCAAACCTACGAATCTCATTGACCTTGGATAACCATTAAGTGATTGTAGGCACTAGGGGTTGTAGCCAAATTAATGGAATTAATAATTTTGCGGCCGAAATAAGATGTGTGATAAGGTTGGTTTTGGAGGGTCTGTAATTTGCCAAAGGTCTAGATATAAACCCGTACTCTAGAAGTAGGCAAAACGAGCTATCAGCTTCATTGCGAATTATTAACTTAATCTGGTTCCAATAGGGATGCATTAACGGGCAGGACCACCATATGTGTGTTTGGGCTCTTACCCACTTGCATTTTTTTAATACTGCGATATCGCTGTGTTTTTTAAACGCGATTGTCAATGGTCCTATTGAAGAATCACTGTGACTGTGAAGTATTACAGATGACTCCCAAGCTGTCTATGAGTGAGTCCCATAGATTATCACAAATATATTTGTTGCATAGACTGTACCACACTCCAGCGTTCCTATATGGTATAGGTCTGAGAGACACCCCTCTGTTTAATAGATGTAAGACCCACACAGCGGATCTTATACATATGCTGTGGTGCTGTCCAAAACTACAAAGATATTGGACCAAGGTATGCAGTTTGATCAATAATGTGTATGGAATTATATTGGAATTTACTCCGCTGGTATGCATTCTGGGATATGTGATTGATTTACCCTCAGACGAAAATGAGAAACTGGCAGTAGCTAGACTACTATACTGAGCCAGAAAATTAATAGCACAGCAATGGCTGGAAGAAACCCCTCCTGATCTGACCGAACTCACAAAAAAGTCACTCAAATTCTAATGTGGGAAAAAAGTGTTTATTGAAAAGGGAAAACATTGCAGAAATATTACAATATATGGCTCAAATGGCTGTATGCCTTTGGTCTCCTTAATACCGATCTGCTTAGAGGATAGTGCCTAATGTTCACTGGAATAGTTGTGTTCTGGGAAAGGGAAGGAATAGGGAGGGGCAGGGAGAGAAGAGGGGAGTTTACTGTACTAAACATTTGCATTGCAGGTAACAAGTGAATACTGTTTAATGCAACAACTCTACAAGCGGTGACAGGAAGATTAAGGACTTTATAAAATATGTTGGGGCAGTAGAAGAGAGACTTATGGGAAAGGTTTATAGCAGGGGAGGGGAGGTTTTTTATTTTGTGCTGTATGTTAAAAAGTGTTTTCGGAGAGCAAGGCAATGTCTACAGGCCCATTTACTTGTAACAATTATTGCCCATAATTCGTTTAAACAAGCAAAAATGAGTGATAATTAGAGATGAGCGAGCACCAAAATGCTCAGGTGCTTGTTACTCGGGACGAACTTTTCGCGATGCTCGAGGGTTCGTTTCGAGTAACGAACCCCATTGAAGTCAATGGGCGACCCGAGCATTTTTGTATATCGCCGATGCTCGCTAAGGTTTTCATTTGTGAAAATCTGGGCAATTCAAGAAAGTGATGGGAACGACACAGCAACGGATAGGGCAGGCGAGGGGCTACATGTTGGGCTGCATCTCAAGTTCCCAGGTCCCACTATTAAGCCACAATAGCGGCAAGAGTGGGCCCCCCCCTCCCAACAACTTTTACTTCTGAAAAGCCCTCATTAGCAATGCATACCTTAGCTAAGCACCACACTACCTCCAACAAAGCACAATCACTGCCTGCATGACACTCCGCTGCCACTTCTCCTGGGTTACATGCTGCCCAACCCCCCCCCACGACCCAGTGTCCACAGCGCACACCAAACTGTCCCTGCCCAGCCTTCAGCTGCCCTCATGCCACGCCACCCTCATGTCTATTTATAAGTGCGTCTGCCATGAGGAGGAACCGCAGGCACACACTGCAGAGGGTTGGCACGGCTAGGCAGCGACCCTCTTTAAAAGGGGCGGGGCAATAGCCCACAATGCTGTACAGAAGCAGTGAGAAATCCAATCCTGTGCCACCTCCATCAGGAGCTGCACACGTGGGCATAGCAATGGGAAACCTATGTGCCACACACTATTCATTCTGTCAAGGTGTCTGTATGCCCCAGTCAGACCGCGTTTTTTTATAAATAGTCACAGGCAGGTACAACTCCGCAATGGGAATTCCGTGTGCACCCACAGCATGGGTGGCTCCTTGGAACCCACCGGCTGTACATTAATGTATCCCATTGCAGTGCCCATCACAGCTGAGGTAACGTCCGAATAAATGCAGGTGGGCTTCGGCCCACACTGCATGCCCCAGTCAGACTGGGGTTCTTTAGAAGTGGACACATGCAGTTACAACTCCCTGTGGACCGACAGCATGGGTGGGTGCCAGGAAGCCACCGGCGGTACATAAATATATCCCATTGCATTGCCCATCACAGCTGAGGTAATGTCGTGCTTAATGCAGGTGGGCTTCGGCCCACACTGCATGCCCCAGTCAGACTGGGGTTCTTTAGAAGTGGACACATGCAGTTACAACTCCCTGTGGACCCACAGCATGGGTGGGTGCCAGAAAGCCACCGGCGGTACATAAATATATCCCATTGCATTGCCCATCACAGCTGAGGTAATGTCATGTTTAATGCAGGTGGGCTTCGGCCCACACTGCATGCCCCAGTCAGACTGGGGTTCTTTAGAAGTGGACACATGCAGTTACAACTCCCTGTGGACCGACAGCATGGGTGGGTGCCAGAAAGCCACCGGCGGTACATAAACATATCCCATTGCAGTGCCCAACACAGCTGATGTAACGTCAGCTGTAATGCAGGTGGGCTAAAAATTCATTTGATTACACTGTAGGCGAGGGCCCCCAAAAATTGGTGTACCAACAGTACTAATGTACCTGAGAAAAATTGCCCATGCCCAACCAAGAGGGCAGGTGAAATCCATTAATCGCTTTGGTTAATGTGGCTTAATTGGTAACTAGGCCTGGAGGCAGCCCAGTTAAAATAAAAATTGATTGAGGTGAAAGTTTCAACGCTTTAATGAGCATTGAAACGTATAAAAATTGTTTAGAAAAATTATATGACTGAGCCTTGTGGGCCTAAGAAAAATTGCCTGTTCGGCGTGATTATGTGAGGTTTCAGGAGGAGGAGCAGGAGGAGGAGGAGGAATATTATACACAGATTGATGAAGCAAAAAGGTCCCCATTTTTGATGGGGATAGAGAACGATGCTTCCATCCGCGGGTGCAGCCTACGTATTGCTTAGGTATCGCTGCTGTCCGCTGGTGGAGAAGAGAAGTCTGGGGAAATCCAGGCTTTGTTCATCTTGATGAGTGTAAGCCTGTCGGCACTGTCGGTTGACAGGGGGGTACGCTTATCCGTGATGATTCCCCCAGCCGCACTAAACACCCTCTCTGACAAGACGCTAGCCGCAGGACAAGCAAGCACCTCCAGGGCATACAGCGCGAGTTCAGGCCACGTGTCCAGCTTCGACACCCAGTAGTTGTAGGGGGCAGAGGCGTCACGGAGGACGGTCGTGCGATCGGCTACGTACTCCCTCACCATCCTTTTACAGTGCTCCCGCCGACTCAGCCTTGACTGGGGAGCGGTGACCGGTCTTGCTGGGGAGCCATAAAGCTGTCCAGGGCCTTAGAGAGTGTTCCCCTGCCTGTGCTGTACATGCTGCCTGATCTCCGCGCCTCCCCTGCTACCTGGACCTCGGAACTGCGCCTTCGGCCACTAGCGCTGTCGGATGGGAATTTTACCATCAGTTTGTCCGCCAGGGTCCCGTGGTATAGCATCACTCTCGAACCCCTTTCCTCTTCGGGTATGAGAGTGGAAAGGTTCTCCTTATACCGTGGGTCAAGCAGTGTGTACACCCAGTAATCCATAGTGGCCAGAATGCGTGTAACGCAAGGGTCACGAGAAAGGCATCCTAACATGAAGTTAGCCATGTGTGCCAGGGTACCTGTACGCAACACATGGCTGTCCTCACTAGGAAGATCACTTTCAGGATCCTCCTCCTCAGGCCATACACGCTGAAAGGATGACATGCAAGCAGCATGTGTACCCTGAGCAGTGGGCCAAGCTGTCTCTTCCCCTTCCTCCTCATGCTCCTCCTCCTCCTCCTCACTGCGCTGAGATATAGACAGGAGGGTGCTCTGACTATCCAGTGACATACTGTCTTCCCCCGGCTCTGTTTCCGAGCGCAAAGCGTCTGCCTTTATGCTTTGCAGGGAACTTCTCAAGAGGCATAGCAGAGGAATGGTGACGCTAATGATTGCAGCATCGCCGCTCACCACCTGGGTAGACTCCTCAAACTTTCCAAGGACCTGGTAGATGTCTGCCAACCAGGCCCACTCTTCTGAAAAGAATTGAGGAGGCTGACTCCCACTGCGCCGCCCATGTTGGAGTTGGTATTCCACTATAGCTCTACGCTGCTCATAGAGCCTGGCCAACATGTGGAGCGTAGAGTTCCACCATGTGGGCACGTCGCACAGAAGTCGGTGCACTGGCAGATTAAACCGATGTTGCAGGGTGCGCAGGGTGGCAGCGTCCGTGTGGGACTTGCGGAAATGTGCGCAGAGCCGGCGCACCTTTCCGAGCAGGTCTGTCAAGCGTGGGTAGCTTTTCAGAAAGCGCTGAACCACCAAATTAAAGACGTGGGCCAGGCATGGCACGTGCGTGAGGCTGCCGAGCTGCAGAGCCGCCACCAGGTTACGGCCGTTGTCACACACGACCATGCCCGGTTGGAGGCTCAGCGGCGCAAGCCAGCGGTCGGTCTGCTCTGTCAGACCCTGCAGCAGTTCGTGGGCCGTGTGCCTCTTATCTCCTAAGCTGAGTAGTTTCAGCACGGCCTGCTGAGGCTTGCCCACCGCTGTGCTGCCACGCCGCGCGACACCGACTGCTGCTGACACATCTTGATTGCGAGACAGAGGTTGCGTAGGAGGAGGAGGGTGGTTTAGTGGAGGAAGTATACACCACCGCAGATACCAGCACCGAGCTGGGGCCCGCAATTCTGGGGGTGGGTAGGACGTGAGCGGTCCCAGGCTCTGACTCTGTCCCAGCCTCCACTAAATTCACCCAATGTGCCGTCAGGGAGATATAGTGGCCCTGCCCACCTGTGCTTGTCCACGTGTCCGTTGTTAAGTGGACCTTGGCAGTAACCGCGTTGGTGAGGGCGCGTACAATGTTGCGGGAGACATGGTCGTGCAGGGCTGGGACGGCACATCGGGAAAAGTAGTGGCGACGGGGAACTGAGTATCGCGGGGCCGCCGCCGCCATCATATTTTTGAGACTCCGTTTCCACAACCCTATACGGCAGCATCTCCAGGCTGATAAATTTGGCTATGTGGACGTTTAACGCTTGAGCGTGCGGGTGCGTGGCGGCGTACTTGCGCTTGCGCTCCAACAGTTGCGCTAGCGACGGCTGGACGGTGCGCTGACAGACATTGGTGGATGGGGCCGAGGACAGCGGAGGTGAGGGTGTGGGTGCAGGCCAGGAGACGGTAGTGCCTGTGCCCTGAGAGCGGGTTGGATCTCAGTGGCAGGTTGGGGCACAGGGGGAGAGGCAGTGGTGCAAACCGGAGGCGGTGAACGGCCTTCGTCCCACCTTGTGGGGTGCTTGGCCATCATATGTCTGCGCATGCTGGTGGTGGTGAGGCTGGTGGTGGTGGCTCCCCGGCTGATCTTGGCGCGACAAAGGTTGCACACCAGTGTTCGTCGGTCGTCTGCACTCTCAGTGAAAAACTGCCAGACCTTTGAGCACCTCGGCCTCTGCAGGGTGGCATAGCGCGAGGGGGCGCTTTGGGAAACAGTTGGTGGATTATTCGGTCTGGCCCTGCCTCTACCCCTGGACACCGCACTGCCTCTTGCAACCTGCCCTGCTGCTGCCCTTGCCTCCCCCTCTGAAGACCTGTCCTCAGTAGGCGTAGCAAACCAGGTAGGGTCAGTCACCTCATTGTCCTGCTGCTCTTCCTCCGAAATCTCTGTGCGCTCCTCCCTCGGACTTACTACTACCTCACCGATAGACAACTGTGTCTCAACGTCATCGTCCTCCTCACCCACTGAAAGGTCTTGAGACAGTTGCCGGAAGTCCCCAGCCTCATTCCCCGGACCCCGGGAACTTTCCAATGGTTGGGCATCAGTCACGATAAACTCCTCTGGTGGGAGAGGAACCACTGCTGCCCAATCTGAGCAGGGGCCCGAGAACAGTTCCTGGGAGTCTGCCCGCTCCTCAGAATGTGTCATTGTAATGGAGTGAGGAGGCTGGGAGGAAGGAGGAGCAGCAGCCAGAGGATTCTGAGTGGACGGCGCAGAACTGTGGGTGGACGATAGATTGCTGGATGCACTTTCTGCCATCCACGACAGGACCTGCTCACACTGCTCATTTTCTAATAAAGGTCTACCGCGTGGACCCATTAATTGTGCGATGAATGTGGGCACGCCAGAAACGTGCCTCTCTCCTAATCCCGCAGCAGTCGGCTGCGATACACCGGGATCAGGAGCTCGGCCTGTGCCCACACTTTGACTTGGGCCTCCGCGTCCTCGGCCGCGTCCACGTCCTCTAGGCCTACCCCTACCCCTCAGCATGCTGTATTACCAGTAATGCAGAAACAGAACGCTGTAATTAAATGTGCCACTTATTGGCCTTTGGTTGGAGGCTGACTTCGCTTACGGAACGCCAGGAAATAATTTTGCGCAACCATGCTGTAACACTTAGCTGGCTGCGTATGAATTTGGAGAACTACTACACCCAGCAGAGACCCAGAACACTGAGGACAGTCACAGGCAGCCCAAATAGATTTTTTTCCCCAAATTTTTTTGCAAAGGCCCACTGCCTATATTCAATCAATATGTCTTCTGTCCCTGCCTAAGCGCTTCTGGCCCTGGAGTATGTCAAAGAACTGCAGAGTGTTGCTCTGTGAACTGCAATACAGCGGTGATTTCACAGCCCAGACAGAGCCAGGAAATAATTTTGCGCAAGCCTGCTGTAACACTCAGCTGGCTGCGTATGAATTTGGAGAACTACTACACCCAGCAGAGACCCAGAACACTGAGGACAGTCACAGGCAGCCCAAATAGATTTTTTTCCCCAAATTGTTTTGCAAAGGCCCACTGCCTATATTCAATCAATATGTCTTCTGTCCCTGCCTAAGCGCTTCTGGCCCTGGAGTATGTCAAAGAACTGTAGAGTGTTGCACTGCGAACTGCAATACAGCGGTGATTTCACAGCCCAGACAGAGCCAGGAAATAATTTTGCGCAAGCCTGCTGTAACACTTAGCTGGCTGCGTATGAATTTGGAGAACTACTACACCCAGCAGAGACCCAGAACACTGAGGACAGTCACAGGCAGCCCAAATAGATTTTTTTCCCCAAATTGTTTTGCAAAGGCCCACTGCCTATATTCAATCAATATGTCTTCTGTCCCTGCCTAAGCGCTTCTGGCCCTGGAGTATGTCAAAGAACTGTAGAGTGTTGCACTGCGAACTGCAATACAGCGGTGATTTCACAGCCCAGACAGAGCCAGGAAATAATTTTGCGCAAGCCTGCTGTAACACTTAGCTGGCTGCGTATGAATTTGGAGAACTACTACACCCAGCAGAGACCCAGAACACTGAGGACAGTCACAGGCAGCCCAAATAGATTTTTTCCCCAAATTTTTTTGCAAAGGCCCACTGCCTATATTCAATCAATATGTCTTCTGTCCCTGCCTAAGCGCTTCTGACCCTGGAGTATTACTGCAGGGCGCAATGCTCTGCACGGCCGATATACCAAAAAAAAAAAAGTGCAACACTGCAAAAAGCAGCCTCCACAGTACTGCACACGGTTAGATGTGGCCCTAAGAAGGACCGTTGGGGTTCTTGAAGCCTAAAATACTCCTAACACTCTCCCTATAGCAGCTCCACCAAGATAGCACTTTCCCTAAAGTATGTCAGAACGCATCTGTGGCGAGCCGCGGGAGGGGCCGATTTTTATACTCGGGTGACACCTGATCTCGCAAGCCACTCACTGCAGGGGGGTGGTATAGGGCTTGAACGTGGCAGGGGGAAGTTGTAATGCCTTCCCTGTCTTTCTATTGGCCAGAAAAGCGCGCTAACGTCTCAGAGATGAAAGTGAAAGTAACCCGAACATCGCGTGGTACTCGTTACGAGTAACGAGCATCTTGAACACGCTAATACTCGAACGAGTATCAAGCTCGGACGAGTACGTTCGCTCATCTCTAGTGATAATCATTATGTGTAAACGTTGCCATCATACACTTTTCATCATAATGATGATTTTAAGGTGAACTTAAAATCCATTGTTCAGCCTCAGAGAGATAAAGCATCTCTCAATAGACCACATGTTGTGTTTTCCATGGCAGCCAAGAGAATACATTGTATTCTGCCGGTAGCCCCTATGAGAACAATGCAGCTGTTTACACAGCAGAGCATATGATAAGTCACACACTGGGCTCTGCAAACAGCTCTTGGAGGCCCATTTACATGCAAGTGATAATGATAAAGTGTTAATGGACATTAGTATCCATTAAAACTTTATGCAAAAAGTTTGCTAAAACTTTCAATCTGTTAATCATTTGCAAGATTATTTTTGCATGTAAATGGGCCTTAATACTTCTCACAGATGAGTGTTTACTGTATTTTACATTTGTTTTTTACTTTTTTATCTTCAAATGAATAGTACAACTCAGACAACCCCTTTAATGTACATATAACAAATATTAGGTCATAGTGTACTAAAAAATAGAAAACTCGAATTTGTAGAGCTAGTATTATGAAATTAATAAGCAGAACTGTCTAAATTATTCTAAGGATGGTTTCACATTCGCACATGACGTGCACACTTATGTGTCGGTAAAAGGAATGAATGTCCTGGCCTAACTGCAGGTAACCTGAAATCTATGATGCTCTGAGTTGGGGTTAGGATACCCGCGGTCAGACTGGGACACTTGCTTGTATTAAGAATGCATAAATACACCCGTAATACACTAGTGTGAAAATAGTTTAACAGTGGGTGCAGAGCTTCCAAGGAGCTCCAATCTAGTGGCTCTGTAGTACTTTCGGAGGCCTTACTTCCCATATGCCCATCCATTCTAACTACTTTGTAATGCAAACTGGAAGTAAGGGTGGGAACCAGAGATGAGCGAACGTACTCGTCCGAGCTTGATATTCGTGCGAATATTAGGGTGTTCGGGATGCTCGTTACTCTTAACGAGCACCACGCGGTGTTTGGGTTACTTTCACTTTCCTCTCTGAGACGTTAGCGCGCTTTTCTGGCCAATTGAAAGACAGGGAAGGCATTACAACTTCCCCCTGCAACGTTTAAGCCCTATACCACCCCCCTGCTGTGAGTGGCTGGGGAGATAAGGTGTCACCCGAGTATTGAAATCTGCCCTTCCCGCGGCTCGCTACGGATGTATTCTGACATTAGTTCAGGGAAAGTGGTATCGTGTTGGAGCTGCTATAGGGAGAGTGTTAGGTGTATTGTAGGCTTCAAGAACCCCAACGGTCCTTCTAAAGGCCATAAATCGTCTCTATATGCGCTCAGTGGGGCCGGCGGCAGCAGCGCCGACCCCATTGAGAACATATAGAAGACAAATCCTTCTTTTCTGCCACAGCTGTAACAGCTGTGGCAGAGAAGAACGATGTTTGCCCATTGAATTCAATGGAACCAGCAATACAGCAGGTTCCACTGAATGCAATGGGCTGCCCGCGATCGCAGGATGAATGGTCGGGAAGGGGTTCCCTGCAATTCATCCAGAAATGTGATACACTAAAAATATATACCGGCGTATAAGGCGACGGGGAGTATAAGACGACCCCCCAACTGTCACCTTATAAGCCGGCAATACAGTGGAGCAAAGAATAAAAAGCATTACTCACTTCTTCAGACGATCTGCGCCGCTCCTGCAGACTGTCACTCCTTCCTGGTGTTCTGCGGTGCTCCTGCAGGCTGTCGCTCCCTCCTGGTTCCCGGCAGAGCATTGCTTTCTCTACGAAAGGCTTTAAATCCACGCCTCCAGAAACACACGTGCCTTCAGCCAATCACAGCCAATGACAGTGATGTCATTGAATTGCTGTGATTGGCTGTGTTTCTGGAGGCGGGGATTTCAAGCCTTTCATAGAGAAAGCTTTATATATATATTTAACCCCTTCCCGACCATTCATCCTGCGATCGCCGGCAGCCCATTGCATTCAGTGGAACCTGCTGTATTGCTGGTTCCATTGAATTCAATGGGCTAACATCGTTCTTCTCTGCTACAGCTGTTACAGCTGTGCCAGAGGAGAACGATCTTTACGCTGACAGTGCGGGGGGGGGGGGGCACTCTTGCCGCTGTTGTGGCTTAATAGTGGGACCTGTGAACTTGAGAGGCAGCCCACCATGTAGCCCCTCGCCTGCCCTATCCGTTGCTGTGTCGTTCCCATCACTTTCTTGAATTGCCCAGATTTTCACACATGAAAACCTTAGCGAGCATCGGCGAAATACAAAAATGCTCCGGTCGCCCATTGACTTCAATGGGGTTCGTTACTCGAAACGAACCCTCGAGCATTGCGAAAATTTCGTGCCGAGTAACGAGCACCCGAGCATTTTGGTGTTCGCTCATCTCTAGTGGGAACCCATGCCACTTCTGTCATCCCCTATGTGCCTATCTATTGTAGTCACTTTTGAGCATAGCCCAGAAGCAAGTGTTGAAACATATGTCGCCTCCGGCTTCCAACATCTGGTTTCATTTCAGCACACACATTTTATTTTGAGCCACATTTGGTGCCTTAATAAAGGGAACAGTGAGGTTAAGTTCCCAAAATGCATTGCCCTTTACGCCTATTGTATGTTGGCCTGTTATCTGCTGTTTACAATAAAATGTGATTCTTTAGCACCTGTCCAGGTCCTTTGGATTAGTTCAGAAGACCAATTGGTGATACTATGATGTACCATCCTGGATATTAGGGAGTAGTATATGCACGTCTACTTCAGATACTCCTTTTTTGGAGTGCCCAAAAGGACCCCCTGGACAACCTAGAGATGGCTCCACAGTACACCAGTAGTATTTGCCTGTACCTTTTCCTGCCCCGTGGACCGCATGTGGCCTTCGATCTGCAGGCTATGTATCCCTGCATTAGACATAACACAGGATACTGAAAATTGGTCTTTCTTTTTTAATAGAGCCATATTTGTCTTTTTTAGAGCAGATATTACCTTTTACAACAACACAAATGTTTTATTTCAGAATTATTTGTGAACTGTAGAGTGAATGTAAAATGATACAAACAACATTATCACCAAGAGAGTTTTACCTTGAGCTCTTGTGTGACCTAGAAATGTCTCTAATGAGGCATTAGGTTACATTTCGTCTACTAATGAATGACAAAACAAAATTGCCTTTCAATGATCTCCTAAATATATTGAATGTTCTTTAGAGTGATAAAATGAATTGTCTTAATTTCAGATAAATATTAACTTTTGGCTATAATAATGTGAATTAAAGTCTGCAGTTTCATTGATTATAGCATTCTGTTTGAAAGACTATTGTGCCAGGTGCTCAGTTAATTTACAAACTGAAGCATTCTGGCATTTATCCTAAAAGCTCTAAAGCTCAGGCTTTATTGAAGTCATATTTTATTGTCTATTTTGATACATTATTTTTTCAACTAAACCTACTTTAAATTCTTCAATGCAGGCAAATCATTTCTGGCCCTTAAAAATACCAAACAAGCATAACATTTTATAGTCCTCCTTGGAATAGCATACAGAAGGGTTTTACCACCTTCCTGTAATTCCTCTTATTAAAGATGCAGAAGCTCAATTATTTTATTGTAGAAAGAAGCAGTCAGGCTAGATCTGACAATAAATATTTGATTGGTCTGTTACTGTCTTATGTCACCACCCCCCAGCGATTAACTTCCATCCTTTCAAATTTAAATAGAACTACGTTTACAAACAATTGTTTTTTTTATAATAGCCAGTGTGATTACTGACTAAACTGTTATTTACTTTATTTTCCTGAAATTATGTTTTTGTGCTGAAAACTCAAAAATGATTAGAAGGGGATCCTAATAACAGCAAAGTAGGGAGATGAGTCATCATGCTCATTGAACTGCATGCATAGAGAAAAGAGAAGGGGAGGAAGAGGCACAGGCATGCCTGCTAGAGCTAACAGTGAGATCTCTGCTGCTGTTATTCACATCTACACTGTTAAAGCTTACTGTACACTACTACATAATGATATGTCTGTGTGTGTTACAAACAGTTAGAGAATATGATCTGCAGTCCTCTGCATACAGTGTACAAAACACAGCACAGCAGGCTAAAGGGAAAAATAGGGAAAAATACAGGATACAAGTCATATAATGGCTAGAAAAAGTGTTCTTCCTCATATACACACACACATAGGCTTGTTTTTTGCAGGGTGGGCTGTAGCTTCTATTGGTAGCATTTTTGGTACAACTTTTTGATTGTTTCTTATAAAAAATGATTCTTGGAGATGGGGGAGATAGGGTAGCAAAAGAAAGAACAATTCTGGCATTGTGTATATTTTTCGGCGTAGACTAACTTTTTACAGAAATGGTGATAAGAAATATATTTAGATTTTTTGATGTTAAAAACGGATTTTTAAAAAATCATTTAATATTTTTTATACTTTGTTAGGCCTCGGTCAGACAGGCGTTTTTTCGCATGATTTGCGCATGCGCATGCAGCCGGCGATTTTATAGAACCATTGCTTTGCAATGGTATCAGACACATGAGCGCTTTTTATGCGCTCGTCTGATTTATTATAGAACAGAAATCGCAGATCGCACCGATCTGCGATCTGCGATTCCTGTTCTTCTCTATATGCGCTCAATGGGGCCAGCGGCAGCAGCGCCGGCCCCATTGAGAACATATACTAGACAAATCATTCTCCTCTGCCACAGCTGTAACAGCTGTGGGAGAGAAGAATGATGTTTGCCCATTGAATTCAATGGAGCCGGCAATACAGCCGCTCCATTGAAAGCAATGGGCTGCCGGCGAGCGCGGGATGAATTTTTGGGAAGGGCTTAAAAATATAAGCCCTTCCCTGAAAATCATCCAAAACTGTGTAAAACGTAAAAAAAAATACACTACCGTTCAAAAGTTTGGGGTCACATTGAAATGTCCTTATTTTTGAAGGAAAAGCACTGTACTTTTCAATGAAGATAACTTTAAACTAGTCCTAACTTTAAACAAATGCACTCTATACATTGCTAATGTGGTAAATGACTATTCTAGTTGCAAATGCCTGTTTTTTTGTGCAATATCTACAAAGGTGAATGGAGGCCCATTTCCAGCAACTATCACTCCAGTGTTCTAATGGTACAATGTGTTTGCTCATTGGCTCAGAAGGCTAATTGATGATTAGAAAACCCTTGTGCAATCATGTTCACACATCTGAAAACAGTCTAGCTCGTTACAGAAGCTACAAAACTGACCTTCCTGTGAGCAGATTGAGTTTCTGGAGCATCACATCTGTGGGGTCAATTAAACGCTCAAAATGGCCAGAAAAAGAGAACTTTCATCTGAAACTCGACAGTCTATTCTTGTTCTTAGAAATGAAGGCTATTCCATGCGAGAAATTGCTAAGAAATTGAAGATTTCCTACAACGGTGTGTACTACTCCCTTCAGAGGACAGCACAAACAGGCTCTAAACAGAGTAGAAAAAGAAGTGGGAGGCCGCGTTGCACAACTAAGCAAGAAGATAAGCACATTAGAGTCTCTAGTTTGAGAAACAGACACCTCACAGGTACCCAACTGGCATCTTCATTAAATAGTACCCGCAAAACACCAGTGTCAACATCTACAGTGAAGAGGCGGCTGCGGGATTTTGGGCTTCAGGGCAGAGTGGCAAAGAAAAAGCCATATCTGAGACTGGCCAATAAAAGAAAAAGATTAAGATGGGCAAAAGAACACAGACATTGGACAGAGGAAGACTGGAAAAAAGTGTTATGGACGGATGAATCCAAGTTTGAGGTGTTTGGATCACAAAGAAGAACGTTTGTGAGACGCAGAACAAATGAAAAGATGCTGGAAGAATGCCTGACGCCATCTGTTAAGCATGGTGGAGGTAATGTGATGGTCTGGGGTTGCTTTGGTGCTGGTAAGGTGGGAGATTTGTACAGGGTAAAAGGGATTCTGAATAAGGAAGGCTATCACTCCATTTTGCAACGCCATGCCATACCCAGTGGACAGCGCTTGATTGGAACCAATTTCATCCTACAACAGGACAATGACCCTAAACACACCTCCAAATTGTGCAAGAACTATTTACAGCAGAAGCAGGCAGCTGGTATTCTATCGGTAATGGAGTGGCCAGCGCAGTCACCAGATCTGAACCCCATTGAGCTGTTGTGGGAGCAGCTTGACCGTATGGTACGCCAGAAGTGCCCATCCAACCTATCCAACTTGTGGGAGATGCTTCTAGAAGCGTGGGGTGCAATTTCACAAGCTTACCTCAACAAATTAACAGCTAGAATGTCAAAGGTGTGCAATGCTGTAATTGCTGCAAAAGGAGGATTCTTTGACGAAAGCAAAGTGTGATGTAAAAACAATGTTATTTCAAATACAAATCATTATTTCTAACCTTGTCAATGTCTTGACTCTATTTTCTATTCATTTCACAACGCATGGTGGTGAATAAGTATGACTTTTCATGGAAAACACAAAATTGTTTGGGTGACCCCAAACTTTTGAACGGTAGTGTATATACTCACCTGGTCCCGGCAGAAGGAGCTCAGCCGCGGCCGGCCAGCAGTTCTCCTGAACTGCTGTGAGTAGTATTCAGCAGCCGGGGATTTAAAATCCCCGCCTGCTGAATGAGCTGTCTCTGATTGGTCACAGCCCTCACCAATCAGAGGCAGCTCTCACTCACCCATTCATGAATTCATGAATGGGTGAGTGAGTGCTGCCTCTGATTGGCTCAGCGCAGGGACCAATCAGGGGCAGCTCTCAGCTGAATAACAGGGATTGGTGTTCAATGTTTCTAGAATTATTGTAAATACGCAGGGAATGCATTTTTTATATATTACTTTTTGAAATGGTAAACATAAACAATAGAGTAGGGAATTTAGAATATCCTTGGAATGAATTTGAGAATTTACAGAAGACTGTTATGCCCTTGTGCATAGGAGAGTACTGGCATGCATGTTCTAGAATGAAAGTGGGGTTCTGCATTTGTTACTTCTGTCTATCCACACATATTTTATGTCACTTGAGAAAGTGGACCTCAGTTCCTGAATCTCGTTGCTTGTATGTGGTGAAGCTATTAATAAATGTTCAATGGCTAACCGAGAGCCGGAGCACACACATTTACCCTAGCTCCAGGCAGCAGGACCGCGCCGTCGGCTTTCTAGCCCAAACACAGGCACCTACAACGCCGATAACGGCACCGCTGACACCACCGGACCCCAAGCTTCAATTAGAGACCTTCCGCTGGTCTCTAGCTGGTGCCGCGATTTTGCGGCCTACAGGCCCGGCCGAAGCCTGGGACTAAATTAATACTCGCGGCCGACCGGAAGTGAAGGCCGGCCGCGGAAGGAGAAAAAACGCAGCGGGAGAGCGGTGAGAGTGGAGGAGCAGCTGCTGGAGGTCTGGACTGCGCTGGGGAACGGGCAGAGGAGGCAGCGGCAGGCCTGCATCAGTGAGTAGGCCCACAGCACCCCTTGACATCAGAGCAGGAGGGAGCTCCTGCAGGAGCAGAACACGTCCCCCCCCTCCCATCCACCTCACCTCACGGAGCTGTCGGTCGGAGGAACGGGGACACAGGGACGTGGTCAGCAGCCATTGTTCACCCCCTCCCCCCTTGCAACCACCAACACCCCGAAGGGCCAAAAGCATTAATGTGGGGGACAGAGCAAGGGACAGGAATATCGCCACACTGAGCCCCCAAACCCCACGCAGAAGTCCCTGGCAGGATCAACTGCACAAAGTGGGACTGAAACCCCACTGGCAGGCAGCCCACAGCCTACACACCTGCAGGGTAACAGCATCGAAGTTGTTAAAAGAGGGCAACGGGACGGCACCAGAGAGTGGACACCTGAGCGGACAACCGCCATATTTCCCCCCCCTGGGAAAATCTCTGCCGGACTTGCATTGAAACGTGAACGTTGCCTCCCACTTGCCCCTCCCGAACAGCGGACGCCGCCAGACACAGAGAGGCGTTCCTCTCTAAGCAGTGAGGTGCAGTCGAGTAGAATGCCCGAACCGGACAAGATGGGCAGTTAATGTTCGCCATTTAAAGAAAGACCCCCGGGACCCATGTAACCACTTCAAACCGAGCTGGTCGGACCGCCGCGCAAACGAATAATTTCGAGTTAACAGTGCATAATACAGCATTCTAATCTGAGGTCGCGCTATGGTGAAAATCGGGAGAGATAAAAGCAGGGAGCACGCGGAGGCACCCAGGGTTGACAAAAGCCAAGCAGAGATGGATAAATTCCTAAAGAAAAAGCACAGCTCTCCGGCGGCACGGCGACAGAGAGCTCCACAAGAAGGCGCTACTGGCCAACACAGAGAGGACTCAGACATAGAAAGCACCTCTATTGCCCCGGACCACACTGAGGACATGGACAGGGAACCGATCTCACGATCTTTCCTTAAAGAAATCCTGACTCAGACAATCTCTCCGGTAATGAAAGAGTTGTCGGACATAAAATCTGAGGTGAAACAAATTGGCCACAGGGTGGAGGACTTGGAGAATGCACAACAAGAACTGATGCAACATAACACAGCCCTCCAAGACGCCCTAACAGAACAACAAGACCAATTGCACCATGCGATGCTCCTTATTGAGGACCAGGAGAACAGGAGCCGCAGGAAAAATATCCGTTTTAGGGGTCTGCCAGAATCAATAGCCGCAGAAGCACTAAACTCGACTGCTATGCAAATATTTCAGTCCCTGCTAGGCGAAGATAGAACTGGTAAAATCGTAATTGAGCGGATACATAGAGCTCTGAGACCCAAACCAATGGCTACTGAACCCCCAAGGGACGTCGTCTGCGGCCTCCTGAGCTTCGTGGACACCTCAGCAATACTGCATAAGGCCAGAGAAACAAGTGAGATCTTCTTTGAAGACCATAAAATCCTTATTTTTCAGGATATCGCCCCCAGCACCCTGGCTAAAAGACGCTTACTTAAACCCCTGACGGAAGCCCTACGCATTAAAAAACTCCCGGTCAGATGGCTTTTCCCGTTTGGTCTTGCGACCTTTAAAGATGGACAGCAGATTACCATCAGATCACCAAGCGACCTCGAGAAGGCATGGGAAAAGCTTGGAATAACACCTATTGCAATTCCATCCTGGCTGCCATTCCAACCTAAAGCACGTTTGCCCCAACTGAAGGCTTCCGAGCAATGGACGATTAACAAGCCTCCGAAAACTCCTAGGCAAAAGAAAAAACAGCAGGCGGAGGCCTGAGGACGGCCCACCTTCCTTTCTTCAAATGACTCGGAACGATATCTCTCTCGTTCTCTTCCCCCCCCCCCCCCCCTCCCTTCTTTTCTCTTCCACCAGCTAAACAAGATAACGGACAGATCTATCGAGGAGGTCGGAGGGGCCGGGATGCAGGAGTAAAGGAGGAGGCAACTAACCAGTTCACGGTGAATATGCCGGGGGTCTGGGCGTGGGACGGGCGCTGGGGATGGGGGCTGCGCTGGGGAGGCGGGGGGGGGGGGAACATTTCCCCCCCCCTCTGCTCCCTCCTGCTCTCCCCTTACATATTGCTAATCAGCTGATTAGACACCGCTGCCCGGTTCTGCCGGCACCCCGCGCGTCCGTTGCATGGCCTAGACCTACACAGTTTGTTTAATGTTTAATGTGATGTAAACGCACACTGTATTTTTTCTTCCAAAGTGTGCGGATCTGTGTCCAGTCTATAATGTTCGCTAGTTTCATAACTTAACAAAACTTACGGTTTGAAAATGTTTAAAAAGGAAAAAAAAATAATTTTTTGATCAATTTAGGTTTATGTGGTTACCGGGGGTCGCACCAAACCGACAAGGTGCGTGTCCACCCACCCCCCAAGTACGCGAGGGCTAGGAGATGCCATGGGGCTAACGCCCCTCCCTTGACCCTGAGTGAGGAACAGGTTCAGGGTCCCTTTGGGAATGGCCCTCCCCCCACCTCGTGCCTAACAAATTTCCTCTTTTTCCCACTTTATGTGGAGTATGTTTTTACCCCCAGTTGGAACAGCAAGATGGTTAGCAAAATCTTAGATGTGAAAAAGACAGACCCCCTACAGAAAATAGTTCCCCTATGGTCGACTAATGGCGGAAGTTAAAATTGTCTCATTTAATGTCAGAGGCTGGAACAATCCCCAGAAGAGAGCACAAACATTTATCCTTACCAAAAAACATAGCCCGGACGTGATGTTCCTACAGGAAACTCACTTCCGTCACAATCGCATACCCAAACTCCCAACCCATAACTATAATCAATGGTTCCACAGCACGCATTCCTCAGCCTCAAGGGGGGTCTCCGTCGCGATCAGCAAAAATATCCCTTTTATTCTCACCAAGTCTGAATCAGACCCGGCCGGCAGATTCATATTCCTGAAAGGCACAGTGGCACACAGATTGATCTCTCTCGCTAACCTATACGCCCCAAACAAAAATCAGGCCCAGTGGCTAATACGCACTATTTCTAAATTCAAAGAATTTGCCGAAGGCTTGGAAATAGTAGGAGGTGACTTTAATATAGCATTAGACCATACGATAGACACCACCTCGGGCGCTACACAGACACCCAAGACGCTGACCCGCAGACTGAGAAGCCTACTAGCTGAATCAAATCTGCGCGACGCGTGGAGGCTGAGGAACCCCGGGCTCAGGGAATATACCTACTTCTCTCACATACATGCAACCTACCACAGAATTGACTACTTGTTGGTCTCAGGCAGATTTTTGCACGCGATTACCTCAGCGGATATTGGCCCCATCACCATATCAGATCATGCCCCTATCTTTCTCTCTCTGATTGTGGATAGTCTCCCGAGGAGAGAATGGAATTGGCGCCTCAATTGCACACTGATCAGTGGAGGGGACAATGTTACGAGTATCTCAGAGAAACTGGAGGAATTCTTCCGGATTAATGACTCCCTGGAGGTACCGGTTCCCTTCATCTGGGAGGCACATAAAGCTTACATTAGGGGGGAGCTGATATCCCTGGGCACCAGAGTCAAGCGGCGGAGGGAGGAGGAGGTCAATACCCTACTCACCCAAATCTCAGATAAGAAGGCACAGCATAAAGAAGGCCCCAATAACGACACACTAAAAGAGCTTAAAGACCTGAGGGACAAGTTGAAAAACACCTTAAACGTCAAAGCAGCTAAAACTTTATTTACCTCCAAATATAAGATATATATACATGGCGACAGAGGTTCTAAAACGATGACAAGATTAATCCAAAAACAACGAGAGAAACACTTTGTTTCCCAGGTCAAGACAACGACGGGAGCCACAGTAACATCTACAGAAGAGGTGGCTGCGGAATTTGAAAAATTCTACACCACCTTATATAATCTAGAGAGGGACACCGGGGCCCAACAGGACACCGTGCACAACTTCCTAAATAATTTAAAATTACCTGGACTGACTGAGGAAGAGGCCTCCTCGCTCTTAGACCCAGCGACGGAGAATGAAGTAGCCGAAGTCCTAACCTCCATCCCGAACGGGAAAAGCCCGGGCCCGGATGGGCTCCCCATTGCTTACTACAAAAAGTTTGCTAACATACTTGTCCCACAACTGACCAAACTCTGCAATTCCCTTCTCTCAGGCTCAGTACTACCCAAGCAAGCCCAAGAGGCTTACATAGCGCTTATCCCCAAAGAGGGCAAGGACCCAGAATCCTGTGGAAATTACCGCCCCATCTCCCTACTGAATGTAGATATTAAACTTTGGGCGAAATTGCTCGCCCATAGGATGGCCCCCCTACTGACTAAATTGATAAGCCCAGACCAGGTAGGTTTTGTGCCAGGTAGGGAGGGGAAATTTAACACAACCCGAGCAATTCAGGCTATCCACTACGCGAAACACAATAAACGCCCACTGATCCTAATCTCCACAGATGCTGAGAAGGCCTTCGACAGGGTAAGCTGGAATTTCATCAACAGCACCCTGTCTAGATTTGGATTCCCCCTGCCATTCATAAAAGCTATTTTCACCCTCTACTCTGAGCCGACGGCGAGAGTCCAGGTCAATGGCACGTTATCCAAACCCTTTCCCATCAAGAACGGCACTAGGCAAGGCTGCCCATTATCGCCCACTCTCTTCATCCTAGTGATGGAGACGTTACTCCAAGATATCAGACATATCAGACAATCCAGATATTGAGGGCCTCCAAATAGGAGAGGCCACCCACACCACCGCAGCCTACGCTGATGATCTCCTGGTGATGGCCACCAATCCCAGGAGGGCCCTGCCGGCGCTTGTAGAGACGTTTGAACATTTTGGTAGGTTGTCCAATTTTAAAATCAATTATGACAAGTCGGAGATACTAAATATAACGGCCCCTCCCCGCACAGTTAGCAACCTGAGGGAACAGTTTGCATTCAAATGGCCCACATCAAAAATTAAATACCTAGGCATCACCCTGACGGCGAACCCCTCCCTCCTATATGACACAAACTACACCCCGTTGATTAAAAAAGTGAAGAACCAGCTCGACCAACTAAAAATATCACTTATTTCCTGGCTAGGTAGGAAAAACCTTATTTCTACATATATCCTCCCGCCCATTATTTATATATTGCACTCGGTGCCAATCGACCTACCCGCTACCTTCTTCTCACAAATGCACAAATTGTTCCGTGACTATATCTGGGGAGGGCATAATCCGAGACTGGCCTTTTCATTCCTGAGCCAAAAGCGCCCCCAAGGAGGTACGGGACTCCCAGACCTCCAGCTATACCACAAGGCGATTCACATCGCCAGATGGATCCTCTTAATAGATAACACAATTGCCTCCCCAACACTTTGTATGGAAAGGACAATACTTGGGAAGGATAACCAAGGCCTGCTCTGGGTTAATGGTCTCACACAAGATAAACATGTGCACCTTAACCCTATCACAAAATGCACCATCAAGATACTGAAACATGCACGGATGGGAGTGACAAGTGCAAAGTCCCTCCCCCCCATGACACCAGCTTCCATAATACCCTCTATCCTAGCCAATAAACCACGGGGAAGTGAAGGAATATGGGATAAACTCCAATCCACCACAATTTACGATATTCTTAAGGGCCCCACTTTGACAGACCCGATGCAGCTAGACAGCTGGCTCCCACAACCGCCGCGCAACTTCTTGGAAAGGGCTACTCTATATCGCTCACTGAGACAGTTCCAAGCCACCCACCTTGAGAACTCGAGGGACCCGACATGGTTTGAGACATATACTTCCCTACCCTCTCGACCAAAAAAGTTGGTTACACATCTTTATAAAGGACTTCTGTTGCAAAAAGCCTCAGATAGGCCCTGGTTTTTGAGGGAATGGGAAAGAGAACTGGGACTTACTCTCAGTCGAGAAGATACCCTAAAAGTCCTGAGGAATTCCCACGGGTTCTCAAAATGCGTTCGCACACAGGAAAACTCTTACAAGCTGTTGACCAGGTGGTATAGAACCCCGGTCACAACTTCCAAAACGAACCCGACATCTACAGACGTCTGCTGGAGATGTGAGGAAGAAAAAGGGACAGCCCTCCATATCTGGTGGGAATGTTCAAAAATTAAGCCCTACTGGCGGTCAGTCACCAACATTATCAACAAAATATGCCATACCTCTTACTCCTTTAGACCGGAGGAGATACTTATCTGGCTCCCCACAAACCATTTCAAACCCTCAAAAAAAAGTTTGCCTACAATCCTTTTAACGGCAGCTAAACTCCTGATACCCCTCTTCTGGAAAGAGAAAGAGATTCCACAAATCCGCCAGTGGTTAGACAGGATAGCGCAAATCTTTCGGTTTGAGGAGATCCTGGCGTGGGAGGCCAACACCAGGGACGACTTCATGGCCCTTTGGACCCCATGGATCTGCTTTCAGGACAATCCAGATTTCGCCGCAACCTAAAATAAAGGATCTGCCTATGTTCACACCACAATATAAAGACAACATCTTGCTGTTTGTTCTCCCAAATTGTTTTCCCTAATTGTTTTTCCTAAATCTACCCCACCTGATCATACCCGGTTCCCCTAGGGGTGTTTCTTGTTACACCTCGCACCCTCACCCCCCTCCCCCCCCCCCCGCCTATACCCCTGATTGTCCTCCCCGTTACCTGGCCGGAAGTATGCTATAAATGACAGAAGCGTTATATTTATTCTGATGTCTGTAACTGAATGGTTATTCTCAAACTGGCCCTGCGTGGCTGATATGCATGTCCTTATATCCGGCATTGTTATACCATTATTCCAATAAAAAGAAATTGTTTAAAAAAATAAATGTTCAATATACATGATGAATTACATTCTACTGTATATACCTATGACCTGATAGGAAAGGGAAGTACAGGAAGATGGGCTGTTGAATATTCATTCCATTTGCTCCTTATTTTCTTATTGACCATTCCTCACACAGGGATTTGCTTAATGAACTAATGGCCAATTCTGAAAACTGAATTGGGTCCTGGAACTATAAAACATGCGATTCTCTTCTTTTTATCTTTTTGTAAGCACTGCATATTTTTATATTGAAACTTAAAACTCTAATAAACTTGGGAATCTTGTTAAATTGAGAGTATTGTAATCGACTATAGAAATGAGTCAAAAATTGGCAAATTGTACACATTGTCAAATTGTGTAAAGCCTTATTTATAGATATATTTAGAAAAACATACTAATACTAAAATGTTTTCAGTAGAAATTAAATGAATTTGAGCAATTGCATTATTATTATACACAACAAGCAGGACAACACAAGCATGAGATCACAACTTGGTAATTCATCTTCATAAAGCATCGGGAACCACCCAGGATCCTAGAATGGCATATTGTATGGGCATAAAATACAGGAAGAGCTCAGCAGTGTAGCCTTTTATAATAGACAGATGTTATTGTGTTTTTTTTAAGTGCTGTTCAAGGTCTCTAGGCCAGGGTGCCAATTATTACTAGGACCACCACTAGATGCTTGTGCTAGAGATGCTACATTTAGAGATGAGCGAACGTACTCGTCCGAGCTTGATATTCGTGCGAATATTAGGGTGTTCGGGATGCTCGTTACTCGTAACGAGTACCACGCGGTGTTCCGGTTACTTTCAGTTTCCTCTCTGAGACGTTAGCGCGCTTTTCTGGCCAATTGAAAGACAGGGAAGGCATTACAACTTCCCCCTGTGACGTTCAAGCCCTATACCACCCCCCTGCTGTGAGTGGCTGGGGTGATCAGATGTCACCCGAGTATAAAAGTCGGCCCCTCCCGCGGCTCGGCTCAGATGCCCTGTGAGTTAGTGAGGGAAAGTGCTGTTCTATTGGAGTTGCTGTAGGGAGAGTGTTTGTAGTGAGTGTAGGCTTCAAGAACCCCAACGGTCCTTCTTAGGGCCACATCTACGTGTGTGCAGGCTGCTGTTATCAGTGGAAATTTTTATTTTTTTTTTCTCAAAATCGGCAGTGCAGAGCATTGCACCCGGTATTAGGGACAGAAGTGGTGCTTAGGCAGGGAGAGTGTTAGGAGTGAGTGTAGCCTTCAAGAACCTCAACGGTCCTTTCTAGGGCCAAATTCAACCGTGTGCAGTACTGTGCTGGCTGCTGTTAGCAGTGTTGCATATTTTTTTTCTTCTAAAAATCGTCTGTGCAGAGCATTGCACCCTCCATTGATACTAGAGGGATAGAATTGTGTAGGCAGGGCCACAACACAGTTATTGTTCATTGAATATACGCAGTGGGGCCTTCCCTTTGCAAAAAAGCGAAAAAATTATATTTGGCCTGCCTGTGTCAGTCCTAAGGTCTCCGTGTACGTGTGTGCTGCGTGGAGAACGTACAAAAATCAGACGCAACCAGCTACGGTTTACTGCAGGCTTGCGCCATTGTCTTTCCTGACTGGCAAATACCTGCTCTGCCAGAGTTAATAACTCTGCTACACTAAAGTTGTGTGACACTTTTTCAGGGCCACACCACAGTTATTAAACGTATTGTTCATTGAATATACGCAGTGGGGCCTTCCCTTTGCAAAAAAGCGAAAAAATTATATTTGGCCTGCCTTTGTCAGTCCTAAGGTCTCCGTGTACGTGTGTGCTGCGTGGAGAACGCACAAAAATCAGACGCAACCAGCTACGGTTTACTGCAGGCTTGCGCCATTGTCTTTCCTGACTGGCAAATACCTGCTCTGCCAGAGTTAATAACTCTGCTACACTAAAGTTGTGTGACACTTTTTCAGGGCCACACCACAGTTATTAAACATATTGTTCATTGAATATACGCAGTGGGGCCTTCCCTTTGCAAAAAAGCGAAAAAATTATATTTGGCCTGCCTGTGTCAGTCCTAAGGTCTCCGTGTACGTGTGTGCTGCGTGGAGAACGTACAAAAATCAGACGCAACCAGCTACGGTTTACTGCAGGCTTGCGCCATTGTCTTTCCTGACTGGCAAATACCTGCTCTGCCAGAGTTAATAACTCTGCTACACTAAAGTTGTGTGACACTTTTTCAGGGCCACACCACGGTTATTAAACGTATTGTTCATTGAATATACGCAGTGGGGCCTTCCCTTTGGAAAAAAGCGAAAAAATTATATTTGGCCTGCCTGTGTCAGTCCTAAGGTCTCCGTGTACGTGTGTGCTGCGTGGAGAACGTACAAAAATCAGACGCAACCAGCTACGGTTTACTGCAGGCTTGCGCCATTGTCTTTCCTGACTGGCAAATACCTGCTCTGCCAGAGTTAATAACTCTGCTACACTAAAGTTGTGTGACACTTTTTCAGGGCCACACCACAGTTATTAAACATATTGTTCATTGAATATACGCAGTGGGGCCTTCCATTTGCAAAAAAGCGAAAAAATTATATTTGGCCTGCCTGTGTGAGTCCTAAGGTCTCCGTGTACGTGTGTGCTGCGTGGACAACGTACAAAAATCAGAAGCAACCAGCTACGGTTTACTGCAGGCTTGCGCCATTGTCTTTCCTGACTGGCAAATACCTGCTCTGCCAGAGTTAATAACTCTGCTACACTAAAGTTGTGTGACACTTTTTCAGGGCCACACCACAGTTATTAAACGTATTGTTCATTGAATATATGCAGTGGGGCCTTCCCTTTGCAAAAAAGCGAAAAAATTATATTTGGCCTGCCTGTGTCAGTCCTAAGGTCTCCGTGTACGTGTATGCTGCGTGGAGAACGTACAAAAATCAGACGCAACCAGCTACGGTTTACTGCAGGCTTGCGCCATTGTCTTTCCTGACTGGCAAATACCTGCTCTGCCAGAGTTAATAACTCTGCTACACTAAAGTTGTGTGACACTTTTTCAGGGCCACACCACAGTTATTAAACGTATTGTTCATTGAATATACGCAGTGGGGCCTTCCCTTTGGAAAAAAGCGAAAAAATTATATTTGGCCTGCCTGTGTCAGTCCTAAGGTCTCCGTGTACGTGTGTGCTGCGTGGAGAACGTACAAAAATCAGACGCAACCAGCTACGGTTTACTGCAGGCTTGCGCCATTGTCTTTCCTGACTGGCAAATACCTGCTCTGCCAGAGTTAATAACTCTGCTACACTAAAGTTGTGTGACACTTTTTCAGGGCCACACCACAGTTATTAAACGTATTGTTCATTGAATATACGCAGTGGGGCCTGCCCTTTGCAAAAAAGCGAAAAAATTATATTTGACCTGCAGGCTTGCGCCAATTTATTTCCTGCCTGGGAAATCAAATCACTGGTAATACAGCATGCTGAGGGGTAGGGGTAGGCCTAGAGGACGTGGACGCGGCCGAGGACGCGGAGGGCCAAGTGAGGGTGTGGGCACAGGCCGAGCTCCTGATCCAGGTGTGTCGCAGCCGACTGCTGCGCGATTAGGAGAGAGGCACGTTTCTGGCGTCCCCACATTCATCGCCCAATTAATGGGTCCACGCGGGAGACCTTTATTAGAAAATGAGCAGTGTGAGCAGGTCCTGTCCTGGATGGCAGAAAGTGTTTCGAGCAACCTATCGTCCAGCCACAGTTCTGCGCCGTCCACTGCTGCAAATCCGAATCCTCTGTCTGCTGCTCCTCCTTCCTCCCAGCCTCCTCACTCCACTACAATGACACATGCTCAGGAGCGGGAACACTCCCAGGAACTTTTCTCGGGCCCCTGCTCAGATTGGGCAGCAGTGGTTCCTCTACCACCAGAGGAGTTTATCGTCACTGATGCCCAACCATTGGAAAGTTCCCGGGGTCCGGGGGATGAGGCTGGGGACTTCCGGCAACTGTCTCAAGACCTTTCAGTGGGTGAGGAGGACGATGACGATGAGACACAGTTGTCTTGCAGTGAGGTAGTAGTAAGGGCAGTAAGTCCGAGGGAGCAGCGCACAGAGGATTCGGAGGAAGAGCAGCAGGACGATGAGGTGACTGACCCCACCTGGTGGGCAACGCCTACACAGGACAGGTCTTCAGAGGGGGAGGCACGGGCAGCAGCAGGGCAGGTTGCAAGAGGCAGTGCGGTGGCCAGGGGTAGAGGCAGGGCCAGACCGAATAATCCACCAAGTGTTTCCCAAAGCGCCCCCTCGCGCCATGCCACCCTGCAGAGGCCGAGGTGCTCTAAGGTCTGGCAGTTTTTCACCGAGACGCCTGACGACCGACGAACAGTGGTGTGCAACCTTTGTCGCGCCAAGATCAGCCGGGGAGCCACCACCACCAGCCTCACCACCACCAGCATGCGCAGACATATGATGGCCAAGCACCCCACAAGGTGGGACGAAGGCCGTTCACCGCCTCCGGTTTGCACCGCTGCCTCTCCCCCTGTGCCCCAACCTGCCACTGAGATCCAACCCCCCTCTCAGGACACAGGCACGACCGTCTCATGGCCTGCACCCACACCCTCACGCCGCCACGCACCCACACGCTCAATCGTTAACCGTCCACATAGCCAAATTTATCAGCCTTGAGATGCTGCCGTATAGGGTTGTGGAAACGGAGTCCTTCAAAGCTATGATGGCGGCGGCGGCCCCGCGCTACTCTGTTCCCAGTCGCCACTACTTTTCCCGATGTGCCGTCGCAGCCCTGCACGACCACGTCTCCCGCAACATTGTACGCGCCCTCACCAATGCGGTTAGTGGCAAGGTCCACTTAACTACGGACACGTGGACAAGCACAGGCGGGCAGGGCCACTACATCTCCCTGACGGCACATTGGGTGAATTTAGTGGAGGCTGGGACAGAGTCAGAGTCCGGGAACGCTCACGTCCTACCCACCCCAGAATTGCGGGCCCCAGCTCGGTGGTGGTATCTGCGGCGGTGTATGCCTCGTCCACTAAACCACCCTCCTCCTCCTCCTCCTCCTCCTCAACCTCTGTCTCGCAATCTAGATGTGTCAGCAGCAGCAGGACGTCGCCAGCAGTCGGTGTCGCGCGGCGTGGCAGCACAGCGGTGGGCAAGCGTCAGCAGGCCGTGCTGAAACTACTCAGCTTAGGAGATAGGAGGCACACGGCCCACGAACTGCTGCAGGGTCTGACAGAGCAGACCGACCGTTGGCTTGCGCCGCTGAGCCTCCAACCGGGCATGGTCGTGTGTGACAACAGCCGTAACCTGGTGGCGGCTCTGCAGCTCGGCAGCCTCACGCACGTGCCATGCCTGGCCCACGTCTTTAATTTGGTGGTTCAGCGCTTTCTGAAAAGCTACCCACGCTTGTCAGACCTGCTCGTAAAGGTGCGCCGGCTCTGCGCACATTTCCGCAAGTCCCACACGGACGCTGCCACCCTGCGCACCCTGCAACATCGCTTTAATCTGCCAGTGCACCGACTGCTGTGCGACGTGCCCACACGGTGGAACTCTACGCTCCACATGTTGGCTAGGCTCTATGAGCAGCGTAGAGCTATAGTGGAATACCAACTCCAACATGGGCGGCGCAGTGGGAGTCAGCCTCCTCAATTCTTTTCAGAAGAGTGGGCCTGGTTGGCAGACATCTGCCAGGTCCTTCGAAACTTTGAGCAGTCTACCCAGGTGGTGAGCGGCGATGCTGCAATCATTAGCGTCACCATTCCTCTGCTATGCATCTTGAGAACTTCCCTGCAAACCATAAAGGCAGCCGCTTTGCGCTCGGAAACAGAGCCGGGGGAAGACAGTATGTCGCTGGATAGTCAGAGCACCCTCCTGTCTATATCTCAGCGCGTTCAGGAGGAGGAGCATGAGGAGGATGAGGAGGAGGGGGAAGAGACAGCTTGGCCCACTGCTGACGGTGCCCCTGCTGCTTGCCTGTCATCATTTCAGCGTGTATGGCCTGAGGAGGAGGAGGAGGAGGAGGAGGATCCTGAAAGTGATCTTCCTAGTGCGGACAGCCATGTGTTGCGTACAGGTACCCTGGCACACATGGCTGACTTCATGTTAGGATGCCTTTCTCGTGACCCTCGCATTCAACGCATTATGGCCACTACGGATTACTGGGTGTACACACTGCTCGACCCACGCTATAAGGAGAACCTTCCCAGTCTCATTCCCGAAGAGGAAAGGGGTTCGAGAGTGTTGCTATACCACAGGACCCTGGCGGACAAGCTGATGGTAAAATTCCCATCCGACAGCGCTAGTGGCAGAAGGCGCAGTTCCGAGGGCCAGGTAGCAGGGGAGGTGCGTAGATCGAGCAGCATGTACAGCCCAGGCAGTGCAACAGTCTTTAAGGGCCTGGCCAGCTTTATGGCTCCCCAGCAAGACTGTGTCACCGCTCCCCAGTCAAGGCTGAGTCGGCGGGAGCACTGTAAAAGGATGGTGAGGGAGTACGTAGCCGATCGCACGACCATCCTCGGTGACGCCTCTGCCCCCTACAACTACTGGGTGTCGAAGCTGGACACGTGGCCTGAACTAGCGCTGTATGCCCTGGAGGTGCTTGCTTGTCCTGCGACTAGCGTCTTGTCGGAAAGGGTGTTTAGTGCGGCTGGGGGAATCATCACAGATAAGCGTACCCGCCTGTCAACCGACAGTGCCGACAGGCTAACACTCATCAAGATGAACAAAGGCTGGATTTCCCCAGACTTCTGTTCTCCACCAGCGGACAGCAGCGATACGTAAGCAATACGTAGGCTGCACCCGCGGATGGAAGCTACGTTCTCTCTCACCATCCAAAACGGGGACATTTCTGCTTCATCAATCTGTGTCTAATATTCCTCCTCCTCCTCCTGCTCCTCCTCCTGAAACCTTACATAATCACGCTGAACGGGCAATTTTTCTTAGGGCCACAAGGCTCACTCATAATTTTTCTAAACAATTTTTATATGTTTCAATGCTCTTAAAAGCGTTGAAACTTTAACTTGAACCAATTTTTCGTTAAACTGGGCTGCCTCCAGGCCTAGTTACCACTTAAGCCACATTAACCAAAGCGATTAATGGGTTTCACCTGCACTCTTGGTTGGCCATGGCCAATTTTTTGGATGTACATTAGTACTGTTGATTCAGCAATTTTTGTGGGCCCTCGCCTACAGTGTAATCAAATGAATTTTTAGCCCACCTGCATTACAGCTGACGTTACATCCGCTGTGTTGGGCAATGCAATGTGATATTTCTGTGTACCGCCGGTGGCTTCCTGGCACCCACCCATGCTGTGGGTCCACAGGGAATTATAAATGCATCTGTTTCCACTTCTAAAGAACCCCAGTCTGACTGGGGCATGCAGTGTGGGCCGAAGCCCACCTGCATTAAGCACGACATTACTACCTCAGCTGTGTTGGGCAATGCAATGGGATATTTTTATGTACCGCCGGTGGGTTCCAGGGAGCCACCCATGCTGTAGGTGCACACGGAGTTTAACCTACATCTGTCCACTTGTAAAGAACCCCAGTCTGACTGGGGCATGCAGTGTGGGCCGAAGCCCACCTGCATTAAGCACATTACTACCTCAGCTGTGTTGGGCAATGCAATGGGATATTTCTATGTACCGCCGGTGGGTTCCTGGGAGCCACCCATGCTGTAGGTGCACACGGAGTTTAACCTACATCTGTCCACTTGTAAAGAACCACAGTCTGACTGGGGCATGCAGTGTGGGCCGAAGCCCACCTGTATTAAGCACAACATTACTACCTCAGCTGTGTTGGGCAATGCAATGGGATATTTCTATGTACCGCCGGTGGCTTCCTGGCACCCACCCATGCTGTGGGTCCACAGGGAATTATAAATGCATCTGTTTCCACTTCTAAAGAACCCCAGTCTGACTGGGGCATGCAGTGTGGGCCGAAGCCCACCTGTATTAAGCACAACATTACTACCTCAGCTGTGTTGGGCAATGCAATGGGATATTTCTATGTACCGCCGGTGGCTTCCTGGCACCCACCCATGCTGTGGGTCCACAGGGAATTATAAATGCATCTGTTTCCACTTGTAAAGAACCCCAGTCTGACTGGGGCATGCAGTGTGGGCCGAAGCCCACCTGCATTAAGCACGACATTACTACCTCAGCTGTGTTGAGCAATGCAATGGGATATTTTTATGTACTGCCGGTGGGTTCCAGGGAGCCACCCATGCTGTAGGTGCACACGGAGTTTAACCTACATCTGTCCACTTGTAAAGAACCCCAGTCTGACTGGGGCATGCAGTGTGGGCCGAAGCCCACCTGTATTAAGCACAACATTACTACCTCAGCTGTGTTGGGCAATGCAATGGGATATTTCTATGTACCGCCGGTGGCTTCCTGGCACCCACCCATGCTGTGGGTCCACAGGGAATTATAAATGCATCTGTTTCCACTTGTAAAGAACCCCAGTCTGACTGGGGCATGCAGTGTGGGCCGAAGCCCACCTGTATTAAGCACAACATTACTACCTCAGCTGTGTTGGGCAATGCAATGGGATATTTCTATGTACCGCCGGTGGCTTCCTGGCACCCACCCATGCTGTGGGTCCACAGGGAATTATAAATGCATCTGTTTCCACTTGTAAAGAACCCCAGTCTGACTGGGGCATGCAGTGTGGGCCGAAGCCCACCTGCATTAAGCACGACATTACTACCTCAGCTGTGTTGAGCAATGCAATGGGAAATTTTTATGTACCGCCGGTGGGTTCTAGGGAGCCACCCATGCTGTAGGTGCACACGGAGTTTAACCTACATCTGTCCACTTGTAAAGAACCCCAGTCTGACTGGGGCATGCAGTGTGGGCCGAAGCCCACCTGTATTAAGCACAACATTACTACCTCAGCTGTGTTGGGCAATGCAATGGGATATTTCTATGTACCGCCGGTGGCTTCCTGGCACCCACCCATGCTGTGGGTCCACAGGGAATTATAAATGCATCTGTTTCCACTTGTAAAGAACCCCAGTCTGACTGGGGCATGCAGTGTGGGCCGAAGCCCACCTGCATTAAGCACGACATTACTACCTCAGCTGTGTTGGGCAATGCAATGGGATATTTTTATGTACCGCCGGTGGGTTCCAGGGAGCCACCCATGCTGTAGGTGCACACAGAGTTTAACCTACATCTGTCCACTTGTAAAGAACCCCAGTCTGACTGGGGCATGCAGTGTGGGCCGAAGCCCACCTGTATTAAGCACAACATTACTACCTCAGCTGTGTTGGGCAATGCAATGGGATATTTCTATGTACCGCCGGTGGCTTCCTGGCACCCACCCATGCTGTGGGTCCACAGGGTATTATAAATGCATCTGTTTCCACTTGTAAAGAACCCCAGTCTGACTGGGGCATGCAGTGTGGGCCGAACCCCACCTGCATTAAGCACGACATTACTACCTCAGCTGTGTTGGGCAATGCAATGGGATATTTTTATGTACCGCCGGTGGCTTCCTGGCACCCACCCATGCTGTGGGTCCACAGGGAATTATAAATGCATCTGTTTCCACTTGTAAAGAACCCCAGTCTGACTGGGGCATGCAGTGTGGGCCGAAGCCCACCTGCATTAAGCACGACATTACTACCTCAGCTGTGTTGGGCAATGCAATGGGATATTTTTGTGTATCGACGGTGGGTTCCAGGGAGCCACCCATGCAGTCGGTCGACAGGGACTTCACAATAGGGAGTTGTACCTGCCTGTGTCTATGAATTAAAAAGCCCGGTCTGACTGGGGCATGCAGAGACACCTTGACAGAATGAATAGTGTTTGGCACATAGGTTCCCCATTGCTATGCCCACATGTGCAGCTCCTGATGGCGGTGGCACAGGATTCTATTTCTCATTGCTTCTGTACAGCATTGTGGGCTATCGCCCCGCCCCTTTTAAAGAGGGTCGCTGCCTAGCCGTGCCAACCCTCTGCAGTGTGTGCCTGCGGTTCCTCGTCATGGCAGACGCACTTCTAAATAGACATGAGGGTGGTGTGGCATGAGGACAGCTGAAGGCTGCGCAGGGACACTTTGGTGTGCGCTGTGGGGGGGAGGGGGGGGGGGTTGGGCAGCATGTAACCCAGGAGAAGTGGCAGCGGAGTGTCATGCAGGCAGTGATTGTGCTTTGTTGGAGGTAGTGTGGTGCTTAGCAAAGGTATGCCATGCTAATGAGGGCTTTTCAGAAGTAAAAGTTGTTGGGAGGGGGGGGGGGCACTCTTGCCGCTATTGTGGCTTAATAGTGGGACCTGTGAACTTGAGATGCAGCCCAACATGTAGCCCCTCGCCTGCCCTATCCGTTGCTGTGTCGTTCCCATCACTTTCTTGAATTGCCCAGATTTTCACACAAGGAAACCTTAGCGAGCATCGGCGAAATACAAAAATGCTCGGGTCGCCCATTGACTTTAATGGGGTTCGTTACTTGAAACGAACCCTCAAGCATCGCGATAATTTCATCCCGAGTAACGAGCACCTGAGCATTTTGGTGCTCGCTCATCTCTAGCTACATTTTAACCTTCAAATCTTCATATTTGGTAATTTTCTGTTGTTTCTCATCAACTCTGCCATTACCAGCAATATCAATGAGTCATACCCTTTTATTTTCAATTATAGTAAAATCAGACGTGTTATGGGTCAACGCTTTGTCTGATTGTATACGGAAATCCCACAGTAGTTTTACTACTTCTATTTGAATCACTTTTTCAGTTTTATGGGCCCACCAGTTCTTCATTGTGGGCAGATGGTAGCTTTTGCAGAGGTTCCAATGAATCATCTTTGCCACCATATTGTGTCTTTATTTATACTCAATCTGTTTAATTGTTTTACAGTAGCTGATTATATGGTCAAGTGTTTTACCAGCTTTTTTGCAGAGTTGGCATTTTGCATTGATTATAGATTTTTCCATCCTGGCTTTTATCATATTATTCCTGATCGCCTGTTTCAGAGTTCCTGATATTAACCATAGCCAGGTCTTTTCTTTAACCACTTTACCCTTGATTTCTTTTTTCCAGTAATTGGCCATGTAATGCTTTCCTGGACCACAGTTTCAATCTGATATTCTTGCTTTGTTTGCTGCACTTCAGCATACATTCACATTTTACTGCAGAAAATCCACAACATTTTCTTCTATGTGTGAACATATCCCTTTAAGCAACTTCTGCTTGTTCAATTCACTCATTGTCCAATCTTTACTTTTTTGGTGTAATCTGTTTTTCTTCTTCTACCATTTGCTTCTCTTGCAACAGTCCTCTGCCCCCAATCTTCCTGATCAGGTAAAGTCTGTCAACAACACTACACAGATGTGAACTATAGTGAATGATCCTCAGTTTTCTTGCTTTTTCATCCAGAGCATCGAGCTCAGTTTGAGCCCGATTGATAGAAGCAGTTTATCTGATGATTGGTATAGCCTAGATGTGCCACATTTATGCAGGGCTTATATATGCATGCGTACATGAATGTACTGTACTGAATGTACTGAAAGGACCACCTAGTACGACCATGCAGGGCTTCGCCATACATCATTATGCATAGGGACAAGAAATGGAGCATGGAAACATGACAGATATGGATATTCAACAAATCAACACTTTATTAAGCAAACAGGGCTAACAATGTATGTCATAACGAGAACAATAAAAAGTATCTGACACTTGACTAAAAGACATGCAGAACTTGCCTACAAACAGCGGAATTTTCCCAATAAAGATGGCCCCATGAGCCTAGGACAATCCTGTCTCTTCCTAAGTAGCAGTAGGGTGCAGTGGCACAAATGGTACATATTCTAAAACCATAGAACAGGGAACTAGTTGACAAATAGTCCAGCTTAGCAATGCAACAAAGAATAGACTAGAAATCAGACAGAACATAGTTCAAACAGGACAAATACCTCAGTTTCAGACAGAACAAATATTTCAAAATAACATGGGACGAGTACCTCAGATGTCCACCTGCTACCATATGGAGCAAACAGAACTAGACTCAGGTATCTGCCCACCAATGGATGGGTGGCAACAAATGGGACTCAGGTGCCTGAATACCATTCAGACAGGTGGTAGTTATAAACAGCACGGGACGTAGACCCAAGTAAGATAACACCAAGCAAATGGACAAACAACTGACCAAATAGCATGCATGTACACAGCAGAATACAGGCTGGAAAATGACCATCATCTTCTGGAAGGCAGGTCCAGAGTTCATGTGCACAGACCCATGGTGATTGGCTGACTGGGCTAGTCCACCCCCAGAGCTAGTCAAATCAACTTACACCTGCAGAGTTGTGCACCTGTCAGTGCATAGTACCACAATACCCAGGAGCAAAAGCTGACACACTGTGACAAAATGTTAATGGCTTTGATGGTATCCCCGCCATTCAGCTTGATACATTGAGTTCATATTAAAATCAAAGGAATAACAATTATAAATTGATCAAAGCATAACCACAGAAAAGACTTATTGTTTCAAACTTGTTAATGAAGTGAAAGTAGCAGCACCAATGGACAAGAATGGTGTGATTTTCAGAGAAGCCCTTTAAAAGGCCAATTCCGCTCCATATATTGCAGGTGCTGGCTGTTTCTCACAAATGACACCCACTGGCAATAGCCACGATCAGTGTTAATGCAAAAACAACAAGACCTCACACAGCTATGTCAATGGAAAAATAAAAAAGGTATGACTGCCAGAAAATGGCAGTAGAAAATAATTTATGCTTTGCAAAGATATTTTCTTTTTTAGAAGTAGTACAGTAAAAAAAAATATAAATTTGGTATTGTTGTAATCGTACTGATACAATAGAGTAAAGTTATCATGCCATATTTGCGGCAGTCTTATTTTCGGGGGAGGTCTTATAATACCTAACTAGGAGGCTTGGTCCAGGTCCCTCCCACTGCTCTCCACAGCTCTGAAGCTTTTTCATTAGTCCTTTGTTGCCCATACATAACTTTCTGGTTACTGGATTTATAAATCCCACCTCTAGGAAGCAGTGGCTATGATTGGTTCTTCAAATCCTGCTCAGCCAATCAATGCAGCGCTGGATGAACCAATGCGATGGCTGTTGATTGGTTCTTCCCCCGCTGCTCAGCCATTTAACAGCCATCACGTTGTAGAGGCAGGATTTATGAAATGGCAGAGCTGCAGACAATCGCAGCCATTGCATTGGTTCATCCAGTGCTGCATTGATTGGCTAAGTAGCAGTCGAAGAACCAATCACAACGATCACTTCCTGGAGGTGGAAATTATGAATCCCGTAACCAGGAAGTGATGTTCTATGAGCAGCTGAGGACTGTGGGAACCACGCTGAACCTCTGGAGAGCAGCAGGAGGGACCTAAACCAAGTCCGCTGGTAATGTGTTCTTTTTTTTTAATGTAATGTAACTACGTCTTATTTTTGGAGTAGGTCTTATTTTTGGGGAAACAAGGTATCATAAAAATGCCAAAATTGTAACATTTCTGTTTTTTTATTTCACTAAACTTAAATTTTTTTTAAAGATTTATAGTCGGTTATATAGTACATTAAGTAGTTCCATTGAAAAATACAACTGGCCCAGCAAATATCAAGCCTGATGACAGCTACATTGATAGATAAATCAAAGAGTTATGATTTCTTGAAAGTGGGGAGGAAAAACGAAAAGGAAAATGGAAAAGAGGGCCGCATCCTTAAGGAATTAAAAATAGAAGTACTTTACAAATTCTCTTCTACTTTTAGCAGCAAGTCAGTGATTTACCTGTATAACAGCACTGCATAAATATTACATATTAATTAATACTAATTAGAATATATTACCTTGGTGACTGATTCTTGCTTTTCACAATTTCTTCTACCTTAAGTATAATTTAACCAAACTACTGGTCGTCGGATTATTTAGAATCTGCAAACAGTTCGATCTTGTTCCTAAAATATATTCACCAGGGAGAATCATTTCTACCAAGTAAAAGCACATTCTTTAGATAGACTAAATTATCCTGCAGCTCACAAGATGGGAATGGAAAGGCATACTTGACCTCTGACTTCCTCCCAACAACAACTGTGAAATAAAACTTATCCAAGACCATTATTCTTATCACAAGTCTTATATATATTCCAAAGACCCACCCGGGTACATCCTGCAACTTTGCTGCTTTCTGAATTCATCTTTATGAAACTGCTAGTACACATGTCAGCATAAGAAAAAATATAAAGTATGTCATATCATCAGCACTGTGTGTAGAATATTCATTTAGAAAGAAATAGAAGTGAAAGAAAATCACAAGGACATATATCCCTGTGACCTCACAGATATGCATTGTAGTGCAGAATTATTGTTGTCATTGGTTATTTTTATTTAATGTAATAATACGCTATTGTATTTAAGGGCAACATATAATAATTACGAATCTGACTGATTTATATAACAGCCGCTAAGAAATAATGCACCTTATATTTAAGAATTTGCCACATTCATGACCTGGTCCTCACCAATGACTGACAGCCACTAATATATGTGTCAAATGCAGGTGGACAAGTGACAATAATAGTGCTTGTAATTAATTCTTTCTTTACTGTAAATTATTCAGCAACAACTACAGGGGTACAACTTGGACCACATTGCAGAGCTGAACATCTGATAATCATCCACTTGGGTAATGCAAAGTGTTTTGATTTTGTTGGATCAATAATCATATACATCAGGTGACTTTGGGAATACTCTTCACTTTGTCTCTGCTATGGTGCTGAACTCATTCTGGTGCTGGTTACTGATAAGTAGAGATGGGTGAACAGAATCTGTACAACTCAAATTGCAGTCAAAATTTGCTTAAAGCTCAGTTCGTCGATGGCCTAAACACCAGGCAGTTTATTTCTGCTGAGCCAGAAGTTCATAAAACCTCGAAAACAAATATTGAACACTGTCTAAGAGCTCTGAAATGATTGTGGTGGTGGTGGTTCTTTAATGGTTGTAGCTTAGTGGTTAGCAGTGTTGCCTTGTAGCACTGGAGTCCTAGGTTCAAATCTAGATCAGGACAACATCTGCATGGAGTTTGTTCTCTTCATGTTTCCCCTTCTTGTTCTCCTCTTCCAGAGAAGGAAGAGGCATAGTGGCTCAGTGATTAGCAATGTTACTAGAGATGAGCGAGCACCAAAATGCTCGGGTGCTCGTTACTCGAGACGAATTTTCCGCGATGCTCGAGGGTTCGTTTCGAGTAACGAGCCCCATTGAAGTCAATGGGCGACTCGAGCACTTTTGTATACCGCCGATGTTCGCTAAGGTTTTCATTTGTGAAAATCGGGGCAATTCAAGAAAGTGATGGAAACGACACAGCAACGGATAGGGCAGGCGAGGGGCTACATGTTGGGCTGCATCTCAAGTTCACAGGTCCCACTATTAAGCCACAATAGCGGCAAGAGTGGGCCCCCACCCCCAACAACTTTTACTTCTGAAAAGCCCTCATTAGCATTGGATACCTTAGCTAAGCACCACACTACCTGCAACAAAGCACAATCACTGCCTGCATGACACTCCGCTGCCACTTCTCCTGGGTTACATGCTGCCCAACACCCCCCCCCCCCCGCATGACCCAGTGTCCACAGCGCACACCAAAGTGTCCCTGCGCAGCCTTCAGCTGCCCTCATGCCACGCCAAACTCATGTCTATTTATAAGTGCGTCTGCCAGAGGAACCGCAGGCACACACTGCAGAGGGTTGGCACGGCAAGGCAGCGACCCTCTTTAAAAGGGGCGGGGCGATAGTCCACAATGCTGTACAGAAGCAATGAGAAATCCAATCCTGTGCCACCTCCATCTGGAGCTGCACACGTGGGCATAGCAATGGGGAACCTATGTGCCACACACTATTCATTCTGTCAAGGTGTCTGCATGCCCCAGTCAGACCGCGGTTTTTTTATAAATAGTCACAGGTAGGTACAACTCTGCAATGGGAATTCCGTGTGCACCCACAGCATGGGTGGCTCCCTGGAACCCACCGGCTGTACATAACAATATCCCATTGCATTGCCCATCACAGCTAAGGTAGTAATGTCATGTTTAATGCAGGTGGGCTTCGGCCCACACTGCATGCCCCAGTCAGACTGGGGTTCTTTAGAAGTGGAAACAGATGCATTTACAACTCCCTGTGGACCCACAGCATGGGTGGCTCCCTGGAACCCACCAGCGGTACATAAAAATATCCCATTGCATTGCCCATCACAGCTGAGGTAGTAATGTCATGTTTAATGCAGGTGGGCTTTGGCCCACACTGCATGCCCCAGTCAGACTGGGGTTCTTTAGAAGTGGAAACAGATGCATTTACAACTCCCTGTGGACCCACAGCATGGGTGGGTGCCTGGAAGCCACCGGCGGTACATAACAATATCCCATTGCATTGCCCATCACAGCTGAGGTAGTAATGTCATGTTTAATGCAGGTGGGCTTCGGCCCACACTGCATGCCCCAGTCAGACTGGGGTTCTTTAGAAGTGGAAACAGATGCATTTA
The DNA here is from genome assembly GCF_035609145.1 of Eleutherodactylus coqui. Taxonomy (NCBI): domain Eukaryota; kingdom Metazoa; phylum Chordata; class Amphibia; order Anura; family Eleutherodactylidae; genus Eleutherodactylus; species Eleutherodactylus coqui. The sequence goes on along the minus strand of NC_089837.1, from coordinate 212,721,685 downwards.
CAACTCCCTGTGGACCCACAGCATGGGTGGCTCCCTGGAACCCACCGGCGGTACATAAAAATATCCCATTGCATTGCCCATCACAGCTGAGGTAGTAATGTCATGTTTAATGCAGGTGGGCTTCGGCCCACACTGCATGCCCCAGTCAGACTGGGGTTCTTTAGAAGTGGAAACAGATGCATTTACAACACCCTGTGGAACCACAGCATGGGTGGGTGCCAGGAAGCCATCGGCGGTACATAAAAATATCCCATTGCATTGCCCAACACAGCTGATTAGAGATGAGCGAGCACCAAAATGCTCGGGTGCTCGTTACTCGAGTCGAACTTTCAGTGATGCTCGAGAGTTCGTTTCGAGTAACGAACCCCATTGAAGTCAATGGGTGACTCGAGCATTTTTGTATATCGCCGATGCTCGCTAAGGTTTTCATTTGTGAAAATCTGCAAAACACAAGAAAGTGATGGAAACGACACAGAAACGAATAGGGCAGGCGAGGAGCTACATTTTGGGCTGCATCTCAAGTTCCCAGGTCCTACTATTAAGCCACAATAGCGGCAAGAGTGAGACCCCCCCCCACTGTCAGCGTAAAGATCGTTCTCCTCTGCCACAGCTGTAACAGCTGTGCAGAGAAGAACGATGTTAGCCCATTGAATTCAATGGAGCCGGCAATACAGCCGACTCCATTGAAAGCAATGGGCTGCCGGCGATCGCGGGATGAATTGTCGGGAAGGGGTTAAATATATAAGCCCTTCCCTGCAATTCATCCAGAAATGTGTAAAAATAAAAAATATATATATACTTACCTGGTCCCGGCAGACGGAGTTCAGCGCGGCAGGCTGCAGTTCTCCTGAACTGCTCTGAAAAGCTGTGAGTAGTATTCAGCAGCCGGGGATTTAAAATCCCCGCCTGCTGAATGAGATGCCTCTGATTGGTCACAGCCTGACCAATCAGAGGCATCCCTCACTCACACCCATTCATGAATTCATGAATGGGTGAGTGAGGGCTGCCTCTGATTGGCTCAGCGCAGGGACAGCTGAGAGCTGCCCCTGAGCCAATCAGAGGCAGCCCTCACTCACAGTAACAGTAACGAGCATCTCGAGCACCCTAATACTCGAACGAGCATCAAGCTCGGACGAGTATGCTCGCTCATCTCTACAGCTGATGTAACGTCAGCTGTAATGCAGGTGGGCTAAAAATTAATTTGATTACACTGTAGGCGAGGGCCCACAAAAATTGCTGTATCAACAGTACTAATGTACATCAGAAAAATTGGCCATGGCCAACCAAGAGGGCAGGTGAAACCCATTAATCGCTTTGGTTAATGTGGCTTAATTGGTAACTAGGCCAGGAGGCAGCCCAGTTAAAATTAAAATTGGTTGAGGTGAAAGTTTCAACGCTTTAATGAGGATTGAAACGTCTAAAAATTGTTTAGAAAAATTTTATGACTGAACCTTGTGGGCCTAAGAAAAATTGCCCGTTCGGCGTGATTATGTGAGGTTTCAGGAGGAGGAGCAGGAGCAGGAGGAGGAATATCATACACAGATTGATGAAACGAAAAGGTCCCCGTTTTTGATGGTGATACAGAACGATGCTTCCATCCGCGGGTGCAGCCTACGTATTGCTTAGGTATCGCTGCTGTCCGCTGGTGGAGAAGAGAAGTCTGGGGAAATCCAGGCTTTGTTCATCTTGATGAGTGTTAGCCTGTCGGCACTGTCGGTTGACAGGCGGGTACGCTTATCTGTGATGATTCCCCCAGCCGCACTAAACACCCTCTCTGACAAGACGCTAGCCGCAGGACAAGCAAGCACCTCCAGGGCATACAGCGCGAGTTCAGGCCACGTGTCCAGCTTCGACACCCAGTAGTTGTAGGGGGCAGAGGCGTCACGGAGGTCGGTCGTGCGATCGGCTACGTACTCCCTCACTATCCTTTTACAGTGCTCCCGCCGACTCAGCCGTGACTGGGGAGCGGTGACACAGTCTTGCTGGGGAGCCATAAAGCTGTCAAGGGCCTTAAAGAGTGTTGGCCTGCCTGTGCTGTACATGCTGCCTGATCTCCGCGCCTCCCCTGCTACCTGGCCCTCGGAACTGCGCCTTCGGCCACTAGCGCTGTCGTATGGGAATTTTACCATCAGTTTGTCCGCCAGGGTCCTGTGGTATAGCAACACTCTCGAACCCCTTTCCTCTTCGGAGTGGAAAGGTTCTCCTTATACCGTGGGTCGAGCAGTGTGTACACCCAGTAATCCGTAGTGGCCAGAATGCGTGTAACATGAAGTCAGCCATGTGTGCCAGGGTACCTGTACGCAACACATGGCTGTCCTCACTAGGAAGATCACTTTCAGGATCCTCCTCCTCCTCCTCCTCCTCTGGCCATACACGCTGAAAGGATGACAGGCAAGCAGCATGTGTACCCTGAGCAGTGGGCCAAGCTGTCTCTTCCCCCTCCTCCTCCTCCTCATGCTCCTCCTCCTCCTCCTCCTCAACGCGCTGAGATATAGACAGGAGGGTGCTCTGACTATCCAGCGACATACTGTCTTCCCCCGGCTCTGTTTCCGAGTGCAAAGCGTCTGCCTTTATGCTTTGCAGGGAACTTCTCAAGAGGCATAGCAGAGGAATGGTGACGCTAATGATTGCAGCATCGCCGCTCACCACCTGGGTAGACTCCTCAAAGTTTCGAAGGACCTGCCAGATGTCTGCCAACCAGGCCCACTCTTCTGAAAATAATTGAGGAGGCTGACTCCCACTGCGCCGCCCATGTTGGAGTTGGTATTCCACTATAGCGCTACGCTGCTCATAGAGCCTGGCCAACATGTGGAGCGTAGAGTTCCACCGTGTGGGCACGTCGCACAGCAGTCGGTGCACTGGCAGATTAACCCGATGTTGCAGGGTGCGCAGGGTGGCAGCGTCCGTGTGGGACTTGCGGAAATGTGCGCAGAGCCGGCGCACCTTTCCGAGCAGGTCTGACAAGCGTGGGTAGCTTTTCAGAAAGCGCTGAACCACCAAATTAAAGACGTGGGCCAGGCATGGCACGTGCGTGAGGCTGCCGAGCTGCAGAGCTGCCACCAGGTTACGGCCGTTGTCACACACGACCATGCCCGGTTGAAGGCTCAGCGGCGCAAGCCAGCGGTCGGTCTGCTCTGTCAGACCCTGCAGCAGTTCGTGGGCCGTGTGCCTCTTATCTCCTAAGCTGAGTAGTTTCAGCACGGCCTGCTGACGCTTGCCCACCGCTGTGCTGCCACGCCGCGCGACACCGACTGCTGGCGACGTGCTGCTGCTGCTGACACATCTTGATTGCGAGACAGAGGTTGCGTTGGAGGAGGAGGGTGGTTTAGTGGAGGAAGCATACACCGCCGCAGATACCACCACCGAGCTGTGGCCCGCAATTCTGGGGTGGGTAGGACGTGAGCGATCCCAGGCTCTGACTCTGTCCCAGCCTCCACTAAATTCACCCAATGTGCCGTCAGGGAGATATAGTGGCCCTGCCCGCCTGTGCTTGTCCACGTGTCCGTTGTTAAGTGGACCTTGGCAGTAACCGCGTTGGTGAGGGCGCGTACAATGTTGCGGGAGACGTGGTCGTGCAGGGCTGGGACGGCACATCGGGAAAAGTAGTGGCGACTGGGAACTGAGTAGCGCGGGGCTGCCGCCGCCATCATACTTTTGAAGGACTCCGTTTCCACAACCCTATACGGCAGCATCTCCAGGCTGATAAATTTGGCTACGTGCACGTTTAATGCTTGAGCGTGCGGGTGCGTGGCGGCGTACTTGCGCTTGCGCTCAAACACTTGCGCTAGCGACGTCTGGACGGTGCGCTGAGAGACATTGTTGGATGGGGCCGAGGACAGCGGAGGTGAGGGTGTGGGTGCAGGCCAGGAGACGGTAGTGCCTGTGTCCTCAGAGCGGGGTTGGATCTCAGTGGCAGGTTGGGGCACAGGGGGAGAGGCAGCGGTGCAAACCGGAGGCGGTGAACGGCCTTCGTCCCACCTTGTGGGGTGCTTGGCCATCATATGTCTGCGCATGCTGGTGGTGGTGAGGCTGGTGGTGGTGGCTCCCCGGCTGATCTTGGCGCGACAAAGGTTGCCCACCACTGTTCGTCGGTCGTCTGCACTCTCAGTGAAAAACTGCCAGACTTTTGAGCACCTCGGCCTCTGCAGGGTGGCATGGCGCGAGGGGGCGCTTTGGGAAACAGTTGGTGGATTATTCGGTCTGGCCCTGCCTCTACCCCTGGCCACCGCACTGCCTCTTGCAACCTGCCCTGCTGCTGCCCTTGCCTCCCCCTCTGAAGACCTGTCCTCAGTAGGTGTAGCAAACCAGGTGGGGTCAGTCACCTCATTGTCCTGCTGCTCTTCCTCAGAATCCTCGGTGCGTTCCTCCCTCAGACCTAATGCCCTTACTACTACCTCACTGATAGACAACTGTGTCTCATCGTCATCGGCCTCCTCACCCACTGAAAGGTCTTGAGACAGTTGCCGGAAGTCCCCAGCCTCATCCCCCGGACCCCGGGAACTTTGCAATGGTTGGGCATCAGTCACGATAAACTCCTCTGTTGGGAGAGGAACCACGGCTGCCCAATCTGAGCAGGGGCCCGAGAACAGTTCCTGGGAGTCTGCCCGCTCCTCAGAATGTCTCATTTTCATGGAGTGAGGAGGCTGGGAGGAAGGAGGAGCAGCAGCCAGAGGATTCTGAATTGCAGCAGTGGACGGCGCAGAACTCTGGGTGGACGATATGTTGCTGGAAGCACTTTCTGTCATCCACGACAGGACCTGCTCACACTGCTTATTTTCTAATAAAGGTCTACCGCGTGGACCAATTAAATGTGCTATGAATGTGGGGACGCCAGAAACGTGCCTCTCTCCTAATCCCGCAGCAGTCGGCTGCGATACACCTGGATCAGGAGCTCGGCCTGTGACCACACCCGGACTAGGGCCTCCGCGTCCTCGGCCGCGCCCACGTCCTCTAGGCCCACCCCTACCCCTCAGCATGCTGTATTACCAGGAATGCAGAAACACAACACTGTAATTAAATGTGCCGCTTATTGGCCTGTGGTTGGAGGCTGAGTTCGCTTACGGAACGCCAGAAAATAATTTGGCGTAAGCCTGCTGTAACACTTAGCTGGCTGCGTATTTATTTGGAGAACTACTACCCCCAGCAGACACGGACCCAGAACACTGAGCACAGTGACAGGCAGGTCAAATGGATTTTTTTTCAATATTTTTTTCAAAAGGACCACTGCGTATATTCAATCTATAATATATGTCTTCTGTCCCTGCCTACACAATTCTGTCCCTGGACTGTGTCACGGAACTGCAGTGTTGCACTGTTATTAACTGCAACAGACCGGTGATTTCAGAGCCAGGAAATAATGTGGCGCAAGCCTGCTGTAACACTTAGCTGGCTGCGTATGAATTTGGAGAACTACTGCCCCCAGCAGACACGGACCCAGAACACTGAGCACAGTGACAGGCAGGCCAAATAGATTTTTTTTCAATATTTTTTTCAAAAGGACCACTGCGTATATTCAATCTATAATATATGTCTTCTGTCCCTGCCTACACAATTCTGTCCCTGGACTGTGTCACGGAACTGCAGTGTTGCACTGTTATTAACTGCAACAGACCGGTGATTTCAGAGCCAGGAAATAATGTGGCGCAAGCCTGCTGTAACACTTAGCTGGCTGCGTATGAATTTGGAGAACTACTGCCCCCAGCAGACACGGACCCAGAACACTGAGCACAGTGACAGGCAGGCCAAATAGATTTTTTTTCAATATTTTTTTCAAAAGGACCACTGCGTATATTCAATCTATAATATATGTCTTCTGTCCCTGCCTACACAATTCTGTCCCTGGACTGTGTCACGGAACTGCAGTGTTGCACTGTTATTAACTGCAACAGACCGGTGATTTCAGAGCCAGGAAATAATTTGGCGCAAGCCTGCTGTAACACTTAGCTGGCTGCGTATGAATTTGGAGAACTACTGCCCCCAGCAGACACGGACCCAGAACACTGAGCACAGTGACAGGCAGGCCAAATAGATTTTTTTTCAATATTTTTTTCAAAAGGACCACTGCGTATATTCAATCTATAATATATGTCTTCTGGCCCTGCCTACACAATTCTGTCCCTGGAGTATTACTGCAGGGCGCAATGCTCTGCACGGCCGATACACCAAAAAAAAAAAGTGCAACACTGCTAAAGCAGCCTCCACACTACTGCACACGGTTAGATGTGGCCCTAAGAAGGACCGTTGGGGTTCTTGAAGCCTACACTAACTCCTAACGCTCTCCCTGCCTCCACACTTCTGTCCCTGGACTATTACTGTAGGGCGCAATGCTCTGCACGGCCGATATACCAAAAAAAAAAAAAGTGCAACACTGCTAAAAGCAGCCTCCACACTACTGCACACGGTTAGATGTGGCCCTAAGAAGGACCGTTGGGGTTCTTGAAGCCTACACTAACTCCTAACACTCTCCCTATAGCAGCTCCAACACGATACCACTGTCCCTCAGCTATCTCACAACGCATCTGAGGCGAGCCGCGGGAGGGGCCGATTTTTATACTCGGGTGACACCTGATCTCCCCAGCCACTCACTGCAGGGGGGTGGTATAGGGCTTGAACGTCGCAGGGGGAAGTTGTAATGCCTTCCCTGTCTTTCAATTGGCCAGAAAAGCGCGCTAACGTCTCAGAGATGAAAGTGAAAGTAACCCGAACATCACGTGGTGCTCGTTACGAGTAACGAGCATCTCGAACACGCTAATACTCGAACGAGTATCAAGCTCGGACGAGTACGTTCGCTCATCTCTAAATGTTACCTTTCAACATTCGATGCAAATGTTGTCCTTGCTCAGAATTGAACCTAGGACCCCAGCACTGCAAGGAAACGACCAAGCTATTACCATTAAAGAATCACCAGCACAATTTTAGATAGTGTTCAATACTAGTTTTAGGAGCTTTTATGAACTTCTGGTTTGGTTAGAACTAATTCAGATCTAACTAAAGTTTATGATGAAATTCAGCAAACCAGCCAAACAGAACTTTGGAAAAGTTCACTAATCTCTACTGATGAGACCATTGGTATCGGACTGCTCACTGTCTGTGAGTTCTAAAACTACTCTGGGCATTTGTAGCTCCTTTCCTTGTGACACTGCTCTGGTGCTTCTGTCTGAATGCTACAGGGCCCACTTAAGTTGCTAGATCCTGCCACTCATTCTACATACTCTTTCTTCTCTGAACACCAGCCTCTACAAGAACACACTACCAAAAACATCATGTCTAGGCTGTGCTCTTCCCCAGGATGATATTATGTAATTGCAGTGGCACATAGTGACCAAAAGTGTAGCATAGTGGGCATATAGAATTACAATACAAATACAAATAGTGCACCTTCACACATACATACTGCGAATGTATCAAAGGGGCAGAATCAGGCCCCTACATCTGTATACATTAGTGGCCATTGATCAATCATGAGGGGGTGGCGGAGGTACAATGCTCATGAATACTCTAAATTTATTACTATTAGTCTGCAGAATTTTTTCTTCTCAGCTATAATCTAAGTTGTACAATATATTTTGTAATGGTGTACTAGCTTAGAAGACCCATTATATGCTGCTTTGAAGAAAGACAGCTTGTTCTCATGACATATTTGCTTAAAAGTCCTATCTCCAGTTAGGTTATTGCGTTTATTAGGCATACATAATATCAAAAGTAAATACAATTTTTACAGGTAGCAAAAATCATAAACCTCACTTACAAAAATAAAATAATTAACCAACTTAGGCTATGTTCATATCTCCACTGAGAATTCCATTTAGAGCCTCTGGTGCAGAGCACTCGCAAAATCCCAGGCAACATAGAACAGCACACTAAACTATCTTGTCCAGGAATATACCATTGATGAGAATGATAGTCAATGGGGTCCTTCAAGTGCCTTTTGTTTCTGTCATAAGACAGATCCAGCATTCCATTTTCCTGCTCCCACTACAGAACAAGTAAATAGAAAGCCGAACAGAAGTGTGAACTAAAACTTATATGTTAGGAAATCAGATACAGTTCTGAATAAAAAAGATAGTTTAACTAGTCTCATGTGATTTTGACAAATTATTTCTTGTCTTTAAAACTTCAAATTTTTCATGTGCTAGGTTAAATATGTATGATCCATCTTTTTAAACAAACTAATAGCTTCTAAATATCCTTAAGGACTGAGATGCTTTAATGTAATATAATGCTTTAATATTTGATTCAGCCATTCATTGTACTTAATTCTAATACATTTACAGATCTAATTGAACTTGTACTTTAAAATTTATAATAATAAAGGTTCATCAGAATTTTACTACCAAGTTTAATACTTCCAGACATACCTTAGTATTCTTAGATTTCAGACACAGTTAAGCCATCTGTCATTTGTAACTTTTACCCTGCTATCCAATGTGAAACCTTATTATGTCAGGTGTTATACTAATATACACCTCACCTGACCCCTAATGTCTCAGTGACATTCTGTGGCTCAGTCACACTTTACTTTTTATTTGAAGTTTGTAATAAAGCAAAGTGTTACTGTCAGCACACTTAAAATCTTCATTGTTTCAAAGACAATGTAAAATGACAATTTATAAATCATAGTTTTGAAGAACAATAATAAGTTGCTTATAAATATCCTTTGCAGTTCTATAGCTTTCTGATCAATCATTTGCTTAGCATTAGTATTTGAAAAATAGAAATAATATTTATGATTCTAAAACTTTTTTGTCAAATTAGTTCCTGGTATCATAATGCTTTTTCATTTGTTTTTCGACATTCAAATTGGAGTTAAGTTTTTGAAACTCTGAGGCCGGCTTAACGCGGGTGATAAAATCTCGCGAGATTTGTACTTTGTGAGATGCACAGATTTCATACAGATATGAACCCAATCTTTTTGAATGAGGTCATATACATGAACAATGTTTTCCTGCATGGCACCAGGATGCGATGCTGTGTGTGAAACAAATCGCGGCATGTTCTATCTTGTGCATGCTCTCGTATCGCCCATTATTTTTAATGGGGCTGGTGGCAGCATCACACCACATGCTAGGTGCATGCGATGCAATGCGAGGTCTCCCATTGAAAACAATGGGAAGAACTCTGCTATCCTATGTTCAAATGGCGGATACGGCTGTGGAAAATCTGAGTGCAGAATTATCAATACATTTCTCTTTGGAATAGTATGAAGAATTTATAGGACATGTCTTTGCATGCATCCACACAAAAATGCGCAGGAAATTTCACAGGTGGATTTGCCCATCAGAAGGGATAAATCCACATGTGAATTCACTGCAAGAACGGTGGTAGAATAGCCGTGGATTTCTGCCTCGGTTTTACAGGCCGATTCCATGCAAAATCCACCGTGTGAACATACCCTTAGATGATTTAAATAATATTTTTGGTAGTTTATTTTTTCCAAGTAAAATTAATTTAATACCTATCTTAATTGCTTTCAGTGATACTAATTGGGGGGATGTGGGGGGTAAAGGAGAGGTCAGAGACCAGTGTGACCCCAAGGCTGCGGGCATGCTGTCTTGGGGTTATGATGGTGCCTGACACTGGAATGGAGATGTTGAGGGGAGGTCGGTTGAAAGGCAGAAAGACAAGAAGGCTAGTTTTAGAGGTTAAGTTTGAGAAAAAGGGAGGACATAGTGTTAGAGACAGCGGACAGACAGTCGGTGATATTTTGGAGGAATGATTCAGAGATGTCACAGGAGGAGGTGTATAGTTGGGTGTCGTCAGCGTACAGATTGTATGAGAGGCCGAATTTGTTGATTGTTTGTCCAATTGGGGCTGTGTAGATAGAGAAGAGAAGGGGACCAAGGACTGAGCCCTGGGGGACCCCGACAGCTAGAGGAAGCGGAGAGGAGATAGAGCCAGGAAAGGAGAACCTGCAAGAGCGGTCAGAGAGGTAGGAGGAGAACCAGAAGAGAGCAGTGTCCTTTAGGCTAATAGAGCAGAGCATAGTGAGAAGGAGGTCATGGTTGACAGTGTCAAAAGCAGCAGAGAGGTCAAGAAGAATTAGAAGGGAATAGTCGTCTCAAGACTTTGCCGCCTTCAGGTCATTTGATACATTTGTGAGGGTGGTTTTGGTCAAGTGTAGAGGGCAGAAACTGGACTGGAAGGGGCTGAGGAGAGAGTTGTCAGAGAGAAAGCGTGTAAGGTGGGAGTAGACCAAGCGTTCTAGTAATTTCGAGATGAAGGGGAGGTTTGATTTGGGTAAGTAGTTGGCAGCATCGGTCGCGTCAAGGGTTGTTTTTTTAAGCAGAGGGGATATGATGGGGTGTTTGAATGAGGAGGGGAAGGTGCCAGAGGTTAGGGAGGGGTGCAGATGGTGGTGAGGTTGGTAATGACAGCTGGGGAAAGGGACCGGAGAAGGTGAGAGGGAAGAGCGTCACTAGCGTAGGTGGTGGGGTGAGTGGTGGAAAGCATCCTGGAGACTTCTTCCTCTGTCATTGGTTCTAAGACTGAAAGTTAATGGGTGATGGATGCAGTGCTTAGGAGACTGGAATCGAGGCTAGCCGTACAGTTTTCAGAGATTTTTTTTCAGATGTTCACAATTTTTTCTTTGAAATAGGTGTCTAGTTCTCCAGCACTTGGATCCGTCATGGGGGCCTGTTCTTTGGGGCTCAGGAGAGAATGGAAGGTGTTGAAGAGTCGTCTGGGGTTGTAGGATAGTGAGGAGGTAAGGGAGGTGAAATAAACTTGTTTGGTGTGGTGAAGGGCTCGGTTATAAGTTTTCAGCATGAATTTGAAGTGGAGGAAGTCTGCAGGCAGCTTTGATTTTCACCACAATCGTTTGCCGCACCTAGAGCACCACTGGATGAAGCGCATTTGGGATGTGAGCCAAGGTTGCCGTGGTGTGCGGTTGACGGGTCGGGTCACGGGTGGTGCTGCTTCATCCAGGGCACATCTGAGGGTGGTGCTGTAGTGTTCAGCTGTGAGGTTAGGGTAGCAGAGGAGAGAGATAGGGGACAGGCAGGACTGGATGGTTTTGGTGAAATGATGGGTGTGGACGGTCTGGAGGTTCCTAGAGGTGCGATAGATGCGAGGGTCACGGGAGATGCTAGGGTGCCTGATGGAGAAAGAGAGGAGGTTGTGATCCGAGAGTGGAAGGGGGGAGTTAGTGAGCTGGGAGGCAGAGCAGAGGCAGAGGAAGATTAAATCCAGAGTGTTGCTGTCTCTGTGAGTGGGGGAGTCTGAGAGTTGTGGTAGGCCAAGGGAGAAGGTGAGCATTAAAAGCCAGAAGGCAGATGGGGGTCAGGGGTCATTAGTAGGGATATTGAAATCGCCATGGAGGAGGTTTGGGATTTCACAGGATAAGAAGTGGAGGAGCCGGGCGATGAAGTGGTCTAGGAACAGATGGCTGGGACCTGGGGGCCAGTAGATAACTGTGATGTGCAGGAAAAGTGGGCGGAAGAGTCGTAGGGTTTTGGTAGAGAGCAGTATGGGGTGGGCCAGGGTTGGGGGATATGTCCCCCACGGCTAGGAGTAGCAGAGTAGCGAGGGTGAACAGGTGATTGGGGGATTTGTGAGAGTGGCTACAATGTTTCTTGTATGGGAGGATGGGGGGTCTGAGGAAGGTGAAAAGTGCATGGAAGCTGTGCATGGCAGAGGAGGGAGGGGCTGATGTGGATGGAGTGTGATGAAGCTGGGCGGAGGAAGAAAACGTTAAGGCTTGAAAGGAGAATAGTGGTGGAGGTTAGTGCAAAGATAAGGTTTTTTTTTGTTCAGGCTGTGGTTGAATGTGGGATTTACCTGTCTCTTGCTCGGTCGAACTCCATTGTTAAACTTCATCATTCGACTGCATAAGACACTTGTTCCTGGACACATAATGCTGGACACACCATGCGTGCCAGCCACATGTGTGGCAATGAGGTTACCACTAAATTTATAGTTCAAGCTACAAGACTGCAGCTGGGAGTGGCTAGTTGGAATACAAAAGTCAACCAGCTGACCCCATTCTCACAAGATTAATGAACAGGATGGGGGGTTGGGGGTGGAGAGGTTTATTGCTCTCTTTGGATAAACAAAATGTGCCCAGCAATACTAGATGAGACAGGGGTGAGGGGAAAAGCTATTGGGGGAGGTGATAGTTAAAAATGCATGTGGTAACAAATGGAGTCAATTCAATTTGTATGGAGCAATATGCATCATAGGTAATTAAGGGGTTAAGATTTTCCCTTTCTCCTAAATCACCCCCCTTGATAAACAATCTGCACTGAGTTATTCTTTTTGATAGGTCTAAAACTTGTAAAAGTTAATGCAACATAATGTGCTAGAAAAGCATTACATTTTGGCGCATTGTATCACAAGGTCTAGGAGCAATCACATGAGAACATCTGCCCCAATGCTCCTGTAACATTGCCTTAATCCCAGGGTTAATTGTTCTTTTCAGAGTGGTTTTATGTTGTGTAGATATTTAGCATGTTAACTATTTAGATCTTTATCTTATTCAATCATTTGAATTATAGCTGTCTTCTTTGTACTTATTGTAAGTGGTGTAAGATTCGATAACACTTCAAGTTTATGTTTTATGGATTGCCTTGTTCTATGTTGTTTACTTAGGAAAACTACGTCCCAGCTGAATAGCTAGATTCAGAAATTATAGTTCATAAATCTAAGTAGCTTTATCATACCAGTCTACACATTCAAGAACCTACAATGCAAAAGTACACAACTAGATTAATAAAAATGTATTTATTTTTCAGCATGTAAATCACACACATATATATATATATATATATATATATATATATATATATATACACATGTGGATACTAGATGTCATTATTATTCATTTATCCTCCACATTTATATTACATATAATTACTTTAATTTTCTGAGTATAAGAAGCACTTTTTAGCAAGAAAGAATATTCCGAAAGTGCCTGTGTCTAATATACTGAAGTTGTCTATATTGCAGATCCTCCTGAATGCAGCATACCACAGTAATAGAGATAAAAGGTCCTGGTTTGATGGACATTTCTGATGTCGCGATCATGTGACCAGTTAGATATGGGGGAGGAGTCATACTGTTCCAGCATGATAGCACAACAGGAAGCTAAGGTTTTCATTTTTACTGTTATATCCATTTATGCCCTATTCAAATAAGAGGATACGTGCAGTAGGGCTACGTGTGTATGTGTGAAGAATGACAGGGCTGTATTGGAGTGTATAGCATAGCAGGCCTGTGTGTGTAGCAGAGCTGTATACATAAGATGAGGACACACCATGCTTTTGAGTGAGTTCACACACAGCGGAATTGTTGCAGAATTTCAGCTGCGGAATGCACACCAAAATTCCGTGACAAAGTACAATGCACACTCACAGTGGAAGAAACCTGCAGGGGAAAAGTCATGCTGTGGATTTTCAAATCAGATTTCATTCATTACACCAAAATTTACAATGAAGTCATGCACGGTTGTTAGTGCGGATTTACATGCAAAAAACTTTTGCTATGTGTGCATATATATTTATAAGAGTGGACTGTTGGCTGTTATACTCCCCCACACATATCTACACTGGACCACTGACGTTAGTGACATTGAGCCCTCTTTTTCCTCAGACCACCAGCAAAGTTTCAATATGAAATACTTTTTTTCCTATTTTTTGTCGTCTAAATCTGGGGTGGATCTCATAGTCAAGTGACTATTATAGTCTGAAAACTATGGTAATTTCTTTAATCTTCTTGGATATATGTATTATGAATTATCTCATCTGCTTATTATTTGATGCACTGTTTTGCACTAAGCACTTTAGATTATTTATATGATCTCAGGAGGAATGTTATTTTTACTAGATCTTAACCTGATTTCAAGCCATGCTGCTGTAAGTTAATGTTACTTTATGAAACCCCTTGGTGTCTTCCCTGTTTTAAACTTGTACACCAACACTTTAAATGCAATGATTTTATTACCAATGCCTTGGTAAAAAAAAAGAGGCTATTTGGAAACCACTAGTAGTTTTGTAATGTGATCTAACAGTCTTTAAGATCTTTCTGGAGGATTATGGTCATCAGTATTGCAAACTTTTCCAAAAGCCATTGTTAATATTTCTCTAAAAAAAACAAACTCAATTACGTATCTGTATGATGCAGTATACAGCTAAGCTACTATATAGATGAGCTTCAAGAATGATTCTGGCCATCCCTGATACTCTAACCTTGATGTAGATCTAGTCCACAAGCTTTGGCATTATACTAAATAGTTTTGCTTTTCGATAAAAATTGCAGATGTTATTTTCATTGTTTCAAGTTGGCATATTGTTTGATTCAGTAAGCTGGGCTATCCAGTAACAGTAGGGCAAAGATTATAGTCTTTCAGAGCTTGCTTCTGACAAGAGGCATTATTATTTTATGGAAGTCCTCTAATCCACTGTCTATTAAAAATTGTATATACGAGGGGCTGCTGATAAATCTTTGGCTTTGTGTTCTTTTTTTTTCCTATGGTAACGAATGTTACATCACATGAAAGCTTTATGTGTCTAATATATGTTTTCAAAATTTTGTGTTTGTAGCTTATGGCAACAGTGATCTAGGCACGTGGGAAAGCAAAATGGCGGAGTCTAAGGCGATATTCACGGCAAATGAGAGCGGAGAAGTGATAAAATTCTTGTTTCTGCAAGGAAAGTCCGCTAGGTATATTCATGGTGATATGTCGCAGACATTGGGGGATCAATGCCCTTCATATTCTACAGTTAAGAACTGGGTTGCCAAATTTAAAAGGGCCACTTCAGTACCAATGATGAAGAACGTCCTGGACGACTGAGAGAGGTTGTTGTTCCGGAGATCGTCGATGCTGTGCACAACCTCATACTGGAGAATCAGCGAATTTCAGCTAAAGAAAGAGCAGACATCATGGGGATTTCTCATGAACGTGTTTGTGTAATTATCCATGAATATTTGAACATGAAGAAGCTATCTGCAAAGTGGGTCCCCAAATGTTTGACAACAGATCAGAAAAGCATGCGAATAAAAACTTCCTGCTCCATTTGGTAGACCTCTTCGATGCAGAGGTCAGTGGTCACAGACTCTGCACTGCGCCGCCGGATCGGAGCTGCATGCTAGGTGAGTATAGGCAGCGCTCACTGGGATACATCGGGGTTGGAGCAGAAGCTGCAGCCCTGACTCCTGTAAAGCGTCTGGCGCTCGCAATTGCAGGCGCAGCTCCCATTGAAACCAATGGGAGCTGTGCTTGTAATAGCAGGCACAGCTCTTATTGATCTCAATGAGAGCTGCGCCTGCATTTACTATCACGGGCCACTACACAAGGCTTAGAACAGCTGTTTCCATTCCATCCCCGGTGTATGCCGGCGAGTGCTATCCTGTTAACTTCTTTATTAAGCATAGCTCGCAGGTCTTGTGTCTGACATCTGTGCCTTGCAGTATAAGTGTACCTAATCCACTTGGATGAAATTCTTTTTTCAAAAAAGATCTGTGAATATTAGTATTTTTTTTCTTTTCCTCTCTGGCAGGTAGGAAAGGAGGCACTAAGACCAGTATTATTTCGAGCCTCTTTATAATGTTCCTATTAATTGTGGTTTGTTAGCTAAACAGTTTTCAACATTTCAGGACAGTATAAAAGGCTTGAATAACAAGAATCATTGATATTAACAATAACATTAATATTTTCCATTTGTCATGAAACACATTTATTTTAAAGACAGCCTGTAATTCACAACTGAATATAATAAGAATAAGTTGAGTGGAAGTCAGTTTAACAACAAAAATAAACGTACAGTCAAAACAACATAATGGATAATACTTGAAAGGATTATATTTACTACCGCAGCACAAAAAAAAAGGAAATGCTTTTGTCGTTAAAACCTTTAATAAAAGACGTAAATATGGTAAGAGAGTTAATGATAAAATAGTTATACTATTATAATATAATTAACTATCTTATAAAGTGGGTAATATAATGCAACTAATTAATGAATGTTGCCATAAGTTATGTGGTTTCTATGTATTAACTGAACACAATATTGAATTAAATGAATTACAAAGGTACAGTCTTATCAGGAATTATGCAGAAAAGTCTCAACAAATCCTGGGTGCTATAAATCTTCAAGTCAATGACAGCATATAAGGCCACACAAATAGGCTTACATGTAAGCCAGAAGTAAGCTTGCGTAATAAAAACAGATTGCCAAGATTACCAGATACATAAAATATTGTTTGTCACATGAGTCAAGGTCAATATAAATTGCTGTTGCTGACATTCATGACATTTTGCTTTTAATTACATTGAAGATCACACTACAGTGTTTTATTTCTAGGATTCAACAAATACCTTATTGCACACAATTTATGTCTAGAAGGAAGTCAAAGCTTTCTTCTAGACCCAAATCTCTTGAAATTGGCCCTTAAGGAACGAGTTAATAAGGGGGTAGGGAGGTAAAAGAGTTTTGTTTTTTTTTAATTTATGAATTAATGAATTCTGGGCATTTCCGATTGGTGACCTATCCTCATCAATAGTTGATTGATGGGGTTCCACTGCTTAAGATCTCTGCTGATCACCTGATTCTCCAGCTTGCTGTCAGTGCAGCAGGGCCGGACATCCGCATTGGTGGTCAGAGCTGGAAGATAGAAGGCTTCTTTCCCACTGACCACCAAGGAGGATGCTGCACTGGCAGGGGCTTGGAGCAGTAAACCCCAATGGTTGACTGATGATGACCAATCCCTTTAACCAGGCCGACACTAAGTTTAATTGAGAGAGCACTGCATGATCTCTGATCTAGTGAGAAGTGGGATTCATGTGATAGCTTCCATTAAACTTGGGATACATGGCTGTGCTTTCACCCAATGAGGTTGATATTTTCTTGAGAAGATAGTGATAGGTCTGCATAATTTGACAAACAACTAATATAACTAATATACTCATGTCTTGCTGTCTGTGTATGGAGAAGATAGTTTTAGGTATGGATGTATATTTAGCTTTCTGAGGAATTTTAAAACAATATTTTGGACAGAAAGGTAATTTTAAGTGTCCTGCCTAGCTAAAACTCTGTCAAAACAAAGAGAAGAGCAGTATGATCATTTTCCTTATTCCCACATAGCTTTCTACAATGTCACCGTGACAGATGAATATCCCAATATGTAGAACCAATAGATCACCGATGGGAATCACTAATAAATAAAATATAACTTTTAATGTATTTGATTAAAAAATGCGCAATCAAAACAACTAAAATTCGTGCCTCTTTTTTGTAAGGACAGCACTGATCTATTTTTTCTCCTAAAGATTAACTCTTTATGTCCTGATCACACCTTACACCTTGGGAGTAGTACCACTACACTGGAGTCCTTAGACACGGATCATCCAGTGTTTGGTGTGAATTGAAATTTATTGGGTGGTCTCAATTGGGGACACCAAAACACACCACTAAATAAATGTTGGTTGCGTTTGATCAATGAACAATTGTTTGCAGTACAATATAAACTGCAAATCAAACGCCCCAATTGGGTTTCCCAAGTAAGGTGTTGAGTTGTTGGACACTCAATCCGGACATTCAAATGTCTGGGGCTGCGCTCAAGCATATACACATAACGCTGTATTCCCCACTGTAACATAGATGTCCGATATATTGTTCATTTAGTCCATAGCGGACCTGTGGACTGAACTAATCCATACAGGACCAACGGGGTAACTTCGGCAGTAATAAATCCACTCTTTTTTCTTTTATAGTGGATATACTATCCTAAGTGTACCCCATAGAAAGGTGATATACACCGCTTTTTAATACAAGGGCTCTAAATCAATTCACCTGCTGTATATATATATCAGGGGTGGTTTATTCTAAGCCCCTTACTATAGCTCCACTGCATCAATGTTGTCACCAGATACTTGGTAGATTGACTCCTATGATGCAGTTAGAGCTAGTCCCTGTATGGATCAATAGAACCGCTCAGCTCTTGTTCATTTTCATTATTAAAGAACTCTCCCTGATAAGGGTATATTAATAGCCAGCACAGGACCCTGATTATAACGTCCAGCAAGGCTAAAATCCCCTCGAGAGCATGACACTACACTACCGACGCTTTCTGTCACAGCTTCCTACATTGCTGTGTAACTAGTTTTACAGAGGGACTGAACATGTGTAAGGCCAATTTCAGCCTTTTAATATTTTAACTTTTTTAGCCCCTTAGTGATAGGATCCAAATTATTTAAACTATGGAGGAGAGACATTGTAAATGTGAAGAAATTAAACATCACACGCATTTTCAGATATTTCAGTGTGAAATTTTGTAACATGGTGTCACACTATCTAACGTGGAACTTTCCAGTGGTAGGAACATGTTTGCAATATTTTCAGTATGGATGTCATATTGTAACCAGTATGTATGGTCATAACTGAAGGATGTTATAGTAAGTTAAACAGTTTGGAGTTGCAAGCCACATGTGGCTCCAGGGCCTTAGGTTGGCAATCAGTGGTTCAAGGTAATAATAATCTTCAAATAAACTTCTTGTTGCAGCCTAAAAATAACATCTGCGTGCACAAGATAAGATTATTGATTTTGTCAAAACTGTCAATCAAATCAATCAATCAGTCAATCAATCTTCTAATAACTTCTTAATATACTGTATATACTGTATTTTAGCATGACTAGTTTATAATATTTTGACTAGTACCATATAGATGGTAGTTAAAGGTTGTGCTTCAATTACTCATCATTTTCAAGAACTCTCCATGCTGATAATGCATGGAAAAAGTGCTAAAATCTTGGAAATTGTAAGGAATTAACACAGGATGTATTAAAAATTTGTATATCTTTTGTTATGCAATGGTCAACTTTTTTGATGACATAAGTCTGAAGAACCCCGTTTTAAAAATGTGTTTATCTAAATACGCTGACTAAACAACATACTGTTTCTATCTGTAGCCACTAACACTAAATACAGAAATACAATTAAAGGTATCTGCTAAAATAAACACCATACAGCTCACAGTGAATTAAACTTGCAGTTCATTCATGTAACAGATTTACATGAGGATTTATTATATTTAGACAACTGGGAAATGTGTTGATATACTACAGTCAGGAGAAGTAAACAATATAACGAACTAATTAATCTTTTTCTCATGAACCCATATACGCCTAAAAACAAGTCTATATAAAGCGTGCCTTTCATGAATACACATCCTGCAAATGACATTGCTGCAACTACAAGGGGTTAATCTATTTTCACTCACTTAATCTTGCACTCACATTGCAATTTGAGCATAAATCACACCTCAACACTGTCCATACACTCCCAGATACATACTTCTTATTGGAAAATGGTTAAGAAGTATTTAATACACTCACACACTGCTCTCCACCAATCAAAGTATTAACACTATTGAGGCTATAGTTTCAGGACAGAAATGACTAGCCCATTAAAGTTTTAAGCTTTAATACACAGATGTAGTGCTTAGAAAAAATGATAAAAGACGAAATAAAATCGCATACATATACAAGTAAAACCAGTTACAAAATAAAAGGAGAAAACACAGAAGACCGAAAACTTACAGCAAATTCTTAAAATTCTTTGTTTCCAAGACAGTAGGTGAAAGACAAGACACATTTGATAGAAATGTAGATAGACCTACTGGATTGTGGCGCAACCCTCCAAAAAGATTTATTGAAAAACCAGGTAGGTATAAGAACATTTTTTTATTGGATGAAATTAAAAGCCAGTAAAACGTGTTTCAAGGTGAAAGGGTTTTCCTCAGTTTTGCTGCATTAAAGCACTACCATAGGTAATAATAATAGAAAACAAGTATGTAGAATATTCCACATACAAATTGGACAAAACAGTTTATAAATAGTAGTAATAAAATATGGATGAATATAAAAAGATGTCACACAATGGGTACAAAATGTATTAAAATATATGGGGAAAAGGGGACAAAATAAAAATCAATAAATAAAAACAAACAAAAAAAACCCCAATAATATAATGTACACATAAGTAAACGTGTATAGGGGCCGGGGAGGGAACAGAAAGAGGGAAATAAATTAGAAAGAAGGACAAAGGTAATAAAAACCAAAACAAAATAAATTAGGAATTTAAGTAGGATAAAAAATACATTGTACAGACAGCTTAGGTGCAAATTATAACTAAAATAGGTACATTACTCATTAAAAAAGTCCTCCAAAAAACAATATACTAAAAGAATATATTGAACATTAAAATTAATGTCAAGTAGGTGTCATACTGATAGTAATAAATAGTTGTAACATAAAAAGGCAATAAAGTAATATTGAGAATAATAAGGATAATTAAAAACACACAAAGCTACAATGACTAGAAATGTAACACACCAGAGTAAAATTGTATCACAATGTACAGGGAAGATAAGAACAGGACTGATAGCGGAAATGGGAAAAATACCTGCATGTTGGGGGAAGGGAGGGCCGAAGAAACAGAAGGAAATGTGGAGGGAGTAGGGGGGGAAATAGTAACTTACCAACCATAGCTCTAAGAGGAAGCTTGGTCATTCATAGGGACTCAACAAGGAAGATGCCTATGGAAAAAGAGACATGAAGCATAACATAGTGAATGGAAGGTAGGAATTAAGCAGACAGATAAAGAATATGCAGAAATAAACTTACCATTGCTGCAGGGATGCAAGGAGGACTAGGGTCAGGCTGCCAGAGAGTACTAATTATGTACTTGAAAAGCATTGAAGAGGCAGGGTGTGAGGGGGGGGGGGCAGTGGAGAGGCCTGGTTAAGGAAACTAGCTACAGATGGTGGAAGGGGGAGGGAGAAAGATGGGGAGAAAGATGCACCCCCCCATGTATTTAAACTGTAGGAGAACTGGAGTGGGGCATGGTGGCAGAGCTGGAACCAGGACAATAGAGGGGGTTAATGGTCTGAGCTAATGTGTCCTGGGTGGGGCATGAAAGATAGAGGCATGAATGAGAAAAAGACTTGGAAGGGAAAGACAGAGAGAGGATATAGACATGACTAGGAAGAGATATGTGTGAAAGGTAAAACAATGCGTGTAGGGAACTTGAAGCTAAAAAGATTGTTAAGGTAATGAATATGGGGGCTTAATTAGGACTCAGGGACTGGTGGATGGACTGGATATGATGAAAGGAGCGAGGATAAGAGAATGAGTTTTTGTGGCCAGAGCATTGGCAAGCGAAGAAAAAACGGAGGAGTGAAAGGGAGTGGGGGAGATGGGAGAGAGTGGAATGTACACAGGTGTGTATGTACAGGATTAGCTTGCTCCTATTTAAAAAAGGGGGGAGGAACACGAAAAGCAGAAGCTGGATGTGTATGAGGAGTGGGGGGAGGGGATGAGGATAAGGAAAAAACAAGGAGTAGTGGAGGGGAAAGGTTGGGGCTGGAAGGAAGAGGAGAGTGGCTGGTGGAGGATCGAGGGCAAGGAAGATGGGGAGGATGAAGTGGTGGTGGTAGAAGGGGAAAAAGCAAAATGTGGGGTGGATAAAAGGAAGGGTGAAAATAAAGGCCATATATACTGATGTGAATTAGCTGTCGTATATATTCTCTAAAGTCTTGTAAACCCATTGGCATCTGTGTACCAAGCTTAAATTAGTATATTGAATGTATTACTTGCTGTATCAGCTATCTGTTCTATATTGGTTACAGTAAAAACATTAAAATTGCTACTATGGACAAGTGTTAAATATCTAGATACACTGTGATTCAAAAAACTATTGATAACATTAGAATAGTGCTTGTTTGTACGCCATCTTAATGGTTGAAAAATCTAGCTCACATCTTATAAATGGTAGGGGCATTACAAAAGATAAATGACAAAGTTGCATAAGCAGTTTAAAAATGATTTACTTTGGAAAGATTCGCCTATTGTATTGCTCTAGAAAGTAGTCCTCTTGTGAATAATGTTTTGCAACATTTGCATTTATTCTTTTCACATTGGAGGCAATCTTTAATATCTGGGAGTAGTAAATGGCTGTTTTTTTATCTTTTTTCATTTTTTTCTCCACACAAATCTCTGAATATAGATGTTTATTGAGACTCTGCTTGGGACTCAAATGACAATATCTAGTCTACATATAGCTTCCAAAATCCTATCCAGTAATGGCAGCAGAAGCATTCAGGTGCAATAAAACAGGTATTTTCTTTCTTTATTCCATCCTTAGTAAGCACGCAACGTTTCGGCCGTTACAAACAGCCTTTGTCAAGCTTGACAAAGGCTGTTTGTAACGGCCGAAACGTTGCGTGCTTACTAAGGATGGAATAAAGAAAGAAAATACCTGTTTTATGCACCTGAATGCTTCTGCTGCCATTTCTGGATAGGATTTTGGAAACTAAGTGGAAGATTTGGATCCATCTTCTGAACAGCGGTTGTGCAGGGAGAGCCTCCCCTTTGATAAGGGTTTGCTGTGGTGCTGCGGGCGCTTGAGCGTGTGTGTAGTCTACATATAGCACCACGGGGTGGCTCCACCTCATTTTTCACTCCAGTCAAAACACATTTGAGTCTTGGCTGTCCTTTCAAAATGTAAACATCTTTCTATTGTCCTGAACATGTGTTACATTTCCACTCCTTAACTCCGGTTTCAGAACTGCCCATTAGTTCATTAGGTAAATCCCTTGTTTAGAACTGTATTTTTATGTCAATAAGGGGGGAAATACAATTTATATTCAACAGTCAATCTTCCTGTATTCCTCTTATCATAAGGGGAAGTACAATTTGGATAAACAGTGTCCCTCAGCCCTTCCTGCAAAACCTAGGCTTAGGTGATGAATGTGACACTTCTCTTCAAGAGATAATAGCCACCAGAACTTTTTTCTGTAAAAAATGTTCTTGGCCATTTCAAAGAGCTTACAGAATAAAATAAGGTAAAGGATGATTTGCCATGTTTGCCCTTAATTTAGCTATTCCATCAAATAATATAACTAGCTTATATACCCGGCTTCGCCCGAGTTAATTTGGTACTGGTGTTTATCTGATGTTCACACGGAAAATCTTATGAAGTCGTGGTAACTTTAGAGATACTGAGGAAAAAATATGTTCACCATTTTGCATGGTTCTTTGCGTTACCCAGGAAACACCACGTGGAGGTAGCCATGCGAAGTTTCCTTTATATAAAATGACATAAGGAAGTGAGAGAATTAGATTATGTACGTAAAATTTGGACGCAAATTTTTTTGCGCTTAGAATTGAATAATCGAGTTGGGACCCATTAACTTTTCCTACTTATGACATAATCAATGCCCTTGCCAAATTTCAAGTTTCTACGACATCGGAAAGTGAGAGAATTAGATTCCGTACGTAAAATTTGGATGATAATTCTTTTGTGCTTGGAATTGAATAATCGAGTTGGGACCCATTAACTTTTCCCATTTATGACATAATCAATGCCCGTACCAAATTTCAAATTTCTATGACATCAGGAAGTGAGAGAATTAGATTACGTACATGAAATTTGGACGCTAATTCTTTAGCGCTTAGAATTGAATAATCGAGTTTGGACCCATTAACTTTTCCTATTTATGACATAATCAATGCCTGTGCCAAATTTCAAATTTCTATGACATCGGGAAGTGGGAGAATTAGATTCCGTACATAAAATTTGGACGCTAATTCATTTGCGCTTAGAATTGAATAATTGAGTTGGGACCCATTAGCTTTTCCTATTTATGACATAATTTATGCTCGTGCCAAATTTCAAGTTTCTATGACATCAGGAAGTCAGAAAATTAGATTACGTACGTAAAATTTGGACACTAATTCTTTTGCACTTAGAATTGAATAATCAAGTTGGGACCCATTAACTTTTCCTATTTATGACATAATTAATGCCCTTCCAAGTTTCAAGTTTCTATGACATCGGGAAGTGAGAGAATTAGATTCCGTACGTAAAATTTGGACGCTAATTCTTTTGTGCTTAGAATTGAATAATCGAGTTGGGACCCATTAACTTTTCCTATTTTTGACATAATCAATGCTCGTGGCAAATTTCAAGTTTCTTTGACATCGGGAAGTGAGAGAATTAGATTCCGTACATAAAATTTGGACGCTAATTCTTTTGCGCTAGAATTGAACAATCGAGTTGAGACCTCTTTACTTTTCTTTTTTTGGACATAATCAATGCTTGTGCCAAATTTCATGTTTCTATGACATCGGGAAGTTGGAGAATTAGTGGCGAGTGAGTGAGTGAGTCAGTGAGGGCGTTCGTCTTTATATATAGAGATATTGATAGCTGTTATGGGGCAATTCATAATGAAGGCTGTAGGGCCTGGTGGTTCACTAGTAACCTGATACATTACTGTTAGAAACAGGAGAGTAAAAATAAGTTATCCCCCTATGTCTACTTACCTGAGTTCCAATGTTGATTTAATGTGTCTGATGCTTTAGCTATGTAAACCAATCAGAGAAGCCTTTAGTTTTTCAGTGGGCCAAAGGGTAAACCAGAGACTATCTAGACTGACAGGTTTATGTGTAATTTACTAGAGACTTGTGTAAATTTTACCATAAATGTATGGCAGGTCAGACCTGATGTATATTTCTCTGAAGCCGCATGGAGGTGTTGGGAATGTGGCTAATATATGAATGAGCGTGAGCCTCTTCATGCATTAGGGGATTTGTGCCCTGGTGGAAATTATACTAAGACCAGCGTTAATAAATTTTATGTTTTCCTGTCTCTATACTTAAATAAACATAAATAATGAGTGCATGTACAGAAATTGAAGTAATGACTATTGTCCCTACAGTACAAATGATGTTTCTGTATACGATCATCAACAGATATAACAAAACATTTCGAATTATTACATTGTATTTGAGCCAGCACAGATTTTACTTTTATTTAATCTGTGTTTCCATTGAAATTCATGTTCATTTGAGAGGTTTCAATACTGTCAATGAAACTTGATCCTCTTATTATTCCACTTTCAACTTATGTGAGTACTTATGTTTACATGCTATTGTAGTTATGAGTCTCCAGTGAGTGTTTATAGAGTTCATCATTAGTAAAGGCTGCAAAACAGAATTTCACAAAGCTAATGACCCTTGACACAAAAGGCTGGGGTAGACTCCACATACTGCATAAAATTGGCCAACTTCTAAAGAAATTAAAAATCAGTGCACAAATTTGGTTTGCCTCAGAGGTCTTTTCCATTCACTGATTTAATTACTCTTGACATCTCACTACTTCCTGTTGCTTAACGTTATTCTAAATTAATCTAAGTTACTTGCATTTCATTTTGAATATTTTGTATTTCGTATTCTGCTGCAATCGTTAAGTTGCTTTTAATTGCTATATATTTCATAGATTTTAGCAGACTTGTCGCCATGTTTTGAGAAGTAGTTTCTCAATACAAAAGATTGTAAAGAAAAAAGAATTTTTAAGTGCTTGAATAACAGATTTTTTCTTAACATTTTGCAAATGCTGCAATGACTAGAAAAGTATATAATTAGTCAATAAAATATTTGTAAGAATATCTTTTATTTAGACATTTAGTTTATATGTGCAGTAAATTGATTTCATTATTCTGTTTGATGTACTACATTTTGTATTTAAGGGCTCTTCTAGGATTTTAAACTAGGTTTTAATATGGCTAAAAGTAGACAACAAATCAAAAGTAATATACAACACTGGAGAATAAAAATGTTTTTTATATAGTGCTTGGAATTTTAGACCTTATTCTGGGTATTTTTGTGCCATTAATTCTGAAAATACCATCCATTTTGTTCTAGGAGCTCTGGTTTTTGAGATATTCCTGATGTCCTAATCTATTTTTGTTATATTTACTTTATTTTCCAACTGGCATTTGCTTACTATTAGTACATATGATACATATTGCCACCACTGCACATCAAACTTGCTTGATGAAACAATTTGTAAAGACATTGAAGAGAAATGGAACATGCTTTGGCTACAAATGTAAAAAAATTCCTGTGATGAACATGGAGAAGCTAAAAGCAGGTAAATTCGATGGCCCACAAATCCGAGAACTCATGAAAGACCAGCGTTTTAGTGGACAACTTTGAGGCGCATGCTTTGTCATTGTTTTCTATAGTTGTAAAGTATTTTCTTTGGAACTATAAGGCCACAAACTAAGGTGAACTTGTGGACAATATGCTCACTTCTGTTTCGGAACACTTGGTCCTTACATGAGCATCAAATTGCAGGACCTGTACAGTCATCTTGGATTGATTTCCAGATTGTCTTAGTGATGTAAGGGATGAATAGGGTGAACCATTTCACCAAGAAATAAGGACCGTGGAAGAATAGTACTGCAGATGATGGAATTCGCATTTAATGGCAGACTACTGTTGAAACATCCAACTTGAATGTCAAGGAATATCTCATCGCCGGAAATCGCAAAAATTAACTTTCATCGACATGTATCAATGAAGAAACTTTAGTTTTATTTCTGTTTTTGGCTTAGGATTTATCTTTGAGTGGCATTTGAGTGGCAGTCATTGCATGTATAATACAATATGTGTACATGTATACATTTCTATGTACGTATGTCATACATTATGGAGAAAATGTGATGTCATTTTCACAATCTATGACCCCAAAATATCCCAAAAAGGTTTTAACATCTCAGTCACCAAAAATTGTGTTCCCCAGTGCAATCCATGGAGCTGAAATCGGCTACTATACTTCTGACACTTTCGCCTCTGACATCGGGGATGGATGCGTAAGTATAATAGCCACTTCAGTTCCCATTGATTTCAATGAGAGTGAAGCCAGCTAGGATACTTCCACTATCGCTGCCTGGTGCACTAATAGGATAATCATCAGGGATCCCAAGTGGCAGATCCACGGTGATTAACTATCGATGACGTTATCTTGAGAATAGTCCACGTGTGTATATATGTACATATATATATATAAAGATGTCCGCATCTTTGTACAGTATATTTTGCTAGGGCAGAAACACATATACAGTAATGCAACATTTCTGTTCCTAGAACCCTTTAACAAGCATAACATATATCCCAAAACAGATATTTTAGAAGTTTTCCCCACCAACATCAATAAGTGAACACCAATTAATTATCAGAACATCCAACACAATTAGGCAACAGCTGATGCATAGCCTAGCAATGTTTATATAACATGATTGATATAAAAACTCACCAATCACCAATATGCTATGGTGCCCACACACCTGCAATAACTGATTATTCGGCCGACAGCTTGTCCTGGTATTTGTGTATTTAGGGAGGTAGTGCACAGTCAGACAGCTCTGGTGCCAATTTATCTTCCAGGGAACAAAAGGTCAGGTGTTAAAATACAACAAATGTATATTTAGTTGAAATACAAAATAATCGGGGAAGTGGTCAAGTGGCTCCCAGACATATTAAATAGTTCTCTGCCCCCCCACACTGCCACTGGAAATAATGTGTTTCGGGCCTTAAAGTGAACTAAAGCTCTCAACATTTTTTCTAAAGCAGCACAGATCTCTAGTATATACAGATTTGCTGCTGTTTGCATCCACTTTGAGCTCTATCAATTCAGTTTTCCATATAGATTTTACTGCTTTTCTGCTGCCCTTATTTCAGTGGCTCTAAATAAAAAAGGAAACATTTTTTGCAGACTGTCTTGATTAAAAATATCATTTTTTATGTTTAGAGCTCCTGTGCAGGTTTATGTGTCACCATGGTTACAGACTAGAAAGAATGGCTGTGTGGTCTAATCCTGCAGTTGAAATCTCTTTAATCTGTCTCTTGTTCCATGGTAACCTAACAAATGTTGGTAAGCAAAAAGTACAATACATAATCTACTACTATTTTGGTATGTCATTACATGGAAAAAAAGTATGAATTCAGAACTTCATCAGATGCAGTTTATTTGTGTAAATCTGAATATGAACTGTAGAAATAAAACACTATAAATCAAATTATTAACCATTTCACTGCTAAGGCTGTATTTAATATGTTCATGCCTGTTAATGCTTGCTACGGATTTATAAAAGGCTAGCTTTGAGCTTCTTAATATTATACTAAAGCCCAGAATCTCAACTTTCAATTAACACCAGGCTCAATATTCCCGATGCTGTACTCAGAGTGCAGTACTTATTTGAAGTTAGAGAGTATAATGAAAAGTTTTACTTCCTAATTCTCTGTGTGTAGACATTAGACTAAAGTTGATAAAAATTGACGATTTTAACCAAACAATTGTTCATTTAACAATGAATGAACGTTTCAGATGTCCAATGACTGAGAGTCATCATCTGGAAAGGAATTGGCCATGCTTAAAATTTTGGATGAACCTATATGGCCAGTTTGAAAGACTGTGATAGCCAATATGTGCTGAAATGTACTGACTTCTAACTCATGTCTATGTCCACCTTAAGAAGTTAGAGAGGATAAGCTGCGAATTACATCAAGAAAAATTATCACAGCGTTGAACTGTCATCACTCACCCTGTACAGTCCCCATTGACCCCACTTAAAATTTAGGGACTTTTCTTCATATTATCACCACTGTTACCAATCAGGGTCATAGTTAAATGGTGGGTTATTTTTTTGTACTACAGCTGCACACTTAATTACTTAATTAGAACATTTGTTAATACCTTATCCAAATGTTTCCTGGTATGGGGTTGTGCTTCTGGGTTCTGTGCTACTATGGGTTTCCCCTAGTTTGAGTTGCTTTCCCTACTAGAGATGAGCGAGCTTACTCGTCCGAGCTTGATGCTCGTTCGAGTATTAGGGTGCTCGAGATGCTCGTTACTCGAGACGAGCACCACGCGGTACTCGTCTCGATTAAACGAGCACTGACCATTGAATTCAATGGAGCCGGCAATACAGCCGGCTCCATTGAAAGCAATGGGCTGCCGGCGATCTCAGGATGAATTTTCGGGAAGGGTTTAAAAATATAAGCCCTTACCTGAAAATCATCCTAAAATGTGTAAAAAAAAAAAAAATGTCAGCATAAAGATCGTTCTCCTCTGCCATAGCTGTAACAGCTGTGGCAGAGAAGAACGATGTTAGCCCATTGAATTCAATGGAGCCGGCAATACAGCCGGCTCCATTGAAAGCAATGGGCTGCCGGCAAGCGCGGGATGAATTTTCGGGAAGGGCTTAAAAATATAAGCCCTTACCTGAAAATCATCCTAAAATGTGTAAAAATAAAAAAAAATGTATACTCACCTTTCCGCTGCAGCCGGAGTTCAGCCGCATCTGGCTGGCAGTTCTTCTGAGCTGCTCTGAGTAGTATTCAGCAGCCGGGGATTCATGAATGGGTGAGTGCTGCCTCTGATTGGCTCAGCGCAGGGACCAATCAGGGGCAGCTCTCAGCTGTCAATCAGAGGCAGCACTCACTCACCCATTCATGAATTCATGAATGGGTGTGAGTGAGAGCTGCCTCTGATTGGTGAGGCTGTGACCAATCAGAGGCAGCTCATTCAGCAGGCGAGGATTTTAAATCCCTGGCTGCTGAATACTACTCAGAGCAGTTCAGGAGAACTGCCGGCCAGACGCGGCTGAACTCCGGCTTATATTTTTAAGCCCTTCCCGAAAATTCATCCCGCGCTCGCCGGCAGCCCATTGCTGACAGTGCGGGGGGGCACTCTTGCCCTATTGTGGCTTAATAGTGGGACCTGGGAACTTGAGATGCAGCCCAACATGTAGCCCCTCGCCTGCCCTATCCGTTTCTGTGTCATTCCCATCGCTTTCGTGAATTTCCCAGATTTTCACAAATGCAAACCTTAGCGAGCATCGGCAATATACAAAAATGCTCGAGTCGCCCATTGACTTTAATGGGGTTCGTTACTCGAAACGAACCCTCGAGCTTCGCGGGAAGTTCGACTCGAGTAACGAGCACTCGAGCATTTTGGTGCTCGCTCATCTCTATTCCCTACCTTCCCTGAAGATGGTCTAGACACCTGATCTCATTCACTGCATGTTCTTTGGGCCACTTCCCTTTAATCAAGTGTGGCCTCCCATATATTTGACATCCTATACGTTGTCAGGTGGGTACTATCTGACAACATGTTCCTTTTACATCACACTGGTGTCTGATGCTCTTTTCTCTTGGTGTGTGGACACTTGAACTATCTCCTGTTTTATCTATGCATGCATGAGGTTCTGAGTGGGGTTTCTCTCTGTCTGTGAGGTGAGCAGAATTCAGGTGTGAACAATGACTTGTTCAGTGTATGTCTGAAGGTGTGGACTACAGTTGGTGTGAACTGGGTCCTATTCAGTATATGTGTGAAGGTGTGGACTACACAGGGTGGGAACAATGTCTTGTTCTATGTGGTGTTCCTTTTATGTTGCAGTCACTTGCTATGAATAAGGTTGTGTTCTGTGTATGTCTATAGATCTTGACTATACTTGGTATAAACTGTCCTGTTCAGTGTGTATGCTGTATTTCCTTTGTCTGGTGATTCTGCCTTTTACCATCTAGGGCAGTGATGGTGAACCTTTTAGAGACCGAGTGCCCAAACTGCAACGCAAAACTCACTTATTTATCGCAATGTGCCAACATGTCAGGGAGCGGGGCTTATGATGACGTATGATTTTACCCCAGTAGTTCTAAAAAGGACAGGGCCGCTTCAAAATAGACAGCGTGCAGATTGTTACTGCTTTTTAGATACGGAAATGCTGCAGAGTTTGCCACGGAAATTTCCGCTGAGGACATTCTGCAGTATTTCCACCATGTGTAAACATATCCCAGCGACACCCCACAGCGGACCTAGCTGTAACAGTGACCCCCTAGAGCAGCCCCAGCTGTAACGGTGACTCCCTTGAGCAGCCCCAGTGATAATAAGGACCTCCCACAGCAGCCCCAGCAGTATTAGTGACATCCCACAGCAGCAATAGTGACCTCCCACATTGGCCCCAGTAGTAATAGTGACATCCCACAGCGACCCCCAGTAGTAATAGTGACCCCCCGAAACCCATATACTTACCCCCTCCTCCTTAGCTCGGCACTGCTGCTGGCGCTGATCCCGAATGCACACTGTGACGTCAGTGTGTGCTGCCGGACGCCTCCTCCCCTGCTCTCGCGGAACCAGGTAGGAGACGTCAGGGAAGGGGGGAAGGGGGAGGAGGATCCCTGGTGCGCACTGACATCACAGTGTGCGCCGGGATCAGCGCTGCTGAGTAAATACTGGCAAGGGAGCCGTGGCCCCTGCCGATATTCACTAAAGTGGTGAGCAGCCGACGGCGACGCGTGCTAGGAAGGAGGACTCTGCGTGCCGCCTCTGGCACTCATGCCATAGGTTCGCCACCACTGATCTAGGGCAAGCCAGGCCCCTAGGTTGGGGGTATACTCACCCCAAGTCCCTTTTATCCTCTCCAGCCCTTATTTACGCTGCATTTGTGTAGGTCGTTGTTCCCATGGCCTGCATGGACGTAACAGCTGACATGTGTATCGCAGTGATTCTTCATTTATTGAGTTCTAATAAATATAGTACTGTGCAAAAGTTTCAGGCAGATGTGAAAAAATGTGGCAAAGTAAGAATGCTTTCAAAAGTAGAAGTTTTAATAGTTTCTTTTTTAGCAAATAACAAAATACTAAGTGAATGAACAGAACAGAAATCTAAATGCTGCAATTCCTCCCCAAAAATTACAAGGACCCCAAAAAAGTTGCAAAAGTGAGAGAAAACACAGTTACAAAAAAAATGCAGGAATTGTAGGGCACAAAAAACATGCTATTTTTGCAAAAAAAAGACTGTGTGTAACACAAGTCTAAATCAGATTTAAGTTACGTTTCTCAAAAGTGAAAACATTATCCTAGCAGTAAAAGGGTTAATGAAGGCTGTTTGCAGAACTGTTTCCTATTTTTTATTTTTCATGCATTAAGCCTCTTTCAAACAAGTGTATTTGTATACTTTTGTAATGCTTAATGTGGACAGATTACAGATGAAACTTCATCAGTATGTCATCAATATTTCATCAGCTTTTCATCTGTATTTGCCTTCATTGGTTTAACTTTCTACAATCTATTGGGCAAAAATGGATCCGTTTTTAGCCCAATAGAAAATAATACCAATGAATGAAGAGAAAAATGAAATACTGATGACATACTGATGCATCTGTATTTTAATCCCTCTCCATAGACTTCAATGGGTGTATTGCATACGTAAATTTAATGAAACTAGTGTGCGCTGTGTTTTTTAAATAAGAGCAGGTTTTACATGCTCTTGCAATTAGATTCATATATTTGCATTAAATCTGTATTATGGACCACAAAACAGAGATTAAATGCGGATTTGCAATATACCCATCTAAAAGAGGTCTTAGGCCAGATGTGCACTTCCCGTGTGTGCAAATGCGCCCAGAAGCCCTGGGTGTAACTCACATTGGACAAAGACACACAGACACAGTGCATTGACATGTATTATCATGTTCTATTTCTCATCTGTGATACATCTCTATGCATAGTCCCACAGGCTATAATGGGGCCGTGTGCTGCCCTTGAATTAACATGGGCAGAACACGGCCTCAAATACGCTAGTGTGTCCGAAGCCCCAGGGCTTAGGCCTCATGTCCACGGGGAAAATCAGGCCCGCTATGGATTCTCCATGGAGAATCCGCAGCGGGTCCCTCCTGCCCCGCGGACATGAGCGCTGAAAATAAGAATAAACTTACCTGCAGCGGACCAGGCAGGTCTTCTCTTCTTCACGACTGGATCTTCTTTCTTCAGCCGGCAAATGTACTTGGCACGCAGGCAGCGTGCCGTGCGCATGCGCCGGGCACATCCGCCGGGCCGAAGAAAGAAGATCCGGCCGTGAAGAAGAGAAGACCTGCCTGGTCCACTGCGGGTAAGTTATTCTTATTTTAGGTCTCACACAGATCCGGAAGGCTTCCATAGGCTTCAATAGAAGCCTGCGGGAGCCGTCCCCGCAGGAGACCCGCACGAAAAGGGAGCATGTTACGTTTTTTTTCATGCTCCATTTTTTTTTTAATTCACTTTTATTGACCATCCGCGGGTATTTATCTACCCGCGGGTGGTCAATGCATCCCTATGGGATGCGGATCCGCATGCGGGTGATCCGCTGCGGATTTAAAATCATATTTTGCCCGTGGACATGAGGCCTTAAACCCATGACTGTGCTTGTGGAGCTTATTGCGGCCATAATTTTCACAGCCGCAAAAAGTGACGAAACACAACC
This sequence comes from Eleutherodactylus coqui, assembly GCF_035609145.1. Classification (NCBI taxonomy): domain Eukaryota; kingdom Metazoa; phylum Chordata; class Amphibia; order Anura; family Eleutherodactylidae; genus Eleutherodactylus; species Eleutherodactylus coqui. The sequence continues at coordinate 212,688,609 of NC_089837.1, read as the reverse complement.
GTTGGTTTCAATTTTTACCACGTACAATAGCGCAAATTTTAAACTGTAAAAAAAATCTCTCTCTCTCTCTATATATATTTATTTATTTTTTGACTTGTTCAGGTGCGAATATGCTCTGTAGCGACAAGCATATTTGCGCATGCGCTTGTCTGTTTAAGCCCTTACAACAATTAAAAGTTGGTTGCAGTTTAAATGCACTTTAAATGAATATAAATGATATTTGAAGCAAAGCTGAAAAAAACAATGCTTTGTTAGTAGAGTAAATAACAGCAGGTAAAATGTATTATTAGTAAAAAGTGTAAAGTGTTTAGTAAGCCCTAGGTTTATGTTGATGTTGTAGTATTGACTTTTTAATTTGTTTTTGTGATCTGAATACTCATTATAAATCCTTGTTATTCATTGATTTTGAATTTTTCCCATTTATTTTACTCAACTGTAGACAATAATTTACTTTGCAAGACTCAGGTGGAATAAAATAGGGAGAGTTTAGCCTTACTGAAAATAGAGTAAAGAAATATACATCCCATCCACATTTTACTTAGATGTCTTATCGTAATGTCAGCAGCAAGAAGCCTATAACAAACATTAATTCACCTTTCTATAGAAATTGCCAGGACTTAATTTTGTCTTTTGTATGAAAAAATAATACTGCAGTATAGAAAATGATAAAGGTTTATAGTATCGAGACAGAAATTAAGCTGTTCTTCACATTTATACTTATATACAAGAGCTTTAAACTTACCCATTCATTTTCTTTTATTCTTGAATGCCTTTTCCATTATGACCAATTTACTGCAAGATGAAGTAATTCTCCCAGGAGTCTCACATTTAATAACATGTGGTAAGACTGATAGCTATAAATATACTTTAATTGTTACTGTCTTGTCACAGATATAATGCTAACTTACATGTTAAAATAATTATACAGGTTGAGTTAAAAATCTCCATGCAGGTGTGTTCTATGTTTTCCAGGTCCCTATTAGTGATGCTGGAGGAATAGATTGATAGGATAGTGTTGGCAGGATTGGGGTCAACACGTTACATGGCTCAGACATTTAATGCAATACATGCCATGCAAGTTGTGCATGACTTGCTGTGAAACTGACTCAAAAGTTGAAGAAGACGAGATGTATGGATGGCGCAGCATGATCAGAGTGGTCTACGGCAGCTACAGATAAAGGAATGGCCACCATGGTCCTGGTGGCCTTTGCCAAGAGCCCCAGGAATTGAACTGGATGTGTGTTGCATGAAATCAGTGTGAGTCAAGTGTGGTATGCATCATGCACACCAGCAAGCAACATCCGAACAGGATGCAGCTGCTGCAGCATGTGACAGAGAACAATTCAGACCGCAACATGACACTTTGCGATTGGGCTGTGGCTATGGACACCAACCTCCCTGACTTCCCGAAGGAGATCCTGTTCTCTGATGAGGCCATCTTTTATGTAAGTAGAGAGGTAGTAGAGAGTAGAGTAGTAGAGAAAACGTGGTACTGGATACTGGACTGGCAGGAACCAAAACTAGATTATGCAAAAGTCATATTGTGCTGAGGCATGAACTGTTTGTCCGCCTCTTCATCGATAGCACTCTCAGTGGTGACTAGTACTTGCATGTGTTGCAGGACACAGTAATGTCAAATGTCTTCAATAAAGATGGGATACTGCCACAATTCTTCCAACAGGATGACACCCCACCACAATACACAGTTAAGCGTGTGTCAGTGACTGCAGGAACAATTCCCGGGAGCTTGGATTGGTTGAAGGGGACCCTTGGAGTTGCCACTGAGGTCACCCAACCTGACACTCATCCAGTTCTATCTGGGGCACCTGAAGGCCATAGTTTATTAAGGTAAAATACAGAATGTGGTGTATTATCCAGGCCTGTGAACAGATCACCCCATATGTATTAAACAGTGTGCTTGCAGATGGCTATGTCTTAATGTAGGCAGTGCACACATCAAACACACTCTTTAAATTAAATAAATGAGAGCTCGGCTTGCAATTACTAGTGTCAGAGCTAATGGCTTCCATTCCATACCCTTGTTTTTGTTGTGACGCTGACAACAGGCACATGATCAGCTGATTGTCCGAGGTCCTGAGCAGCTTGGCCCCAGCCAATCAGCTATTGCAGACCTATCCTGAGGATAGGTCATCAACAGTATTTTCCTGGAAATCCCCTCTAACAATAATTATTATTTATAGTTCTCATATAGAGTCCAGCCAACTTCTGAACTTATGAGGCTGTGATGAATTATGTCTGAACACTACATTTGGCATTTATTCCAGGTACGCAATTGATGCATCTGATTACCTTATCCATAGGGCCCCATTGACCCAAAAATACACATAAAAGGATCCCTTTGCTACATGTTGATCAGATAAGTGTCAGTTTCCAAGAAAGGCCTCCAATCTCTCTAGAACACCGCAGGACATCAACCGGAGCTCCATGAACTCTTCAGCCATAAAGCTACTTGCCTTTCTCAAAGCACACTGCTTTTGGCTGCACCCAACTTCTTGAGGTTCCAGTGCTTTTCACGGCCCATACCCAATGCCCACACATAACCTTTTCAACAAACCTCTCTTGCTTGCACTCTCCACATCAGCAACTCATACAGCCATTGTAGCAACAACAACCATATCTACATGCCACATAGCCATCTTTCACTTAGTCTTTGTTTCTTTGCTGTCAGCCACATCACTGTTGTACACTTGCTTAAGCCCCCTTTGGCTCATCTCATCAGGCACACTTACACACTGGCCACTTTTACTTTTATCTGCACAGTAGTCGCTGTTCAGACTTTTCACAGAAGCCTTTCTTCTGAGCCTTCCTGAAGAACACTGGCCCACATTCACAGGGATCCCCTACTAAGTGCTGACAGTGGGGGCCCTATTTGTAGATACAGCATATGTCACACTTAGTCTCAATGGTCTCGACCACTTTCTGAGTTTGTAGCTGACCCATGCTCTTCTTGTCAACTGCACCACCAACTAATTTAGGATGGTGTCTGCCAGTACTTAGGCATCTTCCTTGTCCTTCCATAGGCTTTGTCATGTTTGATGGCGCATTAGCAATGTCACTGCTTGTGACATTATGGAGTGAGAGCGTTCCATCAGCTGCCAAAGCAACTGTGTCATTGACAAGGAGCATTGGCTTATCTTCCGGTGCATGCAACAGCCAAATGAATGCTCATTGCCATTGCGTCTCTGGTGGAGAAGTAGGAAGCTCCTTCGTTCTCCTTACATGTAATTCTACAATGACCACACTCATAGATGTGCTCTTCTAAACAAGTTGTTGTGTTTGTCATGCAACTTAAGTTCAGTAAAAAAACTGTTGACCAAAGAAATACAATGATGTCTCCTGTGAGTGTAACACCCTTTTACAAATTTGTCACCAGGTTTATGCTACACATATCTGAATGTAGAATAAAGTAGTGGCAGAGGCCCTGGTTCCAGCTCTGGGTCACTTACGTATGCTCTAATTTTCATGAAGAAAACAACCATTTATTATGACCCAAGCATTGAAACCCTCTCAATGATTTGTGTTCTTCCTTCTCCCCCACCCACTGCTGCTCATTGACAGCTTTTTCCCAATGCACAGTACAGGGAGAAAGCTGTCAATCAAGAACTATGCACTCAGATCCCATTGCAGCTGCTAAACAGTGATTTTATGAAAAGTGAAGCGTCTTCACAATGAAGTGACCCAGAAATCTCTGTCACTATTTTATGCTGTCCTCAGATAGGGCAGCATAAACCTGCTGACAGATTCCTTTTAAACACAAGACATATTAATATGCTCATTAATAAGATACATTTATTTGTCTCCGTTTTCTTATACATTTTTATAAATAAAAATTCTGTTTCTTGGTAAAATTGTAAATTACTTTTCATATATAGAAACAAATCTAGCTAATTAAACAGTGATGACAATTTCTGTATTATCTAAATTGAATAGAAGAGAATAGGGATAGATGAGTGCTGTCACTGTCCTTTTATGGACTCACAAATGTCTTGTATGACGCAGATAAAACCAAGAATTCCACATTTGTTGATTAGAAGCTTGAAAGCATGGCAAACATTAAAGAACAATGCAGGCAACTCAAGCAGGTCACAGATCATATGAGCGCACAGCAAACAGATTACTCTCAGGTCACTGCACATAAAAGTAGGATAAATAAGTATCCTTGTATAGAATAAAAACAAATGATATCTGGTAAATAGACATATGCTTTAGACAGGCATGGCTTGCTTTTGAAAAAGCACAGTGACAAGCCGGAGAAAAGATCTGTTAAACCTCTAAAGGTTTTCTTCACTTGCAAATATCTGACAATGTCTGCTTTTGATAGATATTATGGCTAAAAGGCAGAGATTAAACAAAACAGGGACTAAAACTGAACGTTTACATAATTGCACAATTCACACGTCTTACTCAGTTGGCTGTCAGCTCATTTCATGTTATGTAAAATAAGACACTTGCTGAACACTTCTTAGAACTGTAAGTACAATACAGACAGTACTTGTCTGATTTATAAAAACTGTGTAAAATTAAACTGTCATCCATTAAATTACATGCATGGCATTAACACCCATCTTACTGATGTGGCACAAATAATATTTACCTAATTGGAAAATAGTACCTTTATGAATAATCCTTAAGAAATCAATAACATTAAAGAAAATTTTATTACTCGTATTTCATTATTAAACTAACATAATGGAAAGGACTCTTTATAGAACATTCTGTCTTTAGATTTTTAATTGTCTAGGAAAATAGTATATTAGGCTGAAAAAAGATATATGTCCATCTAGAACAGCGGTTGCCAAACTGTGCTCCGCAGAGTCCTTGGGGCTCCGAGAGCGACAGTCAGGGGCTCCGACCGAGGGGCTCCGTGCCGATGCCACTCATTGCAGTAGTAATTACCGGTAATCACGCTGTGACGCTTATCCCAGTGCACACTCTGACAACAGTGTGCAGCTGGGATCCTCCTCCCCTAAGTCCGCTCCTCCTTGGTTCTGCAGGAGAGGACAAGGGAGGAAGCGGTACGGGCTCACACACTGATGTCGGTGTGCACCCGGGATCAGCGCTAAGTGGGGGAAGATTGGCGTTGACTGCAAGGAGAAGGTAAGTATGTGGGTTGGGGAGTTACTATTACTGTAGGGTTAATATTACTGAAGGAGTTAATATGATTACTGTTGGGTTAATATTACTGAGAGGGTTTTACTACTGGGGCCACTGTGGGGGTCGCTATTATTGTGGAAGCCACTGTAGGGGATGCTATTACTACTGAGGCCAATGTGGGGGTTGATATTACTACTGGGGCCACTGTGAGGGTTGATATTACTACTGGGGCCACTGTGGGGGTGCTATTACTACTTAGGCCACTGTGGGGGTCACTATTACTACTGAGGCGACTGTGGGGGAAACTATTACTAGTGAGGCCACTTTGCACATGGCAGCATATCTTAAGCTGACTTAGGGTATGTTTACAAGTGGCAAATTCCGATGCATTTTCACACCCAAAAGACAGTCAAAATCCGCAGCAAATTTTGACTGGAAATCAACCGCGTATCCGCAGCTGATTTCATACAATGCGGTGCTCCCTCACCTCTGAAGGCTTCCTGCAGTCAGAGTCCCCTGGCTCCCGGTTCCCAGCGACTTAGTCAGGAGCAGCACTGATGGTCTGGTGATGCTCATCAAGTGAGGCCACTACAGCCCCCTGGGTACCAGAAGCCAGGGAGCGCTGACAGCGGGAAGCCTTAGGAGGAAGTGAGGAGAGTGCTACATACCGTAGTATGAAATCAGCTGCGGGTATGTAACTAATTTTCTCTAAAAATCTACACCAATGGTACTCCAGTAGGAAAAAAAAAGACAGGGCATTCCTCATTGTCTATTTTGAAGTGGCCCTGTTCTTTTTAGAATGATGGAGGTAAGAATCATACATCGTGATAAGCCCCACCCCCTGATGTGTTGGCACTTTGCTATAAATAAGTGGGTTTTGGGTTGCAGTTTGGGCACTCGGTCTCTCAAAGGTTTGCCATCACTGGTCTATGTCCCTGATCTACTCACTGATGTAGCAGTGTTCGGACAGGCTCTAGTGAGGACCAGGACCTGTGGTGCATTTCAATGTGGATCAAATGAGCTGGCTCCAGTTATGTGGTCTGCATTGCTCTGCCACCACAGGTCCTGTTTATTCATTTCCTCACTGCACCCTGTTTGGACATTACTGCAGTGGTGAGTAGAACAGGGACCAATGGCGGGGGGTGGCAAGGGGGGACCCTATTACTGCTGGAGCCACAATAGGGGTCACCTATTAAAACTGGGGCCAATATAGGGGACACTATTACTACTGAGACCAATATCATAGAATGATAGAATGGTAGAGTTGGAAGAGACCTCCAGGGTCATCGGGTCCAACCTCCTGCTCAGTGCAGGATTTACTAAGATATTTGTCCAGCCTTTGTTTGAACACTTCCATTGAAGGAGAACTCACCACCTCCTGTGGTAACCTGTTCCACTCATTGATCACCCTCACTGTCAGAAAGTTTTTTCTAATATCTAATTTATGTCTCCTCCCTTTCAGTTTCATCCCATTGCTTCTAGTCTTTCCTTGTGCAAATGCAAATAGGGCTGATCCTTCTGTACTGTGATAACCCTTCAGATATTTGTAGTCAGCTATTAAGTCTCCTCTCAGCCTCCTTTTTTGCAAGATAAACATTCCCAGATTCTTTAACCGTTCTTCGTAGGACATGATTTGCAGACCGCTCACCATCTTGGTAACTTTTCTCTGAACTTGCTCCAGTTTGTCTATGTCTTTTTTAAAGTGGGGTGCCAAGAACTGGACACAATATTCCAGATGAGGTCTGACTAAGGAAGAGTAGAGGGGATAATGATGACCTCATGTGATTTAGACTCTATGCTTCTCTTAATACATGCCAGAATTGTGTTTGCCTTTTTGGCTGCTGCATCACATTGTTGACTCATGTTTAGTCTATGTTCTATTAGTATACCCAAATCTTTTTCACATGTGCTGCTGCTTAGCCCAGTTCTTCCCATTCTATATGTGCTTTCTTCATTGTTCTCTGCCAAGATGTAGGACTTTGCATTTCTACTTGTTAAATACCATTTTGTTAGTCGCTGCCTATTGTGCAAGCTTTTCTAGATCTTTTTGAATACTCTCTCTCTTCCCTAGTGTTAGCTATCCTTCCTAGCTTTGTGTCATCGGCAAATTTGATCAGTTTCCCATCAATTCCCTCCTCCAGATCATAAAAATGTTGAACAATACTGGGCCTAGGACAGAGCCTTGTGGTACCCCACTTGATACATTCTTCCACTTGGATGTGCAGCCATTTATGACCACTCTTTGAGTACAATCACTCAGCCAGTTCTGAATCCACCTAACAGTTGCCTTGTCAATCCCATATTTGGTCATTTTTTTTTAATAAGTATAGTATGAGATACTTTATCAAATGCTTTACTAAGGTCTAGATAAACTATATCCACCACATTTCCCTGATCAACCCAGTCGGTCATACTGTCATAGAAGGAAATTAGATTCATCTGGCATGACTTGTTTGTTACAAACCCATGCTGGTTCTGGTTAATTACTCCATTTTGATCCAAGTACTTGCATATATGCTGTTTAATAATTTGTTCAAAGATCTTTCCCGGTATAGACGTCAGGCTCACAGGCATGCACTTTCTTGGATCCACCTTCTTCCCTTTTTTGAAGATAGGGACAACATTTGCCCTTTTCCAATCTTCTGGGACTTCGCCTGTTCTCCAGGAATTTTCAAAGATTATGACGAGTGGTTCAGCAATTACCTCCGCTGCTTTTTTTTAGTATCTTAGGATGTAATTCATCTGGACCTTGAGACTTGAATTCATTTAAGTTAGCTAAGTGTTCCCTCGCCACCTCTCTGCTTATAGATAGCCTGCATTCTTTTATTCCCCCAATAGCCCAGAGAAGATTAGTTGATGTTCCATCTACATTCTAAGAGAAAACAGATACAAAATAAGAATTTAAAAGTTCAGCCTTATCAACATCATTCTTAACCAATTCACCATTTTCATCTTGTAAGCATCCAATAGCATCTTTGACTTTTCTTTTGCTTTTGGCATACCCCCCAAATCCTTTTTTATTGCTGTTGGATTCTGTTGCAAGCCTCAATTCATTATTAGCTTTAGCTTTTCTGAAACTTGCCTTACAGTTTTTGCAGACCGCATTATATTCTTCTTTAGATATTCCCACCACTTTCCATTTGCTAAACATATTTTGCTTTGTTTTTAACATATGTGCAAGTTCTGTGTTCATCCATCCTAGTCTCTTTAAATCCTTCCTCTTCGTCCTTCTTTTAGGGACTGTTAATAGAGATGAGCGAGCACCAAAATGCTCGGGTGCTCGCTACTCGAGACGAACTTTTCGCGATGCTCAAGGGTTCGTTTCGAGTAACGAACCCCATTGAAGTCAATGGGCGACCCGAGCATTTTTGTATATCGCCGATGCTTGCTAAGGTTTTCGTTTGTGAATATCTGGGCAATTCAAGAAAGTGATGGGAACGACACAGCAACGGATAGGGCAGGCGAGGGGCTACATGTTGGGCTGCATCTCAAGTTCCCAGGTCCCACTATTAAGCCACTTCTGAAAAGCCCTCATTAGCAATGCATAACTTTGCTAAGCACCACACTACCTCCAACAAAGCACAATCACTGCCTGCATGACACTCCGCTGCCACTTCTCCTGGATTACATGCTGACCAACCACCCCCCCCCCCCCACGACCCAGTGTCCACAGCGCACACCAAACTGTCCCTGCCCAGCCTTCAGCTGCCCTCATGCCACGCCACACTCATGTCTATTTATAAGTGCGTCTGCCAGAGGAACCGCAGGCACACACTGCAGAGGGTTGGCATGGCTAGGCAGCGACCCTCTTCAAAAGGGGCGGGGCGATAGTCCACAATGCTGTACAGAAGCAATGAGAAATCCAATCCTGTGCCACCTCCATCTGGAGCTGCACACGTGGGCATAGCAATGGGGAACCTATGTGCCACACACTATTCATTCTGTCAAGGTGTCTGCATGCCCCAGTCAGACCGCGTTTTTTTATAAATAGTCACAGGCAGGTACAACTCCGCAATGGGAATATCGTGTGCACCCACAGCATGGGTGGCTCCCTGGAACCCACCGGCTGTACATAAATGTATCCCATTGCAGTGCCCATCACAGCTGAGGTAATGTCAGATTAAATGCAGGTGGGCTTCGGCCCACACTGCATGTCCCAACCTGACCGGGGTTTTTAATTCATAGACACAGGCAGGTACAACTCCCTATTGTGAAGTCCCTGTGGACCGACAGCATGGGTGGGTGCCAGGAAGCCACCGGCGGTACATAAATATATCCCATTGCATTGCCCATCACAGCTGAGGTAATGTCATGTTTAATGCAGGTGGGCTTCGGCCCACACTGCATGCCCCAGTCAGACTGGGGTTCTTTAGAAGTGCACAGATGCAGTTACAACTCCCTGTGGACCCACGGCATGGGTGGCTCCCTGGAACCCACCGGCGGTACATAAATATATCCCATTGCATTGCCCATCACAGCTGAGGTAATGTCATGTTTAATGCAGGTGGGCTTCGGCCCACACTGCTTGCCCCAGTCAGACTGGGGTTCTTTAGAAGTGGACACATGCAGTTACAACTCCCTGTGGACCCACAGCATGGGTGGCTCCCTGGAACCCACCGGCGGTACATAAATACATCCCATTGCAGTGCCCAACACAGCTGATGTAACGTCAGCTGTAATGCAGGTGGGCTAAAAATTAATTTGATTACACTGTAGGCGAGGGCCCCCAAAAATTGGTGTATCAACAGTACTAATGTACCTCAGAAAAATTGCCCATGCCCAACCAAGAGGGCAGGTGAAACCCATTAATCGCTTTGGTTAATGTGGCTTAATTGGTAACTAGGCCAGGAGGCAGCCCAGTTAAAATAAAAATTGGTTGAGGTGAAAGTTTCAACGCTTTAATCAGCATTGAAACGTATACAAATTGTTTAGAAAAATTATATGACTGAGCCTTGTGGGCCTAAGAAAAATTGCCCGTTCGGTGTGATTATGTGAGGTTTCAGGAGGAGGAGCAGGAGGATGAATATTATACACAGATTGATGAAGCGAAAAGGTCCCCGTTTTTGATGGGGATAGAGAACGATGCTTCCATCCGCGGGTGCAGCCTACGTATTGCTTAGGTATCGCTGCTGTCCGCTGGTGGAGAAGAGAAGTCTGGGGAAATCCAGGCTTTGTTCATCTTGATGAGTGTTAGCCTGTCGGCACTGTCGGTTGACAGGCGGGTATGCTTATCCGTGATGATTCCCCCTGCCACACTAAACACACTCTCTGACAAGACGCTAGCCGCAGGACAAGCAAGCACCTCCAGGGCATACAGCGCGAGTTCAGGCCACGTGTCCAGCTTCGACACCCAGTAGTTGTAGGGGGCAGAGGCGTCACGGAGGACGGTCGTGCGATCGGCTACGTACTCCCTCACCATCCTTTTACAGTGCTCCCGTCGACTCAGCCGTGACTGGGGAGCGGTGACACAGTCTTGCTGGGGAGCCATAAAGCTGTCAAGGGCCTTAAAGAGTGTTGCCCTGCCTGTGCTGTACATGCTGCCTGATCTCCGCGCCTCCCCTGCTACCTGGCCCTCGGAACTGCGCCTTCGGCCAGTAGCGCTGTTGTATGGGAATTTTACCATCAGTTTGTCCGCCAGGGTCCTGTGGTATAGCAACACTCTCGAACCCCTTTCCTCTTCGGGTATGAGAGTGGAAAGGTTCTCCTTATACCGTGGGTCAAGCAGTGTGTACACCCAGTAATCCGTAGTGGCCAGAATGCGTGTAACGCGAGGGTCACGAGAAAGGCATCCTAACATGAAGTCAGCCATGTGTGCCAGGGTACCTGTACGCAACACATGGCTGTCCTCACTAGGAAAATCACTTTCAGGATCCTCCTCCTCCTCCTCCTCAGGCCATACACGCTGAAAGGATGACAGGCCAGCAGCATGTGTACCCTCACCAGTGGGCCAAGCTGTCTCTTCCCCCTCCTCCTCATCTTCCTCCTCCTCCTCCTCACCGCGCTGAGATATAGACAGGAGGGTGCTCTGACTATCCAGCGACATACTGTCTTCCCCCGCCTCTGTTTCCGAGCGCAAAGCGTCTGCCTTTATGCTTTGCAGGGAACTTCTCAAGAGGCATAGCAGAGGAATGGTGACGCTAATGATTGCAGCATCGCCGCTCACCACCTGAGTAGACTCCTCAAACTTTCCAAGGACCTGGCAGATGTCTGCCAACCAGGCCCACTCTTCTGTAAATAATTGAGGAGGCTGACTCCCACTGCGCCGCCCATGTTGGAGTTGGTATTCCACTATAGCTCTACGCTGCTCATAGAGCCTGGCCAACATGTGGAGCGTAGCGTTCCACCGTGTGGGCACGTCGCACAGCAGTCGGTGCACTGGCAGATTAAACCGATGTTGCAGGGTGCGCAGAGTGGCAGCGTCCGTGTGGGACTTGCGGAAATGTGCGCAGAGCCGGCGCACCTTTCCGAGCAGGTCTGACAAGCGTGGGTAGCTTTTCAGAAAGCGCTGAACCACCAAATTAAAGACGTGGGCCAGGAATGGCACGTGCGTGAGGCTGCCGAGCTGCAGAGCCGCCACCAGGTTACGGCCGTTGTCACACACGACCATGCCCGGTTGGAGGCTCAGTGGCGCAAGCCAGCGGTCGGTCTGCTCTGTCAGACCCTGCAGCAGTTCGTGGGCCGTGTGCCTCTTATCTCCTAAGCTGAGTAGTTTCAGCACGGCCTGCTGACGCTTGCCCACCGCTGTGCTGCCACGCCGCGTGACACCGACTGCTGGCGACGTGCTGCTGCTGCTGACACATCTTGATTGCGAGACAGAGGTTGCGTTGGAGGAGGAAGAGGAGGAGGGTGCTTTAGTGGAGGAAGCATACACCGCTGCAGATACCACCACCGAGCTGTGGCCCGCAATTCTGGGGGTGGGTAGGACGTGAACGGTCCCAGGCTCTGACTCTGTCCCAGCCTCCACTAAATTCACCCAATGTGCCGTCAGGGAGATATAGTGGCCCTGCCCGCCTGTGCTTGTCCACGAGTCCGTTGTTAAGTGGACCTTGGCAGTAACCGCGTTGGTGAGGGCGCGTACAATGTTGCGGGAGACGTGGTCGTGCAGGGCTGGGACGGCACATCGGGAAAAGTAGTGGCGACTGGGAACTGAGTAGCGCGGGGCCGCCGCCGCCATCATAATTTTGAAGGACTCCGTTTCCACAACCCTATACGGCAGCATCTCCAGGCTGATAAATTTGGCTACGTGCACGTTTAACGCTTGAGCGTGCGGGTGCGTGGCGGTGTACTTGCGCTTGCGCTCCAACACTTGCGCTAGCGACGGCTGGACGCTGCGCTGACAGACATTGGTGGATGGGGCCGAGGACAGCGGAGGTGAGGGTGTGGGTGCAGGCCAGGAGACGGTAGTGCCTGTGTCCTCAGAGCGGGGTTGAATCTCAGGGGCAGGTTGGGGCACAGGGGGAGAGGCAGTGGTGCAAACCGGAGGCGGTGAACAGCCTTGTCCCACCTTGTGGGGTGCTTGGCCATCATATGTCTGCGCATGCTGGTGGTGGTGAGGCTGGTGGTGGTGGCTCCCCGGCTGATCTTGGCGCGACAAAGGTTGCACACCACTGTTCGTCGGTCGTCTGCACTCTCAGTGAAAAACTGCCAGACCTTTGAGCACCTCGGCCTCTGCAGGGTGGCATGGCGCGAGGGGGCGCTTTGGGAAACAGTTGGTGGATTATTCGGTCTGGCCCTGCCTCTACCCCTGGCCACCGCACTGCCTCTTCCAACCTGCCCTGCTGCTGCCCTTGCCTCCCCCTCTGAAGACCTGTCCTCAGTAGGCGTAGCAAACCAGGTGGGGTCAGTCACCTCATTGTCCTGCTGCTCTTCCTCTGAATCCTCTGTGCGCTCCTCCCTCGGACTTACTGCCCTTACTACTACCTCACTGATAGACAACTGTGTCTCATCGTCATCGGCCTCCTCACCCACTGAAAGGTCTTGAGACAGTTGGCGGAAGTCCCCAGCCTCATCCCCCGGACCCCAGGAACTTTCCAATGGTTGGGCATCAGTCACGATAAACTCCTCTGGTGGGAGAGGAACCACTGCTGCCCAATCTGAGCAGGGGCCCGAGAACAGTTCCTGGGAGTCTGCCCGCTCCTCAGAATGTGTCATTTTCATGGAGTGAGGAGGCTGGGAGGAAGGAGGAGCAGCAGCCAGAGGATTCTGAGTTGCAGCAGTGGACGGCGCAGAACTGTGGGTGGACGATAGGTTGCTGGAAGCACTTTCTGCCATCCACGACAGGACCTGCTCACACTGCTCATTTTCTAATAAAGGTCTACCGCGTGGACCCATTAAATGTGCGATGAATGTGGGGATGCCAGAAACGTGCCTCTCTCCTAATCTCGCAGCAGTCGGCTGCGATGTACCTGGATCAGGAGCTTGGCCTGTGCCCACACCCGGACTAGGGCCTCCGCGTCCTCGGCCGCGCCCACGTCCTCTAGGCCTACCCCTACCCCTCAGCATGCTGTATTACCAGTAATGCAGAAACAGAACGCTGTAATTAAATGTGCCGCTTATTGGCTTGTGGTTGGAGGCTGACTTCGCTTACGGAACGCCAGGAAATAATTTGGCGCAAGCCTGCTGTAACACTTAGCTGGCTGCGTATGATTTTGTAGAACTACTACACCCAGAACACACAGACCCAGAACACTGAGCACAGTGACAGGCAGGCCAAATAGATTTTTTGCCCAATATTTTTTAGAAATGGCCCATTGCCTATATTCAATCAATAATATGTCTTCTGTCCCTGCCTCCACACTTCTGTCCCTGGAGTATTACTGCAGGGCGCAATGCTCTGCACGGCCGATATACCAAAAAAAAAAAAAGTGCAACACTGCAAAAAGCAGCCTCCACAGTACTGCACACGGTTAGATGTGGCCCTAAGAAGGACCGTTGGGGTTCTTGAAGCCTACAATAACTCCTAACACTCTCCCTATAGCAGCTCCAACACGATAGCACTTTCCCTCAGCTATGTCAGAATGCATCTGTGACGAGCCGCGGGAGGGGCCGATTTTTATACTCGGGTGACACCTGATCTCGCCAGCCACTCACAGCAGGGGGGTGGTATAGGGCTTGAACGTCACAGGGGGAAGTTGTAATGCCTTCCCTGTCTTTCAATTGGCCAGAAAAGCACGCTAACGTCTCAGAGATGAAAGTGAAAGTAACCCGAACATCGCGTGGTACTCGTTACGAGTAACAAGCATCTCGAACACGCTAATACTCGAACGAGTATCAAGCTCGGACGAGTACGTTCGCTCATCTCTAACTGTTAACCATTGTGCTTTGAGAATCTCATTTCGCAATATTTCTCAACCTTCTTGGACATTTCTGTCCTTAAGAACATCCAGCCATTGGATTTTTCCTACCCTCTTTCTGAGTTCATTGAAATCTGCCTTTCTGAAATCCAACCTTGAGGTCTGAGTTTTCTCAGGTCTTCCTCCCCTTTTTATCCAAAATTCAAAGAAAGGATGATCACTGCCTCCTATCGTCCCAGCCACCTTTACTTCCTCAACCATTTCCTCCCTGTTGGAAAGAATTAGGTTCAAGATGTTTTCTCTTCCACCCTTTTGGGAGAAAAAGTTGTCAGCAAAAGTGGATAAGAATTAGTTGGATCCATTACTTTTACCCAAGAGAGATTCCCAACAAATATCTGGATAGTTAAAATTTCATGTCATGCTTTTTTGAGAGCTTGGCCATCTGATGTAGAAAGAGTTCATCAATATCTTCTGTTTGTCCAGGTGGCCTATAGTAAATGCCTACAATGGTGTCCTTTCTGTTCTCTTTTTGTAGTCTTACCCAAACAGTTTCTACAAAACTACCATGCTCTGAAGCTTGAATCTCTGTGGAGATTAATGTTTTCCTAGCATACAACGCAATACCACCTCCCCTTTTTTTGGTCTGTTTCTTATAAATAAATTGTATCCTTCAAGCCTTGTATTCCAATCATGTGTATCATTCCAGGAAGTTTCCGTGATGCCTATGACATCAATTTTTTTTTCCTGTGTTAGGAGCTCCAGTTCTCCTTGTTTGTTTCCCATGCTCTGTGCATTTGTGAAAAATATTGAAGTTTGTGATCGGTGTCTCTTGCTCCTCTACTTGCCTTCTGAATTTTTTGTTCTTTCTTTCCACTTCTAATAGCGAAGTTCTCAAATGTATTAATTAGCTGTATATTTTTACCTGGCCTTTCACTTCCCTTCCCATATTGTTCTAGTTTAAAGCTCTCCTAATGAGTGAAGCAAGGCGCCCACCAGGTATGTGCTTACCAGCTTTTGTAAGGTGCGATCCATCCTTGGCAAGCAGTCCATTATATAGTACCTATATAGGTAATTCACTCCATGGTCTAGGAATCCAAATCTTTGCTGACTGAACCATCGACGTAGCCAGTTGTTTACTTCTAAAATCTTGTGGGGTACATAGGGAATGCTATTACTACTGGGGCAAATAAAAGCCAGGCTATTATTACAGAGGCCAATTTAGGAGACGCTATTACTACTAGAGCTACTGTTGGGGTCACCATTACTGCTGAGGCTGGAATAGGGGTCACTATTACTACTTGGGACAATATAGGGGATGCTATTACTACTGAGGCCAATATAGGTGACACTACTGGGGATAATATAGGGGACGCTATTACTACTGGGGTCACTGTGGGGGACACTATTACTACTGAGGCCAATATAGGGGACGCTATTACTACTGGGGCTACCAATATAGAAGGTCACTATTACTACACGGGGAAGATTTGCTGTAGAATTTAAAGTAGTGGTAGCAGCTAAGTGGATGAGATTTTGAAAATCTCATCCACACACTGTGGAAAAAATCTGCACAAAACCTGTGTGAATATTGACATGTGGTGCAGGAATTAATTCTGGAGCATGTTCATTTTAAATATAATGTATATCAATAGCCCATTCAGTGCTCCAGCGTTCCTATTTTTTTTTAAACAGCCCTGTCCTTTTTATAACGACGGAGGTAAAAATCATATGTTGTAATAAGTCAAGCCCCTAACCCCTCCCCTGACCTTTTGTCCCTTTAATCCGCCACTGGACACTAAATGAGATAGTTATACTTAAGATAAGATATACTTAATAAATAAATCTTTTCGTAAAGACACTAAACAAGCTAACATAGATTCTAACTTACAATATAGTGATTTATGGTCTTTAACAGTTTTCTGGAATAAAGCTGCTAAACTTTCGTTGAAAGGGAACTGTGGCTTTAGACGGGCTCCGTAAGACCAGAGAGTCGACAGCCATCAACCACTGCTCAATCAAAGGGGGGTAACAACAGCTGTAACCTTACTTTCATAGAAGATAGTGCAAATTCCTTAGACTTGAGTCCGATATATACTGCACATGATCTTACATCAGAGTTTATGATTAGAGATGAGCGAGCACCAAAATACTCGGGTGCTCGTTACTCGAGATGAACTTTTCGCGATGCTCGAGGGTTCGTTTCGAATAACGAACCCCATTGAAGTCAATGGGCGACCCGAGCATTTTTGTATATCGCCGATGCTCGCTAAGGTTTTCATTTGTGAAAATCTGCAAAACCCAAGAAAGTGATGGAAACGACACAGCAACGGATAGGGCAGGCGAGGGGCTACATGTTGGGCTGCATCTCAAGTTCACAGGTCCCACTATTAAGCCACAATAGCGGCAAGAGTGCCCCCCCCCAACAACTTTTACTTCTGAAAAGCCCTCATTAGCAATGGATACCTTAGCTAAGCACCACACTACCTCCAACAAAGCACAATCACTGCCTGCATGACACTCCGCTGCCACTTCTCCTGGGTTACATGCTGCCCAACCCCCCCCCCCCCCCGCACGACGCAGTGTCCACAGCGCACACCAAAGTGTCCCTGCGCAGCCTTCAGCTGCCCTCATGCCACGCCACACTCATGTCTATTTATAAGTGCGTCTGCCAGAGGAACCGCAGGCACACACTGCAGAGGGTTGGCACGGCTAGGCAGCGACCCTCTTTAAAAGGGGCGGGGCGATAGTCCACAATGCTGTACAGAAGCAATGAGAAATCCAATCCTGTGCCACCTCCATCTGGAGCTGCACATGTGGGCATAGCAATGGGGAACCTATGTGCCACACACTATTCATTCTGTCAAGGTGTCTGCATGCCCCAGTCAGACCACGTTTTTTTATAAATAGTCACAGGCAGGTACAACTCCGCAATGGGAATTCCGTATGCACCCACAGCATGGGTGGCTCCCTGGAACCCACCGGCTGTACATAAATGTATCCCATTGCAGTGCCCTGGACAGCAGAGCTAACGTCAGATGAAATGCAGGTGGGCTTCGGCCCACACTGCATGCCCCAGTCAGACTGGGGTTCTTTAGAAGTGGACACATGCAGTTACAACTCCCTGTGGACCCACAGCATGGGTGGCTCCCTGGAACCCACCGGCGGTACATAAAAATATCCCATTGCATTGCCCATCACAGCTGAGGTAATAATGTCATGTTTAATGCAGGTGGGCTTCGGCCCACACTGCATGCCCCAGTCAGACTGGGGTTCTTTAGAAGTGGACACAGATGCATTTACAACTCCCTGTGGACCCACAGCATGGGTGGGTGCCAGGAAGCCACCGGCGGTACATAACAATATCCCATTGCATTGCCCATCACAGCTGAGTTAGTAATGTCATGTTTAATGCAGGTGGGCTTCGGCCCACACTGCATGCCTCAGTCAGACTGGGGTTCTTTAGAAGTGGAAACAGATGCATTTACAACTCCCTGTGGACCCACAGCATGGGTGGCTCCCTGGAACCCTCCGGCGGTACATAAAAATATCCCATTGCATTGCCCATCACAGCTGAGGTAATAATGTCATGTTTAATGCAGGTGGGCTTCGGCCCACACTGCATACCCCAGTCAGACTGGGGTTCTTTAGAAGTGGAAACAGATGCATTTACAACTCCCTGTGGACCCACAGCATGGGTGGGTGCCAGGAAGCCACCGGCGGTACATAAAAATATCCCATTGCATTGCCCATCACAGCTGAGGTAGTAATGTCATGTTTAATGCAGGTGGGCTTCGGCCCACACTGCATGCCCCAGTCAGACTGGGGTTCTTTAGAAGTGGACACATGCAGTTACAACTCCCTGTGGACCCACGGCATGGGTGGCTCCCTGGAACCCACCGGCTGTACATAAATATATCCCATTGCATTGCCCATCACAGCTGATGTTATGTCAGCTGTAATGCAGGTTGGCCAAAAATTTATTGGATTACACTGTAGGCGATGGCCCACAAAAAGTGGTGTACCAACAGTACTAATGTACCTGAGAAAAATTGCCCATGCCCAACCGAGAGGGTAGGTGAAACCCATTAATGGCTTTGGTTAATGTGGCTTAGTTGGTAACTAGGCCTGGAGGCAGCCCAGTTAAAATAAAAATTGGTTGAGGTGAAAGTTTCAACGCTTTAATGAGCATTGAAATGTCTAAAAATTGTTTAGAAAAATTATATGACTGAGCCTTGTGGGCCTAAGAAAAATTGCACGTTCGGCGTGATTACGTCAGGTTTCAGGAGGAGGAGCAGGAGGAGGAGGATGAATATTATACACAGATTGATGAAGCTAAAAGGTCCCCGTTTTGGATGGAGATAGAGAACGATGCTTCCATCCGCGGGTGCAGCCTACGTATTGCTTAGGTATCGCTGCTGTCCGCTGGTGGAGAAGAGAAGTCTGGTGAAATCCAGGCTTTGTTCATCTTGATGAGCGTAAGCCTGTCGGCCATGTCGGTTGACAGGTGGGTACGCTTATCCGTGATGATTCCCCCAGCCACACTAAACACACTCTCTGACAAGACACGAGCCGCAGGACAAGCAAGCACCTCCAGGGCATACAGCGCGAGCAGGGGGCAGAGGCGTCACCGAGGACGGTGGTGCAATCGTCTACGTACTCCCTCACCATCCTTTTACAGTGCTCCCGCCAACTCAGCCTTGACAGGGGACCGGTAACACAGTCTTGCTGGGGAGCCATAAAGCTGTCAAAGGCCTTAGAGAGTGTTCCCCTGCCTGCGCTGTACATGCTGCCTGATCTCTGCGCCTCCCCTGCTACCTGGGCCGCGGAAATGCGCCTTCCGCTGTCGGATGGGAAGTTTACCATCAGTTTGTCCACCAGCGCCCTGTGGTATAGCATCATTCTCGAACCCCTTTCCTCTTCGGGTATGAGAGTGGAAAGGTTCTCCTTATACCGTGGGTCAAGCAGTGTGTACACCCAGTAATCCGTAGTGGCCAGAATGCGTGTAACGCGAGGGTCACGAGAAAGGCATCCTAACATGAAGTCAGCCATGTGTGCCAGGGTACCTGTACGCAACACATGGCTGTCCTCACTCGGAAGATCACTTTCAGGATCCTCCTCCTCCTACTCCTCCTCTGGCCATACACGCTGAAAGGATGACAGGCAAGCTGCATCTGTACCCTCAGCAGTGGGCCAAGCTGTCTCTTCCCCCTCCTCCTCATGCTCCTCCTCCTCCTCCTCCTCCTCCTCCTCTGGCCATACACGCTGAAAGGATGACAGGCAAGCAGCATCTGTCCCCTCAGCAGTGGGCCAAGCTGTCTCTTCCCCCTCCTCCTCATGCTCCTCCCCCTCCTCCTCAACGCGCTGAGATATAGACATGAGGTTGCTCTGACTATCCAGCGACATACTGTCTTCCCCCGCCTCCGTTTCTGATTCCAAAGCGTCTGCCTTTATGCTTTGCAGGGAACTTCTCAAGAGGCATAGCAGAGGAATGGTGACGCTAATGACTGCAGCATCCCCACTCACCATCTGGGTAGACTCCTCAAATTTTTTAAGGAACTGGCAGATGGCTGCCAACCAGGCCCACTCTTCTGTAAATAATTGAGGAGGCTGACTCCCACTGCGCCGCGCAAGTTGGAGTTGGTATTCCACTATAGCTCTACGCTGCTCATAGAGTCTGGCCAACATGTGGAGCGTAGAGTTCCACTGTGTGGGCACATCGCACAGCAGTCGGTGCACTGGCAGATTAAACCGATGTTGCAGTGTCCGCAGGGTGGCAACGTGCGTGTGGGATTTGCAGAAATGTGCGCAGAGCTGGCGCACCTTTCCGAGCAGGTATGACAAGTGGGGGTAGCTTTTCAGAAAGCGCTGAACCACCAAATTAAAGACATGGGCCAGGCATGGCACGTGCGTGAGGCTGCCGAGCTGCAGAGCCGCCACCAGGTTACGGCCGTTGTCACACACGACCATGCCCGGTTGGAGGCTCAGCGGCGCAAGCCAGCGGTCGGTCTGCTCTGTCAGACCCTGCAGCAGTTCGTGGGCCGTGTGCCTCTTCTCTCCTAAGCTGAGTAGTTTCAGCACGGCCTGCTGACGCTTGCCCACCACTGTGCTGCCACGCCGCGTGACACCGACTGCTGGCGACGTGCTGCTGCTGACACATCTTGATTGCGAGACAGAGGTTGCGTAGGAGGAGGAGGAGGGTGGTTTAGTGGAGGAAGCATACATCCCCGCAGATACCACCACCGAGCTGGGGCACGCAATTCGGGGGGTGGGTAGGACGTGAGCAGTCCCAGGCTCTGACTCGGTCCCAGCCTCCACTAATTTCACCCAATGTGCCGTCAGGGAGATATAGTGGCCCTGCCCGCCTGTGCTTGTCCACGTTTCTGTTGTTAAGTGGACCTTGGCAGTAACCGCGTTGGTGAGGGCGCGTACAATGCGGGAGACGTGGTCGTGCAGGCCTGGGACGGCACATCGGGAAAAGTGGTGGCGACTGGGAACCGAGTAGCGCGGGGCCGCCGCCATCATGCTTTTGAAAGCCTCCGTTTCCACAAGCCTATACGGCAGTATCTCTAGGCTGATCAATTTTGCAATGTGCACGTTTAACGCTTGAGCGTGCGGGTGCGCGGCATCGTACTTGCGCTTGCGCTCAAACTGTGGCGCTAGCGACGTCTGGACGCTACGCTGAGAGACATTGCTGGATGGGGCCGAGGACAGCGGAGGTGAGGGTGTGGGTGCAGGCCAGGAGACGGTACTGCCTGTGTCCTCAGAGGGGGGTTGGATCTCAGTGGCAGGTTGGGGCACAGGGGGAGAGGCAGTGGTGCAAACCGGAGGCAGTGAGCGGGCATCGTTCCACCTTGTGGGGTGCTTGGCCATCATATGCCTGCGCATGCTGGTGGTGGTGCCTCCCCAGCTGATCTTGGCGCGACAAAGGTTGCACACCACTGTTCGTCGGTCGTCAGGCGTCTCTGTGAAAAACTGCCACACCGTAGAGCACCTTGACCTCTGCAGGGTGGCATGGCGCGAGGGGGCACTTTGGGAACCAGTTGGTGGATTATTCGGTCTGGCCCTGCCTCTACCCCTGGCCACCGCACTGGCTCGGCCTGTGCCCACACCCTGACTTGGGCCTCCGCGTCCTCGCCCGCGTCCACGTCCTCTAGGCCTACCCCTACCCCTCAGCATGGTGTATTAGCAGTAGTGCAGAAACAGAACGCTGTAATTAAATGTGCCGCTTATTGGCCTGTGGTTGGAGGCTGACTTCGTTTACGGAACCCCAGGAAATAATTTGGCGCATGCCTGCTGTAACACTTACCTGGCTGCGTATTTATTTGGAGAACTACTACCCCCAGCAGACACGGACCCAGAACACTGAGCACAGTGACAGTCAGGCCAAATAGATTTTTTTCCAATATTTTTTTGAAAAGGACCACTGCGTATATTCAATCTATAATATATGTCTTCTGGCCTTGCCTACACAATTCTGTCCCTGGACTGTGTCACGGAACTGCAGTGTTGCACTGTTATTAACTGCAACAGACCGGTGATTTCAGAGCCAGGAAATAATTTGGCGCAAGCCTGCTGTAACACTTAGCTGGCTGCGTATTTATTTGGAGAACTACTACCCCCAGCAGACACGGACCCAGAACACTGAGCACAGTGACAGGCAGGCCAAATAGATTTTTTTCCAATATTTTTTTTAAAAGGACCACTGCGTATATTCAATCTATAATATATGTCTTCTGGCCCTGCCTACACAATTCTGTCCCTGGACTGTGTCACGGAACTGCAGTGTTGCACTGTTATTAACTGCAACAGACCGGTGATTTCAGAGCCAGGAAATAATTTGGCGCAAGCCTGCTGTAACACTTAGCTGGCTGCGTATTTATTTGGAGAACTACTACCCCCAGCAGACACGGACCCAGAACACTGAGCACAGTGACAGGCAGGCCAAATAGATTTTTTTCCAATATTTTTTTCAAACGGACCACTGCGTATATTCAATCTATAATATATGTCTTCTGGCCCTGCCTACACAATTCTGTCCCTGGACTGTGTCATGGAACTGCAGTGTTGCACTGTTATTAACTGCAACAGACCGGTGATTTCAGAGCCAGGAAATAATTTGGTGCAAGCCTGCTGTAACACTTAGCTGGCTGCGTATTTATTTGGAGAACTACTACCCCCAGCAGACACGGACCCAGAACACTGAGCACAGTGACAGGCAGGCCAAATAGATTTTTTTCCAATATTTTTTTCAAAAGGACCACTGCGTATATTCAATCTATAATATATGTCTTCTGGCCCTGCCTACACAATTCTGTCCCTGGACTGTGTCACGGAACTGCAGTGTTGCACTGTTATTAACTGCAACAGACCGGTGATTTCAGAGCCAGGAAATAATTTGGCGCAAGCCTGCTGTAACACTTAGCTGGCTGCGTATTTATTTGGAGAACTACTACCCCCAGCAGACACGGACCCAGAACACTGAGCACAGTGACAGGCAGGCCAAATAGATTTTTTTCCAATATTTTTTTCAAAAGGACCACTGCGTATATTCAATCTATAATATATGTCTTCTGGCCCTGCCTACACAATTCTGTCCCTGGACTGTGTCACGGAACTGCAGTGTTGCACTGTTATTAACTGCAACAGACCGGTGATTTCAGGGCCAGGAAATAATTTGGCGCAAGCCTGCTGTAACACTTAGCTGGCTGCGTATTTATTTGGAGAACTACTACCCCCAGCAGACACGGACCCAGAACACTGAGCACAGTGACAGGCAGGCCAAATAGATTTTTTTTCAATATTTTTTTCAAAAGGACCACTGCGTATATTCAATCTATAATATATGTCTTCTGGCCCTGCCTACACAATTCTGTCCCTGGACTGTGTCACGGAACTGCAGTGTTGCACTGTTATTAACTGCAACAGACCGGTGATTTCAGAGCCAGGAAATAATTTGGCGCAAGCTGCGTATTTATTTGGAGAACTACTACCCCCAGCAGACACGGACCCAGAACACTGAGCACAGTGACAGGCAGGCCAAATAGATTTTTTTTCAATATTTTTTTCAAAAGGACCACTGCGTATATTCAATCTATAATATATGTCTTCTGGCCCTGCCTACACAATTCTGTCCCTGGAGTATTACTGCAGGGCGCAATGCTCTGCACGGCCGATAGACCAAAAAAAAAAAAAAAGTGCAATACTGCTAAAAGCAGCCTCCACACTACTGCACACGGTTAGATGTGGCCCTAAGAAGGACCGTTGGGGTTCTTGAAGCCTACAATAACTCCTAACGCTCTCCCTGCCTCCACACTTCTGTCCCTGGACTATTACTGCAGGGCACAATGCTCTGCACGGCCGATATACCAAAAAAAAAAAAAAGTGCAACACTGCTAAAAGCAGCCTCCACACTACTGCACACGGTTAGATGTGGCCCTAAGAAGGACCGTTGGGGTTCTTGAAGCCTACACTAACTCCTAACACTCTCCCTACAGCAGCTCCAACACGATACCACTGTCCCTCAGCTATCTCACAACGCATCTGAGGCGAGCCGCGGGAGGGGCCGATCTTTATACTCGGGTGACACCTGATCTCCCCAGCCACTCACTGCAGGGGGGTGGTATAGGGCTTGAATGTCGCAGGGGGAAGTTGTAATGCCTTCCCTATCTTTCTATTGGCCAGAAAAGCGCGCTAACGTCTCAGAGATGAAAGTGAAAGTAACCCGAACATCGCGTGGTACTCGTTACGAGTAACGAGCATCCCGAACACGCTAATACTCGAACGAGTATCAAGCTCGGACGAGTACGTTCGCTCATCTCTATTTATGATGCCTAGTGAAGAAGTACCGAAAGGAAGTAAAAAAGAAACATATTGCGATTCATATTTGGACATTGGATTCACTGAGTTTCCTGATCGACATCCACAGTGTGTGATATGTAACAAAGTTTTGCGCAATAGCTCTAGGTTCCCTGCCAAGCTTAGATGGCATTTCGAAACTTATCCTGAAGTAACATATAAAAGTGCAGACTATTTTTTTTTTTAAAGTGCCGAACTCCATGCAGTTCAGACAACATTTGTATCTCATGTAAAGACAAAGAACGAGAAAGCACTGAAAGCATTGAACTTGGTTAGTCATGACAGGGCTCTTGCTGGTAAACCTTACACCCTTGCTGAAACTGTTATAAAACCACTATTAGTGAAGGTAGTGAAGTGCACAGTGGATGCAAAAATTGCAAACTTAATCTTCAGTGTGCCCTTATCAAATATCACTGTGCGTAATAGAGTCCAGGATCTATCAAACAATGTTAACAAGACCATTATTGCCCATGTCAGTCAAACAAAATTTTGCTTCAAATTGACGAATCCACAGACATTGCTGGATTAGCTGTGTTAGTGATAACTGTGCAGTACGAGTTTTTAGGTTCTTTTCATGAAGATATTCTGTTCTGCAAGCCACTTCCATCCTCTACAAGCAGTAGTGAAATTGTTTCCCTGCTTGATGCCTTCTTCATTGAAAACTTGATACCGTGGGACAATTGTATTGACGTGTGCACAGATGGCACAAAGATCATGGTAGGTCATGTTGCTGGCGTTGTTACAAGAATCAAGAAAGTGTCAAAAAAATGCACAAGTAGTCATTGCGTACTACACAGGCACTTCCTCGCAACGAAAAAAATGCCAGCGTTATTACAACAGATACTAGACAACGCCGTCAAAATAATCAACTTTGTTAAGGCACGACCTTTGCAGTGTAGGCTACTCAAAATACTGTGTGAAGGTATGGCAAGTCATTGTTATTACACACAGAAGTGCAATGGTTGTCATAAGGTAAAGCGTTGTCTTGTTTATTTGAACTTTGAACGGAAGTTTCTTCACTTTTGAATGACCAAAACAGTTTGCTAGCTGTTTTTTTGAATGCTCAGGAATGGTTGTGCAAATTATGTTACTTGGCAGACAGTTTTTTGAAAATGAATGAATTTAGCACATCCATACAAGGTAAACAGAACACAATATTCAATGCTAATGACAAAATTGCCGCATTGAAGAAAAAAATTGCATTTTACATGGAAAGCGTCGAGAATAAGGATCTGACATGCTTATCATTGACTTCAAACTTTTTAGAAGAAAATAGAATAATTATGAATCAATCATTGCCAGCAATAATAAAAGAACACTAACAATTTGCTTCAAAATTTGAATTCATACTTTCCAAGGGACACTCAGAAATCAATTCAAAACAATTTTGAGTGGATTGTAGATCCAAAACCAGCAGGCCTCACTGCGGCAGTATATGAAGTCCTTATAGACATGGTTTCTAAAAGCAAACAACTTCCTGAATTTTGGGCTCCGTTAGGGAAGCATGTTTAAGTTATAAGTTACCTAAAGATATTAAGTTCAAAAGCTAAATTGCTCTTACTGCATTTTGGTACTACGTACCTCTGTGAAATGGCCTTTTTGAGTTGCACGGCTACAAAAACTAAATATCGTGCTCGTTTGGATGCAAAAGACGATATGTGTCTTCACCTGACTTCTGTTACACCGGACATTGACAAACTCTGCCGCAAGAAGCGGGCACATTGTTCACATTAACTTCGGGTGAACATGTAACATTGTAACATTTTTCAAATATCTTAACTAGTTGTTATATCATTTTGTAAAGTTAAATAATAAATGATATTGTCTTGTTATTTTTTACTATTGTTTCTTTTATTAATATATATACCTTATTATTCACACTTCTGTATAGGCAGCGTGTGTAATATGCCTCATAGAACATAGACAGACAAGAACATTTCTAAGGGTTCCATGAGAAAGTTTTGCTTCAAAAAGGGCTTCATGGCTGAAAAAGTTTGATAACCACTGATCTAGAGGAAGGCAAAAAAACTGAAATGAAGTAGAAGCCAATTTTCCTCATTAAAGGAAAAAAAATCCTTTCTAATTTCAAGTCTGGTAATCAGAATAATCCCTGGATCACTGACCCTTCTGAAGTAATTAGTGACTATAGCATGTAATAGTAATATTGTGATACTCAAGAAAGGCTTCCAAATTCCTCTTCAACTCTTTTATCGAATTCGCCAGCACCACGTTCTCAGGCAGAGAGTTCCATAGTCTCACAGCTCTTACAGTAAAGAACCACCTTCTATGTTGGTGTACAAACCTTCTTTCTTCTAGATGTAGAGGATACCCCCTTGTTACAGTCACAGTCCTGAGTATAAATAGATTGTTGGAGAGATCTCTGTATTGTCCCCTTATATATTTATATATATGTATTAGGTCGCCCCTCAGCTGTCTTTTTTCTAAACTAAATAATCCCAATTTTGATAACCTCTCTGGGTATTGTAGTCTGCCCATTCCATTTATTACTTTAGTTGCCCACGTTTGTTCACGCTCAAGCTCTAATATGTCCTTCTTGAGTACCGATGCCCAAAACTGTAAGCAGTATTTCACGTGTGGTCCGACCAGTGACTTGTAAAGAGGAAAAACAATGTTCTTGCCATGTGCCCCATGACCTTAGTTAAGTGCTAAGCTGGACAATGGTCAATGCAGAGTGACCAAAGGAATGCAAAAACTAAACCTGTGTGTTGTTTGTGTGTGTCCAGGTCTAGAAACTTCCAGACAATTTGACATGGATTTAGTATGGCTGCTTTCTGCAGCAACATGAATATGTTTTTGTTCACATGCAGGTACAACTCCGCAATGGGAATTCTGTGTGCACCCACAGCATGGGTGGCTCCCTGGAACCCACCGGCTGTACATAAATGTATCCCATCGCAGTGCCCATCACAGCTAAGGTAACGTCCGATTAAATGCAGGTGGGCTTCGGCCCACACTGCATGCCCCAGTCAGACTGGGGTTCTTTAGAAGTGGACACATGCAGTTACAACTCCCTGTGGACCCACAGCATGGGTGGCTCCCTGGAACCCACCGGTGGTACATAAATATATCCCATTGCAGTGCCCAACACAGCTGATGTAACATCAGCTTTAATGCAGGTGGGCAAAAAATTAATTGGATTACACTGTAGGCGAGGGCCCCAAAAAATTGGTGTACCAACAGTACTAATGTACGTCAGAAAAATTGCCCATGCCCAACCAAGAGGGCAGGTGAAACCCATTAATCGCTTTGGTTAATGTGGCTTAATTTCTAACTACTAGGCCTGGCGGCAGCCCAGTTAAAATAAAAATTGGTTCAGGTGAAAGTTTCAACGCTTTAATGAGCATTGAAACGTATAAAAATTGTTTACAAAAATTATATGACTGAGCCTTGTGGGCCTAAGAAAAATTGCCCGTTCGGCGTGATTACGTCAGGTTTCAGGAGGAGGAGCAGGAGGAGGAGGATGAATATTATACACAGATTGATGAAGCTAAAAGGTCCACGTTTTTGATGGTGATAGAGAACGATGCTTCCATCCGCGGGTGCAGCCTACATATTGTTTAGGTATCGCTGCTGTCCGCTGGTGGAGAAGAGAAGTCTGGGGAAATCCAGGCTTTGTTCATCTTGATGAGTGTAAGCCTGTCGGCACTGTCGGTTGACAGGTGGGTACGCTTATCTGTGATGATTCCCCCAGCCGCACTAAACACCCTCTCTGACAAGACGCTAGCCGCAGGACAAGCAAGCACCTCCAGGGCATACAGCGCGAGTTCAGGCCACGTGTCCAGCTTCGACACCCAGTAGTTGTAGGGGGCAGAGGCTCCCTCACCATCCTTTTACAGTGCTCCCGCCGACTCAGCCTTGACTGGGGAGCCGTGACACAGTCTTGCTGGGGAGCCAGAAAGCTGTCAAAGGCCTTAGAGAGTGTTCCCCTGCCTGTGCTGTACATGCTGCCTGATCTCTGCGCCTCCCCTGCTACCTGGCCCTCGGAACTGCGCCTTCGGCCACTAGCGCTGTCGGATGGGAATTTTACCAGCAGTTTGTCCGCCAGGGTCCTGTAGTATAGCATCACTCTCGAACCCCTTTCCTCTTCGGGTATGAGAGTGGAAAGGTTCTCCTTATACCGTGGGTCGAGCAGTGTGTACACCCAGTAATCTGTAGTGGCCAGAATGCGTGTAACGCGAGGGTCACGAGAAAGGCATCCTAACATGAAGTCAGCCATGTGTGCCAGGGTACCTGTACGCAACACATGGCTGTCCTCACTAGGAAGATCACTTTCTGGATCCTCCTCCTCCTCCTCCTCCTCAGGCCATACACGCTGAAAGGATAACAGGCCAGCAGCATGGGTACCCTCAGCAGTGGGCCAAGCTGTCTCTTCCCCCTCCTCCTCATCCTCCTCATGCTCCTCCTCCTCCTCCTCAACGCGCTGAGATATAGACAGGAGGGTGCTCTGACTATCCAGCGACATACTGCCTTCCCCCGCCTCTGTTTCCGAGCACAAAGCGTCTGCCTTTATGCTTTGCAGGGAACTTCTCAAGAGGCATAGCAGAGGAATGGTGACGCTAATGATAGCAGCATCGCCGCTCACCATCTGGGTAGACTCCTCAAAGTTTCCAAGGACCTGGCAGATGTCTGCCAACCAGGCCCACTCTTCTGTAAAGAATTGAGGAGGCTGACTCCCACTGCACCGCCCATGTTGGAGTTGGTATTCCACTATAGCTCTACGCTGCTCATAGAGCCTGGCCAACATGTGGAGCGTAGAGTTCCACCGTGTGGGCACATCGCACAGCAGTCGGTGCACTGGCAGATGAAACCGATGTTGCAGGGTGCGCAGGGTGGCAGCGTCCTTGTGGGACTTGCGGAAATGTGCGCAGAGCCGGCGCACCTTTCCGAGCAGGTCTGACAAGCGTGGGTAGCTTTTCAGAAAGCGCTGAACCACCAAATTAAAGACGTGGGCCAGGCATGGCATATGCGTGAGGCTGCCGAGCTGCAGAGCCGCCACCAGGTTACGGTCGTTGTCACACACGACCATGCCCGGTTGGAGGCTCAGCGGCGCAAGCCAGCGGTCGGTCTGCTCTGTCAGACCCTGCAGCAGTTCGTGGGCCATGTGCCTCTTATCTCCTAAGCTGAGTAGTTTCAGCACGGCCTGCTGACGCTTGCCCACCGCTGTGCTGCCATGCCACGCGACACCAACTGCTGGCGACGTGCTGCTGCTGACACATCTTGATTGCGAGACAGAGGTTGCGTAGGAGGAGGAGGAGGAGGAGGGTGGTTTAGTGGAGGAAGCATACACCGCCGCAGATACCACCACCGAGCTGGGGCCCGCAATTCTGGTGGTGGGTAGGACGTGAGCTGTCCCAGGCTCTGACTCTGTCCCATCCTCCACTAAATTCACCCAATGTGCCGTCAGGGAGATATAGTGGCCCTGCCCGCCTGTGCTTGTCCACGTGTCCGTTGTTAAGTGGACCTTGCCAGTAACCGCGTTGGTGAGGGCGCGTACAATGTTGCGGGAGACATGGTCGTGCAGGGCTGGGACAGCACATCGGGAAAAGTAGTGGCGACTGGGAACTGAGTAGCGCGGGGCCACCGCCGCCATCATACTTTTGAAAGACTCCGTTTCCACAACCCTATACGGCAGCATCTCCAGGCTGATAAATTTGGCTATGTGCACGTTTAACGCTTGAGCATGCGGGTGCGTGGCGGCGTACTTGCGCTTGCGCTCCAACACTTGTGCTAGCAACGGCTGGACAGTGCGCTGACAGACATTGGTGGATGGGGCCGAGGACAGCGGAGGTGAGGGTGTGGGTGCAGGCCAGGAGACGGTAGTGCCTGTGTCCTGTGAGGGGGGTTGGATCTCAGTGGCAGGTTGGGGCACAGGGGGAGAGGCAGCAGTGCAAACCGGAGGCGGTGAACGGCCTTCGTCCCACCTTGTGGGGTGCTTGGCCATCATATGTCTGCGCATGCTGGTGGTGGTGAGGCTGGTGGTGGTGGCTCCCCGGCTGATCTTGGCACGACAAAGGTTGCACACCACTGTTCGTCGGTCGTCTGCACTCTCAGTGAAAAACTGCCAGACCTTTGAGCACCTCGGCCTCTGCAGGGTGGCATGGCGCGAGGGGGCGCTTTGGGAAACAGTTGGTGGATTATTCGGTCTGGCCCTGCCTCTACCCCTGGACACCGCACTGCCTCTTGCAACCTGCCCTGCTGCTGCACTTGCCTCCCCCTCTGAAGACTTGTCCTCAGTCAGCGTAGCAAACCAGGTGGGGTCAGTCACCTCATCGTCCTGCTGCTCTTTCTCCGAATCCTGTGTGCGCTCCTCCCTCGGACTTATTGCCCTTACTACTACCTCACTGATAGACAACTATGTCTCATCATCATCGTCCTCCTCACCCACTGAAAGGTCTTGAGACAGTTGCCGGAAGTCCCCAGCCTCATCCCCCGGACCCCGGGAACTTTCCAAAGGTTGGGCATCAGTCACGATAAACTCCTCTGGTGGGAGAGGAACCATTGCTGCCCAATCTGAGCAGGGGCCCGAGAACAGTTCCTGGGAGTCTGCCCGCTCCTCAGAATGTGTCATTGTAATGGAGTTAGGAGGCTGGGAGGAAGGAGGAGCAGCAGCCAGAGGATTCAGAGTTGCAGCAGTGGACGGCGCAGAACTCTGGGTGGACGATAGATTGCTGGATGCACTTTCTGCCATCCACGACAGGACCTGCTCACACTGGTCATTTTCTAATAAAGGTCTACCGCGTGGACCCATTAATTGTGAGATGAATGTGGGGATGCCAGAAACGTCCCTCTCTCCTAATCCTGCAGCAGTCGGCTGCGATACACCTGGATCAGGAGCTCGGCCTTTGCCCACACCCTGACTTGGGCCTCCGCGTCCTCGCCCGCGTCCACGTCCTCTAGGCCTACCCCTACCCCTCAGCATGCTGTATTACCAGTAATGCAGAAACAGAACGCTGTAATTAAATGTGCCGCTTATTGGCCTGTGGTTGGAGGCTGACTTTGCTTACGGAACGCCAGGAAATAATTTTGCGCAAGCCTGCTGTAACACTTAGCTGGCTGCGTATGAATTAGGAGGACAACTACACCCAGCACAGACCCAGAACACTGAGGACAGTCACAGGCAGCCCAAATAGATTTTTTTCCCCAAATGTTTTTGGAAAGGCCCACTGCCTATATACACTGTATATGTCTTCTGTCCCTGTGTCACCACTACTGGCCCTGGAGTATGTAAAATAACTGCAGACTGTTGCACTGTGGACTGGAATGTGATGTAACAGCCAACACAGAGCCAGGAAATAATTTTGCGCAAGCCTGCTGTAACACTTAGCTGGCTGCGTATGAATTAGGAGGACAACTACACCCAGCACAGACCCAGAACACTGAGGACAGTCACAGGCAGCCCAAATAGATTTTTTTCCCCAAATGTTTTTGGAAAGGCCCACTGCCTATATACACTGTATATGTCTTCTGTCCCTGTGTCACCACTACTGGCCCTGGAGTATGTAAAATAACTGCAGACTGTTGCACTGTGGATTGGAATGTGATGTAACAGCCAACACAGAGCCAGGAAATAATTTTGCGCAAGCCTGCTGTAACACTTAGCTGGCTGCATATGAATTAGGAGGACAACTACACCCAGCACAGACCCAGAACACTGAGGACAGTCACAGGCAGCCCAAATAGATTTTTTTCCCCAAATGTTTTTGGAAAGGTCCACTGCCTATATACACTGTATATGTCTTCTCTCTCTGCGTCACCACTACTGGCCCTGGAGTATGTAAAATAACTGCAGACTGTTGCACTGTGGACTGGAATACAGCGGTGATTTAACAGCCAACACAGAGCCAGGAAATAATTTTGCGCAAGCCTGCTGTAACACTTAGCTGGCTGCGTAAGAATTAGGAGGACAACTACACCCAGCACAGACCCAGTACACTGAGGACAGTCACAGGCAGCCCAAATAGATTTTTTTCCCCAAATGTTTTTGCAAAGGCCCACTGCCTATATTCAATAAATATATGTCTTCTGTCCCTGCCTCACAATATATGTCTTCTGTCCCTGCCTCACAATATATGTCTTCTGTCCCTGCCTCACAATATGTCTTCTGTCCCTGCCTCACCACTACTGGCCCTGCACTATGCATAATTACTGCAGGGCCGATATACAAAAAAAAAGTGCAACACTGCAAAAAGCAGCCTCCACAGTACTGCACACGGTTAGATGTGGCCCTAAGAAGGACCGTTGGGGTTCTTGAAGCCAAAAATACTCCTAACACTCTCCCTATAGCAGCTCCGGCACCAACAGCACTTTCCCTCCTCTATGTCAGAACAAATCTGTGGCGAGCCGCGGGAGGGGCCGATTTTTATACTCGGGTGACACCTGATCTCGCCAGCCACTCACTGCAGGGGGGTGGTATAGGGTTTGAACGTCGCAGGGGGAAGTTGTAATGCCTTCCCTGTCTTTCTATTGGCCAGAAAAGCGCGCTAACGTCTCAGAGATGAAAGTGAAAGTAACCCGAACATCGCGTGGTACTCGTCACGAGTAACGAGCATCTCGAACACGCTAATACTCAAACGAGTATCAAGCTCGGACGAGTACGTTCGCTCATCTCTAGAGTCGAGTTGTATTTTTCATTGGTACTATTTAATGTACCATATAATGTACTGAAAAACGTTAACAAAATTCTAAGTGGAGTGTAAATGAAAAAAAAAAAAGACTCATTCACCGAGGCAGTAATTCTTCAAATCAATTCCAAAGCAATCACCGAAGAAGAATATAATTTAAAACCAACTAACTTTATTAGAAACATTTAAAATGGACAGAACAAAACATATATAACAAGAATAGGAACCCTCGGAAATTTAGTATAGCTATTCCTCAGTTCCACATAGAAAACCCATGTACAAGAACCATATAGTGTCACGGATACTGGACACTGAATCACCTATGAGGTCTATAGGCAAGAGGCGAGATAAGGACCTCTGACTCGTGATCAAATACTGTACTGTGTTCGGGAAGGAAAAATGCTTTTTATTACAATCTTATATGCGGTCCACTTTATTATGGGGACCCTTAGATTGTATAAGGTTTCAGAGACGCAGGAAGATGGTGTGTTTCATGTACTTAGCCGCCCAGAGATGCGCCCTTTAGTTGTAGTCAAAGTCCCCAATGTGAGGTATCGTACATGGGGAAATACAAAAAATAAGTGTTCAGTGTCGGGCCTCTCTTTTTTCTAAGGCAGATCCCAATTCTTAAGATGTAACACAGGGGATAGGACCAGACCGGGATTAATGTCACTAATGTAGGTATAGAGAATAGCACTTTGTACCGTTGTATAGAAACAATTACACCGTGTTCTCAAAGGTAGTGTGATTACAGCTTGTGGTGTTCAGACCGTAAAGGGTTAATATTTCCCATATGTTACGGGCAGAGTTAATTGCTAATAAGGCTAATAGGAACACTGGTTTGTAAAGAATTCCCAATTTCCTTATTTTCTACAATGGTGGCATAATAATCCAGCATAGAAGGGGTTAAAGCGTGCGAACATTGACCAATGTCTAAAACACACAATTGATCCCACTAAGGCTCTGTATATTGTGTCATCTTAGCCCCAGAGATCATCCCTGTATTTATCATGCCACTGAGAAACAGCACACCAAGGGTTAAAGTTCCCTGTGTGTTTTAAAAGGGTAGCGCGATAGTGAGGATTACTTACAACCTGCACCCGTGATGTATGAAGAGAGATCACGTAGCGATTTCTCTTCATACATAACCCGACCCCGCAGGATGTAACTGTACTTTCTATAGTGGGAAGAGGTTAAATGGATTTTCCAAATTTTTGTTTTTGCTAAAAAATAGAAGGCCCATGTTAGTAATAACAAACTAGCCTATACTCTCCTGTCCCAGCTCTCTGCAGTTCCAGTGCTGCACCTTTGTTCACTTCATTGGGTAAGTGTTCACAGGCTACAGTCAGTCTGTGGACGGCGCATCACAGACTGCTGCGGCCAATCAAAGAGCACAGTAATTGACTATAGAACTCAGAAAACACCTTAACCCCTTAACGACCAGCCCATAGTGTTTTTACGTCCTCCCGAAGTGGGCTCTATTCTCTGAGGATGTAAAAACATGCTTCCTGCAGAGAATAGTGCCCCTCGGGCTGTGGACGTGACAGCTCCATGCTGTCGGTGTCCGCAGGTAGCTGACAGCATGGAGCTGTCATCCCGGGCTGTTCGGACACCCCCCCGGCATTGCGATCGGCGCTATGCAATGGATAGCGCCGATCGCAAAAAAAGTAAATAAAAGTACACAAAAGTTAAAGATTCAGCTGCTCTGATGGATCGGATCCATCGGAGCAGCTGAAATTACTCACCCAGGTCCGGCACGCTGCTCCCCGCTCTCCTGCCGCTCCGGGGCCCGAAGCCGGTCTTCTGCGCATGCGCGCCAGGCGGCATTACGTCAGCCGCATGCACAGAAGGCCCGGCGGCGCGGGAGATTAAAAATCTCCTGGCTCCCGGCTCCTGTAGGTAGCCGGGAGGCAGGAGATGTCAGCGGGGACTGCGGTGAGCGGTCCCCGGTACAGCGATCGCCGTTATCCAATGCTTAGCGGCGATCGCGAAAAAGTTAAAAAAAAGTTTTAAAAAAGTCAGTTTCACCTCCCCTCATGGATCGGATCCATGAGGGGAGGTGAAAATACTCACCCCCAGTCCTCAGCGGTGTCCCGATGTCCCGGGACCCAAATCCCCGTCTGCGCATGCGCGCCCAATGATTGACATCGGGCACGTGCACAAACGGGATCGAGCCCCGGGGAATTTAAAATCCCTCTGCTCCTGGCTGCCATGTGTAGCTAGGAGCAGAGAGATTATACCGGGGACATGATCACTGTCATCCAATGGATGACAGTGATCATGTAAAGTGAAAAAAAAGTGTAAAAAAGTAAAAAAAAAAAAAAGTTTAAAAAAGTTTTTAAAAGTTTAAAAAGCGTACCTTTCATCTCCCCTCATGGATCATATCCGTGAGGGAGGATGAAAGTACGTACCTAAGGCCCCCAGATTTATCCGCGGACCTTACCACAGCTTCTGCACATGCGCCCGTCGCCAAAATGGCGGGCGCATGCGCAAAAGCTGTGGATTGCCAGGATAATTTAAATTCTCCCTGCTCCTGGCTACAAAACGTAGCCAAGAGCATGGAGATTTAATGGGGGTCCGCAGTGAGCGGTTCCTGGTCACGTGTTCGCCATTATCCAATAATGGCGATCACGTAAAAGTTAAAAAAAAAATTTGAAGTTTCATCTCCCCTCACTGATGCGATCGGTGAGAGGAGATGAAACTTTTTACCGGAGGCCTGCGTATTTGAATCCCGACGCGATCTTCCTCCGTGGACCTTCCAGGATTCTGCACATGCGATTGCCGGCAAAAAGCCGGACACATGCGCAGGAGTCAGGGAGCCCAGGAAACTTAAAATCTCCTTGCTCCCAGCGACCAACGGTCACAGAGAGCCTGGAGCAGTGACGGGTGGCCTCGTTGAGCGGTCCCCGGTCACGTGATAAAAAGGTAGCGATCTACCTTAGGCCGGTCTCACATGACCGGATAGGAATTACGGATTCTGCATGCTTCTGATCCACGGTATTACGCAGATCAATCGCATTGGATTACACAATTCCGCTCACATTAGCGGGTCGGAATTGCGTAATCCACTCGCAGAAAAGAGAACGCAGCAGGTTCTATTTTACTGCGGATATCGGCAACATAGAGCCCATTGTGCTCCATGGTCGTGGATATACCCGCTGCCCATACGCAACTACATTGTATACGGGCTGCGGGTACCCGCGTCATCGCTAAGCGATGGTGCGGGAAATACAAACAAAGGTGTACTGTGCATGACCGCCTGTGTGAGTAGGCAGTTATGCGCAATACATTACGCAGCCGTACGCAGGGTCACAGCCGGGCTCACAGATGGGATCCGCTGTGGGCCTCCGCAAGCGGATTCCGCCTGCACCCGCGTGAACCCGGCGTTATTCAGACCGCTACCTGTGATACGTATTTTACAAGAAGCCCCAGGAACGCTCGCCTTCCTGCAGTTCCAGGAGCACCTTGTTGAGCGCCTTCTGTGTGAGACCGCCGCACCTCATCAAGCTTACGGAGACTCACGGAACGCCACTTTTTACACCCCATACCCGCCACTGAGGTCATGAAATACCCCCAAAAAGCATGAGAGGAGGGGGGGGGATACCCGGTTTTATTGCCCCATGGGCCCATTCCAACCAGCCTCCGTAATTACCCCTGTCTTCGGAAATACTACACAGTTCACATTTTTACTTTTATCTAAGATTTGCGAACGCCAAAAAGGGCGTGGAGGGGGAGGGGGGGAATTTTTAGGGAGTCAATCTTTATTCTGTACAAATAAGCAATGGGGCCTGGAATTTATTCAGTTGTGCCCTAAAATCCAACAGGTGTTCCGTCCTTTATAGGCCTTGCCATGCGTCCTGTAAGTAGATTAGGGCCACAATGGGTATGTTTCTGAACTCGGGACAAACGGGGGTATCCATTTTGGGGTGAACGTCTTCATTCCTATGTGCACTGTACAAAAAAACTGTTTTTAAATTGAAAAAATTGCCAAAAAAATTGAAAATCGTAACTTTTTCCTTCTGCTTTGCTTAGATTCATTCAAATACTGTGGGGTCAAAATACGCAGTACACCCCTAGATGAATTCGTTAAGGGGTCTAGTTTTCAAAATGGGGTCATTTGAGGGGGTTCTTTATAGTTTTGGCCGCTCAATGGCTCTATAAGTGGGCAATGGGGCCTGAAATTTATTCAGTGGTACCCTGAAATCCAATGGGCATTCCTTTCATTGTAGGCCTAGCCATGGGTCCTGTAAGTCTATTAGGGCCACAATGGGTATGTTTCTGAACACGGGACAAACAGGGGTATCCATTTTGGGGTGAAAGCCTTCATTTATATGTGTGCTGTACAAAAAAACCTGTTTTTAAATTGACACAATAGCCCAAAAAATGAAAATCCTACTTTTTTCCTTTTGCTTTGCTTGAATTTATTCAAAAACTGTGGGGTCAAAATATGCAGTACATCCCTAGATAAATTCGTTAAGGGGTCTAGTTTTCAAAATGGGGTCATTTGTGGGGGTTCTATATGGTTTTGGGCGCTCAAGAACTCTACAAGTGGGCTATGGGGCCTAAAAGGACTTCAAGCAAAATTTCTGTTTTGAAAGACACTGACTACTCCTTTCATTTTGGGCCCCGTTGTGGACTCAGATATAACAATAGGGCCACAATGGGTATATTTCTGAACACGGGAGAAATAGGGGTATCCATTTTGGGGTGTAAATCCTGATTTTCATGTAAACTATAGGAAAAAAATATGTCTTTAAAATGACAGATTTGCAAAAATATGAAATTTTACTTTTTCTCCTCTAAATTGAATTAATTCCTGAAAAAAAACTGTGGGGTCAAAATACTCATGACACCCCTCAGTGAATACATTAAGGGGTGTAGTTTTTAAAATGAGGTCATTTGGGGGGGTATCTATTATTCTGACACTCATGAGCCTTTCCAATCTCGGCTTAGTATAGGAAAACAAAGTGTTCCTCAAAATGCTAAAAAGTAATGTTAAATTTGTACGTCTCCTAAATAGTTAAAAAAACGAAAGTTTTTCCAATGTGCGCCCAAAATAAAGTAAACGGGTGGAAATATAAATCTTAGCAAAAATTTCTATATTATGTTTGCACATATTTAAGATATTGCAGTTGGAAATGTGAAAAAATGACGATTTTTTCAAAATTTTCCCAATTTTGGCGCTTTTAATAAATAAACACAATTTCTATTTTTTCCGCCTAAATGAAGCACAACATGTGGCGAAAAAACAATGTCAGAATCGCTTGGATATGCAAAACCTTTCTGGTGTTTTTCCATGTTAAAGTGACACATGTCAGATTTGCAAAATTTGGCCTGGTCATTAAGGCGCAAACAGGCTTGGTCACTAAGGGGTTAAATTTTAGAACAAAATGGGCCTCCTTCAGTTTTCTTTTGCGGGAATGAAAAATAAATGGATGGCATGCAGATGTAAAAAAAATGTCAAACAGGCATACATTTGGATTAAAATCGGTCATTTTATGCACCAAAATTGGACACACCCATCTGAATAAGGTCTAATGCAGGAGGGAAGGATTTGGTGAAGCTGGGCCAAGCCTTATTCTGTTGTGGCCACCATAGTAGCAATTTTTCCATTTTTATTATCGCAATTGCTTATTGTCAATTAAAATAGTTGTACATTTTTTTGCTGCAAAATGTCAAAAATTTAAACAGAAACAATTAAATATAGGCTGACTTATGCATCAGAGAGACTGTGCTGGATTTATGATTAATCTGGGGTGCATTCTTTAACATTCTCTTAGAATGATAATGACATTGTAGGACAATGTTTCATTAAGGTCAAATATTTGCATTCATGTGAGGATTCATATACTACATAATTTCAACAGCACAATTACGAAGTGCCTAGCTTAGCATAATAATTTACACATCCATTTTAACTTTTGAATATATGAGAAACCGCTTTCTGCTCATTGGTGGTGTATTCAAATGGTGTCAAAGAATTACAATGCATAATGGAAGGCAATTGAAATTATAATGTGTCTTTTATATGACACCAACCATTGCATTTTAGAAACTGTGAATGCCTGATAACGAAGATTTAATAAGATGTAGCATAAAACAAAAAGGCTATTCTAAGATTGTAAAGCCAAAAGATGTTAGCAATAAAAATAGGGTAAATCAACCCCTGTTGCTTCAAAGACATGACTCTCTGCTGAAGTGCCTGTTTATTGAAAGGATATATTCTAATCTTTAGGCCTCATGTCCACGGGGAAAATCAGATCCGCTGCAGATTCTCCATGTAGAATCTGCAGCGGGTCCCTCCTGCCCCGCGGACATGAGCGCCGAAAATAGCAATTTAAAAGAATTTACCTATCCGGCGCGGGCGACGAAGCTCTGCTCTTCCTCACGGCCGGATCTTCATTTTCGGCCGGCGGATGAATTCCTGACGCCGGCGGCACGTCGCCGGCACGTCGTCGACGTGCCGCGCGCATGCGCCGGGCAC
This sequence comes from Eleutherodactylus coqui, assembly GCF_035609145.1. Classification (NCBI taxonomy): domain Eukaryota; kingdom Metazoa; phylum Chordata; class Amphibia; order Anura; family Eleutherodactylidae; genus Eleutherodactylus; species Eleutherodactylus coqui. Next base: position 212,649,220 of record NC_089837.1, on the reverse strand, counting down.
ATCCGCCGAGCCGAAGCAAGGGAGATGCGGCCGTGAGGAAGAGAAGAGCTTCGCGGTCCGCTGCGGGTGAGTAAATGCTTTAAATTCCTATTTTAGGTCTCCCGCGGATCCGGACGGCTTCCATAGGCTTCAATAGAAGCCCGCGGGAGCCGTCCCCGCGGGAGACCCGCATGAAAATGGAGCATGGTCCAGATTTTTTCATGCTCCATTTTTTTTTAAATCACTTTTATTGACGATCCGCGGGTATTTATGTACCCGCGGGTGGTCAATGCATCCCTATGGGGTGCGGATCCGCATGCAGGAAATCCGCTGCGGATCCTAAATCCTATTTTCCCCGTGGACATGAGCCCTTAGGGTAAAATTCAGGGACAGATTTAGGGGGTGGCACAAGGCTTCTGTTTACTAGGGACACCCAAGGACAGTAATGCCAGGGGCAAACTAAAACCACCCAGTATTGTTTGAGGATTAAATTGCAATATTATGTCGAAACTATATGGCAGTATTATGTAGTATTTTTATAGGACTAATATTTGACTACTGAAGGTTGCGGGTTCAATCCCCGCGTTGTTCTGATAGCCGGCTCAAGGTTGACTCGGCCTTCCATTCTTCCAAGGTCGGTAAAATGAGTACCCAGCTTGCTGAGGCGTAAAATCTCACTGGGGAGGGCAATGGCAAACCACCATGCAAAAACAGTCTGCTAAGACGTCAACCTAGGAGTTAGTCATGACTCGATACTTAAACCAGGGGACTTTACCTTAGCTAGTTGACTACTATATATAATTTGGGCGAGCCCAGTTTACCATGAATAGAGGTAGATGGGGAAAGAATGCTCCCCAGTCCGCTCCCCCTCTATGCCGGCAACGCTATGAGAGACAGTTTGTCCTGTCTAAAGGAACCATAAGGGTCCTTTTACATGGAGCAATAAATCATTTGCATGAGCAAATGATGACAGAGTTAGCTCGTTCGGTTATGCAGCTTGTTTATACAGGCAGATAAATAGTTTATTAGGCAATTTCTTTCGAAATTGCGTTCGCAAATTGTTCAGTCGTTCATATTCATGGTTCATATGCAACAAAATGCAAACAAGCAAAGAATTATTTTTATGCCTGCATGAGATGAATGACAAGAAGCAAATAAATTCTCGTTTATTGTTCAATCATTGGCCGTGATTTATGATTTTTATATGCAAGGGCTTGCTTTAACTATATTAGTTATTGGTTTTGTTTTCTTTCATCTTCATTTTCTATTACTATTGGTTGACATTTTTGGGACTTCAGAACCAACTACCAGTTTACTTATAGGATTATGGTTTGAGCATACAATATTTTCACCATCCAGAACCAATTAATATTGTATGTTGGAAGGACAACTTGCATTACACCCATGGCCATCGGAAGGCTATGACAGATTGTCAAAGAGAATAGGGGTAATTTATTAAATGGTTTCTGCCACCTTCGTGGCATACAAAAGTCACAAAAATGGACACACCACAAAGTTGCTACCTTTCTCACATATTTTCACTTTTCAAATTTGAAATAACAGTTAAGACAGTCGTCGTAAGAATGCTGTTGTTTTCATCTGTCCTCGTGATATCAGTTGCAGTACTTGTATGTACTATGAAAACATTGAGAGTAAAATAAGTTATATACTATTGTGCAAATATAGGTTGCTTAAACAAATGCACAAAGTGTGTCAACTTTATGATCTTCTGTGGTTGTTGAGTATTATCTTAATGGGTATCTGTGGTATCTGTTACCGACAGATGTTAGGGCATCTCTAACAAGTTTTAAATGGTCAGCACACATTGAGAAAATGTGGTAATATGATAGTCAATGTGATAATTAGCAAATGTGCAAATAACTTTATTTACCTTATATGACATTCTTGTTCTGAAAAATCCCTCTAGAGTGCTGACAGCTAGGGGTCTTCCTTCCTTTTAATTTGCTGTCCACTGCCTGTTGCCGTATAAAGCTCATCTCTAGTATCAGAGACACCAAGATGGAACACAGAATGTATTGGTGGGTGCTATCCATGCTGCCCATAAGACAGGTGAGAGGGGAGGAGAAGCTAATGCAGTAGGGAGAGACTAACAAAGAAAAATAGAAAATTGATGGCAGAAAAAGACAATTATTATGTACTTTCATTCATCTCTAAGGGCACCTACCCACTGGCGTTGCCGATTTTCGTGCGTGAAAAACGCAGCGTTTTCTGCGCGTTTTGGCGCGTTTTCCACGGCGTTTTTTGCGCGTTTTTCATGGCTTTTTTGCGCGTTTTCCGTTACTTTCCATTGACATTCATGGGTGCATTAAGAGAAAAATAAGGACACATATGCAACTGTCAGTTCCTATGTGAAAAATTGCAACGGACCGAAAAAAAAACGCAAGTGGACAATAACACATTATATACTAATTGCTCTTGAGAAAAAACGCAAAACGCAAAGGAAAAAAAATCGCCAGTGGGTAGGCGCCCTTAGGACAGATATATGCTATTCCCAGGCTTGCTTTAAAGGGGTTGTCCCGCGCCAAAACGGGTTTTTTTTTTTTTCAATAGCCCCCCCATTCGGCGCGAGACAAACTCGATGCAGGGGTTTAAAAAAAACAAAACGGATAGTACTTACCCGAATCCCCGCGCTCCGGTGACTTCTTACTTACCTTGCGAAGATGGCCGCCGGGATCTTCACCCACGGTGGACCGCAGGTCTTCTCCCATGGTGCACCGTGGGCTCTGTGCGTTCCATTGCCGATTCCAGCCTCCTGATTGGCTGGAATCGGCACACGTGACGGGGCGGAGCTACGAGGAGCAGCTCTCCGGCACGAGCAGCCCCATTCAGAAGGGAGAAGACCGGACTGCGCAAGCGCGTCTAATCGGGTGATTAGACGCTGAAATTAGACGGCTCCATGGAGACGGGGACGCTAGCAACGGAACAGGTAAGTGAATAACTTCTGTATGGCTCATAATTAATGCACGATGTACATTACAAAGTGCATTAATATGGCCATACAGAAGTGCTGAACCCCACTTGCTTTCGCGGGACAACCCCTTTAACTATTTATTTTCCAGCTACATCTGTTGGAAGTTTATTCCAAGCATTTACTACCCTATATATTTCCTGACATTGTTCCTTTTCTTCTCCCTTCAGCTACTCTCAGATTATGCCCCTTTATTTTTGTGTTGAACTTTTTATTAAAACACTTCCCTCCTATACCTTAATTATACCTTTAACATATTTAAAGGTTTCAAACATGTCTCACCTTTCCTCCAGGCTATACAAATTAAGTTCTTTAAGTCTTTCCAGAGAGGTTCTTAAGATCTTCCACCAATTTTGTAGCCCGTCCTTTTATCAATGTCTTTCTGTAGATGAGGTCCCCAGAACTGTACACAATATTCCAGACATGGAATTACAGGAGCTCTATACACCGGGATCACAATCTTCCTCTGTCTACTAGTTATACCTTGAGCTATGCAGCTAAGCATTCCACTTGCTTTTGCTACTGCCTGACTGCATCATTGACTCATTTTTAAGCTGTCAGAAATCAGAAACCCTAAATCATTCCCTTCTGAAATTCTGGGTAACACAGAACAGCTGATATGATACTCGGTACAAGGATTCCTTCTTCCCAAGTGCATTATTTTACATTTGGAAACATTGAAATGCAGTTTCCATTGTTTTGACTATTTATCCTATACAGCTAAAACATTTTCCAAGTTTCAGACAACACCAGGATTATCAGCCCTATTGCACACTTTTGTGTCATCATCAACGAACAGACAAATCATACCTATTACCTATGTCATTTTCAAACATATTAAAAAGAACAAGACTAGAGATGAGCGAGCACCAAACTGCTCGGGTGCTCGTTGCACGAGTCGAACTTTTCGTAATGCTCAAGAGCTCGTTTCGAGTAACGAACCCCATTAAAGTCAATGGGGGACTCGAGCATTTTTGTATTTTTGTAGAGTGCCCAAACGTGGCAGAGTTTCACCCCGCCATGGACCTCGGTCCACATTTCTACCCTAGTCAGTCAGTGTATTTGTGCCAGACAGGTAAAACACCACAATGGGAAGTCTTTGTGCACCCACAGCATAGGCGAGCCCCTGGAACCAAGGAAAGTATTACACATAAAGAAATCAGAGCAACCAAACATGGCAGAGTTTCACGCCCCAAGGACCTCGGCCCACATTTCTACCCTAGTAAGTCAGTGTATTTGTGCCAGACAGGTAAAACACCACAATGGGAAGTCTTTGTGCACCCACAGCATATGTGAGCCCCTGGAACCCAAAGAAAGTATTACACATAAAGAAATCAGAGTGCCCAAACATGGCAGTTTCACCCTGCCAAGGACCTCGACCTCGGCTCACACCCTCATTAATCGTGGGCATAAAGCGGACTCGGATGCTAGTGCAGCTGTAAACGTCTCATTAATGCAGTAACACTCCTTTTGTTTGGCCCAAACCACTGTCTCAGATAACTGTGGTAACACGAGAGAAAATACACGTTGCCCAGCGCTGATCCCCAGACCCCAAGCAGGAGGATGAGGTGGCATAATAAGGGCGAGAAACCATGACCGAGGTAGGACCCGCAATACTCTGTGTGGGAAGTACGTGAGCGGGCCCTGGGTCAGGCTCGGTCCCAGCCTCCACCTTGTGTGACCCAAGGTGCCATTTGTTAAATAGCTATGGGAAATCCATGGGTCCCCACACACTTCATTCTGTGTAGGTATCATAGCTCAACACCGCAATGGGAAGTCTTTGAGTTCCTTGGGCTCGCCTATGCTGTGGGTGCACAAAGATGGTATTACACAAAAAGAAATCAAAGTGCCCAAACATGGCAGAGTTTCACCCCGCCAAGGACCTCGGCCTTGGCCCACATTTTTGTCCAAGTCAGTCAGTGTATTTGTGCCAGATAGGTAAAACACCACGATGGGAAGTCTTTGTGCACCCACAGCACAGGCGGACCCCAGTAACAGTTCTGTAGCAAGAGTATAGGCGGACCCCAGTAATATTTCTGTAGCAAAAGTATAGGCAGACCCCTGTAACATTTCTGTAGCAAGAGTGTAGGCGAACCCCTGAAACATTGGTGTACCAAGAGTATAGGCGAACACCTGAAAAAATTTGGTTACCAAGAGTGTAGGCAAAGGCTGGAAAAATGAGTTAGATAACAGTATAGGCACGGGCCAGAAAAATTGGTGTACCAAGAGTACAAGTGCACCCCTGAAAAATTGCTCAACCGCTAGGGCAGGTGAAACCCATAAACATTTTTTAAAGATAAAGCTCGCTGTTGCTTAATTTTGTAACAGAGCCTGGAGGCAGCCCTGTGAAAAAAATTGGTTTCTGTTAAAGTATCAATACTTTTGAAACTTTAAAAAATTGTAAAAAACTTTTAAACAGAGCCTTTTGGGCCGCAGAAAAATTGGCAGTTTAGCGTGATGACATGCTGTTTTAGGAGGAGGAGGAGTAATAATATCCGAGAGGGATTGACAAAGCTAATTCCCCCTCTTTTTGTGGTGATAGAGGATGCATTTTTCTCCTGTTGCAGGGAGAAAAATCATTAGGTTCCGCTTCTTTTCGCCGGTGGGGAAGAGAAGTCCTGGGAAATCCAGCCTTTGTTCATCTTTATGAGTGTAAGCATGTTGGCACTGGCAGTTGACAGGTGGGTACGCTTATCCGTGATGATTCCCCCAGCTGCACTAAACACCCTCTCTGACAAGACGCTAGCAGCAGGGCAGGCCAGCACCTCCAGGCCGTACAGCACAAGTTCGTGCCATGTGTCCAGCTATGACACCCAATAATTGTATGGAGCAGAAGCATCACGGAGGACGGTGGTACGATCGGCTACGTACTCCCTCACGATCTTTTTACAGTGCTCCCTCCGACTCAGCCTTGACTGGGTAGTGGTGACACAGTATTGCTGGAGAGCCATAAAGCTGGCAAAGGCCTTGGAGAGTGTTCCCCTACCTGCGCTGGACATGCTGCCTGATCCCCGTGCCTCCCTGCTACTTGACCGTCTAAACTGCGTCTTCTGCCACTAGCACTATCAGATGGGTACTTTAGCATCGCTTTTTGCAGCAGGGCCCTGTGGTATAGCATTACTCTCTTCCCCTTTCCTCTTCGAGAATGAGAGTGGAAAGGTTCTCCTTATACCGTGGGTCGAGAAGGGTGTACACCCAGTAATCCGTGTTGGCCAGAATGCATCTAACGTGAGGGCCACGTGAAAGGCAGCCTAACATGAAGTCAGCCATGTGTGCCAGGGTCCCAGTACGCAACACATAGCTGTCCCCACTAGGAAGATGACTTTCAGGATCCTCCTTCTTCTCCTCCACCTCCTCCTCTTCAGCCCATACACACTGAACAGATGAGAGGCAAGCAGCATGGGTACCTTCTGCAGTGTGGCCAGCTGAATCTTCCTTCTCATCCTCCTCCAAAACGCGCTGAGATATAGACATGAGGGTGGTCTGGCTATCAAGTGACATACTGTCATCCCCCATCTCTTGTTCCAACAGCAAAGTGTCGGCCTTTATGCTTAGCAGCGAACTTCTCAGCAGGCAAAGCAGCGGGGTGGTAACGCTAATGATTGCTGCATCGCCGCTCACCATTTGGGTAGACTCCTCAAAGTTTCCGAGGACCTGGCAGATATCTGCCATCCATGCCCACTCCTCAGTAAAGAATTGCGGAGGCTGACTACCACTACGCCGCCCATGTTGCAGCTGGTATTCCAGTATTGCTCTACACTGCTCGTACAGCCAGGCCAACATGTGCAGCATAGAATTCCAGTGTGTGGGCATGTCGCACAGCAGTCAGTGCTCAGGCAGCTGAAACCGATGTTGCAGGGTCCTCAGGGTGGCAGCGTCCATGGTGGACTTGTGGAAATGTGCGCAGACGCAGCGTACCTTGCTGTGCAGGTCAGACAAGTAGGAGTAGTTTTTCAGAAATCGCTGAACCACCAGATTGAAGACGTGGGCCAGGCATGGCACATGTGTGAGGCTGCCAAGCTGCAGAGCCGCCACCAGGTTACGGCCGTTGTCACACACGACCATGCCCGGTTGGTGGCTCAGCGGTGAAAGCCAGAGGTTGGTCTACTCTGTCAGACCCTGCAACAGGTTCGGGGGCCATGTGCCTCTTGTCACCTAAGCTTATTAGCTTCAGCACGGCTTGCTGACCCTTGGCCACTGCTGTGCTGCCACGCCGCGCGCTACCGACTGCTGGCGACGTGCTCACACTTCTTAATTGAAAGTTAGAGGTGGTGGAGGAGGAAGAGGGGAAGGGTTTAGAGCAGGTGGCATAAAACGCCGCAGATACCAGCACCGAGATCGCTATTCTGGGTGTGGGTAGGACGTGAGCGGTCCCAGGCTCTGACTCGGTCCCAGCCTCCACCAAGTTCACCCAATGTGCCGTCAGGGAGATATAGTGGCCCTGCCCACCAGTACTTGTTCACGTGTCTGTGATTAAGTGGACCTTCCCAGTAACCGCGTTGGTGAGGGCACGATTTATGTTGTGGGAGACATGCTAGTGTAGGGCTGGGACGGCACAGCGAGAAAAATAGTGGCGACTGGGGATCAAGTAGTGTGGGACCGCCGCCGCCACCATGCTTTTGAAAGCCTCCGTTTCCACAAGCCTGTACAGCAGCATCTCCAGGCTGATTAATTTGGCAATGTGCACTTTTAAAGCTTGTGCATGCGGGTGGGTGGCGGCGTATTTCCGCTTTCGCTCCAACGCTTGTGTTAGCGACAGCTGAATGCTGTGCTGATAGACATTGCTGGATGGAGTGGAGGATGGTGGTGGTGAGGGTGGGGGTGCAGGCCGGGAGGCGCTCTTGCCTGTGTCCTGGGAGGGGGATTGGCTCTGTGTGGCAGGTTGGGGCACAGGGGAAGAGGTAGTGGTGTGATCCGGAGGTGGTAAATGGCCTTTGTCCCACCTTGTGGGGTGCTTGGCCATCATATGGCTGCGCATGCTGGTGGTGGTGAGGCTGGTAGTGGTGACTCCCCGGCTGATGTTGGTGTGACACAGGTTGCTTGTCGGTCGTCCGCGCTCTCACTAAAAACATCCACACCTTTGAACACCTAGCCCTCTGCACAGAGGCTTGGCACGAGGGGGCGCTTTGGGAAACAGTTTGGGGGATTCTTCGCTCTGGCCCTGCCTCTACCCCTGGCCACTTCCCTGCCTCTTCCAACCTGTCCTTCTGCTGCACTTGCCTCCCCCTCTGAAGCCCTGTCCTCAGTAGGCTTAGCAAGCCAGGTGGGGTCAGTCACCTCATCGTCCAGCTGCTCTTCCTCCGAATCCTCTCTGTGCTCCTCATTCGGACTTACTGCCCTTACTACTACCTCACTAACAGACAACTGTGTCTCATCATCATCCTCACCCACAAAAAGCTCTTGAGATATTTGCCATAAGTCCCCAGCCTCATCACCCGGACTCCGGGAACTTTCCAAAGGTTGGGCATTGGTCACGACAAACTCCTCAGGTGAAAGAGGAACTGTTTTTTCCCACTCATGGCAGGGAGCCGGGAACAGTTCCTGGGAGTCTGCCTGCTCAGAATATGTAATTTTCATGGAATAAGGAGGCTGGGAGGAAGGAGGAGCAGCCAGAGGATTCAGAGTTGCAGTCCCTAGGCCGGGAGTAGTGGACTGCTTAGAAGACTGGGTGGTCGATACATTGCTGGACGCATTTTCTGCAATCCACGACAGGACCTGTTCGCACTGCTCTGTTTTTAATAAAGGTCTACAACGCGGACCCGTAAATTGTGAGATGAAGCTGGGGACCCCAAAAACTTGCCTCTCTCCTAATCCGGCAGCAGCCGGCTGTGATTCACCATGCCTAGGAACTCGGCCTGTGCCCACACCCTCACTTGGACACCCGCGTCCGTGTCCTCAACCCTTACCCCTACTCCTCATCATGGTGGATTAAGAATAAAGCAGGGCCCAAATAAATTACCCCACTGTTCAGCACTGACAACTGTGGCTTAATTCACTGCACACAGAGACTTGTAGATAGCAGAGGCTCTATGCTGTGACTTGAAAAAATTAACCCGCTGTCTTGTGCTGATACCTAGGGGTAATTTACTGCTTGCAGAGACTTGTAGATAATAGAGCCTGTTTGGAGTGGGAGAAGACTCTAAAGCCAGTGGATAGTGCTCGTAACTGCGGCTATCTCAACCTCAACAAGGAAAGGGTATTGTGAGAAGCTCTGCACAGCGGCAGAGCTGAAATACTTTGCAGTGGCCCAGGAAATCTTACAGTACTGTTTAGGGGTGAGACCTCTATCTAATGCACTGCAGACACAGAACGGTATAACCGAAGTAGTTTGCAGTAGGCTAGGAAATGTTAGAGTGCAGTTTCACGGTGAGAGCTGGTTATACGGCACTGCAGGCTGAGAACGCTATTACGGAAATGCGTGGAACAGGCCTAGATGCGTAATACAAAATTTGTTGCACTACTGCTCCTAGCCAGCCACAACTGTAAAGCACACGGTCAGATGTAGCCCCAAGAAGGACCATTGGGGTTCTTGTACGGAGAATGAGAACTGTATAACTTTCCCTATAGAAGCAGCTGTGTCCCTAAACTCTGCGTTATGCACTGCAGACACAGACTGGTATAACTGAATTGGTTTGCAGTAGCCTAGGAAATGTTAGAGTGCAGTTTCACGGTGAGAGCTGGTTGTACAGCACTGCAGGCTGAGAATGCTATTACTGAAATGCTGGGAACAGGCCTAGATGCGTAATACAAAAATTGATGCACTACTGCTCCTAGCCAGCCACAACTGTAAAGCACACAGTCAGATGTAGCCCTAAGAAGGAGCATTGGAGTTCTTGTACGGAGGATGAGAACTGTATAACTTTCCCTATAGAAGCAGCTCTGTCTCTAAACTCTGCGTTATGCACTGCAGACTGACAACGCTATAGTTGAAATGGCCTGCATAGCCCGAGATGCTTAAAAAAAAATTGGTGCACTACTGCTCCCAGCCAGCCACAACAGTAATGCACACTATGAAGAGTGAGTAGCCCTAAGAAAGACCGTTGGGGTTCTTGACGACAGGATCCTACTCTAACACTGTCCCTATATCAGCAGCAGCACTATCCCTAACCTCTGCCAGCCTGCGTCTGAGGCGAGCCACGGGCGGGACCACTTTAAGTACTCAGCGGTCACCTGATCTGCCCAACCACTCACTACTGGTGGGGGGGGGCTGGCAGGTCACAGCAGGAAGTGGTAATGCCTTCCCCGCATGTCTATTGGCTAGAAAATGGCGCTAAACATGCGGGGAAGGAAATGCAATTGACTTGAGTACCGCGTGGTGTTCGACTCGAGTAACAAGCATCTCGAGTACCCTAATGCTTAAACGAACATCAAGCTTGGACGAGTGTGCTCGCTCATCTCTAAACAAGACCCAGGAGAGACCCTTGTGATCACCAAACAGCGGAAGTGACGTCAGACGCCAGGAGCAGCGGCGCGAGACGGAGACACGAGCGGGGGGCTGAAGGGGACAGCGGAGCAGCCGTTACCGGAGCCGAAGCAGGTGCGGGGGCAGCAAGGAGCGGAGCAGCCGTTACCGGAGCCGAAGCAGGTGCGGGGGCAGCAAGGAGCGGAGCAGCCGTTACCGGAGCCGAAGCAGGTGCGGGGGCAGCAAGGAGCGGAGCAGCCGTTACCGGAGCCGAAGCAGGTGCGGGGGCAGCAAGGAGAGACCGGCAGCAGCGGAGGGCACCAGTACGGAGCAGCTGAGACAGGAGGCAGAGTGAGCGGCCGCCGGGACAGCGGGTGACGTCACCAGGAGGAGCGGCGGAGTGGAGGAGCTGATAAGTATCTTCTGTGTGTGTTTGTGAGCTAAGTGTGTGTCTTCTGTGTTCCTGGTTAATTGTGTCTTCTGTGTGTGTTTGTGTCTGGGGGTCTAAGTGTTTGTGAGGGGGATAAATAAAAAAAAAAAAAAAAAAAAAAAAAAAATTTCGGTGACCGGTAGCGCGTAAGTGTCAGCGGGTAAGCGTTTGTGCGAGAGCAGCAGCGTGTGAGTGGTTGCACAGAGTCAGCAGCGTGTGAGCGGTTGCAGCGGCGTGTGAGCGGTTGAGCGGTTGCAGCGGCGTGTGAGCGGTTGCAGCGGCGTGTGAGCGGTTGCAGCGGCGTGTGAGCGGTTGCAGCGGCGGGTGAGGGGTTGCAGCGGCGGGTGAGGGGTTGCAGCGGCAGGTGAGGGGTTGCAGCGGCAGGTCAGCGGTTGAGCGGTTGCAGCAGCGGGTCAGCGGTTGTAGCAGCGTGTGAGCGGTTGCAGCAGCGGGTCAGTGGTTGCAGTAGCGGGTCAGCGGGTGAGCGGTTGCAGCAGCGGGTGAGTGGTTGCAGCAGCAGGTGAGTGGTTGCAGCAGCGGGTCAGCGGTTGCAGCAGCGGGTGAGTGGTTGCAGCAGCGGGTCAGCGGTTGCAGCAGCGGGTCAGTGGTTGCAGCAGCGGGTCAGTGGTTGCAGCAGCGGGGGAGCGGTTGCAGCAGCGGGTCAGTGGTTGCAGCAGCGTGTGAGCGGTTGTAGCAGCGTGTGAGCGGTTGTAGCAGCGTGTGAGCGGAGTGTGAACAAGTCTATCTTCACTACTTCCACAAGTAAATTGTAGATCCCCATTAGGATGAGCTCCATGTCTGGCAATATCATCCAGTGTGCTACTTGTGCAATGTATGCGGTCCTTGATCAGCCGATCGAGGGTGCATACTGTTGCGCAAGATGCATGCACGTCGCACATTTGGAAGCCCAAATTCTGGATCTAAATGGGCAACTGGCAACACTGAGAGCCATTGACATCATGGAAAGGAGTTTGGTGCTCACTGAGCAGACACTCGCTGGGGTAGAGGCGGGGGCGGATGGTAGTACGGAAGTGCAGGGGGAGCAGGCAGTCAGCTGGGTGTCAGATAGAAGGAGGCGTAGAGGGAATAGATCCAGGGAGGCTGGTCCTGAACTGGCACAACCCAACATGTCTGCAACGTTGGCAGATGAGGGGAATGCCATTACAGAGCCAGCACCGCTGCAGCACGACATGCCCTCTGAACGCCAGGGGGATGACTGCTCCAGTGAGACGGGGACGGGGAGAGCAGGGAAGCCTAGACAGGTTCTAGTGGTGGGGGACTCAATTATTAGGGGGGCCGAGAGGGCAATCTGCCATAAAGACCGGGATCGTCGAACGGTGTGTTGTCTTCCTGGCGCTCGAGTTCGACACATCGCGGATCGGATTGACAGATTACTGGGAGGGGCTGGTGAGGATCCAGCGGTCATGGTGCACGTTGGCACCAATGAACAAGTTAGAGGTCAATGGAGGGCCCTCAAAAATGATTTCAGGGACTTAGGGTCCAAGCTCAGGGCGAGGACCTCCAGGGTAGTTTTCTCGGAAATACTACCTGTACCTAAAGCCACACTAGAAAGGCAGCAGGATCTTAGGGAGGTAAACAAGTGGTTCCGGAGTTGGTGTAAGAAGGAGGGATTTGGGTTCCTGGAGAACTGGGCTGACTTTGCTGTCGGCTACAGGCTCTACCGTAGGGACGGGCTGCATCTTAATGGGTAGGGTGCAGCTGTGCTGGGGGATAAGATGGCTAGAAGGCTGGAGGAGTGTTTAAACTAGGGACTGGGGGGGAGGGTAAAATGAGAAATAGTGGGGTAGCCAGTGTAACTAGCGATCCGGGTCCAAGCAAAGGGAATGGGGGTCGAGCAGGGGGTGGGGTTAGTACAGTTAGAACTGATAGATCAGCCATAAGTACGAATAGCAACAAAACAAATTTAAAAAACAAAAAAAATGATATAAATTGTATGACCACGAATGCACGAAGTCTGATTGGTAAAGTGGGTGAGCTTGAAGCGAGAATGACTGATGAAAACTATGATATAGTCGGAATTACGGAAACATGGCTTGATGATAGGTGCGATTGGGCGGCGAATTTGCAGGGGTACAATCTTTTCAGAAGAGACCGAAGGAACCAGAAAGGGGAGGGGTATGTCTGTACGTCAAATCGAACTTGAAGCCGAGGCTACGGGAGGATATAGGGGTAGTAGACGAACAGGTGGAATCTCTGTGGGTAGAAATACAGGGAGGAAAAAATAACAAAATCCTGATAGGGGTCTTCTATAGACCACCAAAAGCAACAGAAGAAACTGAGAACTTACTACTAAGGCAGATAGAAGAGGTGTCAAAGCGAAACGAAGTAATTATCATGGGGAACTTTAATTATCCAGATATAACATGGGAGAAGGAAACCTGCAAATCTCATAGGGGTGATAAATTCTTGAGAGTAATTAAAGATAATTACCTGAACCAACTTGTGCAGGAACCAACAAGAGGGAGAGCCATTCTGGACCTAGTGCTAACTAACAAACCGGACCGAATAAAGGGGGTGCAGGTTGAGGGGCACTTGGGGAATAGTGACCACAATATAATCAACTTCCAGCTATCAATCAATAGGAAGCCTTATCAGGGAGTGACAAAGAAACTAAACTTTAGTAAAGCAAAATTTGATGAGCTTAGAACTTCTATCGGTAACATTAATTGGGACAACATCCTCAAAAATATCAGTACGGAGGACAAATGGGAAAAGTTCAAAAGGATCCTAATCGCCTCATGTGAGCAGTTCATTCCCTTTAAAAATAAAAGAAACTCAACTAAAAGGAAACCAATGTGGCTCGACAAGACGGTAAGAGGGGCAATAAACGAAAAAAAGAAAGCATTCAAACTACTAAAGCAACAAGGCAGTGAAGAAGCGCTAAAATCATACAGGGAAAAAAACAAAATATGCAAAGATACGATCAAAAGTGCCAAGGAGGAGGCAGAAAGACTGATCGCCAAAGAGAGCAAAAACAACCCGAAGCTATTTTTCGACTACATTAACAGCAAAAGGATTTGCAGGGAGAGCGATGGCCCTTTAAAAAACAATGCAGGAGAAATCATTGATGATGACGAAGGGAAAGCAAATCTACTAAACAGTTTCTTCTCAAGTGTATTCACAAAAGAAAAGGAAATGCCACACGAGATGCAGGGGAATAAAACGAACCCCTCACAAAACATCTCATACCTAACGCAGGAGGAGGTGCGGAAGCGTCTAAAGAAAACTAAAATTGATAAATCGCCGGGCCCAGATGGATTACACCCAAGGATACTAAGGGAACTAAGTGACGAGATAGCTAGGCCGCTATACCTAATATTTCTAGACACTATCAAGACCGGTGTAGTACCATTGGATTGGCGCATTGCCAACGTGGTTCCAATTTACAAAAAAGGGAGCAAAAGTGAGCCTGGAAACTACAGGCCAGTAAGTCTCACTTCAGTAACGGGAAAAATCTTCGAGGGGATTCTGAGAGACGCCATTGATGAGTACCTCAAGGAGAATAAGGGAATAACTCCTCACCAGCATGGATTCATGAAGGGTCGCTCATGTCAGACAAATCTGATCAGTTTCTACGATGAAGTAAGCTCTAAGCTGGACCAGGGAGAATCTATTGATCTTGTATATCTGGACTTCTCTAAAGCCTTTGACACCGTGCCACATAATAGGCTAATATACAAAATGAGGCAGCTCAGACTGGGCGAAAACGTGTGTACGTGGGTAAAAAATTGGCTCAATGATAGAAAGCAGAGGGTGGTAATAAATGGTGCGTACTCTGATTGGACCACAGTCGCTAGCGGGGTGCCACAGGGTTCAGTATTAGGCCCCACTCTGTTCAACATATTTATCAATGACCTGATAGAGGGGCTGCACAGCAAAATATCAATATTTGCAGATGACACAAAATTATACAATATAATTAATGCAACGGAGGACAATGTGCGGCTACAAACGGACATGGACAAGCTGGGGGCTTGGGCAGAAAAATGTAAGACTATGCACATGGGCAGGAGAAACGGATGTCACAAATATTCACTTAATGGGGTACCACTAGGGAAAAGTGATATGGAAAAGGATCTCGGGGTATTAGTGGATAATAGACTAAACTGGAGTAACCAATGCCAGTCAACTGCTGCAAAGGCAAATAAAGTCTTGGGGTGCATTAAAAGAGGTATAGGGGCGAAGGACAAGAACATCATCCTTCCATTATATAAGGCACTTGTCAGGCCTCACATGGAATACTGCGTACAATTCTGGTCACCGGTGCTCAGGAAAGATGTCACAGTGCTTGAGGGGGTTCAAAGAAGGGCAACCAAACTAATACATGGAATGACGGGACTGGAATACCCAGAGCGGCTATCGAAATTGGGACTATTTACTCTTGAAAAAAGAAGGTTAAGAGGCGACCAAATAACCATGTATAAGTACATGAGGGGACAACACATGGATCTCTCCCGCGATCTGTTTACACCAAGGACCACGACGGTAACAAGAGGACACCCGCTATGATTGGAGGAAAGTAGGTTTCATCACCAACATAGAAGGGGATTCTTTACTGTAAGAGCAGTTAGACTGTGGAACTCTCTACCGGAGGAAGTGGTGATGGCAAAATCCATAGAGGAGTTTAAAAGGGGACTTGATGTCTTTCTGGAGAAGAAGGATATTACAGGATATAAATATTAGGTTAAGTGTCAATCCGGGTTTACAGGCAGGTAGGAACTATTAGGGGTTGATCCAGGGAACAGTCTGATTGCCATTAGGGAGTCGGGAAGGAATTTTTTCCCCAAAAGGGCTAATTGGCTTCTGGCCTTGGGGTTTTTTGCCTTCCTCTGGATCAACACAGGAGGATAGACAGGCTGGACTAGATGGACATTGTCTTCATTCAGCCTTACATACATACTATGTTACTATGTTACCAATTGTAGCTTGCCCATTTTCAGAATACACTCCATTAACAACAACGCTCTGATATCTATCTTTTAACCAATTGTTAATCTAACAGACTATCAAAGGATTACGTCCAATTTTCAATAAGTTATCTTTGATCTCCTTATGTTGGAACTGTATCAAAGGCATTTGCTGAATATCCACAGCGCCACCTTTATCCACAACTTTTGGGACATAGTCAAATACATCAATGAAATTAGTTGGACATGATCTGCCCTCAGTAAAGCTGTGCTGTTTAGGTTCCAACAGGTTCTTAGTTTTTTCAGAATCATAGAATGGTAGAGTTGGAAGTAACCTCCAGGGTCATCGGGTCCAACCACCTGCTCAGTGCAGGATTCACTAATTCATCCCAGACAAATTTGTCCAGCCTCTGTTTGAACACTTCTATTGTAGGAAAACTCACCACCTCCCATGGTATCCTTTTCGACTCATTTATCACCCTCACTGTCAGAAATTTTTTTTTCTAATACCTAATTTGTGTCTCCTTCCTTTCAGTTTCATCCCATTGCTTCTAGTTTTTCCTTGTGCATATGAGAATAGGGCTGATCCCTCTGCAATGTGACAGCCCTTCAGATATTTGTAGACAGCTATTAAGTCTCCTCTCAGCCTTCTTTTCTAAAAGCTAAACATTCCCAGATCCTTTAACCGTTCCTCATAGGACATGATTTGCAGACTAACCATCTTGGTAATTCTTCTCTGAACTTGCTCCAGTTTGTCTATGTCTTTTGAAAGTGGGGTGCCTAGAACTGGCAAAGTATTCCAGATGAGGATAATTACCTCACATAATCTAGACTCACTGCTTCTCTTAATACATCGTAGAATTGTGTCTGCTTTTTTGGCTGCTGCATCACATTGTTGAATCATGTTCAGTCTATGATCTATTAGTATACCCAAATCTTTTTCACATGTGCTGCTTAGCCCAGTTCCTCCCATTCTGTATGTGCTTTTCTCATTTTGCCCAGATGTAGGACTTTGCATTTCTCCTTGTTAAATATCATTCTATTAGTCGCTGCCCACTGTACAAGCTTTTCTAGATCTTTTTGAATACTCTTTCTCTCCCCTAGTGTTAGCTATCCCTCCTAGCTTTGTATCGTCGGCAAATTTGATCTGTTTCCCATCAATTCCCCCCTCCAGATCATTTATAAAAATGTTGAACAACACTGGGCCTAGGACAAAGCCTTGTGGTATCCCACTTAATACATTCTTCCACTTAGATGTGCAGCCATTTATGACCACTCTTTGAGTACGATCACTCAGCCAGTTGTGTACCCAACTAACAGTTGCCTAGTCAATCCCGTATTTGGTCATTTTTAAAAATAAGTATGGTATGAGATACTTTGTCAAATGCTTTACTAAAGTCAAGATAAACTATATCCACTGCATTTCCCTGATAAACCCAGTCAGTGATTCTGTAATAGAAGGAAATTAGATTCATCTGGCATGACTTGTTTGTTAGAAACCCATGCTGGCTCTGGTTAATTACTCCATTTTTATCCAAGTACTTGCATACATGCTGTTTAATAATTTGTTTAAATATCTTTCCCAGTATAGAAGTCAGGTTCACAGGCCTGTAGTTTCCTGGTTCCAGCTTCTTCCCTTGAAGATAGGGACAGCATTTGCCCTTTTCTAATCTTCTGGGACATCTCCTGTTCTCCAGGAATTATCAATGATTATGGTGAGTGGTTCAGCAATTACCTCCACTGCTTCCTTTAGTATCCTAGGATACTAGTATCCTAGGATGTTATTCATCTGGACCTTGAGACTTGAATTCATTTAAGTTAGCTAAGTGCTCCCTCACCATCTCTCTGCGTACAGATAGCGTGCATTCATTATTCCCCCAATAGCACAGGGAAGATCAGTTGATGTTCCATCTACTTTCTGAGAGAAAACAGATACAAAATACGAATTTAAAAGTTCGGTCTTCTCAACATCATTCGTAACAAATTCGCCATTTTCATCTTGTAAGCATCCAATAGCTTCTTTGACTTTTTTTTTAACTTTTGGCATACCCCCAGATGCTTTTTTCATTGATTTTGGCCTCTGTTGCAAGCCTCAATTCATTATTAGCTTTAGCTTTTCTGACACTTGCCCTACAGTTTCTGCAGACCGCATTATATTCTTTATTTAGATATTCCCCCCTCTTTCCATTTGATAAACATATTTTTCTTCCTTTTTAACATGTGTGCAAGTTTTGTGTTCATCCATCCTAGTCTTTTTAAATGCTTCCCATTCTTCCTTCATTTAGGGAATGTTAACAATTGGGCTTTGAGAATCTCATTTCACAATATTTCCCAACCTTATTGGACATTTCTGTCTTTAAGAACATCCAGCCATTGGATTTTTCCTACCCTATTTTTGAGTTCATTGAAATCTGCCTTTCTGAAATCCAACCTTGAGGTCTGAGTTTTCTCAGGTCTTCCTCCCCTTTTTATCCAAAATTCAAGGATAGCATGATTACTGCCTCCTAAGGTCCCAGCCACCCTTCCTTCCTCAACCATTCCCTCCCTGTTGGAAAGAATTAGGTCCAAGATGGCAGATCCCCTTCTTTTCTCTTTGACCTTTTGGAAGATAAAGTTGTCAGCAAGAGTGGATAAGAATTAGTTGGATCCATTACTTTTACCTGAGATTCCCAACAAATGTCTGGATAGTTAAAATCTCCCATGAGCACTATGTCATGCTTTTTTGGGCATCTGATGTAGAAAGAGTTCATCAATATCTTCTGCTTGTCCAGACGGCCTATAGTAAATGCCTACAATAGTGTCCTTTCTGTTGTTCTCTCCTTGTATTTTTACTAGAGATGATCGAACATGTTCGGCCCCGCCCCTTTTCGCCCGAACACCGAACTTTGCGAGTACTTCCGTGTTCGGGCGAAAAATGTTCGGCGGTCGCCGTGGCAGCGCGGGGGGGTGCGGCGGGGAGTGGGGGGGAGAGGGAGAGAGAGAGGGCTCCCCCCTGTTCCCCGCTGCTGCCGCCCGCGCTGCCACGGCGACCCCCGCCCCCCGGCGGCCCCCGAACATTTACGCCCGAACACTGAAGTGTTCGGGAAAGCCGGTGTCCGGGTGCGTAAGTGTCCGTAACGGACACGTTCGATCATCTCTAATTTTTACCTAAACCGTTTCTACAGAACTACTGCTCTGAAGCTTTAATCTCTGTGGAGATTATTGTTTTCCTAACATACAACACAATACCTCCTCCCCCTTTTTAGGTATGTTTCTTATTAATAAGTTGTATCCTTCAAGCCTTGTATTCCAATCATGTGTATCATTCCACCAAGTTTCTGTGATGCCTATGATGTCATATTTCTTTTCCTGTGTTAGGAGCTCCAATTCTCCTTTTTTGTTTCCCATGCTCTGTGCATTTGTGTAAAAACATTTTAGTTTGTGATTGGTGTCTCTTGCTACTCTACTTTCCTTCAGAATTTTTTGTCTTTGTTCTTTCTTTGAACTTCCAATAGCAAGGTTCTCAAATGTATTAATTAGCTGTAAATTTTTCCTGGCGTTTCACTTCCCTTCCCATATTGTTATAGTTTAAAGCTCTCTTTTTTAGTAGAGTTTCCTTTAATTTAATTACTATATATGTCAAACTAACTGGCCTATAGTAACAAGCTTCTTCTCTAATACTCTTCTTAAGGGTGGGTACAACATTGACCACATGACTAGACATGGATGTTGCTAATAGGTGATTTACTGTGTCACAGGCACAGAAATTACATCTGCACTGCTTAGCGATTGCAGAGCGGAAAACTGGTGAAAAAGGCAGAATACCAGTGATATGATGGCCATAAATAGTGTTATTACTCATGTACACATATGGCAGTTTATTCGTAAAAGTCATCTGAAAGTGTAGGTGCACTTTACTGGAGAGAAACTAGTTAGTGCATTTGTACAAATGAAATGGCACCCTGCTTATCTAATTTGTAACTTTAAAAGGGTTGTTCCATTTCCATATACCCTATATTGGCACATGTATGTCATAGAGCAGAGAATTATTTATCTCTCACAGTAAATACTGTTAAAAAAATACACAATGCCAGAATTGCATTTTTTGGTCACTCCATCTCCCCCCAAAATTGAATTAAAAAAATCAATAATTTGTATGCACCCCAAAATAATAGCAAAAGACTGCAGTTCCCCTTACAAGAAATAAGCCACCACACTGACCTATAAATTAAAAATATATATGGGTCTCAGCATATGGCAACAGAAAGCATTTTTTTTAAAGTTTATTTTATTTATTAAAACTAGTAAGAACATATAAATACTGTATTTCTGCATTCATACTAACCCACAGAATAAAGTACACATACAAATTTACTGCACCTTGAGTGCTGCAAAAAGAAGCCCCAAAAATTATGACACAATTGTGTTTTTTTTAATTACCCCAATGCAAAAAAAAAATTGGGCTAATTTCAGTTTTTTTTTTTGTGGATATTAAAAAAAAGGATGACATACTAAAGGAAGAAAAAAGTACAAACGCACTGCATATGGATGATGTACGGAATTGCACATGTATAAAAAAATGTCTGTTTTCTGTGGATGCAACTTGGAGTTTTTAAAGTGCTCATGTGCCTCTGAAAAGTTTCTTGTTGGTTCTATACAAATTTAAAGATTTTTTCAAAAGTTAATGAATTTGAGCAACCAGAAGCTGTATTTGAGCACGTTTGGATCTTATGATTGCCCAAGAGTAATAATTAGAGATGAGCGAGCACCAAAATGCTCGGGTGCTCGTTACTCGGGACGAAATTATCGCGATGCTCGAGGGTTCGATTCGAGTAATGAACCCCATTGAAGTCAATGGGCGACTCGAGCATTTTTGTATATCGCCGATGCTCGCTAAGGTTTCCATTTGTGAAAATCGGGGCAATTCAAGGAAGTGATGGGAACGACACAGCAACGGATAGGGCAGGCGAGGGGCTACATGTTGGGCTGCATCTCAAGTTCCCAGGTCCCACTATTAAGCCACAATAGCGGCAAGAGTGGGCCCTCCCCCAACAACTTTTATTTCTGAAAAGCCCTCATTAGCAATGCATACCTTAGCTAAGCACCACACTACCTCCAACAAAGCACAATCACTGCCTGCATGACACTCCGCTGCCACTTCTCCTGGGTTACATGCTGCCCAACCCCCCCCCCCCCCCCGCACGACCCAGTGTCCACAGCACACACCAAACTGTCCCTGCGCAGCCTTAAGCTGCCCTCATGCCACGCCACACTCATGTCTATTTATAAGTGCGTCTGCCATGAGGAGGAACCGCAGGCACACACTGCAGAGGGTTGGCACGGCTAGGCAGCGACCCTCTTTAAAAGGGGCGGGGCGATAGCCCACAATGCTGTACAGAAGCAATGAGAAATATAATCCTGTGCCACTGCCATCAGGAGCTGCACACGCGGGCATAGCAATGGGGAACCTATGTGCCACACACTATTCATTCTGTCAAGGTGTCTGCATGCCCCAGTCAGACCACGGTTTTTTATAAATAGTCACAGGCAGGAACAACTCCGCAATGGGAATTCCGTGTGCACCCACAGCATGGGTGGCTCCCTGGAACCCACCGGCTGTACATTAATGTATCCCATTGCAGTGCCCATCACAGCTGAGGTAACGTCCGATTAAATGCAGGTGGGCTTCGGCCCACACTGCATGCCCCAGTCAGACTGGGGTTCTTTAGAAGTGGACACATGCAATTACAACTCCGTGTGGACCCACAGCATGGGTGGGTGCCAGGAAGCCACCGGCGGTACATAAATATATCCCATTGCATTGCCCATCACAGCTGAGGTAATGTCATGTTTAATGCAAGTGGGCTTCAGCCCACACTGCATGCCCCAGTCAAACTGGGGCTCTTTAGAAGTGGACACATGTAGTTACAACTCCGTGTGGACCCACGGCATGGGTGGCTCCCTGGAACCCACCGGTGGTACATAAATATATCCCATTGCAGTGCCCAACACAGCTGATGTAACGTCAGCTTTTATGCAGGTGGGCAAAAAATTAATTGGATTACACTGTAGGCGAGGGCCCCAAAAAACTGGTGTACCAACAGTACTAATGTACGTCCGAAAAATTGCCCATGCCCAACCAAGAGGGCAGGTGAAACCCATTAATCGCTTTGGTTAATGTGGCTTAATTTGTAACTAGGCCTGGAGGCAGCCCAGTTAAAATAAAAATTGGTTGAGGTGAAAGTTTCAACGCTTTAATGAGCATTGAAATGTATAAAAATTGTTTACAAAAATTATATGACTGAGCCTTGTGGGCCTAAGAAAAATTGCCCGTTCGGCGTGATTACATCAGGTTTCAGGAGGGGGAACAGGAGGAGGAGGATGAATATTATACACAGATTGATGAAGCTAAAAGGTCCACGTTTTTGATGGTGATAGAGAACAATGCTTCCATCCGCGGGTGCAGCCTACGTATTGTTAAGGTATCGCTGCTGTCCGCTGGTGGAGAAGAGAAGTCTGGGGAAATCCAGACTTTGTTCATCTTGATGAGTGTAAGCCTGTCGGCACTGTCGGTTGACAGGCGGGTACGCTTATCTGTGATAATTCCCCCAGTCACACTAAACACCCTCTCTGACAAGACGCTAGCCGCAGGACAAGCAAGCACCTCCAGGGCATACAGCGCGAGTTCAGGCCACATGTCCAGCTTCGACACCCAGTAATTGTAGGGGGCAGAGGCGTCACGGAGGACGGTCGTGCGATCGGCTACGTGCTCCCTTACCATCCTTTTACAGTGCTCCCGCCGACTCCGCCTTGACTGGGGAGCCAGGACACAGTCTTGCTGGGGAGCCAGAAAGCTGTCAAAGAGCTTAGAGAGTGTTCCCCTGCCTGTGCTGTACATGCTGCCTGATCTCTGCGCCTCCCCTGCTACCTGGCCCTCGGAACTGCGCCTTCGGCCACTAGCGCTGTCGGATGGGAATTTTACCATCAGTTTGTCCGCCAGGGTCCTGTGGTATAGCATCACTCTCGAACCCCTTTCCTCTTCGGGTATGAGAGTGGAAAGGTTCTCCTTTTACCGTGGGTCGAGCAGTGTGTACACCCAGTAATCCGTAGTGGCCAGAATGCGTGTAACGCGAGGGTCACGAGAAGGGCATCCTAACATGAAGTCAGCCATGTGTGCCAGGGTACCTGTACGCAACACATGGCTGTCCTCATTAGGAAGATCACTTTCAGGATCCTCCTCCTCCTCCTCAGGCCATACACGCTAAAAGGATGACAGGCAAGCAGCATGGGTACCCTCAGCAGTGGGCCAAGCTGTCTCTTCCCCCTCCTCCTCATCCTCCTCATGCTCCTCCTCCTCCTCCTCAATGCGCTGAGATATAGACAGGAGGGTGCTCTGACTATCCAGCGACATACTGTTTTCCCCCGCCTCTGTTTCCGAGCGCAAAGCATCTGCCTTTATGCTTTGCAGGGAAATTCTCAAGAGGCATAGCAGAGGAATGGTGATGCTAATGATTGCAGCATCGCCGCTCACCATCTGGGTAGACTCTTCAAAGTTTCCAAGGACCTGGCAGATGTTTGCCAACCAGGCCCACTCCTCTGTAAAGAATTGAGG
Source organism: Eleutherodactylus coqui (assembly GCF_035609145.1). Taxonomy (NCBI): domain Eukaryota; kingdom Metazoa; phylum Chordata; class Amphibia; order Anura; family Eleutherodactylidae; genus Eleutherodactylus; species Eleutherodactylus coqui. Next base: position 212,625,901 of record NC_089837.1, on the reverse strand, counting down.
AGGCTGACTCCCACTGCGCCGCCCATGTTGGAGTTGGTATTCCACTATAGCTCTACGCTGCTCATAGAGCCTGGCCAACATGTGGAGCGTAGAGTTCCACCGTGTGGGCACGTCGCACAGCAGTCGGTGCACTGGCAGATGAAACCGATGTTGCAGGGTGCGCAGGGTGGCAGCGTCCGTGTGGGACTTGCGGAAATGTGCGCAGAGCCGGCGCACCTTTCCGAGCAGGTCTGACAAGCGTGGGTAGCTTTTCAGAAAGCGCTGAACCACCAAATTAAAGACGTGGGCCAGGCATGGCATATGCGTGAGGATGCCAAGCTGCAGAGCCGCCACCAGGTTACGGCCGTTGTCACACACGACCATGCCCGGTTGGAGGCTCAGCGGCGCAAGCCAGCGGTCGGTCTGCTCTGTCAGACCCTGCAGCAGTTCGTGGGCTGTGTGCCTCTTATCTCCTAAGCTGAGTAGTTTCAGCACGACCTGCTGACACTTGCCCACCGCTGTGCTGCCACGCCGCGCGACACCGACTGCTGCCGACGTGCTGCTGCTGACACATCTTGATTGCGAGACAGAGGTTGCGGAGGAGGAGGAGGGTGGTTTAGTGGATGAAGCATACACCGCCGCAGATACCACCACCGAGCTGGGGCCCGCAATTCTGGGGGTGGGTAGGACGTGAGCGGTCCCAGGCTCTGACTCTGTCCCAGCCTCCACTAAATTCACCCAATGTGCCGTCAGGGAGATATAGTGGCCCTGCCCTGCCCGCCTGTGCTTGTCCACGTGTCTGTTGTTAAGTGGACCTTGGCAGTAACCGCGTTGGTGAGGGCGCGTACAATGTTGCGGGAGACGTGGTCGTGCAGGGCTGGGACGGCACATCGGGAAAAGTAGTGGCGACTGGGAACTGAGTAGCGCGGGGCCGTCGCTGCCATCATACTTTTGAAAGCCTCCATTTCCACAACCCTATACGGCAGCATCTCCAGGCTGATAAATTTGGCTATGTGCACGTTTAACACTTGAGCGTGCGGGTGCGTGGCGGCGTACTTGCGCTTGCGCTCCAACACTTGCGTTAGCGACGGCTGGACGGTACGCTGACAGACATTGGTGGATGGGGCCGGGGACAGCGGAGGTGAGGGTGTGGGTGCAGGCCAGGAGATGGTAGTGCCTGTGTCCTGAGAGGGGGGTTGGATCTCAGTGACAGGTTGGGGCACAGGGGAGAGGCAGCGGTGCAAACCGGAGGCGGCGAACGGCCTTCGTCCCACCTTGTGGGGTGCTTGGCCATCATATGTCTGCGCATGCTGGTGGTGGTGAGACTGGTGGTGGTGGCTCCCCGGCTGATCTTGGCGCGACACAGGTTGCACACCACTGTTCGTCGGTCGTCTGCACTCTCAGTGAAAAACTGCCAGACCTTTGAGCACCTCGGCCTCTGCAGGGTGGCATGGCACGAGGGGGCGCTTTGGGAAACAGTTGGTGGATTATTCGGTCTGGCCCTGCCTCTACCCCTGGACACCGCACTGCCTCTTGCAACCTGCCCTGCTGCTGCCCTTGCCTCCCCCTCTGAAGACCTGTCCTCAGTAGGCGTAGCAAACCAGGTGGGGTCAGTCACCTCATCGTCCTGCTACTCTTCCTCCGAATCCTCTGTGCGCTCCTCCCTCGGACTTACTGCCCTTACTACTACCTCACTGATAGACAACTGTGTCTCATCGTCATCGTCCTCCTCACCCACTGAAAGGTCTTGAGACAGTTGCCGGAAGTCCCCAGCCTCATCCCCCGGACCCCGGGAACTGTCCAAAGGTTTGGCATAGGTCACGACAAACTCCTACAGTGGGAGAGGATTCGGAACCCTTGCTGCCCATTCTGGGCAGGGGCCCGGGAACAGTTCCTGGGAGTCTGCCTGCTCCTCAGAATGTGTCATTGTAATGGAGTGAGGAGGCTGGGAGGAAGGAGGAGCAGCAGCCAGAGGATTCAGAGTTGCAGCAGTGGACGGCGCAGAACTCTGGGTGTTCGATAGATTGCTGGATGCACTTTCTGCCATCCACGACAGGACCTGCTCACACTGCTCATTTTCTAATAAAGGTCTACCGCGTGGACCCATTAATTGTGAGATGAATGTGGGGACGCCAGAAACGTGCCTCTTTCCTAATCCTGCAGCAGTCGGCTGCGATACACCTGGATCAGGAGCTCGGCCTGTGCCCACACCCTGACTTGGGCCTCCGCGTCCTCGCCGCGTCCACGTCCTCTAGGCCTACCCCTACCCCTCAGCATGGTGTATTACCAGTAGTGCAGAAACAGAACGCTGTAATTAAATGTGCCGCTTATTGGCCTGTGTTTGGAGGCTGACTTCGCTTACGGAACGCCAGGAAATAATTTTGCGCAAGCCTGCTGTAACACTTAGCTGGCTGCGTATGAATTAGGAGGACAACTATACCCAGCACAGACCCAGAACACTGAGGACAGTCACAGGCAGCCCAAATAGATTTATTTTCCCAAATGTTTTTGGAAAGGCCCACTGCCTATATTCAATAAATATATGTCTTCTGTCCCTGCCTCACCACTACTGGCCCTGGAGTATGTAAAATAACTGCAGACTGTTGCACTGTGGACAGGAATACAGCGGTGATGTAACAGCCAACACAGAGCCAGGAAATAATTTTGCGCAAGCCTGCTGTAACACTTAGCTGGCTGCGTATAAATTAGGAGGACAACTACACCCAGCACAGACCCAGTACACTGAGGACAGTCACAGGCAGCCCAAATAGATTTTTTTTCCCAAATGTTTTTGGAAAGGCCCACTGCCTATATTCAATAAATATATGTCTTCTGTCCCTGCCTCATCACCACTACTGGCCCTGGAGTATGTATAATTACTGCAGGGCGCAATGCTCTGCACGGCCGATATAGAAAAATAAAAAAATGTGCAACACTGCAAAAAGCAGCCTCCACACTACTGCACACGGTTAGATGTGGCCCTAAGAAGGACCGTTGGGGTTCTTGAAGCCTAAAATACTCCTAACGCTCTCCCTATAGCAGCTCCGGCACCAACAGCACTTTCCCTCCTCTATGTCAGAATAAATCTGTGGCGAGCCGCGGGAGGGGCCGATTTTTATACTCGGGTGACACCTGATCTCGCCAGCCACTCACTGCAGGGGGGTGGTATAGGGCTTGAACGCCGCAGGGGGAAGTTGTAATGCCTTCCCTGTCTTTCTATTGGCCAGAAAAGCGCGCTAACGTCTCAGAGATTAAAGTGAAAGTAACTCGAACATCGCGTGGTACTCGTCACGAATAACGAGCATCTCGAACACGCTAATACTCGAACGAGTATCAAGCTCGGATGAGTACGTTCGCTCATCTCTAGTAATAATGAAAAATAATTTATTTACAGTGTGCATTAACTTTCGACCTCTGGATAGGATAATTAGGTTATGTAAATACTTACCTCTCTGTATTATGGCTTCTTAGCGGTGCCCCAATTTAAGGATATTTTTAGTAACAAATACCATATACACTTTCATTATTGTTGACAGCACATCCTCTGTTTAAGCAAGGGGATGTGCTGCTGACAATGATGTTTTTTGCAAGAGAAGGTTTCTCTATGCTGCCATGTATACATGGGTCAATGAACAGGAATGAGCATTCATATAAACGCTAATTCGCCCGGTTATCTGCCTGTGTAAAACGTCCTTTTTCTTATAAAACTCACAACTATGCAATTAATTATAAGCACATAGTAGCTATTGCTTTTAAATTGAATGAAAACAGATATTTCACATTTGACATCAATACATTTTATTGGTGACTAGCTAGAAATGAAATAAAATGATTCAGGTTTTGCTGCTACAGATCATTTTCTTGAAAGGAAATGTACAGTTTATTTTATACTTCCATGAAATGCCTTTTTTAACTGTGTTGGTACTCTGTTCTTTGCTTTCACAGACAGCACCGAAAATTGCCAGGCTATTTCAGTCATTGCCTTTCATTTATTTTGTTTGACTTGAAAAAACACAGCTCAATAAATAAAAATAGACCTTTTTCTGCACGTAAGGATCTGGTTTACGTGTATATAAAAAGACTTCTGCTCTTTTTATGACCTCAGTGGTAATTGTGGCATCTTATAGTTATATTATACTGATGAGCGTATAATTGTTTGGCTATAGAGGTTGTAGAGGCAGTAATTACACCCCCTCCCCTCTAGGGCCCATAGGATAGATAATAGTTTATACTCAATCTATGAAGACACAAGAATGTATCATGGTAATTGTGCAATGATGTGATTATGCTGCATGCAAATAGCTCACTGCATAAATGAATACGTGATCTATATATTGTATATACACCCTTTACAATGTCATGTAACTTTGTAAGTTGTAACATGTTAGCGGCTAGCCATAGCCTCTGCAGCAGGGCCAAAGAGTTGTGAGTCTTCTAGGGTAGTATTAGAGTGGTTTCACACGGGCGATAAAACCACACGATTTTCACGCAAGACAAGAGGGAGTAAGAAAGCAGATTTACGAAACCAATGATTTTTAATGGTTTCCTGCCCATTAGTGATGTCTTCGCTGATGCGATGTTGTGAGAACAAAAAAATCACGGCATGCTCTATCTTTCTGTGATGTGTGTTTTTTTTTTATCTCCCATGTTTCCCTATGGAGCCTTCTTTTTATCGCATCGCAATGCACAAACTTCATGTGATTTTAACATTAGAAAGTCCTATTGACCTTTCGTAATACAAAATTGCGTGATTTTATTGAGGGCGGTAGCTATGTGCTATTAGTCTTAAAAAAACATAGCTGACGCTCAAAAATCGCAGGAACAAAGATGTGATTTTGCCATGATTTTCTTTCGGCAAAATCGACCATGTGAAATTCCTTACTCTAGGGTGTTATCAGTATCATATTTCCATAAGAGGCTTACAAATGGTAGGTATGAATGCTTGCTGCCTTAAGCCACACCCTGGCAGTAGAATAAAAATTAGTTTTTTTTTTTACCTTGTTGCAGCACATATGCAATAGTTTCTACATGTTTAGCCAATTGTTGCAAAATAGCCCACACAAATCTTTTTACGTGGGGCCCTCAGCTTATAGTTTTGATGTGTGGGTTCTAGTGGTGCTTCTATGGTCTGTAGAAATATACTAGTACTTATTAGGAAATGATAATAACAGTGTTTCTGATGGCGCAATGCGCCACATAGCTGTGCTACATGGTACGTCCATTATGATCCCCAGACATCACACACAGCTCTTCTGCATGCACGCTGATTCACACACATCACAGACACACAGCTGTGGTACATCCATGCTGATTTCAAGACATCAGCAGCTCAGCAGACTCCTGGATACAGTGATCAGCCCAGGTCATGTGATCCCTGACTCCACCCACACAGGTGATCAGATGATGGTGATGTCATCACAGGTCCTGGTGGCTGCTGTCGGCTTATCCAGTATACAGTGCTTTCCACCGAACTGCACAATGGCTCCTTCCACAGCAGTGATGTCACCGCAGATCCATCAGCCCACCAGGTCTTTTACCAAACTGTGCAATGGCTCCTCCCACAGCAGTGATGTCTCCGCAGGTACTTCAGCCCACCGGATCTCTGTGGTGGTGGTAGGTCAGTGTCTTCTGTCAGGACCATTGAGTTGTGCTCTTACTTTGTTGTTCTTCTGTCGGTCCTACGATGACGTCACCGGGGCAGAGCGATGATGTCACCAGGGGTGGAGCATGAGAAGCACCCACACACAAGCATACATACTCACGGTCAATAGTTTGACATTCCCAAATAAATTGTATTTCAAACAATAATACATAAATGTTACTTATTATAGGTTTTATATATATATATATATAATGTGTGTATTTGTAATGTAAATTTTTTGCTATCTCTGGAGAAAATGAAGCTGGCAGAAGCCAATTTTAAACCAAACTTCTTTGTTACAAATCAAGGAAAAAGGGATTGAATCTATTCAAATATTACATTAAAAAGTTATACTTACTAATAGAAAAATACGTGGACAGGTACAAACACCATTTTCCATCAATTTGCAGAAAGGTAAAACTCTCAATGGGAGAGGGGCACAAGTGCAAAACACCGATAGACAGCCACCAACACACCTACCTTTCATTGGGGAGAAGGGTGGCTGCCTAGTATTCTACTTGCACATACATAAGGCTTGCATAGGGTGCCAGTAACACAGATATGTCTAATGTACCATGCAGACATAAAGCCTTTTAGTTACACCCATGCTATTAGGACCCTTGACACAGGTTGCGAGTGGAGAGAAATGGGAAAATATGCAATTTTTATTTCTATTTTTGGATTTCATAGTCCAGTAAAAATGACATGTACTTTATCCTGCAGGTCAATGAACCCATATTCATATATATTTTTAGGCTTTAGTACTTAAAAAAATCTTTTTCAAAACAAATTGCTTTCTGTCATGATATTCTAAAACCAATAACTTTTATTTTTCCATCTGTGTTTTGTGTTAGGACTAGAGATGAGCGAACGTACTTGATACTCGTTCGAGTATTAGCGTGTTCGAGATGCTCGTTACTCGTAACGAGTACCACGCGATGTTCGAGTTACTTTCACTTTCCTCTCTGAGACGTTAGCGCGCTTTTCTGGCCAATTGAAAGACAGGGAAGGCATTACAACTTCCCCCTGCGACGTTCAAGCCCTATACCACCCCCCTGCAGTGAGTGGCTGGCGAGATCAGGTGTCACCCGAGTATAAAAATCGGCCCCTCCCGCGGCTCGCCTCAGATGCGTTGTGAGATAGCTGAGGGACAGTGCTATTGGTGCCGGAGCTGCTATAGGGAGAGTGTTAGGAGTTAGTGTAGGCTTCAAGAACCCCAACGGTCCTTCTTAGGGCTACATCTAACCGTGTGCAGTACTGTGGAGGCTGCTGTTAGCAGTGTTGCACTTTTTTTTTTTTTTTTGGTATATCGGCCGTGCAGAGCATTGCGCCCTGCAGTAATAGTCCTGGGACAGAAGTGGTGGTTAGGCAGGGAGAGTGTTAGGAGTTAGTGTAGGCTTCAAGAACCCCAACGGTCCTTCTTAGGGCCACATCTAACCGTGTGCAGTACTGTGGAGGCTGCTGTTAGCAGTGTTGCACTTTTTTTTTTTTGGTATATCGGCCGTGCAGAGCATTGCGCCCTGCAGTAATACTACAGGGACAGAATTGTGTAGGCAGGGCCAGAAGACATCTTATAGATTGAATATACGCAGTGGTCCTTTTGCAAAAAAAGATTTGAAAAAAATCTATTTGGCCTGCCTGTTACTCTGCTCAGTGTTGTGGGTCCGTGTGTGCTGGGGGTAAAATTTCTCCAAATAAATACGCAGCCAGCTAAGTGTTACAGCAGGCTTGCGCCAAATTATTTCCTGGCTCTGAAATCACCGCTCTGTTGCACTTAATAACAGTGCAACACTGCAGTTCCGTCACACACATCAGGGACAGAATTGTGTAGGCAGGGACAGAAGACATCTTATAGATTGAATATATGCAGTGGTCCTTTTGCAAAAAAAGATTTGAAAAAAATCTATTTGGCCTGCCTGTCACTCTGCTCAGTGTTGTGGGTCCGTGTGTGCTGGGGGTAAAATTTCTCCAAATAAATACGCAGCCAGCTAAGTGTTACAGCAGGCTTGCGCCAAATTATTTCCTGGCTCTGAAATCACCGCTCTGTTGCACTTAATAACAGTGCAACACTGCAGTTCCGTCACACACATCAGGGACAGAATTGTGTAGGCAGGGCCAGAAGACATCTTATAGATTGAATATACGCAGTGGTCCTTTTGCAAAAAAAGATTTGAAAAAAATCTATTTGGCCTGCCTGTCACTCTGCTCAGTGTTGTGGGTCCGTGTGTGCTGGGGGTAAAATTTCTCCAAATAAATACGCAGCCAGCTAAGTGTTACAGCAGGCTTGCGCCAAATTATTTCCTGGCGTTCCGTAAGCGAACTCAGCCTCAAACCACAGGCCAATAAGCGGAACATTTAATTACAGTGTTGTGTTTCTGCATTCCTGGTAATACAGCATGCTGAGGGGTAGGGGTACGCCTAGAGGACGTGGGCGCGGCCGAGGATGCGGAGGCCCTAGTCCGGGTGTGGGCACAGGCCGAGCTCCTGATCCAGGTGTATCGCAGCCGACTGCTGCGGGATTAGGAGAGAGGCACGTTTCTGGCGTCCCCACATTCATAGCACATTTAATGGGTCCACGCGGTAGACCCTTATTAGAAAATGAGCAGTGTGAGCAGGTCCTGTCGTGGATGGCAGAAAGTGCATCCAGCAACCTATCGTCCACCCAGAGTTCTGCGCCGTCCACTGCTGCAACTCAGAATCCTCTGGCTGCTGCTCCTCCTTCCTCCCAGCCTCCTCACTCCATGAAAATGAGACATTCTGAGGAGCGGGCAGACTCCCAGGAACTGTTCTCGGGCGCCTGCTCAGATTGGGCAGCAGTGGTTCCTCTCCCACCAGAGGAGTTTATCGTGACTGATGCCCAACCATTGCAAAGTTCCCGGGGTCCGGGGGATGAGGCTGGGGACTTCCGGAAACTGTCTCAAGACCTTTCAGTGGGTGAGGAGGCCGATGACGATGAGACACAGTTGTCTATCAGTGAGGTAGTAGTAAGGGCATTAAGTCCGAGGGAGGAGCGCACCGAGGATTCTGAGGAAGAGCAGCAGGAGGAAAGTGAGGTGACTGACCCCACCTGGTTTGCTACGCCTACTGAGGACAGGTCTTCAGAGGGGGAGGCAAGGGCAGCAGCAGGGCAGGTTGAAAGAGGCAGTGCGGTGTCCAGGGGTAGAGGCAGGGCCAGACCGAATAATCCACCAACTGTTTCCCAAAGCGCCCCCTCGCGCCATGCCACACTGCAGAGGCCGAGGTGCTCAAAGGTCTGGCAGTTTTTCACTGAGAGTGCAGACGACCGACGAACAGTGGTGTGCAACCTTTGTCGCACCAAGATCAGCCGGGGAGCCACCACCACCAGCCTCACCACCACCAGCATGCGCAGACATATGATGGCCAAGCACCCCACAAGGTGGGACGAAGGCCGTTCACCGCCTCCGGTTTGCACCGCTGCCCCTCCCCCTGTGCCCCAACCTGCCACTGAGATCCAACCCCGCTCTGAGGACACAGGCACTACCGTCTCCTGGCCTGCACCCACACCCTCACCTCCGCTGTCCTCGGCACCATCCAGCAATGTCTGTCAGCGCAGCGTCCAGCCGTCGCTAGTAGAGATGAGCGAGCACCAAAATGCTCGGGTGCTCGTTACTCGGGACGAAATTATCGCGATGCTCGAGGGTTCGTTTCGAGTAACGAACCCCATTGAAGTCAATGGGCGACCCGAGCATTTTTGTATTTCGCCGATGCTCGCTAAGGTTTTCATGTGTGAAAATCTGGGCAATTCAAGAAAGTGATGGGAACGACACAGCAACGGATAGGGCAGGCGAGGGGCTACATGTTGGGCTGCATCTCAAGTTCACAGGTCCCACTATTAAGCCACAATACCGGAAAGAGTGGGGCCCCCCCCCTCCCAACAACTTTTACTTCTGAAAAGCCCTCATTAGCAATGCATACCTTAGCTAAGCACCACACTACCTCCAACAAAGCACAATCACTGCCTGCATGACACTCCGCTGCCACTTCTCCTGGGTTACATGCTGCCCAACCCCCCCGCACGACCCAGTGTCCACAGCGCACACCAAAGTGTCCCTGCGCAGCCTTCAGCTGCCCTCATGCCACACCACCCTCATGTCTATTTCTAAGTGCGTCTGCCATGATGAGGAACCGCAGGCACACACTGCAGAGGGTTGGCACGGCTAGGCAGCGACCCTCTTTAAACGGGGCGGGGCGATAGCCCACAATGCTGTACAGAAGCAATGAGAAATATAATCCTGTGCCACCGCCATCAGGAGCTGCACACGTGGGCATAGCAATGGGGAACCTATGTGCCACACACTATTCATTCTGTCAAGGTGTCTGCATGCCCCAGTCAGACCGCGGTTTTTAATTCATAGACACAGGCAGGTACAACTCCCTATTGTAAAGTCCCTGTGGACCCACAGCATGGGTGGCTCCCTGGAACCCACCGGCGGTACATAAAAATATCCCATTGCATTGCCCAACACAGCTGAGGTAGTAATGTTGTGCTTAATGCAGGTGGGCTTCGACCCACACTGCATGCCCCAGTCAGACTGGGGTTCTTTAGAAGTGGAAACAGATGCATTTGTAATACCCTGTGGACCCACAGCATGGTTGGCTCCCTGGAAGCCACCGGCGGTACATAAAAATATCCCATTGCATTGCCCAACACTGCGGATGTAACGTCAGCTGTAATGCAGGTGGGCTAAAAATTAATTTGATTACACTGTAGGCGAGGGCCCACAAAAATTGCTGTATCAACAGTACTAATGTACATCAGAAAAATTGGCCCTGGCCAACCAAGAGGGCAGGTGAAACCCATTAATCGCTTTGGTTAATGTGGCTTAAGTGGTAACTAGGCCTGGGGGCAGCCCAGTTTAACGAAAAATTGGTTCAAGTTAAAGTTTCAACGCTTTTAAGAGCATTGAAACGTATAAAAAATTTTAAGAAAAATTATATGAGTGAGCCTTGTGGCCCTAAGAAAAATTGCCCGTTCGGCGTGATTACGTCAGGTTTCAGGAGGAGGAGCAGGAGGAGGAGGAGGAGGAATATTATACACAGATTGATGAAGCAGAAATGTCCCCGTTTTGGATGGTGAGAGAGAACGATGCTTCCATCCGCGGGTGCAGCCTACGTATTGCTTAGGTATCGCTGCTGTCCGCTGGTGGAGAAGAGAAGTCTGGGGAAATCCAGGCTTTGTTCATCTTGATGAGTGTAAGCCTGTCGGCACTGTCGGTGGACAGGCGGGTACGCTTATCTGTGATGATTCCCCAAGCCGCACTAAACACCCTCTCTGACAGGACGCTAGCCGCAGGACAAGCAAGCACCTCCAGGGCATACAGCGCGAGTTCAGGCCACGTGTCCAGCTTCAACACCTAGTAGTTGTAGGTGGCAGAGGCGTCAGGGAGGACGGTCGTGTGATCAGCTATGTACTCCCTCACCATCCTTTTACAGTGCTCCCGTCGACTCAGCCTTGACTGGGGAGCGGTGACACAGTCTTGCTGGGGAGCCATAAAGCTGTCCAGGGCCTTAAAGACTGTTGTATTGCCTGTGCTGTACATGCTGCTCGATCTCTGCACCTCCCCTGCTACCTGGCCCTCGGAAGTGCGCCTTCTGCCACTAGCGCTGTCGGATGGGAATTTTACCATCAGTTTGTCCGCCAGGGTACTGTGGTATAGCAACACTCTCGAACCCCTTTCCTCTTCGGGAATGAGAGTGGAAAGGTTCTCCTTATACCGTGGGTCGAGCAGTGTGTACACCCAGTAATCCGTAGTGGCCAGAATGCGTGCAACGCGAGGGTCACGAGAAAGGCATCCTAACATGAAGTCAGCCATGTGTGCCAGGGTACCTGTACGCAACACATGGCTGTCTTCACTAGGAAGATCACTTTCAGGATCCTCCTCCTCCTCCTCCTCCTCCTCCTCCTCCTCAGGCCATACACGCTGAAATGATGACAGGCAAGCAGCATGGGTACCGTCAGCAGTGGGCCAAGCTGTCTCTTCCCCCTCCTCCTCATCCTCCTCATGCTCCTCCTCCTCCTCCTGAACGCGCTGAGATATAGACAGGAGGGTGCTCTGACTATCCAGCGACATACTGTCTTCCCCCGGCTCTGTTTCCGAGTGCAAAGCGGCTGCCTTTATGCTTTGCAGGGAACTTCTCAAGAGGCATAGCAGAGGAATGGTGACGCTAATGATTGCAGCATCGCCGCTCACCATCTGGGTAGACTCCTCAAAGTTTCCAAGGACCTGGCAGATGTCTGCCAACCAGGCCCACTCTTCTGTAAAGTATTGAGGAGGCTGACTCCCACTGCGCCGCCCATGTTGGAGTTGGTATTCCACTATAGCTCTACGCTGCTCATAGAGCCTGGCCAACATGTGGAGCGTAGAGTTCCACCGTGTGGGCACGTCGCACAGCAGTCGGTGCACTGGCAGATTAAACCGATGTTGTAGGGTGCGCAGGGTGGCTGCGTCCGTGTGGGACTTGCGGAAATGTGCGCAGAGCCGGCGCACCTTTCCGAGCAGGTCTGACAAGCGTGGGTAGCTTTTCAGAAAGCGCTGAACCACCAAATTAAAGACGTGGGCCAGGCATGGCACGTGCGTGAGGCTGCCGAGCTGCAGAGCCGCCACCAGGTTACGGCCGTTGTCACACACGACCATGCCCGGTTGGAGGCTCAGCGGCGCAAGCCAGTGGTCGGTCTGCTCTGTCAGACCCTGCAGCAGTTCGTGGGCCGTGTGCCTCTTATCTCCTAAGCTGAGTAGTTTCAGCACGGCCTGCTGACGCTTGCCCACCGCTGTGCTGGCACGACGCGCGACACCGACTGCTGGCGACGCGCTGCTGCTGCTGACACATCTTGATTGCGAGACAGAGGTTGCGTTGGAGGAGGAGGAGGAGGGTGCTTTAGTGGAGGAAGCATACACCGCCGCAGATACCACCACCGAGCTGGGGCCCGCAATTCTGGGGGTGGGTAGGACGTGAGCGGTCCCAGGCTCTGACTCTGTCCCAGCCTCCACTAAATTCACCCAATGTGCCGTCAGGGAGATGTAGTGGCCCTGCCCGCCTGTGCTTGTCCACGTGTCCGTTGTTAAGTGGACCTTGGCAGTAACCGCGTTGGTGAGGGCGCGTACAATGTTGCGGGAGACGTGGTCATGCAGAGCTGGGACGGCACATCGGGAAAAGTAGTGGCGACTGGGAACTGAGTAGCGCGGGGCCGCCGCCGCCATCATACTTTTGAAGGACTCCGTTTCCACAACCCTATACGGGAGCATCTCAAGGCTGATAAATTTGGCTATGTGGACGGTTAACACTTGAGCGTGCGGGTGCGTGGCGGCGTACTTGCGCTTGCGCTCAAACACTTGCGCTAGCGACGGCTGGACGGTGCGGTGTAGGACATTGCTGGATTGGGCCGAGGACAGCGGAGGTGAGGGTGTGGGTGCAGGCCAGGAGACGGTAGTGCCTGTGTCCTCAGAGCGGGGTTGGATCTCAGTGGCAGGTTGGGGCACAGGGGGAGAGGCAGTGGTGCAAACCGGAGGCGGTGAACGGCCTTCGTCCCACCTTGTGGGGTGCTTGGCCATCATATGTCTGCGCATGCTGGTGGTGGTGAGGCTGTTGGTGGTGACTCCCCGGCTGATCTTGGCGCGACAAAGGTTGCACACCACTGTTCGTCGGTCGTCAGGCGTCTCTGTGAAAAACTGCCAGACCTTAGAGCACCTTGGCCTCTGCAGGGTGGCATGGCGCGAGGGTGCGCTTTGGGAAACAGTTGGTGGATTATTCGGTCTGACCCTGCCTCTACCCCTGGACACCGCACTGCCTCTTGCAACCTGCCCTGCTGCTGCCCTTGCCTCCCCCTCTGAAGACCTGTCCTGAGTAGGCGTTGCAAACCAGGTGGGGTCAGTCACCTCATCGTCCTGCTGCTCTTCCTCCGAATCCTCTGTGTGCTCCTCCCTCGGACTTACTGCCCTTACTACTACCTCATCGATAGACAATTGTGTCTCATCGTCATCGTCCTCCTCACCCACTGAAAGGTCTTGAGACAGTTGCCGGAAGTCCCCAGCCTCATCCCCCGGACCCCGGGAACTATCCAATGGTTGGGCATCAGTGACGATAAACTCCTCTGGTGGGAGAGGAACCACTGCTGCCCAATCTGAGCAGGGGCCCGAGAACAGTTCCTGGGAGTCTTCCCGCTCCTGAGCATGTGTCATTGTAGTGGAATGAGGAGGCTGGGAGGAAGGAGGAGCAGCAGACAGAGGATTCGGATTTGCAGCACTGGACGGCGCAGAACTGTGGGTGGACGATAGCTTGCTCGAAGCACTTTCTGCCATCCACGACAGGATCTGCTCACACTGCTCATTTTCTAATAAAGGTCTCCCGCGTGGACCCTTTAATTGGGCGATGAATGTGGGGACGCCAGAAACGTGCCTCTCTCCTAATCGCGCAGCAGTCGGCTGCGATACACCTGGATCAGGAGCTCGGCCTGTGCCCACACCCTCACTTGGGCCTACGCGTCCTCGGCCACGTCCACGTCCTCTAGGCCTACCCCTACCCCTCAGCATGCTGTATTACCAGTGATTTCCCAGGCAGGAAATAAATTGGCGCAAGCCTGCAGGACAAATAGAATTGTTCCCTTTTTTTTTAAAGGGAAGGCCGGCCCACTGACTATATTCAATCAGATAAGAAATCTGTTCCACAGAAATGCAGTTATATGAAGTGCAGCAGAGCGGTGATTTTTCCCAGGAAGGCAGGAAATAAATTGGCGCAAGCCTGCTGTTAAACATAGCTGGCTGCGTATGAATTTTTTACTATCTCCACCCACCACACACGTACACAGAACGCTGAGGACTGACAGAGGCAGGGCACATAGAATTTTTCCCTTTTTTTTTTAAAGAAAAGGCCCACTGACTATATTCAATCAGATAAGAAATCTGTTCCACAGAAATGCAGTTATATGAAGTGCAGCAGAGGGGTGATTTTTCCCAGGAAGGCAGGAAATAAATTGGCGCAAGCCTGCTGTTAAACGTAGCTGGCTGCGTATGAATTTTTTACTATCTCCACCAACCACACACGTACACAGAACGCTGAGGACTGACAGAGGCAGGGCACATAGAATTTTTCCCTTTTTTTTAAAAGAAAAGGCCCACTGACTATATTCAATCAGATAAGAAATCTGTTCCACAGAAATGCAGTTATATGAAGTGCAGCAGAGCGGTGATTTTTCCCAGGAAGGCAGGAAATAAATTGGCGCAAGCCTGCTGTTAAACATAGCTGGCTGCGTATGAATTTTTTACTATCTCCACCCACCACACACGTACACAGAACGCTGAGGACTGACAGAGGCAGGGCACATAGAATTTTTCCCTTTTTTTTTAAAAGGAAAGGCCCACTGACTATATTCAATCAGATAAGAAATCTGTTCCACAGAAATGCAGTTATATGAAGTGCAGTAGAGCGGTGATTTTTCCCAGGAAGGCAGGAAATAAATTGGCGCAAGCCTGCTGTTAAACGTAGCTGGCTGCGTATGAATTTTTTACTATCTCCACCCACCACACACGTACACAGAACGCTGAGGACTGACAGAGGCAGGGCACATAGAATTTTTCCCTTTTTTTTAAAAGAAAAGGCCCACTGACTATATTCAATCAGATAAGAAATCTGTTCCACAGAAATGCAGTTATATGAAGTGCAGCAGATCCGTGATTTTTCCCAGGAAGGCAGGAAATAAATTGGCGCAAGCCTGCTGTTAAACGTAGCTGGCTGCGTATGAATTTTTTACTATCTCCACCCACCACACACGTACACAGAACGCTGAGGACTGACAGAGGCAGGGCACATAGAATTTTTCCCTTTTTTTTAAAAGGAAAGGCCCACTGACTATATTCAATCAGATAAGAAATCTGTTTCACAGAAATGCAGTTATATGAAGTGCAGCAGAGCGGTGATTTTTCCCAGGAAGGCAGGAAATAAATTGGCGCAAGCCTGCTGTTAAACGTAGCTGGCTGCGTATGAATTTTTTACTATCTCCACCCACCACACACGTACACAGAACGCTGAGGACTGACAGAGGCAGGGCACATAGAATTTTTCCCTTTTTTTTAAAAGAAAAGGCCCACTAACTATATTCAATCAGATAAGAAATCTGTTCCACAGAAATGCAGTTATATGAAGTGCAGCAGAGGGGTGATTTTTCCCAGGAAGGCAGGAAATAAATTGGCGCAAGCCTGCTGTTAAACGTAGCTGGCTGCGTATGAATTTTTTACTATCTCCACCCACCACACACGTACACAGAACGCTGAGGACTGACAGAGGCAGGGCACATAGAATTTTTCCCTTTTTTTTTTAAAAGAAAAGGCCCACTGACTATATTCAATCAATAATATATGTCTTCTGGCCCTGCCTACACAATTCTATCCCTGTAGTATTACTGCAGGGCGCAATGCTCTGCACAGCCGATTTTGAAAAAAAAAAAATGCAACACTGCTAACAGCAGCCTGCACAGTACTGCACACGGTTAAATGTGGCCCTAAGAAGGACCGTTGGGGTTCTTGAAGCCTACACTCACTCCTAACACTCTCCTTGCCTAACCACCACTTCTGTCCCTGGACTATTACTGCAGGGCGCAATGCTCTGCAGACAGCCGATTTTGAAAAAAAAAAAAAAGTGCAACACTGCTAACAGCACCCTCCACAGTACTGCACACGGATAGATGTGGCCCTGAGAAGGACCGTTGGGGTTCTTGAAGCCTACACTAACTCCTAACGCTCTCCCTACAGCAGCTCCAGCACCAGCAGCACTGTCCCTCAGCTATCTCACAAGGCATCTGAGGCGAGCCGCGGGAGGGGCCGACTTTTATACTCGGGTGACATCTGATCTCCCCAGCCACTCACTGCAGGGGGGTGGTATAGGGCTTGAACGTCACAGGGGGAAGTTGTAATGCCTTCCCTGTCTTTCAATTGGCCAGAAAAGCGCGCTAACGTCTCAGAGAGGAAACTGAAAGTAACCCGAACATCGCGTGGTACTCGTTAAGAATAACGAGCATCCCGAACACCCTAATATTCGCCCGAGCATCAAGCTCGGACGAGTACGTTCGCTCATCTCTAGTCGCTACTTTTCCCGATGTGCCGTCCCAGCCCTGCACGACCACGTCTCCCACAACATTGTACGCGCCCTCACCAACGCGGTTACTGCCAAGGTCCACTTAACAACGGACACGTGGACAAGCACAGGCGGGCAGGACCACTATATCTCCCTGACGGCACATTGGGTGAATTTAGTGGAGGCTGGGACAGAGTCAGAGCCTGGGACCGCTCACGTCCTACCCACCCCCAGAATTGCGGGCCACAGCTCGGTGGTGGTATCTGCGGCGGTGTATGCTTCCTCCACTAAACCACCCTCCTCCTCCTCCTCGAACGCAACCTCTGTCTCGCAATCAAGATGTGTCAGCAGCAGCAGCACGTCGGCAGCAGTCGGTGTCGCGCGTCGTGGCAGCACAGCGGTGGGCAAGCGTCAGCAGGCCGTGCTGAAACTACTCAGCTTAGGAGATAGGAGGCACACGGCCCACGAACTGCTGCAGGGTCTGACAGAGCAGACCGACCGCAGGCTTGCGCCGCTGAGCCTCCAACCGGGCATGGTCGTGTGTGACAACGGCCGTAACCTGGTGGCGGCTCTGCAGCTCGGCTGTTACCATACAGTGCGGCATGGGGTCCCGCGGTCGGCGCGCGTCGCTCCGGCGTCGGCTCCAGCAGCCTGGAGCCCTGTGTCGAGGTCATCCCAGCAGCTTGGGTTGGCCAGTGGGCGGCGGCGTGGGCGTGCCCGCCCGTAGGGTGCCACCCGCACTCCTCTGTGCTTCTTATACAGCAGTGGGTGGAGTTGCCTCCTCCCACTCTCCGCCCCTGGGCGGAACCTTGTGGTTAAAAGACTGGCAGTGAACTGAGCTCATTGCCAGTTATTGGTTCTGCATGCACCTAGCCAGTCTGTCTGTGGTTCCCCTCAGTCAGTCCCTAGTTGTCGGTCAGCTCCCTCTGGTCCCCTATCACTCTGTCTGTTTGTGTTGGTTCTGTTTGCCTCTAACCTGGTCTGGCCCAGTCAGCACTAGTTGCTATCCTGCACCCTGCCAGTTTGCCTGTGAGCTCCATCTCCAGCCTTGTCAGTTTTGTTGGTCTGATTCATCTGTCTCCTCTGTCGGCACTCTGTTCCCCCCATTAGGTAGTTTCCTGCTTGTCAGCCGCCAGGTCCCCAGCCAGAGCAGGGACCGCCGTCCAGTTGTTCGCCTGGGGTTAGCCAGGGCCGAGGCAAGTAGGCAGGGACAGTGGGGTGCGGGAAGATCAGGGCATCCCACTTGGCGCTCGGGGGGCAGAGTGCCGTAACATCGGCAGCCTCACGCATGTGCCATGCCTGGCCCACGTCTTTAATTTGGTGGTTCAGCGCTTTCTGAAAAGCTACCCACGCTTGTCAGACCTGCTCGTAAAAGGTGCACCGTCTCTGCGCACATTTCCGCAAGTCCCACACAGACGCTGCCACCCTGCGCACCCTGCAACATCGGTTTAATCTGCCAGTGCACCGACTGCTGTGCGACGTGCCCACACGGTGGAACTCTACGCTCCACATGTTGGCCAGGTTCTATGAGCAGCGTAGAGCTATAGTGGAATACCAACTCCAACATGGGCGGCGCAGTGGGAGTCAGCCTCCTCAATACTTTACAGAAGAGTGGGCCTGGTTGGCAGACATCTGCCAGGTCCTTGGAAACTTTGAGGAGTCTACCCAGGTGGTGAGCGGCGATGCTGCAATCATTAGCGTCACCATTCCTCTGCTATGCCTCTTGAGAAGTTCCCTGCAAAGCATAAAGGCAGACGCTTTGCGCTCGGAAACAGAGCCGGGGGAAGACAGTATGTCGCTGGATAGTCAGAGCACCCTCCTGTCTATATCTCAGCGCGGTGAGGAGGAGGAGGAGGAAGATGAGGAGGAGGGGGAAGAGACAGCTTGGCCCACTGGTGAGGGTACACATGCTGCTGGCCTGTCATCCTTTCAGCGTGTATGGCCTTAGGAGGAGGAGGAGGAGGAGGAGGAGGAGGAGGATCCTGAAAGTGATCTTCCTAGTGAGGACAGCCATGTGTTGCGTACAGGTACCCTGGCACACATGGCTGACTTCATGTTAGGATGCCTTTCTCGTGACCCTCGCGAAGGCGCAGTTCCGAGGGCCAGGTAGCAGGGGAGGCGCGGAGATCAGGCAGCATGTACAGCACAGGCAGGCCAACCCTCTTTAAGGCCCTTGACAGCTTTATGGCTCCCCAGCAAGACTGTCACCGCTCCCCAGTCACGGCTGAGTCGGCGGGAGTACTGTAAAAGGATGGTGAGGGAGTACGTAGCCGATCGCACGACCGTCCTCCGTGACGCCTCTGCCCCCTACAACTACTGGGTGTCGAAGCTGGACATGTGGCCTGAACTCACGCTGTATGCCCTGGAGGTGCTTGCTTGTCCTGCGGCTAGCGTCTTGTCAGAGAGGGTGTTTAGTGCGGCTGGGGGAATCATCAGAGATAAGCGTACCCGCCTGTCAACCGACAGTGCCGACAGGCTAACACTCATCAAGATGAACAAAGCCTGGATTTCCCCAGATTTCTCTTCTCCACCAGCGGACAGCAGCGATACCTAAGCAATAGGTAGGCTGCACCCGCGGATGGAAGCATCGTTCTGTATCCCCATCAAAAACGGGGACCTTTTCGCTTCATCAATCTGTGTATAATATTCCTCCTCCTCCTCCTGCTCCTCCTCCTGAAACCTCACATAATCACACCGAACGGGCAATTTTTCTTAGGCCCACAAGGCTCAGTCATATAATTTTTCTAAACAATTTTTATACGTTTCAATGCTCATTAAAGCGTTGAAACTTTCACCTCCACCAATTTTTATTTTAACTGGGCTGCCTCCTGGCCTAGTTACCAATTAAGCCACATTAACCAAAGCGATTAATGGGTTTCACCTGCCCTCTTGGTTGGCCATGGCCAATTTTTCTGATGTACATTAGTACTGTTGATACAGCAATTTTTGTGGGCCCTCGCCTACATTGTAATCAAATGACTTTTTAGCCCACCTGCATTACAGCTGACGTTACATCCGCTGTGTTGGGCAATGCAATGGGATATTTTTATGTACCGCCGGTGGGTTCCAGGGAGCCACCCATACTGTGGGTCCACAGGGAGTTGTAAATGCATCTGTTTCCACTTCTAAAGAACCCCAGTCTGACTGGGGCATGCAGTGTGGGCCGAAGCCCACCTGCATTAGACATGACATTACTACCTCAGCTGTGTTGGGCAATGCAATGGGATATTTTTATGTACCGCCGGTGGCTTCCTGGCACCCACCCATGCTGTGGGTCCACAGGGAGTTGTAACTACATGTGTCCACTTCTAAAGAACCCCAGTCTGACTGGGGCATGCAGTGTGGGCTGAAGCCCACCTGCATTAAGCACGACATTACTACCTCAGCTGTGTTGGGCAATGCAATGGGATATTTTTATATACCGCCGGTGGCTTCCTGGCACCCACCCATGCAGTGGGTCCACAGGGAGTTGTAACTACATGTGTCCACTTCTAAAGAACCCCAGTCAGACTGGGGCATGCAGTGTGGGCCGAAGCCCACCTGCATTAAGCACAACATTACTACCTCAGCTGTGTTGGGCAATGCAATGGGATATATTTATGTACTGCCGGTGGGTTCCAGGGAGCCACCCATGCTGTGTGTCCACAGGGAGTTGTAAATGCATCTGTTTCCACTTCTAAAGAACCCCAGTCTGACTGGGGCATGCAGTGTGGGCCGAAGCCCACCTGCATTAAGCACGACATTACTACCTCAGCTGTGTTGGGCAATGCAATGGGATATATTTATGTACCGCCGGTGGGTTCCAGGGAGCCACCCATGCTGTGTGTCCACAGGGAGTTGTAAATGCATCTGTTTCCACTTCTAAAGAACCCCAGTCTGACTGGGGCATGCAGTGTGGGCCGAAGCCCACCTGCATTAAACATGACATTACTACCTCAGCTGTGTTGGGCACATCAATGGGATATTTTTATGTACCGCCGGTGGGTTCCAGGGAGCCACCCATGCTGTGGGTGCACACGGAATTCCCATTGCGGAGTTGTACCTGCCTGTGACTATATATAAAAAAACGCGGTCTGACTGGGGCATGCAGACACCTTGACAGAATGAATAGTGTGTGGCACATGGGTTCCCCATTGCTATGCCCACGTGTGCAGCTCCAGATGGAGGTGGCACAGGATTGGATTTCTCATTGCTTCTGTACAGCATTGTGGACCATCGCCCCGCCCCTTTTAAAGAGGGTCGCTGCCTAGCCGTGCCAACCCTCTGCAGTGTGTGCCTGCTTTTCCTGTGGCAGACGCACTTATAAATAGACATGAGGGTGGTGTGGCATGAGGGCAGCTGAAGGCTGCGCAGGGACAGTTTGGTGTGCGCTGTGGACACTGGGTCGTGCAGGGGGGGGTTGGTCAGCATGTAACCCAGGAGAAGTGGCAGCGGAGTGTCATGCAGGCAGTGATTGTGCTTTGTTGGAGGTAGTGTGGTGCTTAACTAAGGTATGCATTGCTAATGAGGGCTTTTCAGATGTTAAAGTTGTTGGGGGGGGGCCCACTCTTGCCGCTATTGTGGCTTAATAGTGGGACCTGAGAACTTGAGATGCAGCCCAACATGTAGCCCCTCGCCTGCCCTATCCGTTTCTGTGTCGTTCTCATCACTTTCCTGAATTGCCCAGATTTTCACAAATGAAAACCTTAGCGAGCATCGGCGATATACAAAAATGCTCGAGTCGCCCATTGACTTCAATGGGGTTCGTTACTCGAAACGAACCCTCGAGCATCGCGAAAAATTCGTCTCGAGTAACGAGCACCCGAGCATTTTGGTGCTCGCTCATCTCTAGTTAGGACTTTTTTAAAGCAGGCCTAGCTATAGATTTTATTAATATCATTTTGAGATGCATCCAACTTTTTGATCATTTTGTATTCAATTTTTACGACAGATGTGGATGACCAAAAAAAATTACATTTTGGCATTGTGTATTTTTTTATGTCATTCTTCTTGCAGTACAAAGAATGTGATATTTTAATAGTTTGGGCATTTATGGAAACAGTGGTACCAAATATGTCTATTTTCTTTATTGGTTAGGGATTTAATGCAAGTTTGTTGGCACCTCTTCTATTACCTGTAGTTACCACAATTGAGGGCTCAGTCACACGAGTGCCGATGCGCCCGTATTTCTGCAGGATAAGACTGTTGAACTACTGGTGCGGACGACTCTCCACACTGGCCGGCAGATAGAACACATCGCCAGCAATGGAGCTAGTCATACAGAGAGACGTCCATACCCGATGCGGCCGTCTTATCGTGCAGTAACACAGGCGCATGGGCGCCTGTGTGACTGATCCCGTAATCTGCAAAAGAGAGAAAACAAGTAACCTGCAATGGTAGAATAGCACAGGATAAATAGATCTCCAATCGCGTTGTTAAACTTGCAAGAATAATAGTAAAAACAGATTTCAAACATGATAAAACACCAAGCTTAGGATTATGGCAAAAGCCCCATTTACACGCAATGATTATCACTGAAAATTCGCTCAAACAATGTCTTTTGATGTCTTTAATTGTTGCGTGTAAATTCTACCATGGTTTGCTTTTCGTCCTAACAATGATTTTTAGTTGAGTTTAAAATCCATCATTCGGCCAAGCAGCTGATAGCAGGGACAACACACTGTGATTCCCCATGGGAGCACTGATAACATTGCATTCAGCTGCAGTCCCATGGCAGAACAAAGGAGTTGTATGCAGATAACAAACGACCTGCTGTTTCCTGTATACAGCAAAGGGAAGCTCAATCACATGCAAATTAAGCTAATAAGCTACTAATGGGCATTAGTGCCCATTAGCAGCTTATGCAAAATGATAGCTCAAACCGTCAATCATCCTATCTTTTGAACGAATTTTGAGCGATCATCTTTGTGTGTAAATGGGGCTTAACACTTACCAGACCATCTCACGTTCTTCCCCTTAGCTTCTTTAGTTTTAATTAACTGTCCTTAATTATAAGCATTTTATTGATGGTGACTGAATTGCGTGGGTTCCAACAGACTATTATTTAAATATTGAATTTAAAGTGAATGTTCACCTTTGAACGCCATTATTGTGGGTGTTTTTACATCTAAATAGGTGCACAATTTGGTGCTGACTAAATTTTTTAATACATCTTTGCAGGAGTCAGAGCTCCATTTACTTGTTTCAAAACTACAAATCTTCTATGTACACATAGAGTTTAAATAGGTTGTCTAGTTTCTTTGCATATTCTTATCAAGGGTGCATTAAGGTTATAATGGGCCCTGGGCTGTATGAAGATTATGGGTCCCCACGAAGATAAATTTGTGAAATCTGACACAGCATACATACAGTACCAGAGCCAAGCTTACCACATAGATACACTACCAGAACCAAATCTACTGCATAGATACAGCACAAGAACCAAGCTTACTGCATAGATACAATGCTAGAAACAAGCTTACTACATAGATACAGTTCCAGAACCAATTTTACTGCATAGATACGGTACCAGACTTGAGCTTGTCAAAGAAATACCACATCCACTACCAGTGTAAAAAAAACAACAACAGAAAAGATGGAATATCATTTCTGCAAAAAGAAGTAGAATGCAGTGGAGGACCAGCTCTATTACAATTTAAGCAGATGGGAATTAGTTGAAGTAAGTATGAATTTTTTCATGTTTTAAAATTCTTTAAAAACTTTTCAGAATTGTTTTTGGCAGACAGCCTCGTTTAAAAGGAGAATTTACAGCAATTATAGCCAGTGTGCTAACTAATCAGTGGAATCTGCCATGGGAGTGAAGAAGTCAAGTGAAATCCATGCCTGGTTCATTTTTATGAATGTCAGCAGATTTATATTTTGTGTGGACAGTCAGATGTGTTTGTCAGTTATCACACCCTCAGCTGTGCTGAAGGCCCTTTCTGATAGCACAATGGCAGTGGGGCAGTGAAGCATCTATAATTGTGCAAGTTCCAGCCAGTTATCCAGCTTAGACATCCAAAAGTCAAAGGGGCCAATGTCATGTCTGAGTAGATCCATGCCAGAGCTGACATACTTTTTGACCATCATAGATAAGTGCTGCCTGTGACTATCAGTCCTATTCTGTGCTTTTGCTGCAGGTTGTGACGGGCTAAAAAAAATAATTCCACACCTCTGTTAGACTTACCCTGCCACCGGTACTTGTGCTGCTGCGGCGGTTTCCTCTTTGTCTGCCATATCCCCACAGCCATGGGGAAATGCTATGCTCCAGTCTGTCCTGGTAGCACTGCATTTTGAGGACCATTTCCACTGCCAGAATAAGATTTGTCATTCTGGCTGTAGTGTGGATCAAGGAGAGTGGCCACCCAGTAATGATCTGATGTTTTGATGTGGGTTATGCGGCAATCCTTCTGCAGCCTAAAAGCCCTCTATGGCTTAAAGTACATAAGGGTGATGGCCCACATTCCTTGGGGTCACGCCTAAGAGTGTTCTCAGGCTGGTCCTGCCATCCATGTAGAATAGCTGGGATTAGTGATGGAGGGTAGGAACATTGCATAGCCCCCTCCACTACCTTTGGACCTATATTATTACCCTTCTCTTGCTTCCTTATACTTCTCCCATAGGTGAAGAAACATGTTGAAAAAGACACCCCCTTTCTTGCCCAAAGCCATTCCCCCTGTGGTGCTGAGTAATGGCGGACTGGTCAGACAATTGGAAATTGGCATTCCTTCCTCCTTCTCCTCTGAAAACAACATGTCATTATCCTTGAGACCCTGTAGAATCTACTTCAGCAGACAGACAACAGGGATGGTCATACTGATCAGTGAGTCATCTCAACTAACCATTGTGATCACTTCCTAAAGGCTAAAATGGCCCAATCATTTTTGATCTGCAAACATTCCACAGATGTCAAGTAACCAACCTCCTTCCATACAGCACTTGCTAATGGCAAACACTATCTGGTACTCTGTAATTGTTCTCCCGAATTATCACTCCATCTCCATTAGACAAGAGAAAACTAGGTGTAAGCCTAGGTAATTGTTTAGGAAGCACCGCACTACCAGGTTCATCATATTGCCCAGGCAAGATATGTGTGTGAGATTGTGGAGACGAAGGGCCATCAGCAGGTTTGCCCCATTGTCTTACACGACCTTGCCTGGTTTCAGATTGTGCTGGGTCAGCTACATGTCAGCCTGGGCTTGCAGAGCTGTCAATAGCCCTTCGGCCATGTGGCTACATTTCTGTAGACATATGAGTTTTAGCTCACTGTGATGTAACTTACATTGGCTGGCAGGCAGAAGGCTCCCAGCCAATTTATGTAACATCACAGGAAGGAGAGGAATCAGGCAGCTGGAAGTGAGGTGATCCCCCCAGACTGCAGGAGACAGGAGAAGATAGGTGAGGTGAAGATCTGGTAGGTAGATTGACGGGGGAGTAATGGGTAAGTATAGAATATTTTTTTTAATGACACAAGCTCTTCAATGGGCTATTACAGATATAATGCCTCTAGCAATGCTTGCTGGACCACATGTCTGTGATCATGTCGTGCACATGGCTGTGCGGGGCAGGAACAGCTTTTTGGCAAAAGAAATGGCAGTTGGCCATTTGGTACTGTAGTTTAGCATGGAGCATCACATTGCAGATGGTGTTTGTGTCTACTAGCCTGAAGAGCAGCTTTTCCATTTAAAAGCAGCTGTGCAAGCTCTGTGCTCGTCGATGGTTGGGGTGTCATTTTTTTTAACATTTCCATAGCTGAGGAATGGAGGGCTGGCTGCTGAAATGGGACACGCTGTCGGTGAAGGTGGTGGCAATAGTGAATGCTCAACTTCTGCTCTCCATTTTGCAATCCACAGCTCAATCATCAATTGCAGTGGAGAGGTCTGAAGTAGACATGCTACTATCCCTACACAGAACTGCCTCTTTTTGTTCAGAAGCTACTGCATGAACAGGGAGGGAGATGGATGAAGAAAAAAATACAGCAATGGAAGAGAGAGCAGGGTGAGGCTAAATCTATGCCCTCTGTCCCAGGTGGGCTCTCCAAGGCAGTGGTTAGTGTGAGTTCATGTGACTGTTCATACATGTTGTTTTAAGGTTGTTTACATTCATGCTGCATTTTAAATGCTTATTGTAAATCTTACAGATAACCACTGTTCTGTCATCACCTGCAATTTCAAAGAATGCCCAGGCTACAAAAGCCTTATACCATCTTCCCCTGAAAATAAGACAGTGTCTTATATTAATTGTTGCTCCCAAAGATGCGCTAGGTCTTATTTTCAGGGTGTGTGTGTTATTTTTCCATGAAGAATTCATATTTATTGTTGAACAAAAAAATGAACATCTATTATATACTGTACAGTAGTTGTGATCACAAACCAACATAACCAGACAAACTGTGAATCCTATCAAGAATTTCTCATTACTACCATTATTTCCATGTACAACAATCTTCTAGATCATCATAACAATCCAAATCCTGAATTTCTTGTGACTCCATTTCTTTCAGAATCTTTGGCCCAAATCTCTATGTCTAGCAATAGCACGGTCCTTAAATGAGTACTTCTTGTCTTGCCTGACGCACACACAGGGCCACAAGAAATAAGGGCACTAAAGTACCTGGCTCCCACACACTGTCTGGAGACTGTAATGTTCACCCACAGCAGTTCCTGGACCACTTGTACAGCAGGGATGGTATTGCAGCTTCCGGACACAAGGGGGAGCTCATCACAGCAGACTCACATAGCAGGGACAGAGCTAGGTCTTACTTTCGGGGGAGGCCTTATATTTAGCACTTTAGAAAACCCACTACTAGGTTTTATTTTTAGGGGGTGACTTATTTTCAGGGAAACATGGTACAACTGCCGTGAATAATAGTAGCCAATTGTGGCGATGTATCCCTTTTGTTTATCTCCAACACCTTACTCCCTGTGTTGGTAGGGTGCTGCCTCGCAACATCTACCTCTACTGACTCACCTGTGAGCTGCTATGATGACTCTCCCTGCCTGTCCATGTATGTCATATATGGAGTTTCTCCAAATTTCCATACCCAATCACCTGAAGTCTCTCACAGTGTCATTCCACTCCTAAACCAAGATGTAAGAGAGGGAGAGTCTCGGAACTCTATCCAGATGGCCCAAGTAGCATAAACGTGTGAGTATTCTGTTTCACGGTCGCTACATCTGAGCTCCTCCATATATTTCAAGGAGTCCATGGCCTCCAACCATACTACTCTGTCTCCAATATCTTGGGATAATCTGTCGCATTTCCATAATAAAGTGTCTTAGTAGGCCCTTTTTGAGTTGAGAGATTGGACCCGGGGAGGTAGACAGGAGCGCCAACTCCGGCGTAAACTGCAGTGAGGATACACAAATGGCTTGGTATAATCTGGAAACATCCTGCCAAAGGGGGACAATGGGGGGACAATCCCACCATATGTGCAGCATGCTGCCCCCCGTCTAACATACACCTCCAGCACTGTTCAGAAACTGTGGGGTATATTTTGTGCAATCCAACTGAGGTTCTTTACCACTGTGAAATCATTTTGGAGTAAAGCTCTTCTAGTCTGAGTGATATATTCATTTTATTTAACAGGGCATAAGATTTAGACCAGAACTCTCCAGGAACCAGTCTCCCCAAGGCCTCCTCCAATTTTCCAATCCAGTTGGGGTCGGAGTCCCTCGTCCTCTCATCCAGCAGGAGTGTGTATACTAGTGATATCATATGTGAAGGCGCTTCCTTTGCCATGCATAGTCAATTAAATTTTTTTTATTAACTTTGACTTTTTATGTATAATGATATACTAATGTATTTACTATATTTAAAGGGGTTGTCTCGCGAAAGCAAGTGGGGTTAAGTACTTCTGTATGGCCATATTAATGCACTTTGTAATATACATCGTGCATTAAATATGAGCCATACAGAAGTTATTCACTTACCTTCCCTGCGCTGGCGTCCCCGTCTCCATGGCTCCGTCTAATTTCAGCGTCTAATCTCCCGATTAGACGCGCTTGCGCAGAAGGGTCTTCTCTCATCTGTTCGGTCCGGCACGAGCGGCATTCTGGCTCCGCCCCCTTCTATGCATCATCGCGTAGCTCCGCCCCCGTCACGTGTGCAGATTCCAGCCAATCAGGAGCAGCACTGAATTCATGAATGGGTGTGAGTGAGAGCTGCCTCTGATTGGTGAGGCTGTGACCAATCAGAGGCAGCTCATTCAGCAGGCGGGGATTTTAAATCCCCGGCTGTTGAGTACTACTCAGAGCAGTTCAGGAGAACTGCCGGCCAGACGCGGCTGAACTCCGGCTTCAGCGGAAAGGTGAGTATACATTTTTTTTTTTACACATTTTAGGATGATTTTCAGGTAAGGGCTTATATTTTTAAGCCCTTCCCGAAAATTCATCCCGCGCCCGCCGGCAGCCCATTGCTTTCAATGGAGCCGGCTGTAGTGCCGGCTCCATTGAATTCAATGGGCTACCATCGTTCTTCTCTGCCACAGCTGTTACACCTGTGGCAGAGGAGAACGATCTTTATGCTGACAGGGGGGGGGGGGCCCACTCTTGCCGCTATTGTGGCTTAATAGTGGGATCTGGGAACTTGAGATGCAGCCCAACATGTAGCCCCTCGCCTGCCCTATCCGTTTCTGTGTCATTCCCATCACTTTCGTGAATTTCCCAGATTTTCACAAATGAAAACCTTAGCGAGCATTGGCGATATACAAAAATGCTCGAGTCGCCCATTGACTTTGATGGGGTTCGTTACTCGAAACGAACCCTCGAGCATCGCGGGAAGTTCGACTCGAGTAACGAGCACTCGAGCATTTTGGTGCTCGCTCATCTCTAGTTGCTAACCCCAAAACGCGTTGCCACCATATATATATTTGAGACATCTCTTTGATTGTCGGATTGTAGTAAAGAAATCAAGAAAAAACACCACGGTTACTACATCTGTTGAAGTAAACCTGGAGTGGGGGGAAATGGTGTCATCCAGATCCCCCCAATTGAAGTAAGTTTATTTAATCTTACTTCAGTACACTATTTATGAGTGCTCAGGTAGCACAAAGGGGTTAAACGTTTTTCCTCTTGTTTTTAAATTAGATAGTGAGACATTTTCCAGTTGTCTAATCTATATTTAGTTTCTGATAGAAATGTTCTTTCTTCTATTGCCTGTACTGCAGTTAACAGCATTTAGAGATATGTTTTGCCACAGCTTAATGGGCCATTCACACTATGAAATAATTTGACCCATTGACTTATTTGGGAGTCTGTGTGACACGTGCAGAGGGTATTGTGCTGGGACGAAAGGTGAGCTATGATCATCACCTATTGTAACCATTACTAGGGAGGCACATTTTGGGGCACTACTGCTAAGGGTGAAACATTTGAGGCACTATATAACTGTAAGCAGCCACATTTGAGAGCAATATTACTAAGGGGCGACGTAGGGGACACTATTACAATAATAAGGAGCCACAGTGGGGGAACTAATAATATAGGGTGCCATAGTAAGGACACTATTACTATGTAGGGGCACTATTATTATTAAATGGGTCGTCAGTTATAATTTTTTGCTTGAAAATAATAAAATATCCTATACTCATCTCTCTCGGTTCCTTGCAGCTCTAGTGATGCAGCCCCATCTTCCTTTGTGATCTATTGTTTACAGGCTGCAGTCGGTCTATGTACATGATGTCACAGGCTCCTACAACCAATCACAGACTCTCATATACAAGCTCCTGCAGCACGAAAGCTGCAGGGACACAGAAAAGGTGAAGATATTTTATTGTTTTCTAGCATGGGGAACACTCCTTAAATAAAAAACCTATGATTCAGACTACCACATTTATTACGATGCTAGTGTTCATTAACAGCATGGTGGTATTATTTAGTAACAGTATGGTAGTGTTATCTGGTAATGCTGTGGTGGTGTTATCCATTCAAAATATGGTGGTATTGTTCAGTTATGATATGGTGATGTTATGCAATTACAATACGGTGTTATTATTCAGTCACAATTTGGTGGTGTTATATAATCCCAGTATAGCAGTATTATTTAATTATAGTATGGCAGTGATAAACAGTCAATGGTGGTAATCTGGAGTGTGGGGGAGTTGGGGAGGCTCAAGCTGAACTTTTGCACCCGGGCCCATGAGCCCTTGCACACAGCAGAGCATTTCCACTGTATCCCACATGCAGAAACATAACTTAAAGCTTCTGGGACCCAATGCAAAACCCGTAACAGGGCCCCAACTATAATGCTTTCCTCATAGAATTGGGCTTCATATATGGAGAGGAGAAGTATTATGGGCCCCCTAAGGCTCCTGGGCCCGGGTGCAACCGCATCCTCTACATCTCCTATTGTTACGCAAAAATAGGTCATGCTGAAGGTTTGTTAAAACTTCATTCACTAGTATTGCACTGTACACAGGAATGGAATTTAACTGAAGAAAAATTTTGCAAATTATACGCTATGAGAAAAGCCAGCCTAATGGTGCTCTAAGGTAGAATGATTATCATTTAAAAAATCATTCAGATTAGTAAAAATAAACAATAACTGCTCAGTCTAAACGTGAACCGATGACTGAATGATGTACAATAATCGTATGTTTTTCACTTGTCGAAACACTACATGTTCCAGGAGCACAATGTGACATTTATATAGTTTTTAATACTTTTCTACTTTGGCACAAAAAAGCATTTTTCGTTAAAAAAAAAAAAGTTTGCAGTGAGCCATAGCTTTTTTTTTCCATCAGTGGATTTGTGTAAGGGCTTATTATTTGCTTGGTGATCTGTAGTTTTTATTCTTACCATTTTATAATACACACAAATTTTGATTGCTTTATTTAATCTTTTGGGTATGAGGTGACCAAAAAAAAAACGACAGCCGTTCTGGCATTTTTATTTTATGGTGTTTACTGTGCATGGTAAGTAATGCATTACTTTTTTAGCGTGGTTTGTTATGAACACATCTACACCAATTATGTGTACTTTTTTATTGTTTAATTTTTTTTTCTTACATAATAAAGAGATGTATAAGGGGAAAATGGTGACAGTTTTGTTTTTTTCCCTTTTTTAATACGTTTGTAAATTAGAAAACTAGAAAACTTCACAATGCTATTATGTGAACCCTGTTATGCTTCTGTACAGTAGCGTATTATAGAGTACCCATCAATTTTACACTAACAGCCAGCCTAATATACCTTAATAGATTTATGCAGATCATTTGTGACCTTTGTTAAGCCTCCAGCTGCTATAGTAACCATTGGCACTCTGCAATCACCTTGTGAGTAGGGCAGTGAGCAGACAGCGGCAGCCTACTCCCTCTGTCACTATTGACCATGACATCTAAGGGGTTGCATTTATGGGATTAGAGCTCGCTCCAATCCCGTTAGTTGCAGGAGTCCAGCAATATCTGTCAAGTGGGCTCCTGTCGCTGATCTCATAGGCACAGTGCCAGGATCTAGGAGATTTCCATAATGCATATATGCACCATGGAGTGGGACTCATCTTCCGTTCAGTGATGGATATATAAGTGTTCTAGCATGAAGGGCTTAAATATGTCTCTTTAAGTATTATCTCAATCACCTTGCCTGTCCGGTAGTATTAACTGCATGTAGTATTTGTTGCTTTCATCAATCTGAGTTTGTACCAGTGGCGTATATAATGGAAATTGACCATTTAGCAAAGATAATTTGAGCCTCAAATTATAATGTCAGGTTCTACTACCCACGACATAAGGGTCTGATATTTGTTTTGCCCTTCATGGCCTTTTCAGAACGCTTGGGTCAACTGTCCAACCCATTACAGTGGTGCCTTGGGTTAAGAGTTTTTAATTTGTTCCGTAACAGAGCTCTTAACCTAAAACATTCGTAAGTCAAATCAATTTTCCCCAATTAAAACGAATGGAAAAGCCATTAATCCGTTCTGGATCGCGAAGCTCTCCCACTAATTTTAATGGGGATGGTGTTGCCCCATTGAAAGCAATAGGACGCCGGCACCCCCACAATGATTTTCAGGGAAGGGCTTTAAATATAAGCCCTTCCCTGAAAAATTATCCCTAGCTATAGTAAAAAAATAAAAAATATATATACTCATCTGTCTGCCGGGGCTCAGGTGAGTCTAGCCATCGCTTGTTCTCCCTGCATTGCTCTGAAGCTTTTCACCAGGCAGGGATTAAAAATGCAGGGAGAACAAGCGGGGACTCGTTGAACAAGACACGCCTGAGCCCTGGTAGCAGCGGATAGGTGAGTATATATTTTTTACTACAGCTAGAGAAGATTTTTAGGGAAGGGCTTATATTTAAAGCCCTTCCCCGAAAATCACTGCAGGTGTTGCCGGCAGGCCATTGCTTTCAATGGGGCCACCTGCAGCAGCGGTGGCCACATTGAGAGCAAGGCTCTTAACCTAGTTTTTGCTCTTAAATCAGAGCGAAAATTTGGGAGAGAGCCTGCTCTCAAGTCAAAAAACTTATAAGCTGAGGCACTCTTAACCCAAGGTATCACTGTATTTGCTAACTGTGCAGTAATGCACAGCTTCTCACTGACAAATAGCAAAGAGGATGGGATCAACCAGGGCACACTCCTAGGACTCCAATGCAGTTACATTGGCTGTCTCTATGATATGTAGTGTAGCGGTGCATTACACAGAATGACCTGCAGAGAGTGCTAGTCAGGCATTCTAATACCTGCAAGAGGGAAAGAAAGGGTTAATACCCTAGTTGTAGCAAGAGTTAGCTACAAAAGAGGCAGCTGTGGAGAAAGCTGAGAGAGTGGACCAGTGCAGCAGAGCTGAGGTGCTGCAGGCTGATGGCCTAGCAGAGGCCAGAGTCTGGCAGGGGCGACAAGCCTGGACTCACAACCAAGTGGGGTGCATATGGACTGTGTATATTGACGTTGGATGGTATTGCTGTGTTTTGTGATTGCGGTGATGACAAATAAAGGCTGGCAGGAGCCAGATAAAGAAATCCACATTTCCTGAGCAGTTTCTACACTTGTGGTGTGCCATTTTCATGTACAAGAGGTCTACGATCAGCAGGCAAGTGTACCCCGCTTGCTACATATGGTGGAGAATGCGCTGGCACGATCTGGAGTGGCGCGCAAAGCTGCAGGAGCAACACGTGCATGTCTGCTGGGAACGGTTGTGCTGGATGCCGTTTAAAGGTCCAGGAGGACGAAGCTGCAGTTAAAGGGCCAGAAGTTTGCGGTAGCTGTGGGAGCAACAGAGGACCAGGCAGAGGAAGTCTGCAAGGCAAGTCTGTGAACTTGTTTGTTTATTATGGACTATGCAGTCAAGATGGTGGGTGGTGCAGGAGGCAACCAGAAAGAGCCATGCTGGGCGTGTTTGCAAATGGACTTATGTATGTTCGGATGTCCAGTGGCAAAGTGGCCAGTAAAACCCCCCTGGTCTGTGTTGGAGGCTAACTGCAAAGCTTTGAGCACACAGCAGGAGGTGTGCCCACCAAAGGACTGTAACAGAGATCCGGAGAAGAATCCATGGAGGGGTGAGCCCACTAAAGAGACTGTGGGTTTTGGGCAGTATGGACTTGAGAATGGAAAAATTGATGCCAATGTGGTTAAAATGCTGCATAACAGAATGTTTTCCTTGCAGGAGAGTACTGAGGAAACTGCAGTGTCTGCATTGGGTGCAAAAAAGTTCAAAAACCGTATGGTACATAATGTGTTGCATGATATGTTTTCAGTGCATGATGATACCATGAAAGCTGCACAGTGTGCACGGACCTTTAAGGAAGAGTTGTCTGAGAACTGTGTTGCTGACCGGGTGGTGCAAGAAAAGTCCATTAACTCTGAAATGTGATGTGTGGGGGATGGTAGAATGTATTCTGTGCCTAATAAGTGTAGATATGTTTCCCAAATGAAGTTAGGATGTGAACAGAGTGCAATGAGGAGTGCAGCCAACGCCCATGTGGGAGCAAGTGTAAATATACCTCTAGTAAAAGAGGGGAGTAATAATGAAAATAGTGTGTGTAGGACTAGAAATGCTGCAGTTAGTAGTACTATGCGTTTAGGCCTCCTTCCCACGAATGGATTTACGCCGCGTAAATTCGCGGCAAAAATCCGCTGCGTTGCACCTTGCTATTAGGTTCTATTGAACCTAATAGCACAATGCTCACGATGCGTAATTCCACCGCGGAATTACGCACCGCGATTTCTCCCGTCCTCACCCGCAGCATGCTCTATTTGCTGCGGGTGAGGACGGGCTGTACGCGCTGACGGCTTCCATTGCAGTCAATGGAAGCCGTCCGTTCACGCTATCTCCCGTTGTAACCAGCGGGAGATAGCGTGAAAAAACGCTTCCCCGCCTACCGCCGCAGCGTCATTTGACGCGGCCGGCGCGTCACGTGACACTGCCGGCCGCGTCACGTGACGCGGTGGGCGTGTCACACGACGCGACGGCGGTGGGCGGGGAAGCGTCTACACGCTATCGTCCGCTGGTAAGTATAGGGGCTCTGGGGGGCGCCGTGACGGGCTTCACAGCGTAATATTACGCGGCGGAGCCCGTCACGCTCGTGGGAAGGAGGCCTTAGAGAGAGAAAGGATAGATCGTACTAAAGGTGCAAAGAGAAAAAAGAAGAAAAAGGCTGCTGCCAGTGAGAAAAGTGAGGTTATCAGTGCAGATCCTGAGGTCCAGGGTGAGACAGCAAGAGAACGCTTGTTTAAAATTCAAGAGGGATTTGCACCAATGTAAGCTCATGTAAAGTTTCTTGGGGAAGCATTGCAAACTGCTAATAGAAATTATGAAGTTCAGTTACAGAAAGAAAGTACTATCTTGTGTCTGCTTGGAGACGAGGCCAAGAGGCAAATGCTGCTAGCAGAGAATGCAGCTCTCTTAAAGGAGAATGATCGTCATGAGAGATTGGCTAAGGAGGAAGCTGATCACCGGGTGTTGCTGGAACAGAAGAATGTTCAGTGTGAACAGCGCTTAGAAGAGATGAGAAGTGAGAAAAAGTATGAGGGTTATCTTTCAACAGCCTATGAAGAGATGCAAGACCTCAGCGATGTAGCCAGAGATGAGGCTGATCGCAGAGTATGTCTGGAGGCACAATCTGTGCAGTATGAACAGGACTGTAAGAAACTGCAAATGAAAACCCAAGAGTTGGAAATGACGTGTTGCAAGTTAGAAAGAGCTTCTACAGATGCACATAATCAAACTAAGCAAAGAAAAATGGTGACTTGGAGTGCCAAATAAGTCAGCTTAAGGAAAAGCTGGAACTAGAGAAAGCTGCTTGCAGTCAGGCTGAGAAGCAAGCAGAGATCTTGAAAGACTTACTGGGTTACAAGGAAAACCAGGAAGCGCTGCATGAGAGACTGGTGTCCCAGCTACAGATGAGCTTGAATGAGAAAGCTGAAGTGCATGGAACCCAGATCCAGGAGCTGGAACGGAGTCATGCTGTAGTTGTGGGGGAACTGTCCAAGCAGTTGAAGCAAATTGAAAAAGTAAAAGAAACATGGAAAAGTGAGTGTCTTGAGCTTACCCAAAAGGTGAAGGAAGACAAGTGTGCATCTGAATGCAAAAGAATTGTAGTGGAAATGCAGCTGCAAGAGCTACAAGTAAAAGTCACTGAAGGTGACAGAAGGCAGACAGCGTTGTCTGAGAAGGTGAATAGACTGCAGGTGGAGCTGGAAGCTCAGACTGAAGAGTTTCAGAGGCCGGTGCAAGAAGAGACGCAGCAGAGGCTTGGTCGTAGTGCGCACCTGAAGATAATGCAAAATGAGAGAGATGTGTTTCTCAAGCAGTTAGAGGAAGATGCACAAACTGAGAGACCTGTCAGAGCAGATTGCAACCCTTCAGGCTGAGGTGTCTGTTCTGGAAAAGAAAGTGGAGAAGAGTGCCAAGTGCTTGGATTCTGTTGAAGAGCAAAAGAAGAAAGTTCAAAAGGAGTTAGAAGCTTCAAATCAATGGTATGAAGAAAAAGCAGCTGCTAATGACAAACTAGAGGAGGCTAACACTAGACTTCAGCAAGAAGTAGAAGATATCAGTATGGATCAGGGTCACCAACATCAGATTGTGTCCAACTTGAAGAAGAAACAGAAGAAGTTTGATCAGTTGCTTAGTGAGGAAAAAACCATCTCTGTTAAATATGCAGAAGAATGTGATCGTGCGGAAGCAGAGGTTCGTGAGAAAGAAACCAAAGTGATCTTGCAGAACACCCTGGAAGAGGCCTTCAAAGTGAAGGCTGAGTTAGAAAGACTTAAGCAGTTGTGTTCAAGTCTGAACAGGAAGAAACAAAAGCAAAAGAGGCTTCAGGATGATCTCGAGAGAAAGCCAGAGGATTTAAAGGGACAGCGTGCGATCGTCCAAGTATCACAAGAAGACATAGCTCAGGTGAAACTCCCAGCTGTCACAGGTACAAACAAGTGAACGGTTTGCAGAGTCTCAGGGATTGATGAAGTATAAAGAGGCTGAAGTCCAGAGGTTGCACAGACCACTAACAGACATGATAGTGGCCAACCAGCAGATGGAAGGTAAGGAAAAGGCCATTGAAGGGTTCTTGGGCCATTCATTAATTGACCTGTCAGAAATATCAACCAAAGCTGAATGGTTTAAAAAGTGAGCTATTAGGAAGTCTACAAGATGCTCTGAGAAAACAGGAAGAGAAGGTCACCAGTTGGGCTAAAACACGGTCCCAGTCAGAATTTGAAGCAAGGGCTCGAGGGGAAAATTCTGAATGGCTACCCTTGACGCTTTCTCGGAAAATGGTGTCAAAAGAAAAGGTGTGGTTTCCAAAGGTTGCCAAGAAGCCACGCGCAAAGATGAAACTCATGAAGTCAGATAGTTGTTTTGCTAGAAGGGAGGCTCAGAGACTACAGAGGTCTAGGGCCCAGTTCAGACAAGTAAAAAAAAAAAAGAAAATCCGGATGAAGAATCTTAAAAAGGAAGTAAAAACCGTGAATGTAATTGAGGAAGTGAGAGTTGAGCTACAGATGGAGGCTGAGCAGCCCTCTGAGTTACAAGCAGTAGTAAAAATAAAGAGACCCCCGAGCCTGGAGTTTTGACCTTGGAGGGCCAAAAGAAAGTGTGATACGGCCTATATCAAGGGGGGGGGGGGGGTATGTAGCGGTGCATTACACAGAATGACCTGCAGAGTGTGCTAGTCAGGCATTCTAATACCTACAAGAGGGAAAGAATGGGTTAATACCCTAGTTGTTGCAGGAGTTGGCTACAAAAGAGGCAGCTGTGGAGGAAGCGGGGAGAGTGGACCAGTGCAGCAGAGCTGAGGTGCTGCAGGCTGGTGGACTAGCAGAGGCCAGAGTCCAACAGGGGCAACAACCCTGGACTCATACCCAAGTGTGGGGCATATGAACTGTGTATATTGACGGTGGATGGTATTGCTGTGTTTTGTGATTGCGGTGATGACAAATAAAATCTGGCAGGAGCCAGATAAAGAAATCCACATCTCCTCAGCAGTTTCTACATGTGTGGTGTGCCATTTTCATGTGCAAGAGGTCGGCGATCCGCAGGCAAGTGTACCCCAACTTGCTACAGTAGTTAGTGTTTTACTAATAGAGATGAGCGAGCGTACTCGTCCGAGCTTGATGCTCGTTCGAGTATTAGGGTACTCGAGATGCTCGTTACTTGAGACGAGCACCATGCGGTGTTCGAGTCACTTCCATTTTCTTCCCAGAAAAGTTTGCGCCGTTTTCTGGCCAATAGAAACACAGGGAAGGCATTACAACTTTCTCCTGTGAAGTTCCAGCCCTATCCCACTCCCCCTGCAGTGAGTGGCTGGGGAGATCAGGTGACACCCGAGTATCTAAACTGGGGCCGGCCACGGCTCGCCACAGATGCACGCTGAGAGTTATTAGGGAAAGTGCCGTCCTGCTGTAGCTGCTATAGGGAGAGTGTTAGGCTGTTATCTTCATCTTCAAGAACCCCAACGGTCCTTCTTAGGGCCACATCTGACCGTGTGCAGTACTGTTGAGGCTGCTTTTAGCAGTTTTGCACATTTTTTTTTTTTTTTTGTATATCGGGCGTGCAGACCATAGCGTCCTCAGTCTGCAGTCATTTTACTGAGTATAGGGGCAGTACTGGTGAGGCAGGGACAGTGGTACAGGGAAAGAGATATACTGGCTATATAGGCAGTGGGCTTTTTCAAAAAAATTGGAAAAAAAAATCTTTGGGCTGCCTGTGATCGTGTTCAGTTTACTGCGTGTCTGCTGGGGGTAGTAGTCTCTCACTATTACCCAGCTAGATGTTACTGCAGCCTTGCGCATAATTTTTTCTGGCTGCACTGTGCTTTCAATAACCATAGTCATCCTCCAACAGGGAAATCCATATACAGGCAGTGGGCTTTTTCCCAAAAATTGGAAAAAATACTATATTTGGGCTGCCTGTGACCGTCTTCAGTTTACTGCGTGTGTGCTGGGGGTAGTAGTCGCTCATTATTACCCAGCTAAGCCTGTGACCGTCTACAGTTTACTGCGTGTCTGCTGGGGGTAGTAGTCGCTCATTAATACCCAGCCTTGCGCATAATTTTTTCTGGCTGCACTGTGCTTTCAATAACCACAGTCATCCTCCAACAGGGAAATCCATATACAGGCTATATAGGCAGTGGGCTTTTTCCCAAAAATTGGAAAAAAATACTATATTTGGGCTGCCTGTGACCGTCTTCAGGTTACTGCGTGTCTGCTGGGGGTAGTAGTCACTCATTATTGCCAAGCCTGTGACCATGTACAGTTTACTGCATGTCTGCTGGGGGTAATAGTCGCTCATTATTACCCAGCTAAGCGTTACAGCAGGCTTGCGCATAATTGTTTCCTGGCTCTGCCGTGTCCGTTACATGATCGCCGTCATCCCGCCAGAGGGAAAGAGTATACATATATACGCTGCATACAGTGTCTGTCTGGTTTTTCACCTCACCATTTTAAAAAATTGAAGCAAAATACTTAAGGCCTACCACTGGCCTTTGGCCACTTGACTGGTTCTGCCCTGTGAATTCCAATAGCTCAGTCATACACACCTAGGTCTGACTACAGGCTTGCACATAATTGTTTCCTGGCTCTGCTGTGTCCGTTACATAATCCCCCTATACTGTTGCTAGTGATATGTTACTGGGGCCTGTTCAGACTGCTACTACTACTCAAATTGAACTAATACTGTGCTCCCCCTATACTACTGCTATTGATATGTTACTGGGGCCTGTCTAGACTGCTACTACTACTGAAATAGAACTAATACTGTGCTCCCCCTATACTGCTGCTAGTGATATGTTACTGGGGCCTGTCTAGACTGCTACTACTACTGAAATGGAACTAATACTGTGCTCCCCCTATACTGCTGCTTCGGAATTGTTACCGGGGCATGTCTTGACTGCTACTATTACTGAAATGGGTGGTTGGGCAGCATGTTACCCAGGAGAAGTGGCAGCGGAGTGTCATACAGGCAGTGATTGTGCTTTGTTGGAGGTAGTGTGGTGCTTAGCTAAGGTATGCTTTGCTAATGAGGGTTTTTCAGAAGTAAAAATTGTTGGGGAGTGGGGGCCCACTCTTGCCGCTATTGTGGCTTAATAGTGGGACCTGGGAACTTGAGATGCAGCCCAACATGTAGCCCCTCGCCTGCCCTATCCATTTCTGTGTCGTTCCCATCACTTTCTTGAATTTCCCAGATTTTCACAAATGAAAACCTTAGCGGAGCATAGGTCCCATACAAAAATGCTCGGGTCGCCCATTGACTTCAGTGGGGTTCGTTACTCGAACCGAACCCTCGAGCATCGCGGGAAGTTCGACTCGAGTAACGAGCACCCGAGCATTTTGGTGCTCATCTCTATTTATTAACCATATAGTATTTGTATTATGCATAGCTGAGCTGATGAGTGGTGAATGTTTAAATGATCAGTGCAATTTCAGACAATGTGTGCTTATGTGATGGACAAAGTGCTATGTAGCAAAAGTACATATCACTTTATTTGCCTAAATAAAGAAATGATGTGTGAAAAATCACCTGTGCAAATATCCTCATTGTCTATACTGAGTCCATGTGCTCTCCGTGGAATAGATGGTCAGCACATGGACCAAAAATATGGCCATTTGAAAAAGCCCTAGCAGATAAATATTATTTTGGCTTTTCTACTCTAATGTCGGTAAATCTCTTTCCACATTTGTAAGACCTGCCTACATGTACTTTAGATTTAGAAGATATATTTGTCTTTGCTTTGAGATGTTTT
This sequence comes from Eleutherodactylus coqui, assembly GCF_035609145.1. NCBI lineage: Eukaryota > Metazoa > Chordata > Amphibia > Anura > Eleutherodactylidae > Eleutherodactylus > Eleutherodactylus coqui. The sequence goes on along the minus strand of NC_089837.1, from coordinate 212,586,048 downwards.
CAAATATTTAAAACCAAAAAAGATAAATAAAATTAATCGCTAAATTATTAGGTACATTGTTTTACATAATGCTGTTCAATGAGGTATAAATCCGCTGAATGTAAATATGTAAATTCATATGATTTTAACGTATGTATGTACAAAAGAAGATGGCAAAGTAGGGAATTCTATAACTTTACAAAACTGTACTAAGGAATTTTCAGAATATCCATGGTTGTGAATGTAATATTAATTTACAGAAAACCCCTCCATAGACATCAGAATCACTGTTGATCCTAATCCCTGATATTTATGTTAACATGGATTTTCTGTTACATAACAGTTTTTATTTTCTTATTTTGAGTTGTAATAGAATATATGATTTTCTCTTACAATAGAAATTTAGTTCTCTGGAAGCTGCTTATCTTTTTAGGAAACAGTAGGACTAGTGAGGCAAAATCCATCCTGTTTGTTGCAGTATAGGCTTGCTGTATATCCCAATTATATTGTTTATTCTACTGTTTCGGGACAACAAACTACATTTGGCCTATTAATCAAAGAAAGACAGGACCGTACTGTAATAGGCCTGGGTACATTGTTAATATGTCTACAGTCACCCCATACAATGCTGCCTTTAGCGAGAGGGGTAAACTGGGCAATGGCCTACAAGCAATCTGAGACACTGACTGGACTTGCTAATGTGCAAGTGTACAGACAGGTTCAATGTCTTGAATGTACCGTTGTTGTTAATGCAGTATTTCAGTATTTGGGACCCCATTTCAAATGTTGCTCAGGGCCACACTTTCTCTAAAACTGGCCTTGCCTCCATGCTAATGAACATTAAGCAAAAGCAGCTTTGTATATATACTATACCAAAAAAGAAACTGAGCATTGCATCAGTCTACATTTTTTGAAATAATCTTAAAAAAAAAACATATAAAGACCATCTCAAGGAGAATTACAAAATATCAATATCCCCATCATCTATCAGGTAGAGCACAAGTAACAAATATGTAGTGGTCGCGCATACGTCAATAGCATACTAACGTACATAATAACCAACAACCTTAGAACATCATGGACATCAATGTACCCATGCAGAAAGCTACTCAAGGAAAGGTGTACACACCCCAATGTACATAATGCACAGTCTTCTCCAGAGGATATCAGCTAGTAAAAAATCCCTTGGTTTAAAATAATCTCTTAAAATCATCATGTGATGTCCTAATATGGCACAGCAATTACACAGCGATACATGCTTCTGGGAAGCCTGAAAAGATAACAGATGGAGCAACAGCACTCATAGCAAATGACGTATGTGCAGACCGTGTCAAAAGTTTCATGCACGTCATGTCCACTCAGCGCACGACACCTCAGCACAGACGCAATGAAGGTATCGAGTCCAAACAAGACTTGCTGGAGCAGCTTGGAGACTTTAGAAACTAAACCAATGAACACCAATGGGAAGAACTACATACTGGACTCATGGGCAGACATAACATAAGGACTGACAATGAAAACATGTACCGAGCATACCTGCACACACAACCAGATGGAATAGCTATAAAAGTATGAGGTATTAGTTTGTGAATTGGCCAAGACACTTAAGCCCATGAGCCTGCTGCCTAAGGTCTTTGTTGTCTCGTGGGTTCCTACTCTTACAAGACAACTTCCAAATGAAACCTGCCTGCATACAGGGCGATCATCCCAACAGGGACAGCCCCATTCTGAAACCTAGAGACCTACCTCGCCCTCGATGGCAAACAATCCACAGCAGGACAGGACAGAGCTCACACCAACATGCCAGGAATTTGCATGCAAGACAGAACAGGACTGTTCATACACATTGTCTGGCAACCTGCACAGACTCAATGAACACATCACTGTTTATACAAAATAAAGAACAAACATATAAGCAAGCAAACCCTTAGGGTGAAAGGTAACCCAGTATCATCTAGCCAGAGGGGCTGGTAAATATGAACAGCAGACCAGGGGGATTGGCTGGCTGGAGAAATCCACACCCAGCCAGCACAATTAACCCACACCTGTGGACCTGTGCTGCTGAAATAACAGATCCCAGCAGCACAACCTGACAATGCATGTGTGGAACACATATTGAGGGCACAGGATGTCTGCACCACCTCCCGAGACCTGGGCCATGCACATAAGATATCACAAGCGCTCCATATATTATAGTCTCAGACTATAATAAATTAATATCAAGGTTATTGCACTTGCCCATTGGTGTATCATCTAACAAAATAAATATAACACTAAATTCATTATTATCAAATATACCATAATAACACAACATTATAACGCATTAAGAGGTTGTTTAATATCTCCAGTCCAGCCAATATGAATTGTTTGCAGGCCTTATGCAGCTAGCAGTGGGCTGAGGGGCATTCAATTATGCTGCACCAAACAGGTACAGTGGACAAATATACAAGCTGTACTGTGCAGCCTTCTATTTTCACATATTGTGCCACCAAGGGATTGCAACTAATTTAGTTGCCAGTGTTTTTTTTGTAATATAAAACAAAAAAAACCCAAATGGGGAAACAGCAAATACATACAGTGCGTTTCACCAGCCCCAAACATAATTCAATGTAGCTAGTCCGGCCACTACAAAATATTTGCAGGCCTTACACAGACAGGTGAGAAGACCTTAATTATGCTGCACCAAATGGGGGCAATTGACAAGTATACAAGGTTACTATGTGGCCTTCTATTCTCACATATCATGGTTGTTTTTTTTTTGTTAATATACAACAAAGAAAAACCAAAATGGGGAAACAGCAAATGCACACAAGGCATGTCAGTGGCCTCAAACATTGTTCAATCATGAGTCTGGCAAATACAAATTATTTGCAGGCCATGCGCAGCTAGCAGTGGTTTTCTGAAAATTACAAAGTTAACTGAAAAGTTACATAAAACTACACTAAAAAGTAGACCATATTACACCAAAATCACTATAAAGTCAAAAAGCCAAAGACTCCAAACTGCATGGGAATACAGCCACAATTCTGGAGAACACTGTGCTCTATCCAAGAATTAGTCAGAATAGTATACAGGGGTGTAGGGGTCAAATATAGCATAGGGGTGTCACTGAAAAGCAAAGGATTCTCACATAGGGTCTCCTAGGTCAAAAATTGTACCAAGGAAGACAGCAGGTGGGATACTTGTTTTAAAAGCAATGTCATAAAATTTAAAGGACAAATTCTACCAAGTAAACAGAGCAGCCAAACAAAGGATTTCTCCAAGGAAAAGCTCCTTCTTGTGCTTTAAAAAAATTTCATTTTGGGAGAAGGAGGAGGAAACATGGCGGAAGCAAAAGAAGGACAGGAGCAGCAGTTCCACCATCACCAGTAACAGCACCTTGATAACAGTGTGTGCTCCTCGTGGCAACTTGGAAGCTATAGCTCTGTATTTCCATTTTGACATATATTGTATTTGGGCGGAAGTGAGAGGAATTATGGCAGAAGTAAAAGGAGAGTAGCAGCAGCACCAACACCACCTGCAGCAGTACCTTGAGGGCAGAGTGTGATAGAAATCTATTCTCAGTCATATGGGACTAAAAATAGCCAGCATGCTAACTAATCAGTGGAATCTGCAATGGGGGCGCAAAAGTCAGGTAGCATCCATGTCTGGTTCATTTTTAGAAACGTCAGATGATTCCCATTGTCTGTGGACAGGTGAATGCATCCGTTATTGTCTACCAATTATCACAACTAGAGATGAGCGAGCACTAAAATGCTCGGGTGCTAGTTGCTCGAGTCGAGCTTTCCGCGATGCTCGAGGGTTCGTTTCGAGTAACGAACCCCATTGAAGTCAATGGGAGACTCGAGCATTTTTGTATATCGCCGATGCTCTCTTAGGTTTTCATTTGTGCAAATCTTCAAAACCTACGAAAGTGATGGAAACGACACAGATACGGATAGGGCAGGCGAGGGGCAACATGCTGGGCTGCATCTCAGGTTCCCAGGTCCCACTATTAAGCCACAATAGCGGCAAGAGTGCCCCCCCAACAATTTTTACTTCAGACAAACCCTCATTAGCAAGGCACACCTTAGCTAAGCACCACACTACCTCTAACCAAGCACAAGCAGTGCCTGCGGGACACACCGCTGCCTGTTCTCCTGGGTTACGTGCTGCCCAACCCCCTCCCCCCCCCCCCCCCGCACGACCCTACGTCCGCAGTGCACACAAAAGTGTCCCTGCGCAGCCTTGAGCTGCCCTCATGCCACACGCTGGCCTCATAGACACACCACCCTCATGTCTATTTATAAGTGTGTCTGCCATGAGGAGGAACCGGAGGCACACACTGCAGAGGGTTGGCAGGGCCAGGTAGCGACCCTCTTTAAAGGGGGCGGGGTGGTAGCCCACAATGCTGTAGAGAATCGATGAGAAATTGACGTTCGATCTTCATTCCAATCCTGTGCCACCTCCGTCAGAAGCTGCAAACGTGGGCATGAGTTACATAGCAATGGGGAATCCATGTGCCCACACAGTATTCATTTTGTCTAGGTGTTGCATAGCTCAATCGACACTGCAAGGGGAAAGCCATCTGCACTCTTTCCCCTACCCTAGTCAGTCAGTGTCCTTGTGCCAGACAGGTCAGACACCGCGATGGGAACTAAGTGTGCACCAACAGCATAGGTGGGTGCTAGGCAACCCAAGACATGAACAATAAATAAATCAGAGCGGCCAAACATGGCAGACTTGCACCGCGCTGACGATATAGGCCTCGGGCCACAGCTTCAGCAATCGTAGGCATGAAGCGGACTTTGATGCTAGTTCATCTGTGACGGGCTCATTAAATCAGTTAGCTTTCCTTTCACCGGTCCAATGACTGGATTAGCAGGAAAAAGCTCCACAGCCCCAACCAGGCATACTTGCACTTTCCCCGGGACATAGGCCAGAGGCCAACACCCTCAGCAAACGCGGGCATGAAGCGGACTTCGATGCTAGTTCATCTGTGATGGGCTCAGTAAATCAGTTACCTTTCCTTTCCCCGCTCCAATGACTGGATTAGCCAGGAAAAAGCTCCACAGCCCCAACCTGGCGCAGTTGCAGTTCCCCCGGGACATAGGCCTCAGCCAACAGCTTCAGCAATCGTAGGCAGGAAGCGGATTTTCACTGCACCCAGGACATAGGCCTCTGCACAAACCCTCAGCAATAGCGGGCCTACAGCGGACTCCAATGCTAGCGTAGCTGGGAACGTCTCATTAGCGCTGTATCGCTCCTCTTGTTTGTCCCAATGCAGTGCCCCAGATAGCTGCGGTAACGTCAGATAAAATACAGGTTGGCTTCGGCCCACACTGCATGCCCGAGTCAGACTGGGTTTTTTTAATTAATAGTCACAGGCAGGTACAACTCCGCTCTGGGAAGTCTGTGTGGACCCACAGCATGGGTGGGTCCCAGGAAGCCACTGACGGTACATAAATAAATCCCATTGCAGTCCCCCTGATAGCTGAGGTAACGTGAGATAAAGTACAGGTGGGCTTCGGCCCACACTCCATGCCCTAGTCAGTCTGTTTTTTTTTTTTTTAGGGCCAGATACATAGAACACCGCAATAGGAAAACTTAGTGCATCCATACTATGCACAGACCCCTGTAATATTCCTGTAGCAAAGGTATAAGCTGACCCCACCAACAGTTATGTTGCAGAAGTCTAGGGAGACACCAGTAACATTTTTGTAGTTATAGTTTAGACAGACCCCAGTAACATTTCCATAGCAGCAGTATAGGCAGAGCCCAGTATTAGTAACATTTCAGTGGTAACAGTATAGACAGACCCCAGCAACATTTCCGTAGCAGCAGTATAGGCATAGCCCAATATTACTAACATTTCAGTAGTAACAGTATAGACAGACTCCAGTAACATTTCTGTAGTAACAGTATAGGCAGACCCCAGTAACATTTGTGTAGCAGCAGTATAGGATAACCCCAGTAACATTTGTGTAGCAGCAGTATAGACAGACCCCTGTAAAATTTCTGCAGCTGAAGTATAGGCAGCCCCCGGTAACATTTCTGCAGCTGAAGTATAGTCAGACCCCTGTAACATTTCTGCAGCTGAAGTATAGGCAAATCTTTGTAACATTAATGCAGTTACTCTCCTCTCCCTTGGCCCAAACAAGTTTCTCAGATAACTGTGGTAACACAAGAGAAAATGCATGATGCGCATTGCTGATCACCTGACCCCATGCAGGAGGAGGAAGTGGCCTTAGAAGGCCAAGAAACCATGACCAGGACCCGCTGTAGCCTGTGTTGAAAGGATGTGAGCGGGCCCTTGGCCAGGCTCGGTCCCAGCAAATACTTTGTGAGACTCAAGGTGCTGCTAGTGACATAGCAATGGGCAGTCCATGTGCGCACACAGTATTTATTCTGTCTAGGTGTCGGATAGCTCTAGCGACACCGCAAGGGGAAAGGCATCTGCACTATGCACCCTACCCAAGTCAGTCAGTCACTTTGTGCAGGACAGGGAAATCACCGCTATGGGAAGTCTGTGTGTACCCACAGAATAGGCGCGTCGAAGGAACCGAAAGACAGCATTAAATATAAAGGAATCAGACTGCCCAAAGATGGCAGACATAAAGTGCGCCGAGGCCATAGGCCTCTGCCCACACCCTTAGCAATCGCGGGCATAGAGCGGACTCTGATGCTAGTACAGCAGTGAACATCTCATTAATGCAGTTACGCTCCTCTCCTTTGGCCCAAACAAGTTTCTCAGATAACTGTGGTAACACAAGAGAAAATTCATGATGCGCATTGCTGATCCCCTGACCCCAAACAGGAGGAGGAGGTGGCCTTACAAGGCCAAGAAACCATGACCAGGGCCCGCTGTAGCTTGTGTGGGAAGGATGTGAGCGTGCCCTTGGCCAGGCTCGGTCCAAGCAAACACCTTTGTGACCCAAGGTGCCCTGAGTTACATAGCAATGGGAAATCCATGTGTCGTAACATAGATAGCTCAACACTAGAAGGGGCAGTCTTTGAGTTCCTTGGCCTAGCCTATGCTGTAAGTGCACAAAGATGGTATTACACAGGAAGAAATCGGAGTGCCCAACCATGGGAGAGTTTCGCCCCGCCAAGCAATTTGGCCTCGGCCAGCAATTCTGGCCTAGTCAGTCACTGTATTATTTGCAAAACTGCTACCAGCAGCCATAACAGTAATGCACATGGTCAGATGTGGCCCTAAGAAGGACCTTGGGGTTCTTTTACACAGGATCCTACACTAACACTTTCCCTATAGCAGCACCAGCACTGTCCCTGATCTCTCCCATGGTGTGACTGTGGCAAGCCGCGGGCGGCCGCACTTTAAATACTCGGGGGTCACTTGATCTCGCCAGCCACTCACTGCAGGGGGGTGGGATAGGGTTGGAACGTCACAGGAGGAAGTTGTAATGCCTTCCCTGTGTTTCTATTGGCCAGAAAATGGCGCAAAACTTTCAGGAAAGGAAATGGAATTGACTCGAACATCGCGTGGTGCTCGCCTCGAGTAACGAGCATCTCGAGTACCCTAATACTCGAACGAGCATCAAGCTCGGACGAGTATACTCGCTCATCTCTAATCACAACCTAATAACGTATTGAGAGGTCATTCAAGTCCCCAGTCCGGCCAGTATGAATTATTTTCAGGACTTACGCAGCTAGCAGTGGGGTGTGGGGAATTCAATTACGCTGAGCCAAACAGGTACAGTGGACAAATATACAAGCTGTACTGTATGGTATTTTTTTTACATATTGTGCCACTCAGGGATTGCAGCTTATTTAGTTGCTAATGGGTTTTTTTTTGTTAATATAAAACAAGAATAAACCCTGACAGGGAAACAGCAATAGCCCCAAGCAAAATTCAAAGTTGCCATCCATGTCTTGCTTATTTTTAGAAATGTCAGGTGAGAACATAGTGGGGTCTTTGATAGAAATCTATGCTCAGGCATATGTGAGTGAAAATTGCCAGCATGCTAACTAACCAGTGGAATCTGCCATGGGAGTACAGAAGTCAGTTGAAATCAATGTCTGGTTCATTTTTAGAAACGTCCGGTGATTCCCCTTGTCTGCGCACAGGTGGATGCGTCTGTTAAGGCCCATTTACACAGAGCGATGTTCGCTAAAAAATCGTTCAAATGACAGTTTGAGTGACAGCTTTGAGCGATCATTTTGCATAAACTATTGAGTAGCTACTCAGCTACTTAATAGCTTATTAGCATGCAAATGAAGCCTTTAGCTGAAGGCAGTTTATAGTAGGAGGGCTCTTATCTGCATTCAGCTCCTTTGTTCTCCGAAGGGTTAAATAGCTGAAACAATGCTATCAGCACTACCCGCGGAGAACTCAGCCTGCAGTCCTGATAAGACCACATGATGGTTTTTCAAGCAGGCTTGAATTCAACGATTAACAAGCAGTGCACAAAAAGTGCACAATGGCCACGTGTTTAGAAGCAATAATTATCGCTCAAAAGGTCGCTTTTGAGCGATCAACGCTACGTGTAAACGGGCCTTTAGTGTCTACCAATTATCACAACATAATAACGCATTAAGAGGTCATTCAAGTCGCCAGTCCAGCCACTATGAATTATTTTCAGGACTTATGCAGCTAGCAGTGGGGTGAGTGGAATTCAATTACGCTGAGCCAAACAGGTACAGTGGAGAAATATACAAGCTGTACTGTACAGCCTACTATTTTTTTACACATTGTGCCACTCAAGGATTGCAGCTTATTTAGTTGCTAGTATTTTTCCTAACAGGGAAACAGCAAATAGACACAGTGCGTGTCAGCAGCCACAAACATAATTCCAAGTTGCCAGTTGACGGCACCTTGAGGACACAGTGTGGTCTTTCATAGAAATCTATGCTCAGACATATGTGAGTGAAAATTGCCAGAATGCTAACTAACCAGTGGAATCTGCAATGGGGGTGCAGAAGTCAGGTGAAATCAATGTCTAGTTCATTTTTAGAAACGCCAGGTGATTTCCATTGTCTGTGCACAGGTGGATGCGTCTGTGAGCGTCTCTCAGTTATCACAACATAATAACGCATTACGAGGTCGTTCAAAGTCGCCAGTCCGGCCACAATGAATTATTCACAGGCCGTACGCAGCTAGCAGTGGGGTCAGGAGAATTCAAATGCGGTCTTCTATTTTCACATATTGTGCCACCTAGGTTGCACAAGCACTGTGAGCAGAACTAGCTTTGGGCCTGATATTGCTTCTGCAAAAAAGGGCCTTTTCAATCTAGGAATATCATCAATTCTGAGACTTGCGGCATTTCATCCATCACAGCCTCAATGGTTTTTGACGTCTATTACTACGGTATGCCTTGATGAACCCGGTTATCCATTATGAGGGAAACGCTTTGGGATTGGCTGTTGAGCTATGTGTGTGAGTGCTGGTGACGTACTTTAGGGTAATTGTAGGAGCCAATCTTTAGGACAGTGGGGATGCCCTTTTCAAGATGACCAGGGGGCATATTTGCAAGGCTTTTATATCTTTGCCACTTTTCTGAGCGATTAAGGGGTGATAGAGTTGCATTATTGATACCATAATGGTTATAGCCACGATGGTCCGTGATTACCACAAAGTACTGATATTTATCATTTGATCTGCTAACGCCCTATTATATGCAACATGTTTTGATATGATGATTATAACTCTATATACTATATGGTCCTGATGACTTATTAACACATTGGACTTATTTTGATATGATGATTATAAATTTATGTGCTGCAATGTTCTGCAGTTTTTTCAATAGCCCAGCATATTGGTCATACGCTGTGATGAGGACTGCAATTCTACTTGCTACAGGGTTTTAATGATTAATATATGTGGTCCAAGTATTTATGAAATTGTATGTTTATAATTAGAGATGAGCGAGCACCAAAATGCTTGGGTGCTCGTTACTCGAGACGAACTTTTCGCGATGCTCGAGGGTTCGTTTCCACTAACGAACCCCATTGAAGTCAATGGGCGACCCGAGCATTTTTGTATATCGCCGATGCTCGCTAAGGTTTTCATTTGTGAAAATCTGGGCAATTCAAGAAAGTGATGGGAACGACACAGCAACGGATAGGGCAGGCGAGGGCTGCATCTCAAGTTCCCAGGTCCCACTATTAAGCCACAATAGCGGCAAGAGTGGGCCCCCCCCCCCAACAATTTTTACTTCTGAAAAACCCTCATTAGCAAGGCATACCTTAGCTAAGCACCACACTACCTCCAACAAAGCACAATCACTGCCTGCATGACACTCCGCTGCCACTTCTCCTGGGTTACATGCTGCCCAACCCCCCCGCACGACCAAGTGTCCACAGCGCACACCAAAGTGTCCCTGCGCAGCCTTCAGCTGCCCTCATGCCACACGCTGGCCTCATAGCCACACCACCCTCATGTCTATTTATAAGTGCGTCTGCCATGAGGAGGAACCACAGGCACACACTGCAGAGGGTTGGCATGGCCAAGCAGCGACCCTCTTTAAAAGGGGCGGGGCGATAGCCCATAAGCTGTACAAAAGCAATGAGAAATCCAATCCTGTGCCACCTCCATCAGGAGCTGCACACGTGGGCATAGCAATGGGGAACCCATGTGCCACACACTATTCATTCTGTCAAGGTGTCTGCATGCCCCAGTCAGACCGGGGTTTTTTATAAATAGTCACAGGCAGGTACAACTCCGCAATGGGAATTCCGTGTGCACCCACAGCATGGGTGGCTCCCTGGAACCCACCGGCTGTACATAAATGTATCCCATTGCAGTGCCCAGCACAGCTGAGGTAGCGTCAGGTTTAATGCAGGTGGGCCTTGGCCCACATTGCATGCCCCAGTCAGACTGGGGTTCTTTAGAAGTGGACACATGCAGTTACAACTCCGTGTGGACCGACAGCATGAGTGGGTCCCAGGAAGCCTCCAGCGGTACATAAATATATCCCATTGCATTGCCCATCACAGCTGAGGTAACGTCAGGTTTAATGCAGGTGGGCTTCGGCCCACACTGCATGCCCCAGTCAGATTGGGGTTCTTTAGAAGTGGACACATGCAGTTACAATTCCGTGTGGACCAACAGCATGGATGGGTCCCAGGAAGCCACCGGCGGTACATAAATATATCCCATTGCATTGCCCATCACAGCTGAGGTAACGTCAGGTTTAATGCAGGTGGACTTCGGCCCACACTGCATGCCCCAGTCAGACTGGGGTTCTTTAGAAGTGGACACATGCAGTTACAACTCCGTGTGGACCGACAGCATGGGTGGGTCCCAGGAAGCCACCGGCAGTACATAAATATATCCCATTGCATTGCCCATCACAGCTGAGGTAACGTCCGATTAAATACAGGTGGGCTTCGGCCCACACTGCATGCCCCAGTCTGACAGGGGTTTATAATACATAGACACTGGCAGGTACAAATCCCTAATGTGAAGTCCCTGTGGACCCACAGCATGGGTGGCTCCCTGGAACCCACCGGCGGTACAAAAATAAATCCCATTGCATTGCCCATCACAGCTGAGGTAACGTCAGGTTTAATGCAGGTGGGCTTCGGCCCACACTGCATGCCCCAGTCAGATTGGGGTTCTTTAGAAGTGGACACATGCAGTTACAATTCCGTGTGGACCAACAGCATGGATGGGTCCCAGGAAGCCACCGGCGGTACATAAATATATCCCATTGCATTGCCCATCACAGCTGAGGTAACGTCAGGTTTAATGCAGGTGGACTTCGGCCCACACTGCATGCCCCAGTCAGACTGGGGTTCTTTAGAAGTGGACACATGCAGTTACAACTCCGTGTGGACCGACAGCATGGGTGGGTCCCAGGAAGCCACCGGCAGTACATAAATATATCCCATTGCATTGCCCATCACAGCTGAGGTAACGTCCGATTAAATGCAGGTGGGCTTCGGCCCACACTGCATGCCCCAGTCTGACCGGGGTTTTTAATACATAGACACTGGCAGCTACAAATCCCTAATGTAAAGTCCCTGTGGACCCACAGCATGGGTGGCTCCCTGGAACCCACCGGCGGTACATAAATAAATCCCATTGCATTGCCCATCACAGCTGAGGTAACATCAGTTTTGATGCAGGTGGGCTTTGGCCCACACTGCATGCCCCAGTCAGACTAGGGTTCTTTAGAAGTAGACACATGTAGTTACAACTCCGTGTGGACCGACAGCATGGGGGGGGGGGGGGTCCCAGAAGCCACCGCGGTACATAAATATATCCCATTGCATTGCCCATCACAGCTGAGGTAACGTCAGGTTTAATGCAGGTGGGCTTCGGCCCACACTGCATGCCCCAGTCAGACTGGGGTTCTTTAGAAGTGGACACATGCAGTTACAACTCCATGTGGACCGACAGCATGGGTGGCTCCCTGGAACCCACCGGCGGTACATAAATATATCCCATTGCAGTGCCCAGCACAGCTGAGGTAACGTCAGCTTTAATGCAGGTGGGCTAAAAATTACTAGGATTACAATGTAGGCGAGGGCCCCAAAAAATTGGTGTACCAACAGTGCAAATGTACCTCAGAAAAATTGCCCATGCCCAACCAAGAGGGCAGGTGAAACCCATTAATAGCTTTGGTTAATGTGGCTTAATTTGTAACTACGCCTGTAGGCTGCCCAGTTAAAATAAAAATTGGTTCAGGTGAAAGTTTCAATGCTTTATTAAATTGAGAATTGAAACGTATAAACATTGTTTACAAAAGTTATATGACTGAGCCTTGTGGGCCTAATAAAAATTGCTAGTTCGGCGTGATTACGTGAGGTTTCAGGAGGAGGAGGAATATAATACACAGATTGATGAAGCTAAAAGGTCCCCGTTTTTTATGGTGATAGAGAACGATGCTTCCATCCGCGGGTGCAGCCTACGTATTGTTTAGGTATCGCTGCTGTCCGCTGGTGGAGAAGAGAACTCTGGGGAAATCCAGGCTTTGTTCATCTTTATGATTGTAAGCCAGTCGGCACTGTCGGTTGACAGGCGGGTACGCTTATCCGTGATTATTCCCCCAGCCGCACTAAACACCCTCTCTGACAAGACGCTAGCCGCAGGACAAGCAAGCACCTCCAGGGCATACAGCGCGAGTTCAGGCCACGTGTGCAGCTTCGACACCCAGTAGTTGTAGGGGGCAGAGGCGTCATGGAGGATGGTCGTGCGATCGGTAACGTACTCCCTCACCATCCTTTTACAGTGCTCCCGCCGACTCAGCCTTGACTGCGGAACGGTGACACAGTCTTGCTGGGGAGCCATAAAGCTGGCAAAGGCCTTGGATAGTGTTCCCCTGCCTGTTCTGTACATGCTGCCTGATCTCCGCGCCTCCCCTGCTACCTGGCCCTCGGAACTGCGTCTTCTGCCACTAGCGCTGTCGGATGGGAATTTTACCATCAGTTTGTCCGCCAGGGTCCTGTGGTATAGCATCACTCTCGAACCCCTTTCCTCTTCGGGTATGAGAGTGGAAAGGTTCTCCTTATACCGTGGGTCGAGCAGTGTGTACACCCAGTAATCCGTAGTGGCCAGAATGCGTGTAACGCGAGGGTCACGAGAAAGGCATCCTAACATGAAGTCAGCCATGTGTGCCAGGGTACCTGTACGCAACACATGGCTGTACTCACTTGGAAGATCACTTTCAGGATCCTCCTCCTCCTCCTCCGGCCATACACGCTGAAAGGATGACAGGCAAGCAGCATGGGTACCCTCAGCAGTGGGCCAAGCTGTCTCTTCCCCCTCCTCCTCATGCTCCTCCCCCTCCTCCTCCTCCTCCTCCTCAAGGCGCTGAGATATAGACATGAGGATGCTCTGACTATCCAGTGACATACTGTCTTCCCCCGCCTCCGTTTCCGAGCGCAAAGCGTCTGCCGTTATGCTTTGCAGGGAACTTCTCAAGAGGCATAGCAGAGGAATGGTGACGCTAATGATTGCAGCATCGCTGCTCACCATCTGGGTAGACTCCTCAAAGTTTCCAAGGACCAGGCCCACTCTTCTGTAAAGAATTGAGGAGGCTGACTCCCACTATGCCGCCCATGTTGGAGTTGGTATTCCACTATAGCTCTACGCTGCTCATAGAGCCTGGCCAACATGTGGAGCGTAGAGTTCCACCGTGTGGGCACGTTGCACAGCAGTCGATGCACTTGCAGATTAAACCGATGTTGCAGAGTCCGCAGGGTGGCAGCGTCCATCTTGGGCTTGCGGAAATGTGCGCTGACCCGGCGCACCTTTCCGAGCAGGTCTGACAAGCGTGGGTAGCTTTCCAGAAAGCGCTGAACCACCAAATTAAAGACGTGGGCCAGGCATGGCACGTGCGTGAGGCTGCCGAGCTCCAGAGCCGCCACCAGCTTACGGCCGTTGTCACACACGACCATGCCCGGTTGGAGGCTGAGCGGCGAAAGCCAGCGGTCGGTCTGCTCTGTCAGACCCTGCAGCAGTTCGTGGGCCATGTGCCTCTTCTCTCCTAAGCTGAGTAGTTTCAGCACGGCCTGCTGGCGCTTGCCCACCGCTGTGCTGCCACCCCGCGCGACACCGACTGGTGGCAGCGTGCTGCTGCTGACACATCTTGATTGCGAGACAGAGGTTGCGTAGGAGGAGGAGGGTGGTTTAGTGGAGGAAGCATACACCGCCGCAGATACCACCACCGAGCTGGGGCCCGCAATTCTGGGGGTGGGTAGGACGTGAGCGGTCCCAGGCTCTGACTCGGTCCCAGCCTCCACTAAATTTACCCAATGTGCCATCAGGGAGATATAGTGGCCCTGCCCGCCTGTGCTTGTCCACGTGTCCGTTGTTAAGTGGACCTTGGCAGTAACCGCGTTGGTGAGGGCGCGTACAATGTTGCGGGAGACGTGGTCGTGCAGGGCTGGGACGGCACATCGGGAAAAGTAGTGGCGACTGGGAACCGAGTAGCACTGGGCCGCCGCCGCCATCAAGTTTTTGAAAGCCTCCGTTTCCACAGGACTATTCGGCAGCATCTCCAGGCTGATCAATTTGGGTATGTGCACGTTTAACGCTTGCGCTCAAATACTTGAGCTAGCGACGGCAGGATGGTACGCTGAGAGACATTGCTGGATGGGGCCGAGGACAGCGGAGGTGAGAGTGTGGGTGCCGGCCGGGAGACGGTAGTGCCTGTGTCCTGAGAGGGGGGTTGGATCTCAGTGGCAGGTTGGGGCACAGGGGGAGAGGCAGCGGTGCAAACCGGAGGCGGTGAACGGCCTTTGTCCCACCTTGTGGGGTGCTTGGCCATCATATGTCTGCGCATGCTGGTGGTGGTGAGGCTGGTGGTGGTGGCTCCACGGCTGATCTTGGCGCGACAAACCTTGCACACCACAGTTCGTCGGTCATCTGCACTCTCAGTGAAAAACTGCCAGACCTTTGAGCTCCTCGGCCTCTGCAGGGTGGCATGGCGCAAGGGGGCGCTTTGGGAAACAGTTGGTGGATTATTCGGTCTGGCCCTGCCTCTACCCCTGGCCACCGCACTGGCTCTTCCAACCTGCCCTGCTGCTGCACTTGCCTCCCCCTCTGAAGACCTGTCCTCAGTAGGCTTAGCAAACCAGGTGGGGTCAGTCACCTCATCGTCCAGCTGCTCTTCCTCCCAATCCTCTGTGCGCTCCTCCCTCGGACTTACTGCAATTACTACTACCTGAGTGATAGACAACTGTGTCTCATCGTCATCGTCCTCCTCACCCACTGAAAGCTCTTGAGACAGTTGCCAGAAGTCCCCAGCCTCATCCCTCGGACCCCGGGAACTTTCCAAAGGTTGGGCATCGGTCACGACAAACTCCTCCGGTGGGGAGGAACCATTGCTGCCCATTCTGGGCAGGGGCCCGAGAACAGTTCCTGGGAGTCTGCCTGCTCCTCAGAATGTCTCATTGTAATGGAGTGAGGAGGCTGGGAGGAAGGAGAAGCAGCAGCCAGAGGATTCAGAGTTGCAGCAGTGGACGGCGTAGAAGTCTGGGTGGTCGATAGATTGCTGGAAGCACTTTCTACCATCCACGACAGGACCTGCTCACACTGCTCATTTTCTAATAAAGGTCTACCGCGTGGACCCATTAATTGTGAGATGAATCTGGGGACCCCTGAAACTTGCTTCACTCCTAATCCCGCAGCAGTCGGCTGCGATACACCTGGATCAGGAGCTCGGCCTGTGCCCACACCCTGACTTGGGCCTCCGCGTCCTCGCCCGCGTCCACGTCCTCTAGGCTTACCCCTACCCCTCAGCATGGTGTATTACGAGTAGAGCAGAAACAGAACGCTGTAATTAAATGTGCCGCTTATTGGCCAGTGGTTGGAGGCTGACTTCGCTTACGGAATGCACAGCAGAGCCAGGAAACAATTTTGCGCACGCCTGTAGTGAGACGTAGGTGCGTATCACTGAGCTAGTGGAATTCACAGCTCAGAAGCAGTCAAGTGGCCAAAGGCCAGTAGTAGGCCTTAAGTATTTTGCTTCTATTTTCTTAAATGCTGAGCTGATACAGCAGACAGATACTGTAGGCAGCGTATAATATTATGTATACTGTTTCCCTCTGCCGGGATGACGGCGGTGATGTAACGGAGACAGCAGAGGCAGGAAACAATTTTGCGCAAGGCTACTGTAATGCTTAGCTGCGTATTAATTAGGTCTTCTACCCCCAGCAGACAGATACTGTAGGCAGCGTATAATATTATGTATACTGATTCCCTCTGCCGGGATGACGGCGGTGATGTAACGGAAACAGCAGAGGCAGGAAACAGTTTTGCGCACGCCTGCTGTAACGCTTAGCTGCGTATTAATTAGGACTTCTACTCCCAGCAGACAGATACTGTAGGCAGCGTATAATATTATGTATAGTGATTCCCTCTGCCGGGATGACGGCGGTGATGTAACGGAGACAGCAGAGGCAGGAAACAATTTTGCGCACGCCTGCTGTAACGCTTAGCTGCGTATTCATTAGGACTTCTACCCCTAGCAGACAGATACTGTAGGCAGCGTATAATATTATATATACTGTTTCCCTCTGCCGGGATGACGGCGGTGATGTAACGGAGACAGCAGAGGCAGGAAACAATTTTGCGCAAGGTTGCTGTAACGCTTAGCTGCGTATTAATTAGGACGTCTACCCCCAGCAGACAGATACTGTAGGCCGCGTATAATATTATGTATACTGATTCCCTCTGCCGGGATGACGGCGGTGATGTAACGGAGACAGCAGAGGCTGGAAACAATTTTGCGCAAGGCTGCTGTAACGCTTAGCTGTGTATTAATTAGGACTTCTACCCCCAGCAGACAGATACTGTAGGCAGCATATAATATTATGTATACTGATTCCCTCTGCCGGGATGACGGCGGTGATGTAACGGAGACAGCAGAGGCAGGAAACAATTTTGCGCAAGACTGCTGTAACTCTTAGCTGCGTATTAATTAGGACTTCTACCCCCAGCAGACAGATACTGTAGGCAGCGTATAATATTATGTATACTGTTTCCCTCTGCCGGGATGACGGCGGTGATGAAACGGAGACAGCAGAGGCAGGAAACAATTTTGCGCACGCCTGCTGTAACGCTTAGCTGAGTATTAATTAGGACTACTACCCCCAGCAGACAGATACTGTAGGCAGCGTATAATATTATGTATACTGTTTCCCTCTGCCGGGATGACGGCGGTGATGTAACGGAGACAGCAGAGGCAGGAAACAATTTTGCGCACACCTGCTGTAACGCTTAGCTGAGTATTAATTAGGACTACTACCCCCAGCAGACAGATACTGTAGGCAGCGTATAATTTTATGTATACTGATTCCCTCTGCCGGGATGATGGCAGTGATGTAACGGAGACAGCAGAGGCAAAAAACAATTTTGCGCACGCCGGCTGTAACGCTTAGCTGCATATTAATTAGAACTTCTACCCCCAGCAGACAGATACTGTAGGCAGCATATAATTTTATGTATACTGATTCCCTCTGCCGGGATGATGGCAGTGATGTAACGGAGACAGCAGAGGCAAAAAACAATTTTGCGCACGCCGGCTGTAACGCTTAGCTGCATATTAATTAGAACTTCTACCTCCAGCAGACAGATACTGTAGGCAGCCTATAATATAATGTATACTGATTCCCTCTGCCGGGATGACGGCGGTGATGTAACGGAGACAGCAGAAGCAGGAAACAATTTTGCGCAAGCCTGCTGTAACGCTTAGCTGCGTATTAATTAGCAGACACGCAGTAAACTGTACACGGTCACAGGCAGCCCAAATATAGTATTTTTTCCCAATTTTTTTGAAAAAGCCCACTGCCTATATAGCCTGTATATCTCTTTCCCTGCCTCACCAGTACTGGTCCTATACTCTGTGCAATGACTGCAGACTGAGGACGCAATGCTCTGCACGCCCGATATACCAAAAAAAAAATTGTGCAACACTGCTAAAAGCAGCCTCAACAGTACTGCACACGGTCAGATGTAGCCCTAAGAAGGACCGTTGGGGTTCTTCAAGCCTAAAATAACTCCTAACGCTCTCCCTATAGCAGCAGCACTGTCCCTGATCTCTGTCAGAATGCATCTGTGGCGAGCCGCGGGCGGGGCAGATTTTAATACTCGGGTGACACCTGATCTCGCCAGCTACTCACTGCAGGGGGGTGGTATAGGGCTGGAACATCACAGGAGGAAGTTGTAATGCCTTCCATGTCTTTCTATTGGCCAGAAAAGCACGCTAACGTCTCAGAGATGAAAGTGAAAGTAACTCGAACATCGCGTGGTGCTCGTCTCGAGTAACGAGCATCTCGAACACCCTAATACTCGAACGAGCATCAAGCTCGGACGAGTGCGCTCGCTCATCTCTATTTATAATGTTATTGCTTTAGGTTGGAGGTTTTTAATGTGTACTTAATAAAGCTGTTATTTTAAGGGATCAGTCTGAGGAGCGAATTTTTCACGCATTATAGACGCGGGGAAAAAATTGCACATCACATGTAGAAAACATGGGCGTGACCGTGTGCATTTGCACTCACATGTCCTATCTTTTGCAGTGTAAATGTGACCACTTTCATTAGAAAGCATTGGTTCTAATAGATCAATTTTGAAAACGTGTCTATATATGAGTGAAAAATTTGCTTGTCTGACTGAGCCCTCATACTGATCAATTATAGTGCTTGGTTGTAATTTGTGTGATCCTATATGATATAATTTATTTGATGGTCTTGTGGTTATTTTGTTAAACGATACATTAATGGGCAAGTGCAATAACCTCGATATTTATACATTATGGTATGGGGCTATAGTAAAAAAAAGTGCTTGTGCGCATGGCCAGGGTCTTGGGTTATGGTGCCGTTGTCCTGTGGCCTCAGTATGTGTTCCGCGCATGTGTGTAACATTTGATATGGTCTCTGTATGCCCCGACTGCTATGACAGGTGTAATTGCCATCAGTTCCCCTTCCAGCCTTTCCCAAAACATGCAACACTGTGTAATCATGGCGCCATACGATCATCACTTGTTTGTCTTTGAAGATATATTAAAAACCAAGGGTTTTTCATTAAGCAATACCCTCTGAGTAAGACAGTGCAAAATGCACAATGGTATGTGTGCTCCTCCACATGAGTAGATCTCTGCATGCATGCATTGATGTTTTAAGGTTGTTGGTTAATATGTATGTCGATATGCTATTGTCATATGTGCTACTTTAACATATTTGTTACTTGTGCTGTATCTTGTGGAAGATGGGAATATCCGTATTTTGTAACTCTGCTTTGTACTCTGTTTTATATATTTTTTAAGTATTATTAAATAAAATGTAAGAAAAAAAGGTTTTTAGATGGTTTCATGCTAGTTTTTGGTATGTTATATATTTGGCCAATGCTTTATCTTTAAAAGTATAATTTGAACAGGACAATTCCTACTATTTGAATGGATGACTACTGTGCATTCTTAAGGCTGCATTCAGACGAACGTATATCAGCTCGGCTTTCACGCCGAGCCGATATACGTTGTACTCATGTGCAGGGGGGGATGGAAGAGCCAGGAGCAGGAACTGAGCTCCCGCCCTCTCTCTACCTCCTTTCCGCCCCTCTGCACTATTTGCAATGGGGAAAGGTGGGGCGGGGCGGAGCTAATTCTCGGAACTTAGCTCCACCCCGCCTCCTTTCAAGACACTACACCTGCTTTGATTAACTAGTGCTGCCCACATGAGGACCACTGACAAGTCAGAGCAGCATGTGGAGTCTTAGACTACTGATATATACTAATGCACAGTGTGCATCAGGTAGTCAGAGAAGCCATTTGGCCATCTTTGTTAGTCCAGGCATGGATGGTCACTTTAAATTCAAATAAAATGGAAATGAGGGCAATCATTACCAAAATGTGATACAATTATGTAAATACTAGAAGAGCGACTTAAAAATATTGAAAAAGATTGTTTCTACTTACATTCAGCTCATATTGATAAATATTATTTGTATTTACAGTTATTTTAAAAGTTTCTATCCCCAGATATTCCAGGATTAATGTTAGAAGGGCGCCACCTGCTGTTTCTATTCTGTGTCCCCCTCAGTAATTGTCCCAAGGTGGTCACACATGCTCAGTTTCATTCCTCTATACTCCACTGGGTATGTAGAGGGGTCCCTGGTGTGGTGAGTGGCTGCTTCTGAAGTTGATTTGTCTTCTCTGATGTTACAGAAGCTGATAAGCAAGTGATAAGAGAGTGAGACAGCGTTACTGCAAGAAGCAAGACTGAGTAGGTGTGTTCACCTTGAAAAATTGACTGACATGGTCCAGACACAGAAGGGCTCTTCAAAAGCAGGTGGCACTATTCTATCAATTCTTTTTAACAATGCGTAAATATTAAAATGTTTATAATTATGGGCTGGATTTAAGTATAAACAATATTTTTCAAGTGACTATTATTATTATTGTGTTATTTTGCACATCAATGCTGTAACAATTGAGTAATTGATAAACTATGTGATTCTATGCAGTGGAATTTATCAAACAGTAAGATACTTTAAATACTAGGAGATTAGAAAGATATTCTCACAGGAAATATTTTGTTAACATTTGGTAAATCTAGGATATAATTTCCAAAACAAATGGAACAGGAAAATATGACTGAAATTCCTGCTTGATTAATTCAGGCACTTAGAGTTTCTTTTCACTATGGATGTTCAGATTCCTAGTGCTTAACAAAATCATTATAAGGTTTATGAAATTTTATAGGAAATGACAAATGAACTGAGCTATATTATCCCCTCCATTTAATTACATGTATTGTAAAGCAATATGTGTCTTTTCTGAACTCTCTTAACTTGTATTGAAGAGTGACGACAAATCTTTCCTCCATCATATTAATTTAGTTTCACACGTGCAAACAATATAAATTTCCACTGTGAGTTATAACAATTTATATTACATGGAAAATACCTTGGGGGTGGGGAAACTATGCTCTTTGGGTACGAAATTGTAACTGAATTATGTTATCAGAATTTTATGTGAGATGGATTCTTGAAATTCAGAACAACAGAAAAATAAAACTTTTTAATGATATTGCTCACTCACTCATAGTGTGAAAATGGTAAAATATAAAAGCATAAATGCTTTATTTCCCCAGTCCTATTTTATTTTACAAGAAATCACACTATACTCCTTTATTATTGTTTACTATAACATACAGAGATTATCATTTTTCTTTTTCACTAAAACATCTAACAGTAAAATTGGAAAATAACATGTAGGCTTGCTATGGTGTCAACTATAATTCTAGGAAAATAAGAAAAATACAGTAGACTGTTGCTTGTGTATTCAAGCATCGTGCTATGTTTAAAGACTAGAACCCAACAAGGTATATTTTACAGTTATGTAGGGTAGATGATCTAGATGAGTGAAGGAGCAAGCAATGCACATTTTCCTTTGCGTGTAGCTTTATTTCACTCCACAACACATAAACAGGGAAAATGTTTGACTGTGTTGAGGTCCCATTAAAATCTACCCATATCCGATCAACCATTGTATTGGTCCTTCTTGCCTCCACAGATTTCAGAGGGGCCCCCCTACTTCACAGATTACCACATTATCAGTGTTTGTTTCAGGTGCTCAGAGCCTGCTTTCCAGCAAGCACATCAGGTAGTTACTTGCAGTGGGTAATCGCTACCTCTCCTTAGATGGATTCAATACTCAGGGCTGGCAATTTTATTCATACATGTATAAGTATATCCATAGGATATACAAACATTTGATAGGTGGGTTTTTTGACTCAGTGACTGCAAGCTATTGGGAATATATTAGGAGAATGCGGTTCACAGAAGTCCTGTACAGTATATATAACTACAGTATATGCATATACAAACATTTTATATCCTCAGTTTTGCAAATAAATATACACCCATAAGCAGGCTATTATACATACATACACACACACACACACACACACACACACAAATACAGGTATACACATAGGCACACTATTACACATATAAGTACATCACACACATATATGTACCTTCATGGTACTTACAGCAGTCCATTGAAGAGCACAACACTTTGGATGTGCCAGCGTCACTTAGCATTGGAGCTTTGCTCCGTGCTAAGTGGTGCTTGTGGGTTTTTCCCTTCCACCTCTAGACTCTTGACCCCTGCATTACCAATGCACGCCACAGTCTGTTTGGATGCCGAGGGATGGTACTGGCTACCGTGGCATATTATTTAAAGTGTTCAGCCTATTCATTGTGGTGAGGGGGGTCTATGGGCCACCCTGGCTTAGGGGTTGTGTAGCAAGTGCGACCTCTGTGACCCCTATAGCTACGCCACTGGGACTAACAAGGCCCATTTAAACTGGACGAATGTTAGGCAAACGAAGCCCGAAACTTTCCCTGCACATACTAGATCTTGTGCTGCTGCATGGCAGCTAGTATCCCTGGCTCACAGCAGGGAGGCTGCAGGAGATTTCTCTTCTCGTGCTTCCCCGCCCCTCTCCATTGACTTAACATAGCAGCTATTCAGTACTGAACGGCTGCTATTTACACTGAGTGATCAGCGATCAGCTAATCGTCCATTGTTTATGCTGCATAAATGATTGACGATGAGCGGATCGCTGGTCGCTTAGTGAAAATAGCAGCCGTTCAGTATTGAACAGCCGCTATGTTAAGTCAATGAAGAGGGGCGGGGAGCATGAGGAGAGAAATCTCCTGCAGCCTACCTGCCCCCTGCAGGGCACTCTGTGAGCCAGTGCTACTAGCTCCTGTGCAACAGCACGGGAGCGAGGATACAAAGGGACGAGTGTCAGACATCGTTTGCCCACCATTCGTCCCGTCTAAATGGAGCTTAACTAAACATACTAGATCCTTTCCAGTGTTCCTGGATAGTATAGGCCACAATGAAAACTGGAACAGATTAGTCACCCTGAGTGTAAAGAGTACAAGGTATAGATATCTCCAGATATGAAACTAGTATTGTGTTCTCCATCAGCAAAATCCTATATAGTGGAGTTCTCTTCCCCTTTCTCTAAAAATATTACCCGTTTTGTTTCAAAAGTTCAACCTACCTCACAGTGTATTATGTATTTAACATTTACTTTCTCAGACAAACATTATCTTCCCTCAGTTTCCCAAGCCAGTGTACCAATTTTCTATAATCTTTAACTCTCCGACTTACCTTCCACTAAATTTGAAACTTCTCACATACTGTTATGGACTCAGATTTTGGTATGAGATCAAATCTGGTTGAATGAATGGTGTCTTTTGATGGTCCCAGAAAAGTCTCTAAAATATTGTTCACTAGAAAGCAGTGGACTTTAGTACTTAAAGGGGTTGTCCCGCGAAAGCAAGTGGAGTTAAGCACTTCTGTATGGCCATATAAATGCACTTTGTAATATACATCGTGCATTAAATATTGGCCATACAGAAGTTATACACTTCCCCCCTCCGGTGTTGGCGTCCCCGTCTCCATGGCACCGACCGAAGCTTTCTTCTGCCTGGATTAGACGCGCTTGCGCTGTCTGCTTCTTCTGTCCCGCTGAAGGGGCCGCACCGGCGTGCTCATGCCGCACAGGTCTTCTGCGCATGCGCAGAAGACCTCTGCGGCGCGAGCATGCCGGAGCGGGACAGAAGAGGGCAGACTGCGCAAGCGCGTCTAATCCAGGCAGAAGAAGGCTTCGGTCGGTGCCATGGAGACGGGGACGCCAACACCGGAGGGGGGAAGTGTATAACTTCTGTATGGCTCATATTTAATGCACGATGTATATTACAAAGTGCATTTATATGGCCATACAGAAGTGCTTAACCCCACTTGCTTTCGCGGGACAACCCCTTTAACAAAAGCCAGGTTAGTTATATTAAACAATTCTTATTTTGAAGTGTGCTGGAGAGTCCATGGTCTCAAGAGATCTCTAGTTATAAGTAGTGGGGTTATACAGTCATTAATGTAGTTTTGGGTAATAGTGTTCAGTTACATCATTAACTTTCCAGACCTTGTTTGGCCTTATGTTTCCTCTATCTTAATCTAATTCTGAAGCAATACAGATTTATCTCTAGTCATATCCTACTAGCTGCAAGAGCTCTGCTATAATTATTCCCTAGAACTATTATATGTGAAATGATCACACAACATCACATTGTTATTGAACAATTGGCTACCATAGACACTATACAAAGCATACATCATATCTATAGCTTCAGTTACCTCATTTTGTTTTGTATGTTTTTTCTTTTACTCTTGATGTTACATTTTAAAAGTCTTCATTTTAAATTTGCTCATTCACTGTTACATTTGGTATGTTTTTTTGACAATGTTTTTGCCTTGCGCTGATCTTTGATGCATTATGTTTCGCACATGGATACAAATGTTAAATGTTCTCTATACATGGTATATTTTGGGCCTCTCATGCTTTTTTTGTTGTGTTATAGATGAAAAACATCCAATAAAAAATTATAGCTGAGGAAAAATAAGATCTGGACACAGCAATTTAACAATCACCTGGATGAGTCCGAATATGCAGAAATACAGAGAATTTTAATACTTTGGGTAGCTATAAGCCAAAATTGTACACAATTATAAGGCTATGTTCACATCTGTATCAGAGGCAAATCTGCTGTGCAAATCTGTTTAGGAATATGGTGGAAGTCCAACGGACCACATTAGAGTAAATGGAGTTCATTGGGCGAAATTTATATCCTGCATGTGCCAGATCCAAGGCCTTTATTTTTATCATTGTTTGGCTCATTTGAAAAGTGCTAGTGTAAGTCCCTGCTTTATCTGTACTAACTGGGTATCAAATTTCTGCTTTATTTTGTGTTCTGATACCCATTAACATTTTACTGCGGCATAGCGTATTGAAACATCTGATGGAGCATGCTATGATTTTAGAGAACCTGAAAAACATGAAAAGGAAAAAAAATTCAGTTGTAATATAAACCATTAATTAGATGTACTACAGTCTCATTCACGTAAAGGGGTTATCCAAGAGTTTCGAAAATTAAAGTAGCCACAGGAAATGTTAGAAAAAAAAAAAAGCTAAATCCTTTGCCATTCCAGCATAGATGTGCCAATACTCCTCGCTGGGCTTTGTTACTGGCCCCAGAGTGGTCACATGATGCAGATGCAAGCATCATCCTGATGCCAGTGAATGGATGCAGCGGTCACATATGCATGTATGTATGTTACATCATAGTTCCAGAAAAATAAACAAAGGAATGCAGGGACCACTGCAGCCTTGACATTAGAGTGGCAGGGAATTTAACAGGTGAGAAATGTGTGTTTATGTAGCCACTTCAACTTCATTAACTCTTTGACAACCCCTGTAACATTCTAATAGTCACATTAGAATAAGAAAAATCCTCCTGAAAATGTAACGTTTTTAACCCCTTAGTGACGGCGCTATCGTAAAACTACGTCCTGCTGTTGCAGGACGTGTATGGAGGGAGGTAGCGCCGCTATCTCCCTCCATACAGCGCGGGCGTCAGCTGTTTATTACAGCGGACACCCGCGGGCAATAGCCGCGCTTGGCTGATCGCGGCTATTAACCCTTTAAATGCCGCTATCAATTCTGACAGCGGCATTTAAATCCCCCGAACGCTGTTTGGGGGTCCCGCACGGCCCCCCCGCGGTGAGATCCGGGGAGCCATACAGGTGTCATGGCAGCCGGGGGCCTAATGAATGGCCCCAGGGCTGCCTTAGCAGACTGCCTATCAAGCCATCCACACAGGGTGGCTTGAAAGACTGCCTGTAAAAAAGCAGTATGACGTAATGCTATAGCATTACGTCATACTGCAGGAGCGATCAAAGCATCGCATGTTAAAGTCCCCCAGGGGGACTTCAAAGTAAAGTAAGAAACAAGATCAATAAAGTTTTTTAAATTGTAAAAAAAAAAAAAAAAGTTATAAAAGTTTAAATCACCCCCCTTTTGCCATATCAATTGTTAAAAAATATAAATCATAAAATAAAAATATGTATTTGGTATCGCCGCGTCCGGAAAAGTGCGATCTATCAAAGTAGTGCATTATTTTTCCTGTACGGTGAACGTCGTCCGAAAACAAAAAAAAGAATGCCAGAAATACACTTTTTAGTTACCCTGTCTTCTAGAAAAAATGCAATAAAAAGCGATCAAAAAGTTGTATGTATTCCAAATTGATACTATCGGAAACTACAGGACATCCCGCAAAAAATGAGCCCTTGCACAACTACGTCGACAGAAAAATAAAAAAGTTATTGCGCGCACAAAATGACCGCAGAAAATAATTGAAAAAAATTAAATATCTTAAAAAAAAAATACAAGTACTACAGCAAAAAAAAAAACTATATGTTTGGTATCTTAGCAATCGTACTGACCCATAAAATAAAAATATTAGGTCGTTTTAGTTGCAGTTTGTGCGCCGTAGAAACAGGACACACCGAAAGATGGTGGAATGTCGTTTTTTTTTCCATTTCTCTCCGCTAAGAATTTTTAAAAAGTTTTTCAGTAAATTATATGGTACAATAAATAGTTCCATTGAAAAATACAACTCGTCCCGCAAAAAACAAGGCCTCATACAGCGACGTCGATGGATAAATAAAGGAGCTACGATTTTTTAAAAGGGAGTATGAAAAAACAAAAATGGAAAAAAGCAAAAAAGCTCCGTCACTAAGGGGTTAAAAATCTAGTTTTTGAATTAATGCCTCAAGTAAATGTAGTTGGCACATAGTAGCTGAAGTGTCTTAAATATATATGAACCCCTCAGTGACTTAACTAATGTTCGCCATAAGGGCCAGTAAAATATTTCCATCTCTGTTTACCACCAGTCACAGCTTTTTATGTTTTCTTAAATGTAGCTGTATGAGGGCTTGTTTTTGCAAGGTGAGTAGTAATGTTTAATGTCACCATTTAACCCCTTAGTGACTAGGCCTGTTTGTGCTCTAATGATCAGGCCAAATTTTGGAAATCTGACGTGTCACTTTAACATAGAATAACTCCATAAAGGTTTTGCATATCCAAGTGATTCTGACATTGTTTTTTTTACCACATATTGTACTTCACTTAGGTGATAAAAATATTCAGACAGAATTTGAGTATATTTATTAAAAGTGCCAAAATTGGAAAAAGTTTGAAAAAATTATAATTTTTTTCACATTTTCAACTGCAACATGCCAGATATGTGCAAACATACTCTACAAATTTTTCATAAGATATATATTGCCATCTGTTTACTTTATTCTGGAAACACATTGGAAAAACTTTAGTTTTTTAATAGAGATGAGCGAACGCGTTCGTCCGAGCTTGATATTCGTGCGAATATTAGGGTGTTCGGGATGTTCGTTATTCGTAACGAACACCATGCGGTGTTCTGGTTACTTTCACTTCCTTCCCTGAGACGTTAGCGCGCTTTTCTGGCCAATTGAAAGACAGGGAAGGCATTACAACTTCCCCCTGCAACGTTTAAGCCCTATACCACCCCCCTGCTGTGAGTGGCTGGCGAGATCAGGTGTTCGCCTAATATAAAAGTCGGCCCCTCCCGCGGCTCGCCTCAGATGCGGTGTGAGTTAGATGAGGGACAGTGCTGTTTATACCGGAGCTGCTGTAGGGAAAGAATTGGTAGTTAGTGTAGGCTTCAAGACCCCCCAAAGGTCCTTATTAGGGCCACTGATAGCTGTGTGTTGGCTGCTGTTAGCAGTGGCATTTTTTTTTTTCTCAAAATCGGCTCTGCAGAGCGTTGCACCTGGCATTAGGGACAGAAGTGCTGCATAGGCAGGGAGAGTGTTAGGAGTGAGTGTAGCCTTCAAGAACCTCAACGGTCCTTTCTAGGGCCATATTTATCCGTGTGCAGTACTGTCCAGGCTGCTGTTAGCTGTGCTGCATTTTTTTTGGGCTTCTCAAAATCGCCTCTGCAGAGCATTCCACCCTCCATTGATACTGCAGGGAAAGAATTGTATAGGCAGGGCCACAACACAGTTATTATTCATAGAATATACGCAGTGCTGCCTTTTGGTGGAAAAACAAGTGAAAACAAATCTATTTGTCCAGCCTCTGTCCGTCCTAACGCCTGTGGACACGTGTGAGCTGCGTGAAAAACATTGCTAAATCATACGCACCCAGCTACGCTTTACTGCTGGCTTCGCCATTTGCTTTCCTTAATTGGGAAAAAAAATACCTGCTCTGCCAGAGTTATAATAACTCTGCTACCCTCACGTTCTGTGACACATAAGCAGGGACACAGCACAGTTATTAAACTTCTCATGTTCATTGAATATACGCAGTGCTGCCTTTTGGTGGGAAAAAACTGAAAACAAATCTATTTGTCCAGCCTCTGTCCGTCCTAACGCCTGTGGACACGTGTGAGCTGCGTGAAAAACATTGCTAAATCATACGCACCCAGCTACGCTTTACTGCTGGCTTCGCCATTTGCTTTCCTTAATTGGGAAAAAAAATACCTGCTCTGCCAGAGTTATAATAACTCTGCTACCCTCACGTTCTGTGACACATAAGCAGGGACACAGCACAGTTATTAAACTTCTCATGTTCATTGAATATACGCAGTGCTGCCTTTTGGTGGGAAAAAACTGAAAACAAATCTATTTGTCCAGCCTCTGTCCGTCCTAACGCCTGTGGACACGTGTGAGCTGCGTGAAAAACATTGCTAAATCATACGCACCCAGCTACGCTTTACTGCTGGCTTCGCCATTTGCTTTCCTTAATTGGGAAAAAAAATACCTGCTCTGCCAGAGTTATAATAACTCTGCTACCCTCACGTTCTGTGACACATTAGCAGGGACACAGCACAGTTATTAAACTTAGATTATTCATTCACTAGAGGCAGTGGGGCCTTTCGTTTTCCCAAAAGGGCAAAAATTATATTTGGCCTGCAGTCTTGCGCCAATTTATTTCCTGCCTGTTAAATCAAATCACTGGTAATACAGCATGCTGAGGGGTAGGGGTAGGCCTAGAGGACGTGGACGCGGCCGAGGACGCGGAGGGCCAAGTCAGGGTGTGGGCACAGCCCGAGCTCCTGATCCCGGTGTGTCGCAGCCGACTGCTGCGCGATTAGGAGAGAGGCACGTTTCTGGCGTCCCCACATTCATCGCCCAATTAATGGGTCCACGCGGGAGACGGTTATTAGAAAATGAGCAGTGTGAGCAGGTCCTGTCCTGGATGGCAGAAAGTGCTTCGAGCAACCTATCGTCAACACGCAGTTCTGCGCCGTCCACTGCTGCAAATCCGAATCCTCTGTCTGCTGCTCCTCCTTCCTCCCAGCCTCCTCACTCCACTACAATGACACCTGCTCAGGAGCGGGAACACTCCCAGGAACTGTTCTCGGGCCCCTGCTCAGATTGGGCAGCAGCGGTTCCTCTCCCACCAGAGGAGTTTATAGTCACTGATGCCCAACCATTCGAAAGTTCCCGGGGTCCGGGGGATGAGGCTGGGGACTTCCGCCAACTGTCTCAACAACTTTCTGTGGGTGAGGAGGACGATGACGATCATACACAGTTGTCTTGCAGTGAGGTAGTAGTAAGGGCAGTAAGTCCGAGGGAGCAGCGCACAGAGGATTCGGAGGAAGAGCAGCAGGACGATGAGGTGACTGACCCTACCTGGTGTGCAACGCTTACTCAGGAGGACAGGTCTTCAGAGGGGGAGTCAAGGGCATCAGCAGGGCAGGTTGCAAGAGGCAGTGCGGTGGCCAGGGCCAGGGGTAGAGGCAGGGCCAGACCGAATAATCCACCAAGTGTTTCCCAAAGCGCCCCCTCGCGCTATGCCACCCTGCAGAGGCCGAGGTGCTCTAAGGTCTGGCAGTTTTTCACAGAGACGCCTGACGACCGACGAACAGTGGTGTGCAACCTTTGTTGCGCAAAGCTCAGCCGGGGAGCCAACACCAACAGCCTCACCACCACCACCATGCGCAGGCATATGATGGCCAAGCACCCCACAAGGTGGGACAAAGGCCGTTCACCGCCTCCGGTTTGCACCCCTGCCTCTCCCCCTGTGCCCCAACCTGCCACTGAGATGCAACCCCCCTCTCAGGACACAGGCACGACCGTCTCATGGCCTGCACCCACACCCTCACCTCCGCTGTCCTCGGCCCCATCCACCAATGTCTCGCACCGCACAGTCCAGCCGTCGCTAGCGCAACTGTTGGAGCGCAAGCGCAAGTACGCCGCCACGCACCCGCACGCTCAAACGTTAACCGTCCGCATCGCAAAATTCATCAGCCTTGAGATGCTGCCGTATAGGGTTGTGGAAACGGAGTCCTTCAAAAGTATCATGGAGGCGGCGGCCCCGCGCTACTCAGTTCCCAGTCGCCACTACTTTTCCCGATGTGCCGTCCCAGCCCTGCACGACCACGTCTCCCGCAACATTGTACGCGCCCTCACCAACGCGGTTACTGCCACGGTCCACTTAACTACGGACACGTGGACAAGCACAGGCGGGCAGGGCCACTACATCTCCCTGACGGCACATTGGGTGAATTTAGTGGAGGCTGGGACAGAGTCAGAGCCTGGGACCGCTCACGTCCTACCCACCCCCAGAATTGCGGGCCCCAGCTCGGTGCTGGTATCTGCGGAGGTGTATGCTTCCTCCACTAAAGCACCCTCCTCCTCCTCCTCTTCCTCTGTCTCGCAATCAAGATGTGTTAGCAGCAGCATGTCGCCAGCAGTCGGTGTCGCGCGGTGTGGCAGCACAGCGGTGGGCAAGCGTCAGCAGGCCGTGCTGAAACTACTCAGCTTAGGCGATAAGAGGCACACGGCCCACGATCTGCTGCAGGGTCTGACACAGCAGACCGACCGCTGGCTTGCGCCGCTGAGCCTCCAACCGGGCATGGTCGTGTGTGACAACGGCCGTAACCTGGTGGCGGCTCTGCAGCTCGGCAGCCTCACGCATGTGCCATGCCTGGCCCACGTCTTTAATTTGGTGGTTCAGCGCTTTCTGAAAAGCTACCCACGCTTGTCAGACCTGCTCGTAAAGGCGCGCCGGCTCTGCGCACATTTCCGCAAGTCCCACACGGACGCTGCCACCCTGCGCACCCTGCAACATCACTTTAAGCTGCCAGTGCACCGACTGCTGTGCGACGTGCCCACACGGTGGAACTCTACGCTCCACATGTTGGCCAGGCTCTATGAACAACGTAGAGCTATAGTCGAATACCAACTCCAACATGGGCGGCGCAGTGGGAGTCAGCCTCCTCAATTCCTTTCAGAAGAGTGGGCCTGGTTGGCAGACATCTGCCATGTCCTTGGTAATTTTGAGGAGTCTACCCAGGTGGTGAGCGGCGATGCTACAATCATTAGCGTCACCATTCCTCTGCTATGCATCTTCAGAAATTCCCTGCAAACCATAAAGGCAGCTGCTTTGCGCTCGGAAATGGGGGCGGGGGAAGACAGTATGCCGCTGGATAGTCAGGGCACCCTCCTGTCTATTTCTCAGCGCGTACAGGAGGAGGAGGAGGAGCATGAGGAGGATGAGGGGGAAGAGGCAGCTTGGGCCGCTGCTGACGGTACACCGGCTGATTGCCTGTCATCCTTTCAGCGTGTATGGCCTGAGGAGGAGGAGGAGGAGGAGGATCCTGAAAGTGATCTTCCTAGTGAGGACAGCCATGTGTTGCGTACTGGTACCCTGGCACACATGGCTGACTTCATGTTAGGATGCCTTTCTCGTGACCCTCGCGTTGCACGCATTCTGGCCACGACGGATTACTGGGTGTACACACTGCTCGATCCACGGTATAAGGAGAACCTGCCCACTCTGATTCCCGAAGAGGAAAGGGGTTCGAGAGTGTTGCTATACCACAGGACCCTTGCGGACAAGCTGATGGTAAAATTCCCAGCCGACAGCGCTAGTGGCAGAAGGCGCAGTTCCGAGGGCCATGTTGCAGGGGATGTGCGTAGATCGAGCAGCATGTACATCCCAGGCAGTGCAACAGTCTTTAAGGGCCTGGCCAGCTTTATGGCTCCCCACCAAGACTGTGTCACCGCTCCCCAGTCACGGCTGAGTCGGCGGGAGCACTGCAAAAGGATGGTGAGGGAGTACGTAGCGGATCGCACGACCATCCTTGGTGACGCCTCTGCCCCTTACAACTACTGGGTGTCGAAGCTGGACACGTGGCCTGAACTAGCCCTGTATGCCCTTGAGGTGCTTGCTTGTCCTGCGGCTAGCGTCTTGTCGGAAAGGGTGTTTAGTGCGGCTGGGGGAATCATCACAGATAAGCGTAGCCGCTTGTCAACCGACAGTGCCGACAGGCTAACACTCATCAAGATGAACAAAGGCTGGATTTCCCCAGACTTCTGTTCTCCACCAGCGGACAGCAGCGATACCTAAGCAATACGTAGGCTGCACCCGCGGATGGAAGCTACGTTCTCTCTCACCATCCAAAACGGGGACATTTCTGCTTCATCAATCTGTGTCTAATATTCCTCCTCCTCCTCCTGCTCCTCCTCCTGAAACCTCACGTAATCACGCTGAACGGGCAATTTTTCTTAGGGCCACAAGGCTCACTCAAATAATTTTTCTGAACAATTTTTATAAGTTTCAATTAGCTTAAAAGCGTTGGAACTTTAACTTGAACCAATTTTTCGTTACACTGGGCTGCCTCCAGGCCTAGTTACCACTTAAGCCACATTAACCAAAGCGATTCACCTGCCATCTTGGTTGGGCATGGCCAATTTTTACTGAGGTACATTAGTACTGTTGGTACACCAATTTTTTGGGGCCCTCACCTACAGTGTAATCATAGTAATTTCTATGTTCTTCGCCTGCACTCATGGTACAGAAAGGTGTGTGGGGTTGGCCTACACTTTAGCTACATAAATGTCACTTGTGCCTTGGCTATACTAAGGCTACTGAAATGGAACTAAGACTGCGCTCCCGCTATACTGCTGCTTCAGAATTGTTACTGGGGCCTGTCTTGAGTGCTACTATTGCTTACATGGAACGAAGACTGCGCTCCCGCTATACTGCTGCTTCAGAATTGTTACTGGGGCCTGTCTTGAGTGCTACTATTGCTTACATGGAACGAAGACTGCGCTCCCGCTATACTGCTGCTTCAGAATTGTTACTGGGGCCTGTCTTGAGTGCTACTATTGCTTACATGGAACGAAGACTGCGCTCCCGCTATACTGCTGCTTCAGAATTGTTACTGGGGCCTGTCTTGAGTGCTACTATTGCTTACATGGAACGAAGACTGCGCTCCCGCTATACTGCTGCTTCAGAATTGTTACTGGGGCCTGTCTTGAGTGCTACTATTGCTTACATGGAACGAAGACTGCGCTCCCGCTATACTGCTGCTTCAGAATTGTTACTGGGGCCTGTCTTGAGTGCTACTATTGCTTACATGGAACGAAGACTGCGCTCCCGCTATACTGCTGCTTCAGAATTGTTACTGGGGCCTGTCTTGAGTGCTACTATTGCTTACATGGAACGAAGACTGCGCTCCCGCTATACTGCTGCTTCAGAATTGTTACTGGGGCCTGTCTTGAGTGCTACTATTGCTTACATGGAACGGACACGTGGAGAGGACACGTAGTGCCTCAAAAACATCCCCCTCCTCCTCCAACAGGGAAAACATTGTTGGCAAATGCCTTTGCATTGGTTCGTCTGGTGGCAGTCCAAGAATTTCACCTTTACCGACACTACAAGAGAGCCCCCCCACCATCCCCCCGCCACGGCCCACTTAATCCTGGCCACATTCCGAAAACCAACAAAATACAACCGTGGTACTAGGTCCGCAGTCACCACCACATTACCACCAACGCGGTTACTGTTAAGGTGCATATAACCACGGACACGTGGAGAGGACACGTAGTGCCTCAAAAACATCCCCCTCCTCCTCCAACAGGGAAAACATTGTTGGCAAATGCCTTTGCATTGGTTCGTCTGGTGGCAGTCCAAGAATTTCACCTTTACCGACACTACAAGAGAGCCCCCCCACCATCCCCCCGCCACGGCCCACTTAATCCTGGCCACATTCCGAAAACCAACAAAATACAACCGTGGTACTAGGTCCGCAGTCACCACCACATTACCACCAACGCGGTTACTGTTAAGGTGCATATAACCACGGACACGTGGAGAGGACACGTAGTGCCTCAAAAACATCCCCCTCCTCCTCCAACAGGGAAAACATTGTTGGCAAATGCCTTTGCATTGGTTCGTCTGGTGGCAGTCCAAGAATTTCACCTTTACCGACACTACAAGAGAGCCCCCCCACCATCCCCCCGCCACGGCCCACTTAATCCTGGCCACATTCCGAAAACCAACAAAATACAACCGTGGTACTAGGTCCGCAGTCACCACCACATTACCACCAACGCGGTTACTGTTAAGGTGCATATAACCAGTCTGACTGGGGCATGCAGACACCTTGACAGAATGAATAGTGTGTGGCACATAGGTTCCCCATTGCTATGCCCACGTGTGCAGCTCCTGATGGCGGTGGCACAGGATTATATTTCTCATTGCTTCTGTACAGCATTGTGGGCTATCGCCCCGCCCCTATTAAAGAGGGTCGCTACCTAGCCGTGCCAACCCTGTGCAGTGTGTGCCTGCGGTCCCTCGTCGTGGCAGACGCACTTCTAAATAGACATGAGGGTGGTGTGGCATGAGGGCAGCTGAAGGCTGCGCAGGGACAGTTTGGTGTGCGCTGTGGGGGGGAGGGGGTGCGGTTGGGCAGCATGTAACACAGGAGAAGTGGCAGTGGAGTGTCATGCAGGCGGTGATTGTGCTTTGTTGGAGGTAGTGTGGTGCTTAGCAAAGGTATGCCATGCTAATGAGAGCTTTTCAGAAGTAAAAGTTGTTGGGGGGGGGCACTCTTGCCGCTATTGTGGCTTAATAGTGGGACCTGTGAACTTGAGATGCAGCCCAACATGTAGCCCCTCGCCTGCCCTATCCGTCACTGTGTCATTCCCATCACTTTCCTGAATTGCCCAGATTTTCACACATGAAAACCTTAGCGAGCATCGGCGAAATACAAAAATGTTCTGGTCGCCCATTGACTTCAATGGGGTTCGTTGTTCGAAACGAACCCTCGAGCATCACGGGAAGTTCGTTCCGAATAACGAACACCCGAACATTTTGGTGTTCGCTCATCTCTATTTTTTAACCATTTAGGAGACGTACAAATTAGAGATGAGCGAACTTACTCATTTCGAGTAATTACTCGATCGAGTACCGCCATTTTCGAGTACTTCAGTACTCGAGTGAAAAGTGCTCGGGGTCGCCGGGGGGCGGGGGCGCCGTGGGTGAGTGGGGGGTCGCTGCAACCCCCCACTCACCCACGGCGCCCCCCAAATTTTTTCGCCCGAGTACGGAAGTACTTGAAAATCGCGGTATTCGGGTGAAAAAGGGGCGTGGCTGAGCACGTTCGCTCATCTCTAGTACAAATTTAACATTAATTATTAACATTTTGAGGAACATTTTGTTTTCCTACACCAAGCCAAGATTGCAAAGGCTCATAGGTGTCAGAATGATAGATTCTCCATTTTTAAAAACTACACATCTTAATGTATTCACTGAGGGGGGGGTCATGAGTGTTTTGACCCCACTGTTTTTTTTCAGGAGTTAATGCAATTTAGAGAAGAAAAAATAAAATTTCATATTTTTGCAAATATGTCATTTTAAAGACAGGTTTTTTTTCTATAGTGCACATAAAAATGAGGATTTGCAGCCCAAAATGTATCCCCCTGTTTGTCCTGTGTTCAGAAACATACCTGTTGTGACTAGAGATGAGCGAGCACCAAAATGCTCGGGTGCTCGTTACTCGGGAAGAAATTATCGCGATGCTCGAGGGTTCGTTTCGAATAACGAACCCCATTGAAGTCAATGGGCGACCCGAGCATTTTTGTATATCGCCGATGCTTGCTAAGGTTTTCATTTGTGAAAATCTGGGCAATTCAAGAAAGTGATGGGAACGACACAGCAACGGATAGGGCAGGCGAGGGGCTACATGTTGGGCTGCATCTCAAGTTCGCAGGTCCCACTATTAAGCCACAATAGCGGCAAGAGTGGGCCCCCCCTCCCAACAATTTTTACTTCTGAAAAGCCCTCATTAGCAATGCATACCTTATCTAAGCACCACACTACCTCCAACAAAGCACAATGACTGCCTGCATGACACTCCGCTGCCACTTCTCCTGGGTTACATGCTGCCCAACCCCCCGCACGACCCAGTGTCCACAGCGCACACCAAAGTGTCCCTGCGCAGCCTTCAGCTGCACTCATGCCACACCACCCTCATGTCTATTTATAAGTGCGTCTGCCATGAGGAGGAACCGCAGGCACACACTGCAGAGGGTTGGCACGGCTAGGCAGCGACCCTCTTTAAAAGGGGCGGGGCGATAGCCCACAATGCTGTACAGAAGCAATGAGAATTATAATCCTGTGCCACCGCCATCAGGAGCTGCACACGTGGGCATAGCAATGGGAAACCTATGTGCCACACACTATTCATTCTGTCAAGGTGTCTGCATGCCCCAGTCAGACCGCGGTTTTTTATAAATAGTCACAGGCAGGTACAACTCCGCAATGGGAATTCCGTGTGCACCCATAGCATGGGCGGCTCCCTGGAACCCACCGGCTGTACATAAATGTATCCCATTGCATTGCCCATCACAGCTGAGGTAACGTCCGATTAAATGCAGGTGGGCTTTGGCCCACACTGCATGCCCCAGTCAGACTGGGGTTCTTTAGAAGTGGACACATGCAGTTACAACTCCCTGTGGACCCACAGCATGGGTGGGTGCCAGGAAGCCACTGGCGGTACATAAATATATCCCATTGCATTGCCCATCACAGCTGAGGTAATGTCATGTTTAATGCAGGTGGGCTTCGGCCCACACTGCATGCCCCAGTCAGACTGGGGTTCTTTAGAAGTGGACACATGCAGTTACAACTCCCTGTGGACCCACAGCATGGGTGGCTCCCTGGAACCCACCGGCGGTACATAAATATATCCCATTGCAGTGCCCAACACAGCTGATGTAACGTCAGCTTTAATGCAGGTGGGCAAAAAATTAATTGGATTACACTGTAGGCGAGGGCCCCAAAAAATTGGTGTACGAACAGTACTAATGTACCTCAGAAAAATTGCCCATGCCCAACCAAGAGGGCAGGTGAAACCCATTAATCGCTTTGGTTAATGTGGCTTAATTTGTAACTAGGCCTGGAGGCAGCCCAGTTAAGATAAAAATTGGTTCAGGTGAAAGTTTCAACGCTTTAATGAGCATTGAAACGTATAAAAATTGTTTACAAAAATTATATGACTGAGCCTTGTGGGCCTAAGAAAAATTGCCCGTTCGGCGTGATTACGCCAGGTTTCAGGAGAAGGAGCAGGAGGAGGAATAGAATGCACAGATTGATGAAGCTAAAAGGTCCACGTTTTTGATGGTGATAGAGAACAATGCTTCCATCGGCGGGTGCAGCCTATGTATTGTTTAGGTATCGCTGCTGTCTGCTGGTGGAGAAGAGAAGTCTGGGGAAATCCAGGCTTTGTTCATCTTCATGAGTGTAAGCCTGTCAGCACTGTTGGTTGACAGGCGGGTACGCCTATCCGTGATGATTCCCCCAGCCGCACTAAACACCCTCTCTGACAAGACGCTAGCCGCAGGACAAGCAAGCACCTCCAGGGCATACAGCGCGAGTTCAGGCCACGTGTCCAGCTTCGACACCCAGTAGTTGTAGGGGGCAGAGGCGTCACGGAGGACGGTCGTGCGATCGGCTACGTACTCCCGCCGACTCAGCCTTGACTGGGGAACGGTGACACAGTCTTGCTGGGGAGCCAGAAAGCAGTCAAAGGCCTTAGAGAGTGTTCCCCTGCCTGTGCTGTACATGCTGCCTGATCTCTGCGCCTCCCCTGCTACCTGGCCCTCAGAACTGCGCCTTCGGCCACTAGCGCTGTCGGATGGGAATTTTACCATCAGCTTGTCCGCCAGGGTCCTGTGGTATAGCATCACTCTCGAACCCCTTTGCTCTTCGGGTATGAGAGTGGAAAGGTTCTCCTTATACCGTGGGTCGAGTAGTGTGTACACCCAGTAATCCGTAGTGGCCAGAATGCGTGTAACGCGAGGGTCATGAGAAAGGCATCCTAACATGAAGTCAGCCATGTGTGCCAGGGTACCTGTACGCAACACATGGCTGTCCGTACTAGGAAGATCACTTTCAGGATCCTCCTCCTCCTCCTCCTCCTCCTCCTCTGGCCATACATGCTGAAAGGATGACAGGCAAGCAGCATGGGTACCCTCAGTATTGGGCCAAGCTGTCTCTTCCTCCTCCTCATCCTCCTCATGCTCCTCCTCCTCCTCCTCCTCAACGCGCTGTGATATAGACAGGAGGGTGCTCTGGCTATCCAGCGACATACTGTCTTTCCCCGCCTCTGTTTCCGAGCACAAAGCGTCTGCCTTTATGCTTTGCAGGGAACTTCTCATGAGGCATAGCAGAGGAATGGTGACACTAATGATTGCAGCATCGTCGCTCACCATCTGGGTAGACTCCTCAAAGTTTCCAAGGACCTGGCAGATGTCTGCCAACCAGGGCAGGTCTGACAAGCGTGGGTAGCTTTTCAGAAACCGCTGAACCACCAAATTAAAGACGTGGGCCAGGCATGGCACATGCGTGAGGCTGCCGAGCTGCAGAGCCGCCACCAGGTTACGGCCGTTGTCACACACGACCATGCCCGGTTGGAGGCTCAGCGGCGCAAGCCAGCGGTCGGTCTGCTCTGTCAGACCCTGCAGCAGTTCGTGGGCCGTGTGCCTCTTCTCTCCTAAGCTGAGTAGTTTCAGCGCGGCCTGCTGACGCTTGCCCACCGCTGTGCTGCCACGCCGCGCGACACCGACTGCTGGCGACGTGCTGCTGCTGACACATCTTGATTGCGAGACAGAGGTTGCATAGGAGGAGGAGGAGGGTGGTTTAGTGGAGGAAGCATACACCGCTGCAGATACCACCACCAAGCTGTGGCCCGCAATTCTGGGGGTGGGTAGGACGTGAGCGGTCCCAGGCTCTGACTCTGTCCCAGCCTCCACTAAATTAACCCAATGTGCCGTCAGGGAGATATAGTGGCCCTGCCCGCCTGTGCTTGTCCACGTGTCCGTTGTTAAGTGGACCTTGGCAGTAACCGCGTTGGTGAGGGCGCGTACAATGTTGCGGGAGACGTGGTCGTGCAGGGCTGGGACGGCACATCGGGAAAAGTAGTGGCGACTGGGAACTGAGTAACGCGGGGCCGCCGCCGCCATCATACCTTTGAAAGCCTCCGTTTCCACAACCCTATACGGCAGCATCTCCAGGCTGATAAATTTGGCTATGTGGACGTTTAACGCTTGAGCGTGCGGGTGCGTGGCGGCGTACTTGCGCTTGCGCTCCAACACTTGAGCTAGCGACGGCTGGACGGTGCGCTGAGAGACATTGGTGGATGGGGCCGAGGACAGCGGAGGTGAGGGTGTGGGTGCAGGCCAGGAGACGGTCGTGCCTGTGTCCTGAGAGGGGGGTTGGATCTCAGTGGCAGGTTGGGGAACAGGGTGAGAGGCAGTGGTGCAAACCTTCGTCCCACCTTGTGGGGTGCTTGGCCATCATATGTCTGCGCATGGTGGTGGTGGTGAGGCTGGTGGTGGTGGCTCCCCGGCTGATCTTGGCGCGACAAAGGTTGCACACCACTGTTCGTCGGTCGTCTGCACTCTCAGTGAAAAACTGCCAGACCTTTGAGCACCTCGGCCTCTGCAGGGTGGCATGGCGCGAGGGGGCGCTTTGGGAAACAGTTGGTGGATTATTCGGTCTGGCCCTGCCTCTACCCCTGGCCACCGCACTGCCTCTTCCAACCTGCCCTGCTGCTGCACTTGCCTCCCCCTCTGAAGACCTGTCCTCAGTAGGCGTAGCAAACCAGGTGGGGTCAGTCACCTCATCATCCTGCTGCTCTTCCTCCGAATCCTCTGTGCGCTCCTCCCTCGGACTTACTCCAATTACTACTACCTGAGTGATAGACAACTGTGTCTCATCGTCATCGTCCTCCTCACCCACTGAAAGCTCTTGAGACAGTTGCCGGAAGTCCCCAGCCTCATCCCCCGTACCCCGGGAACTTTCCAAAGGTTGGGCATCGGTCACGACAAACTCCTCCGGTGGGAGAGGAACCATTGCTGGCCATTCTCGGCAGGGGCCCGGGAACAGTTCCTGGGAGTCTGCCTGCTCCTCAGAATGTGTTATTGTAATGGAGTGAGGAGGCTGGGGGGAAGGAGGAGCAGCAGTCAGAGGATTCAGAGTTGCAGCAGTGGACGGCGCAGAACTCTGGGTGGTCGATAGATTGCTGGATGCACTTTCTGCCATCCACGACAGGACCTGCTCACACTGCTCATTTTCTAATAAAGGTCTACCGCGTGGACCCATTAATTGTGAGATGAATGTGGGGACGCCAGAAACGTGCCTCTCTCCTAATCCCGCAGCAGTCGGCTGCGATACACCTGGATCAGGAGCTCGGCCTGTGCCCACACCCTGACTTGGGCCTCCGCATCCTCGGCCACGTCCACGTCCTCTAGGCCTATCCCTACCCCTCAGCATGGTGTATTACCAGTAGTGCAGAAACAGAACGCTGTAATTAAATGTGCCGCTTATTGGCCTGTGGTTGAAGGCTGACTTCGCTTACGGAACGCACAGCAGAGGCAGGAAAGAATTTTGCGCAAGCCTGCTGTAACACTTAGCTGGCTGCATATGAATTAGGACAACTACCCCCAGCAGAGACCCAGTACACAGAGGACGGTCACAGGGAGCCCAAATAGATTTTTTTCCCCAAATGTTTTTGGAAAGGCCCACTGCCTATATACACTAAATATGTCTTCTGTCCCTGCCTCACCACTACTGGCCCTGGACAATGTAAAATTACTGCAGGACGCAATGCTCTGCACGGCCGATATACAAAAAAAAAAAGTGCAATACTGCAAAAAACAGCCTCCACACTACTGCACACGGTTAGATGTGGCCCTAAGAAGGACCGTTGGGGTTCTTGAAGCCTAAAATAACTCCTAACGCTCTCCCTATAGCAGCTCCGGCACCAGCAGCACTTTCCCTGATCTCTGTCAGAATGCATCTGTGGCGAGCCGCGGGAGGGGCCGATTTATATACTCGGGTGACACCTGATCTCGCCAGCCACTCACTGCAGGGGGGTGGTATAGGGCTTGAACGTCACAGGGGGAAGTTGTAATGCCTTCCCTGACTTTCTATTGGCCAGAAAAGCGCGCTAACGTCTCAGAGATGAAAGTGAAAGTAACTTGAACATCGCGTGGTGCTCGTCTCGAGTAACGAGCATCTCGAACACGCTAATACTCGAACGAGTATCAA
This sequence comes from Eleutherodactylus coqui, assembly GCF_035609145.1. Classification (NCBI taxonomy): domain Eukaryota; kingdom Metazoa; phylum Chordata; class Amphibia; order Anura; family Eleutherodactylidae; genus Eleutherodactylus; species Eleutherodactylus coqui. The sequence goes on along the minus strand of NC_089837.1, from coordinate 212,544,372 downwards.
GCTCGGACGAGTACGTTCGCTCATCTCTAGTTGTGACCCTATTCTTATATCTGTATGCACAGTGGGGCACAAAATAAAAAGAGCAGACATTTTACTTGAAGGCGCTTTCGGCCCCATTGCTTACTTGTTGAACCGTTGAGCTGTTAAAACTATAGAGAACCCCCACAAATAAACCCATTTTGAAAACTAGACCCTTTAACAAATTCATCCAGGGGTGCACTGCGTATTTTAACCTTACAGTTTTTGTATGAATTTAAGTACGGCAGAAGGAAAAAATTATGATTTTTATTTTTTTGGTAATTGTGTCATTTTAAAAAGAGGTTTTTTTGTACAACACACATCTGAATAAAGACTTTCACCCCAAAATAGATACTCCAGTTTTTTATGTGTTCAGAAACATACCCATTGTGGCCCCCGATCTGCTTACTGGACACATGACTAGGCCTGTAATGGAAGGAAAACCCGTTGGCAACTGAATACATTTCAGGTCCCATTGCTCATATTGTACTTCATTTAGGTGGTAAAGGAATAGAACGCCATCAAGGTGCCCAAATGATAGAACGTCCCCACAAGTGACCCCATTTTGAAATCTAGGCCCCTTAGCCCATTTATCTAGGTCTATACTAAGCATTTTGACCCCACAATGTTTTGCAAAAAACTATTATTAAGTATTTGAAAGATAAATAAAATTACTTTTTTTCATAATTGTCATTTTCATGACAGTTTCCTTTTTTTAAGCAGGAAAAATTGGGGAGATGCACCCCAAAATGGTATAGCACTCGTTCTTCTGTGCTCAGCAATACCTCAATTGTAACCCCCATCTACTTATAGAAGACATGGGTAGGTTTATAATGGAGGGAACACCCATTGGATTTCAGGGCACAACTGAAAAAATTCTAGGCCCCATTGCTCACTTGTGCAGAAAAAAAATCGACCCCCTAAAAAAAGCTTGCTGAGATACGGCGGTCTTAAACAAAAAGCGCTCAACAAGCTGCTCCTGGAACTGCATGAAGGTGTGCATACCCTGAACCTTCTTGTAAATTATGTAGGCATTACAGGTGGCGATCTGAATAACGCTGGGCTCACACGGCCGTTTGTGGAATCCGTTTGTGTGGCCCGCAGTGGATACCGGCTGTGACCCTGCATACGGCCATGTAATATACTGTGCATAACTGTGTACTCACACAGGCGATCATGCGTAGTACACCTTTTTTTTGTTTGTTTATATTTCCTGTGCCGTCGCTTAGCGATGACGCTGGTATCCACAGCCCGCACACAACGTAGTTGCGTATGGGTTACGGGTATATCCACAACCATAGAGCATAATGGGCTCTATATCGTGGGCATCTGCAGTAAAATAGGACATGCTGCGTTCTGTTTTTTTGCGAGTGGATTATGTTATTTTGAGATTTTAAATTTCTAAGGCCCTCCCCAGCTTCTGAGCTTACATCTGCTGTTTTGCTCATGGACACATGCACAGAAGCCAAGTAAAGGTCCGTGTATAAAGATCCCGTCGGAGGACAAATCCAGGGCCCTTAGATAAGTAATTTCATCTCCCCTCACAGATGAAGCTTAATTTTTTTTTACAGTTTTTAGACTTTCTTTTTACTTTACACGATCGCCGTTATCGAGTGCATAACGGTGATCATGTGACCAGGGACCACATACCATGCCCACCCATAAAATTTCTCGGCTACGTTGGGTAGCCAGGAGCAGGTAGATTTTAAATTTCCCTGACAATACTCGGCTTTTATGCATGCATCCACCATTTTGCAGATGAGAACATGCGCAGGAGCCAGGGTAAGGTCTGCGGATAAATCTGGGGTCCCTAGGTATGTAATTTCATCTCCCCTCAAGGATATGATCTGTTATCTTTTGGATAACAGTGGTCACGTGACCAGGGGTCGCTCACCGCGACTCCCGATGACAGCCCCAGGCTATTGGCTACCTCCGTCAGCCGATAGCAGGGAGCTGTCACATGCAGAGACCCCAGGGCTTTACTCTACAGGGCAAGTGTGTTTTTACAGCCCTGTAGAATAAAGCCCTGTCACACAGGACGTAAAAACCCGTATGGGTAGTCACTAAGGGGTTAAGGGTATATACAATACATTGAATAACATTCTTTTTTTTGGGGGGGGGGGAGAGGATAATGATAAAAACATTGTTTTCCTATTTATTCCAGTGTTTAGAGTGCAGTATAAATAATATTCTAAATTTATTTTATAGGATGTTACAAAGACAGAGGTGTCAAATTTATATGCTTTTTATTTTACATTTTGCTACTTTTGCACAATAAAACTTTTTTTGCAAAATAATATGTTTTTCTGTCACTGAAGTCCAAGACCTATTACATTTTAATTTTTCTGTCAGCTGAGTTGTGTGAGGGCTTATTTTTTATCGGGTAACTTGTAGTTCTCATTGTTACCATTGTGGGGTACATACTACTATTTGATCATTTTATATTATTGTTTTGGGGGCATGATAAATAGAAGACAATTATTCCAGCATTATTTTAGTTTTTAAATGACATTTATTGTGCGGATTTTATAGCACAGGTCATTAAGAATTTAGTAATACCAATTATGCATAGTATTTACAATTCTTCTAGATTACGGTAATTTTTCAATTATAAAACATTGTTTAAGGGAAAAAAGAAATTAAAAGAAAATAAATATGCTTATCAGGATTTTAACTACTGCAGGGATATAACTCTCAAGGCTGAAGTAAGGAATGCAACAGAGGCAAAAGACAGAGGATGGGAATGACATTTATTGCAGTCTATGTAGTACAATGGGCAGAGAGGTGAGAGGGACACTTTACTGTTAGGCAAAGTAGTCCTTATGAATACTTTTTCCAAGCTTAAATTTATATTATTTTACTTCCTGGCAGCTTGAGCTAATAGGGAAGTTGCAGGGAGATGCTATTAATTAGCTGCTCTTACTAAACACATACTGCTTCCTGAACTGTACTTGAATAAAACTGTTAGGTGGTTGAACTTAACATCTGGCTGTAGTGGATTTCCAAATATGTAAAAAACCACTAGAAGAAAATGAAGCCTCCATTTAAAAAAAATAAATAAATAAAAAAATAAACTTTTGGGCAGATAACAGACTTTTTAGATGTCTCTACACTATGTTTTTCATTCCTCTCTGAGCTGCTCTGTAAGGGTGGGTCCCATTCTGGTAGAATTGCGCCATTCTTGTATCACAAGGACGGTCATTTATCTTAACAGCAGTCATGCAACATGGTCTCAGCAGGGAAAAAACTTCACTGATCATGGCCTTTATCCAGGAAAATGATTTGTTTCACTGCAATACCCAGTGCAATCAGCTGTTCGCTCCAAATGCCACTATGAAACGAGTTTTTAGCGACCCTTTTAGGGGGTGACCTTGTCTAACACCCAAATAAAGAGGCACATCAGCCAATTGATTATCTGTTGATAATAGCATGGCAGCAATATTAGAATTATCAATTGAGATAAGCTGAACCTGTATAGCCAGAATTAAGGTCAAACTCTCCTAAAAATTTGGTTTGACAGGAACTTGAACCTCTTGTGGTTAATCTCTGCTGAACTAGTAAATTCCTAAAACCAGTATTGGTGGTGGTTCTTCAATGGATATGGCTTGGTGGTTGGCACTGCTGCTTTGCAGTCCTGGGTTCAAGTATTACCAAGGACAACATGTGCATGGACTTTGAAAATCTCCATGCAGATGTTGTTCCCAGTCAGATTTAAACTTAGGATTTCAGCAATTCAAGCCAACAACACTCAGCTCTGAGCTGCCACACTTCTTTTTAATTCTCCTGAGAAGAAACACAAAGGGAGCATATAAACACAATACAGATGTTGTTCTCAGTCAGATTTGAACCTAAGTCTCCATGCTGCAAGGCAACAATGCTAACCTCTGAGCCACCTCTGATGAGAAAAAGAAAATAAGAAACACAAAGAAAATATACAGGCACAATACAGGTGTTGCCCTCAGTAAGATCAGGACTTCAGTGCTGCAAGGCAACTGCATTAACCCCCGAGCCACCCCACTTCTTTTTCCTTCTCTTGAAGAAGAGGGGAAGAAGAAACACAAAGAGAACATACAAACACCATACAGTTGTTGTCCTCAGTTATATTTAAACCTAGGACTCCAGAGTTGTAAGGCAATAGTACTAAGCCCTGAGCCATCACACCTCTTTTTCCTCCTCCAAAAGAAGAAGAAAGTAGAGAAGATAAAGATCTTTTTCTCCTTGTTTTATATTATCTCGTTCTCCTCCACCACCAGAGGAAGAAAGAGGATGAGGAAGAAGGAAGATGAAACTTGGTTCAGTGATCAGCACTGTTGCCTTAAAGCATCAGGGTCTAAATTCAAATCTGATCAAGGGCAACATTTGCCTTGGCCTACATTTCTGCCCTAGTCAGTCGGTGTATTTGTGTCAGACAGGTAAAACACCGCTATGGGAAGTCTTTGTGCACTCACAGCATAGGCGAGCCAAAGGAACCCAAGAAAAGTATTAAACATGAAGCAATTACAGTGCCCAAACATGGCAGACTTTCACTCCGCTGAGGACCTCGCCCTCTGCACACACCCTCAGCAATCGTCGGCATAAAGCGGACTCCAATGCTAGTACAGCTGTGAACGTCTCATTTAATTAGTTGCGGTTGCTTTCATCGCTCCAAAGACTGGATGAACCAGGAAGAAGTTCCACGGGCCAAACCTGGCATAGTTGCATTTCCCCCAGGACTTCGGCCTGTGCCCACACCCTCAGCAATTGTGGGCATAAAGCGGACTTCGATGCTAGTACAGCTGTGAACGTCTCATTTAATTAGTTACAGTTGCTTTCATCGCTCCAAAGACTGGATGAACCAGGAAGAAGTTCCACGGGCCAAACCTAGCGCAGTTGCATTGCCCCCAGGACTTTGGCCTCTGCCCACACCCTCATCAATTGTGGGCATAAAGCTGACTCCGATGCTAGTAGAGCTGTGAACGTCTCATTAATGCAGTAACGCTCCTTTTGTTTGGCCCAAACCAGTGTCTCAGATAACTGTTGTAGCACGAGAGAAAATACATGTTGCCCAGTGCAGATCCCCTGACCCCAAGCAGGAAGAGGAGGTGGCATAACAAGGCCAAAAAAAACATGACCGAGGTAGGACCCGCAATAGTCTGTGTGGGAAGCACGTGAGCGGGCCCAGGGTCAGGCTCGGTCCCAGCCTCCACCTTGTATGACCCAAGGTGCCCTGAGTTACATAGCACTGGGAAATCCATGTTTCCACACACTATTCATTCTGTGTAGGTGTCAGATAACTGAACAACGCAAAAGGGAAAGCCATCTGCACTCTGCACCCTACCCAAGTCAGTCAGTGTATTTGTGCCAGACAGGTAAAACACCGCCATGGGAAGTCTTTGTGCACCAAGAGCATAGGCGAGCCAAAGGAACCCAAGGAAAGTATTAAACATGAAGCAATTATAGTGCCCAAACATGGCAGACTTTCACTCCGCCGAGGACCTCGGCCTCTGCACACACCCACAGCAATCGTTGGCATAAAGCAGACTCCAATGCTAGTACAGCTGTGAACGTCTCATTAATGCAGTAACGCTCCTTTTGTTTGGCCCAAACCAGTGTCTCAGATAACTGTTGTAACACGAAAGAAAATACATGTTGCCCAGTGCAGATCCCTGACCCCAAGCAGGTGGAGGAGGTGGCATAACAAGTCCAAAAAACCGTGACCGAGGTAGGACCCGCAATAGTCTGTGTGGGAAGCACGTGAGCGGGCCCAGGGTAAGGCTCGGTCCCAGCCTCCACCTTGTGTGACCCAAGGTGCCCTGAGTTACAGAGCAATGGGAAATCCATGTGACCACACACTATTCATTCTGTGTGTAAAACACCGTGATGGGAAGTCTTTGTGCACCCACAGTATAGGCAGACCCCAGTAACATTTCTGTAGTAAAGCTTTAGGCAGACCTCTGTAACATTCCTGTAGCAAAGGTATAGGCAGACCCCAATAACATTTCTGTAGCAGAAGTATAAGCAGACGCCTGTAATATTCCTGTAGCAAAGGTATAGGCAGACCCCTGTAACATTTCTGTAGTAAAAGTATAGGTAGACCCCTGTAACATTTCTGTAGTAAAAGTATAGGTAGACCCTAGTAACATTTCTGTAGCAGACGTATAGGCAGACCCCTGTAACATTTCTGTAGCAAGAGTATAGACGAACCCCTGAAACATTGGTGTACCATGAGTGTAGACGAAGGCCGGAAAAATTTGTGTACCAAGAGTACAAGTGTACCCCTGAAAAGTTGCTCAACCGCGAGGGCAGGTGAAACCCATAAACATTTTTTAAAGATACAGCTCGCTGTTCCTTAATTTGTAACAGAGCCTGGAGGCAGCCCTGTGAAAAAATTGGTCTCTTTTAAAGTATCAATACAATACTTTTGAAACTTTGAAAAATTTTAAAAAATTGTAAGCAGAGCCTTTTGGGTCACAGAAAAATTGGCAGTTCAGCGTGATGACATGCTGTTTTAAGAGGAGGAGTAGGAGGAGGAGTAATAATATCCGAGAGTGATTGACAAAGCTAATTACCCCTTTTTTTCCGGTGATAGAGAATGCTTTTTTCTCCGGTTGCAGCAAAAAGAATCATTAGGTTCCGCTGCTCTCCGCCCCTGGAGAAGAGAAGTCTGGGGAAATCCAGCCTTTGTTCATCTTTATGAGTGTAAGCATGTCAGCACTGGCAGTTGACAGGCGAGTACGCTTATTCGTGATGATTCCCTCAGCTGCACTAAACACCCTCTCTGACAAGACACTAGTGGTAGGGCAGGCCAGTACCTCCAGGGCGTACAGCGCAAGTTCGTGCCACGTGTCCAGCTTTGACACCCAATAGTTGTATGGAGCAGAGGCATCACGGAGGACGGTGGTATGATCAGCTACGTACTCCCTCACCATTTTTTTACAGTGGTCCCTCCGACTCAGCCTTGACTGGGGAGTGGTGACACAGTCTTGCTGGGGAGCCATAAAGCTGGCAAAGGCCTTGGAGAGTGTCCCCCTGCCTGCGCTGGACATGCTGCCTCATCCCCACGCCTCCCCTGCTACTTGGCCCTCTGAACTGCGTCTTCTGCCACTAGTGCTGTCAGATGGGAACTTTAGCATCACTTTTTCCACCAGGGCCCTGTGGTATTGCATCACTCTCATACCCCTTTCCTCTTCGTGAATGAGAGTGGAAAGGTTCTCCTTATACCGTGGGTCGAGAAGGGTGTACACCCAGTAATCCATGTTGGCCAGAATGCGTCAAACGCGAGGGATACGAAAAAGGCAGCCTAACATGTAGTCAGCCATGTGTGCCAGGGTACCAGTACGCAACACATCGCTGTCCTCACTAGGAAGATGATTTTCAGGATCCTCCTCCTACTCTACAGCCCATACACGCTGAACAGATGACAGGCAAGCAGCATGGGTACCCTCTGCAGTATGCCCAGCTGTCTCTTCCCCCTCCTCCTCCTCCAAAACGCGCTGAGATATAGACATGAGGGTGCTCTGGCTATCAAGCGACATACTGGCATCCCCCGTCTCCTGTTCCAACAGCAAAGTGTCGGCCTTTATGCTTTGCAGCGAACTTCTCAGCAGGCAAAGCAGCGGGATGGTAATGCTAATGACTGCAGCATCGCCACTCACCATCTGGGTAGACACCTCAAATTTTCCGAGGACCTGGCAGATATCTGCCATCCATGCCCACTACTCAGTAAAGAATTGGGGAGGCTGACTACCACTAAGCCGCCCATGTTGCATCTGGTCCCAGCCTCTGACTCGGTCCCAGCCTCCACCAAATTCACCCTATGTGCCGTCAGGGAGATATAGTGGCCCTGCCCGCCAGTACTTGTCCACATGTCCATGGTTAAGTGGACCTTCCCAGTAACCACGTTGGCGAGGGCACGATTTATGTTGCGGGAGACGTGCTGGTGTAGGGCTGGGACGGCACACCAGGAAAAATAGTGGCGACTGGGGACCGAGTAACGTGGGACCGGCGCCGTCATCATGTTTTTGAAAGCCCCTGTTTTCACAAGCCTGTACGGCAGCATCTCCAGGCTGATTAATTTGGCAATGTGCACATTTAAAGCTTGTACGTGCGGATGGGTGGCGGCGCAACGCTTGTGTTAGCGACAGCTTAACGCTGTGCTGAGAGACATTGCTAGATGGAGTGGAGGACCGTGGAAGTGAGGGTGTGGGTGCAGGCCGGGAGGCACTCGTGCCTGTGTCCTGAGAGGGGGATTGGATCTGTGTGGCAGGTTGGGGCACAGGGGAAGAGGCAGTGGTGTGACCCGGAGGCGGTGAATGGCCTTCGTCCCACCTTGTGGGGTGCTTGGCCATCATATGCCTGCGGATGCTGGTGGTGGTGGTGAGGCTGGTAGTGGTGGCTCCCAGGTTGATCTTGGTGCGACACAGTTTGCACACCACTATTCGTCGGTCGTCCACGCTCTTACTAAAAAACATCCACACCTTTGAACACCTAGCCCTCTGCACAGAAGCTTGCCACGAGGGGGTGCTTTGGGAAACAGTTGGGGGATTCTTTGCTCTAGCCCTGCCTTTACCCCTGGCCACTCCACTGCCTCTTCCAACCTGTCCTGCTGCTGCACTTGCCTCCCCCTCTGAAGCCCTGTCCTCAGTAGGCTTAGCAAACCAGGTGGGGTCAGTCAGCTCATCGTCCAGCTGTTCTTCCTCTGAATCCTCTGTGCGCTCCTCCCTCGGACCTACTGCCCTTACTACTACCTCACTGACAGACAACTGTGTCTCATCATCATCCTCATCCACAAAAAGCTCTTGAGACAGTTGCCGGAAGTCCCCAGCCTCATCATCCGTACTCCGGGAACTTTCCAAAGGTTGGGCATCGGTCACGACAAGCTCCTCTGGTGAGAGAGGAACCATTTTTTTCATGGAGTGAGGAGGCTGGGAGGAAGGAGGAGCTGCAGCCAGATGATTCAGAGTTGCAGTCCTTAGGCCGGGAGTTATGGACTGTGTAGAAGACTGGGTGGTCGATACATTGCTGGACGAATTTTCTGCCATCTACGACAGGACCTGCTCACACTGCTCTGTTTGTAATAAAGGTCTACCACGCGGATGCATAAATTGTGATATGAAGCTGGGGACCCCAGAAACTTGCCTCTCTCCTAATCCCGCAGCAGCCGGCTGTGATTCACCACGACCAGGAACTCGGCCTGTGCCCACACTTTCACTTGCACTTCTGCATCCACGTCCTTGACTCTTACCCCTACTCCTCATCATGGCGGATTAAGAATAGAGCAGGGCCCAAATAAATTGCCCCACTGTACAGCACTGACAGCTGTGGCTTAATTCACCGCACACAGAGACTTGTAGATAGCGGAGGCTCTATGCTGTGACTTGAAAAAATTAACCCGCTGTCTTGCGCTGATAGCAAGGGGTAATTTACTGCTCGCAGAGACTTGTAGATAATAGAGGCTGTATGGAGTGGGGGAAGACTCTAAAGCCAGTGGATAGTGCTGGTAACTGCAGCTATCTCAACCCCACCAAGGATAGGGTATTGTGAGACGCTCTGCACAGCGGCAGAGCTTAAATACTTTGCAGTGGCCCCGGTAATATTACAGTACTGTTTAGCGGTGAGACCTCTGTATAATGCACTGCAGACACAGAACATTATATATGAAGTCGTTTGCAGCAGGCTAGGAATTATTTGAGTGTAGTTTTACGGTGAGAGCTGGTTGTACGGCACTGCAGCATGAGAAAACTATTACTGAAAGGCTGGGAACAGGCCTAGATGCGTAGTACAAAAATGAATGCACTACAACTCCTAGCCAGCCACAAGTATAATGCACACGGTCAGATGTAGCCCAACAAAGAAGCTTTGCGGTTTTTGCACGGAGAATACGGATTGTATAGTATATATAACTTTCCCTATAGAAGTGGCTGTGTCCCAACACTCAGTGTTATGCACTGCAGACACAGAACGGTATAAATGAAGTCATTCGCAGCAGGCTAGGAAATATTTGAGTGCAGTTTCACAGTGAGAGCTGGTTGTAAGGCACTGCAGCCTGAAAAAACTATTACTGAAAGGCTGGGAACAGGCCTAGATGCGTAATACAAAAATGGATGCACTACAACTCCCAGCCAGCCACAAGTATAACGCACATGGTCAGATGTAGCCCAATGAAGGAGCTTTGGGGTTTTTGAAGACAGGATCCTACTCTAACACTTTCCCTTTATCAGCAGCAGCTATTTCCCTAAACTCTGTATAATACACTGCAGACTGAGAACACTATAGCTGAAATGGCCTGCACAGCTCGAGATGAAAAAACAAATGGTGCACTACTGCTTCCAGCCAGCCACAACAGTAATGCACACAGTCAGATGTAGCCCTAAGAAGTACCATTGGGGTTCTTGAAGACAGGACCTACGCTAACACTATTCCTGAATGAGCAGCAGCACTTTCCCTAACCTCTGCCAGCGTGTGTCTGAGGCGAGCCGCGGGCGGGACCACTTTAAGTACTCGGCGGTCACCTGATCTCGCCAGCCACTCACTGCTGTGGGGTGGGATAGGGCTGGCACGTCACAGCAGGAAGTCGTAATGCCTTTCCCGCATGTCTATTGGCTAGAAAATGGCGCTATACATGCGGGGAAGGAAATGCAATAGACTCGAGTACCGCGTGGTGTTCGACTCAAGTAACGAGCATCTTGAGTACCCTAATACTCGAGCGAGCATCAAGCTCGAATGAGCGTGCTCACTCATCTCTAGTTAGCATTGTTTCCTTGCAGCACTGGAGTCCTAGGTTCAAATCCGACTGAGGACAACATCTGTATCATGCCTGTATGTTCTCTTTGTGCTTCTTCTCCTTGGGAGAAGAAAAGAAGAAATTTAGTGGCTCAAAAGTTAGAGCAAGAGACTTGTTCTTCTACTTCTCCTCTATGCAGATGTTGTCCTTGGTGAGATTTGACCTAGGACCCTAGCACTGCAGACAGCAGTGCTAACCACTGAACCACACAAATTGAACTACTGTTTCAGGATTCTTAGAAAGTGTAAAGTACTTATTTTAGGGGTTTCTATGAACTTCATGCTCAGTTTGAACTAATTTAGACCGAACCAAATTTTTGGATGACATAATATTTATTTTACTGATATCGTGATATCACACAAATAACCCAACAATTATGATGTTGCCATTATTTTAATGAATGAATAATAAAAATTAAAATATGAAAACAGTTTTTAAGAATTGAAAATTAATCTATAATAACCAATTCAGAAAATTAATACTTTAGCCAAAAAAAGAATTTATACTATACCTATACTGCTAAATAAATTAATACAACATACCCAACCAGTGTATCCACAGTATGACAGACCCCTTTAGGTCATTCAAAATTTTATATTAATCATTCCAAAATAGTATACACACTACAATTACTTTGTATTGCAGCAGTTTCTACTGATAATTAGAGATGAGCGAGCGTACTCGGAAAAGCACTACTCGCTCGAGTAATTTGCTTTATCCGAGTATCGCTGTGCTCGTCCCTGAAGATTCGGGTGCCGCTGCGGCTGACAGGTGAGTCGCAGCGGGGAGCAGGGGAGAGCGGGCGGGAGAGAGGGAGAGAAAGATCTCCCCTCCGTTCCTCCCCGCTCTCCCCTGCAGCTCCCCGCTCCGTGCCGGCACCCGAATCTTCAGACCCGAGCACAGCGATACTCGGATAAAGCAAATTACTCGAGCGAGTAGTGCTTTTCCGAGTACGCTCGCTCATCTCTACTGATAATACAATCTATTCACTTCTATTCTTTGTTGGACAATGGGGCTTTACTAATATTGAAAGTCAGACAATGCAAGCTAAGACTAGGCCGTCTTAAAATGCACTAGATTTATCACAGTAGCTTAGTTAAATGATAAATCTGTCAAATTTTAAGACTGTCTAGTCTAATGGCCCTTTTACACGGGTCGACAGTTGTTTAAATGCCTGCATTACATTGACATCACCACTAAGATTGTGCAAAGTGTTTACAGTGAAAGACTTACTGCTAGTTTGCGGGCTTCTCGCTGGCTTCTTGCTCAGCTCTTCACCTTCTATGTGAAGCACTGGGAGGGGATCATTTACACATAACAAGAAGCCAGCGATCTAGCGCTAGTTTTCATGCTGAGTGAAAATCAGCGATTACGACAACTGAACGAATAGTGAGCAAATTTTTTGCATTCACATTGAACGATTATCGCTGAAATTCATTCGAATTTTGAGTGATAATCATTATGTTGAAATGGGCCATAAGTTTAGACCACCTATTAGTTAGCTGGGTTTATGCCAAGAATTGTGCAAAAATTTGGACGAAATTCACTGCAACTTGGTGCAATTTACACCATGTTCCTTTTTTAACAACTTGGAAAAACTATATGAGGGCTCAGTCAGACGAGCGTTTTTTTTTTTTTGCGCTCTCTGTCCACTATATAAGACACTTGTGAGGCCCCACATGGAATGCTCAGGAAAGATGTTGCAGTGCTTTAAGGGGTCCAAAGAAGGGCAACTAAATTAATAAATGCAATGAGAGGACTGGAACACCCAGAGAGGCTATCAAAATTGGGATTATTCACCCTGGAAAAAAGACGGCTAAGGGACGACCAAATAACTATGTATAAATACATTAGGGCACGATACAAGGATCTCTACCATGATCTGTTTATACGCAGGACTGTGATGGTAACAAGAGGACATCCTCTACATCTAGAGGAAAGAAGGTTTCATCACCAACACAGAAGGGGGTTCTTCACCATAAGAGCAGTGAGACTGTGGAACTCTCTGCCTGAGGATGTGGTGATGGCAAAATCCATAGAAGCGTTTAAGAGGGGACTAGACGTCTATCTAGAGCGCTATAATATTACAAGATATAGACAACTATAGGAACTATCAAAGATTGATCCAGAGATTATTCTGACTGCCATTATGGAGTCGGGAAGGAATTTCCCCCCCTGAATAGGCTAATTGGCTTCTGCCTCTTGGGGTTTTTTGTCTTCCTCTGGATCAGCAAGGGGGTTGAAACAGGCTGAACTAGATGGACATTGTCTTAATTCAGCCTAACATAATATGTTACTGTGTTACTATTGCTTTAAATAGGATTGGCGCTGCTGCTGCCCCATTGCAAGCAATGGAATGCAGGCAACTTCCGCAGGGCTTGAAATATATACATTACCTCTCCACCGCTGTGCAGCTCTGGCGCGTCTTCTCCCTGGCTCCCCGTTACTGTTCTGAAGCACTTTCTCTTGGTCAGGGATTTAAAAATCCCCGCCTCCGGAAAGTGCTGGGTCTGATTGGCTGAGCGCTCAGCCAATCACAGGCTGCGCTCAGCCATTCATTGAATGACAGATGAACGCTGCCTGTAATTGGTCACAGCGCTCAGCCAATCAGAGGCAGCACTCAGCCATTCATTGAATTCATTTGAGCCATTCATTCGACCCAGCGCTTTCAGGAGGCGGAGAGGTGATGTATATATTTTTTTAAATTTTTTCCAGCAGCTAGGGATAATTTTAAGCGAAGGGCTTATATTTCAAGCCCTTCCTTGAAAATCACTGCAGGGTTGCCTTCATCCCATTGCTTTCAATGGAGTGGCAGTAGCACCAGCCCCATTGAAAATAATGGGAGAACATCACGATCCTCTGCCACAGCTGTGACAGGGGAATCTTTCATCCCCGCTGCAGTCCCCTCATCACTGAACACTGTGACAGTGCTGTCACAGTGTTCAGTGATGAGGGAACTTCCTGTAACATCACACAATGTTACACGTAGAGCGGACCTTCCATGGCGCACGCATTTCGTATCTTTTGCAGTTGCGAGTACTTAGCGCCTCTAAAAACGGACATGTGAACACATCATAGGAAACCAATGGCTCTAATAGAAGCGCTTTTTTGCGCACAATAGCGGATGCAAAAAATTGTTTGCCTGACTTCACCCTGAAAGTATCTAAAAACACACAGTAAATGTGTTGCAAAGCATGTAAGACAATTTTCTGGTGCAAAAACTTGTATTTTGATTAGTACATAATTAGTTATTCTCAATCATAGATCTGTTAAAGCAAGCCTCAAGGCTTGGACAAACAAAGATGGCGGCACCACTTCTCTGACTACCTCATGCTCATTCTGCTTTAGATCTGACTGGCTAGCACTTCTTATGTGGGCAGCACTGGTTAATCAAAGTAGGTGTAGATTAATGATGTATACTAATGCGCAGTGTACATCAGGTAGTCAAAGAAGCCAGTATGGCCATCTTTATTCGTCCAGGTCCCAAGGTTGCTTTGTTGAGAACAGGTAACTTACTTCTGCTTAGCAAGTTCATGGTGTGAAACTGCTTTTAATGACTATCTCCTTTTTTTTGGTCTAATGTTGGCGAGAAACACAAACTACCCCATCATTTAAACGACTACACAAGCACCGCTACGGCAATGCTAAGATCGTCAGCACTCGTCCAGAACATTACTGTGAAAGACTTGCTGCCGGCTCACGGGCTTCTCACTGGCTTCTCGCTCAGCGCGTCACCTTCTATATGAAGCGCTGAGCAGGGAACATTTACATGTAACGAGAAGCCAGCGATGCAGTGATACTGAAATTAAGCAATAACAACAATTGAACGAATAGTGAACGATTTTTTTGCATTGAGGGCTCAGTCACATGGGCGCATCGGCGCCCGTGTTACTGCAGGTAGCAGACGGCCGTACCTGAAGACGGACGTCTCTCTGCAGCGCCGGAGGAAAGAACATGTGACCAGCTTCATTGCCGGTCATGTGTTCTTTCATCAGCGCTGCAGAGAGACGTCCGTCTTCAGGTACAGCCATCTTCTTTCTGCAGTAACGGCTCAGTCACACGGTGTACGGGTGCCGATGCGCCCGTGTGACTGAGCCCTTATGCTGCATGATCATCGCTCAAATTCATTAGTTTGAATGCATTTTGAGCAATAATAATCGTTATATGTAAATGGGCCATAACAGAGTTCTGCAAGTTCACATCTTAATGCCACCAAGCAGATATCTTTTTATTAGTGTTTGCTTTGGCATCAGACAAACCTTTACTCTGACACTGAACCAGAAGGAATAACAGATGAACTGCATAAAGTAGAGTTCTAATATAAATGCCCCGGGGTTATTATTTTACTGAATACAAGTATTTACTAAAGCAGAGATAGAAAGTGTTCCAAAGACATCCTGTACTGCATCCTGCACAATTGTGTACAACAATATGATGTCTTTAGTATGAATACGGAAGAAAGCTTGTCTACAATTCTATGATAAATGTTCCTATCTAGGGTAATGATTTCCCTTTTGGTGGTAGAGCAAAAGACCAATAGACTTTAAGGTGAAGGCCAATTTACACACAAAGATAGTTTTTCAAATGACTGAAAGATTTTGCGATCTGTTTGCATAAAGTGTTAATGACCATTAACACTTTATCATCTTCATTTGCATGTAAAAAGACCTCCAGGAGCTGTTTTCAGAGCCCAACCTGTGATTAATCACATGCCCAGCTGTGCACAGAGCTGCATTGTCCTCCTTGAGGCTGATGGCAGATTACAGTGTTATCTACTGCCTCCCGTGGAGATAACGGCATGCGGTCTATTGAGAGATACATTATCTCTCACTAGCTGATGGATGGATTTTAAATTCACCTTAAAATCACCGTTCAAACGTTAAGTGCGCGATTCCCGCGCTTATGTAACAATTATCGCTCATTTTCGATCATTTTAACAAAATTTGAGCGATAATTGCTACGTGTAAATGGGACTTGGGCTGGGTTAATATTGGACAGATTTGCTGCGAAATTTCTGTGTGGCAAATCCGCCTGCGGTTCATAATCCCGAGATTAGCTAGCCATGTGGACAATATTTTGCAAAAATCTTGTCCACACAGAGCGGCCAATCCATCATGGCAAAGCCACACTATGTCAATTCTTTTTTTTTTCCATTGCGGCCTCACTACTCTCTATGGGTGCCGGCGGCCAAACTGCTCCAAAAACCCGTGGTGTGGCCAAGCCGCGAGAGTTCCGCGGGATTTCCGTCCTGTGGGAACCCAGCCTTAATGCTCCCTGGGATAAGTATGCAACATAGCTTTATTGTGGACCAGATTTGTAGAAGAGATTTTTATCCTATTACCTGTCTCTAGACATAAGATAAGACAGTTTACCACAAACTAAAATGAAGTGGTGCTGTTATTTACCTATGAGACTAATTTTAATATGATTATTTTCTATTGATATGAAAGTAGGATTCAGACAAACTGAAAACCATGATTTTCAGAAATTGCACTACTACTAATAGACTGTTTCAATGGCAAACTGGTGCCACAATTGCACAACTGGTTCAGGGAGCAAGTGTACCCTAATGTGGTATTTTTTTAAGGCTGCTCTCACACCGGCATCCCGAGCACTGTGCTAATTGTGGTACAATGCTTTCATTGATTTTAATGAGGCCTCACAGACCTGCTCTCGCACACTTCGATTTTTGAGTGCTGTTTGTTGTATTTTTCTGTATTTTCACGTTTTTTAACGCACTTCACCACCCATAACAATGATGGGGCGTGTTAAAAAGCGCTGTCAAACACTGTGACATGCGTTCAAAAATGGACTCGAAATCGCTGTAAAATGCTGTGATTTTGAGCGACGTTTAACTGAACCCATGTGTGAGAGTGGCCTTAGGCTATCAGTCCTGTAGCTTCATACAAAAAGATGACACAAAACTGGTTGAGCATGTGAATGTAGTCCACCATAACAACATATGCTCAATTTGCTTCCTATTGAACATACATATAGGACCTTCTTCTATAGGAGAGAATTATTATTGTCATACTTAAAGTCATACAGAAGTCCTTTAGATGTACTGTACAGACTTGCCAGTATGTCTCCTAGTGGCCTTAAGTAACAGCTAACATATGTTTGTTTCATAGAAGGAGTTGGATACTAATTGATGCATTCTATGTGTCCGTCTGATCTGGACACATTCTAGGATTAGTACCAATATAGGTCAGTTTGCTGACGTTCTTGATGTAATTGCATAGTGATTAGAGATGAGCGAACTTACTCGGTTCGGGTGTTTTTGGACCCGAGCACCGCTTTTTCCGAGTAACTGACTACTCGGACTAAAAGATTCAGGGGGCGCCGGGGGTGTGCGGGGGGTTGCAGAGGGGAGTGGGGGGGGGGAGAGAGAGAGCTCCCCTCTGTTCCCCACTGCTACCCCCCACTTCACCACGCCGCCCCCTGCCCCCCGGCGCCCACCGAATCTTTTCGTCCGAGTAGTCAGTTACTCGGAAAAAGCGGTGCTCGGGTCCAAAAGTACCCGAACCGAATAAGTTCGCTCATCTCTAATAGTGATTGATCACCCTATTCACTGACACACTGGGTTCTCCTTCTGGATTGGAGGTAATATCTAACCCATACACTATTGCATCAGTCTGAAATATATGTTCTATATGCCAACATTCTAATATCTACCTGGTGCGATAATTAGCCCGGCACCTCACTTTTATAATGGCTGTCTAAAACAAAATCTGTCTTTGTTGCCCATGGCAACCAATCACAGTGCAGCTTTCATTACTTAAACCGCTGATGTAAAATTAAAGCTGCACTGTGATAGGTTGCTATAGGCAACAAAGACAGATTTTCTTTCAGACAGCTCTCATAAGCTCATGGTGCAAGGCTAATTTTCCATGGCCCACCCTGTGCAACCAGAGGCGTAACGTGAAGCTCCTAGGCCCCAATGTAAAACCTGTAACAGGGCCCACAACAATAATGCTTTATTCATACTGTTAGACTTCCTGTATATGGAGAAAAGAGGGGCCTTATGGGCCCCCTAAGGCTCCTGGGCCAGGGTGCAACCGCATCCCCTATAGTTACGCCCGTGTGTGCAACCCTCTGCTTGTCTTTCTCCTGATAACCTGTTGCTAGTACAAGCTAATAAAGGATGAAAACAAATTGAAATTAAAAGTAGGAGATTGAAACAAAAGCTCTCTATAGGGTTTGTAAAAAGTAGTAGTGATCTAACATCTGGAAGACATTTCTGCTGTAAATTTCCAACCCTGTGCTTTATCCTCCTATACCAACTAACCATTTTCTGTGGAGCATCTGTTGCTTTTTATTATGTTCACCTGCATGTTTTTCTCACTGTTTAGTAATTTTGTTACAAATTAAACGTTAAACTTTAAGGTCTATCCTTCTTTAAATGAGAATTCCTAGAAGGAAGAAAACTATCCAGAAAGTAGAAGAAAAATGAAAGCTTTTCAGCAACTCAAACAGCATAAAATAATTTTTCATTTCAGCATTTTCGTATGAGCATGGATAGAAGAACCTGGCATAGATGCTCACATGTCAGAGTGTACCTTAGGTGGTTTCTGAGAATTAATTCTCTTCCTTCTGGAGGATTACTTTTAGAACCATGAACTAGGATATATCTAGGTCTCAATTAACTAGATTGCATGCCAGTTTTGGGTCCAAGGTCCTTTGTCAAATGGCTTATATTCCTATGTTTGGTTCACCACTTCACCTGTGTTATTTCTCTTTATTAAGCTTTTAGTAGATGAACATGTGTAGAAAAATATTTTTCTTTATGTTTTGTTATGTCACTTGCAATGCAAATCTCTTCATATTGAAGAAAAACTTCAGATTGTGTTTGTACAATATAAAATGACATATCTCTAAAAATGTGCTTGGAAATATTCTTGTAATGGAAACTCTGAGTAATACCGTATATATAGAATTGTTTCTTTTTGTCTGAGATTTTCCAGATGTCATTTAACAGTCTATCAGTGGCCCCTTAACAATATATTCCTCCTGCTATCTTTTCAGAAGCTTTTCTTTGTGGTATTAATTGCAACACTTGAGAACCCATAGTCTCTAGGAGTTAGGGCTCTTTCCCATGAGCGGATATACAACAACAGCATTTTTAAGTTTTCACGCCTGCTCCGTATAAGCGCCTGAATGGGTGTTTTTCTGCTATCACGGCCAGCATTTCCTCCTCCATTCACACAACTGCAAGCGTCGTATTTAGCAAAAAAAACAAAACGCTGCGCCCTGGAAAACCCTCGCTCTGCCAATCCTCAGGATGCCTTCCAGTGCCTATACAGAGGCACCTGTAAGCTTTTCGCAGCATTGGACACTGCAAAAATGCCTCCCTCTCCCTTCCCTTTCCCTGCTTCCACAGGATTCTATAGGACCCACCAGCGTATATTGGCCAAAACATAGTTCAAGAACTATGTTTTGGCTGAGCGTATTTGCGCGGGTCGCGTATACGTTGTATTTTTTTGCGCTGCCAGCGTATTTATGCACCGTATATTCACCCGTGTGAACGGCTGCATTGGAAACGAATGCTTTACATGGGTACCGTATATACGCATGGGCATGAAAACGCGGCATATATGCGCTCGTGGGAATAAAGCCTTATCCGTACACATTTCCCAGATATTACAAAAACTTGCCCAATAACTTTCACCATCACAACTTCAATATCACATTTTTACCCTAGACTGTGATTCTGTGGTTGAAGTAACATAGACCATAATGATTATGTGATTACAAATCATACTTAATTTACGACTAAATAAATAAAAACATAGGCTTGGAGTATGAGAAGAATTAGGCTAAGGCCTCTTTATTAATGGTTTACAAACACAAACTGATAATATGTAGACATATTAATATAGAAATTAGAGATGAGCGAACGTACTCGTCCGAACTTGATACTCGTTCGAGTATGAGCGTGTTCGAGATGCTTGTTACTCGTGACGAGTACAAAGCGATGTTCGAGTTACTTTCACTTTCATCTCTGAGACGTTAGCGCGCTTTTCTGGCCAATAGAAAGACAGGGAAGGCATTACAACTTCACCCTGCGACGTTCAAGCCCTATACCACCCCCCTGCAGTGAGTGGCTTGCGAGATCAGGTGTCACCCGAGTATATAAATCGGCCCCTCCCGCGGCTCGCCACAGAGGCATTCTGACATAGTTCAGGGAAAGTGCTGTCTTGCTGGAGTTGCTATAGGGAGAGTGTTAGGAGTATTTTAGGCTTCAAGAACCCCAACGGTCCTTCTTAGGGCCACATCTAACCGTGTGCAGTAGTGTGGAGGCTGCTTTTTGCAGTGTTGCACATTTTTTTTTTTTTGTATATCGGCCGTGCAGAGCATTGCGCCCTGCAGTAATTATACATAGTCCAGGGCCAGTAGTGGTGGTGAGGCAGGGACAGAAGACATATTTATTGAATATAGGCAGTGGGCCTTTCCAAAAACATTTGGGGAAAAAAATCTATTTGGGCTGCCTGTGACTGTCCTCAGTGTACTGGGTCTGTGCTGGGGGTAGTTGTCCTAATTCATACGCAGCCAGCTAAGTGTTACAGCAGGCTTGCGCAAAATTATTTCCTGGCTCTGTGTTGGCTGTTACATCACCGCTGTATTCCAGTCCACAGTGCAACAGTCTGCAGTTATTTTACATACTCCAGGGCCAGTAGTGGTGACGCAGAGAGAGAAGACATATACAGTGTATATAGGCAGTGGGCCTTTCCAAAAACATTTGGGAAAAAAAATCTATTTGGGCTGCCTGTGACCGTCCTCAGTGTACTGGATCTGTGCTGGGGGTAGTTGTCCTAATTCATACGCAGCCAGCTAAGTGTTACAGCAGGCTTGCGCAAAATTATTTCCTGGCTCTGCTGTGCGTTCCGTAAGCGAAGTCAGCCTCCAACCACAGGCCAATAAGTGACACATTTAATTACAGCGTTCTGTTTCTGCACTACTGGTAATACAGCATGCTGAGGGGTAGGGGTAGGCCTAGAGGACGTGGACGCGGGCTAGGATGCGGAGGCCCAAGTCAGGGTGTGGGCACAGGCCGAGCCAGTGCGGTGGCCAGGGGTGGAGGCAGGGCCAGACTGAATAATCCACCAACTGTTTCCCAAAGCGCCCCCTCGCGCCATGCCACCCTGCAGAGGTCAAGGTGCTCTACGGTGTGGCAGTTTTTCACAGAGACGCCTGATGACCGACGAACAGTGGTGTGCAACCTTTGTCACGCCAAGATCAGCTGGGGAGCCACCACCACCAGCATGCGCAGGCATATGATGGCCAAGCACCCCATAAGGTGGGACGAAGGCCATTCACCGCCTCCGGTTTGCACCACTGCCTCTCCCCCTGTGCCCCAACCTGCCACTGAGATCCAACCCCCCTCTCAGGACACAGGCACTACCGTCTCCTGGCCTACACCCACACCCTCAACTCCGCTGTCCTCGGCCCCATCCAGCAATGTCTCTCAGCGCAGCGTCCAGACGTCGCTAGCGCCACTGTTTGAGCGCAAGCGCAAGTACGCCGCCACGCACCCGCACGCTCAAGCGTTAAACGTGCACATTGCCAAATTGATCAGCCTGGAGATGCTGCCGTATAGGCTTGTGCAAACGGACGCTTTCAAAAGCATGATGGCGGCGGCGGCCCCGCGCTACTCGGTTCCCACTTGCCACTACTTTTCCTGATGTGCCGTCCCAGCCCTGCACAACCACGTCTCCCTCAACATTGTACGTGCCCTCACCAACGCGGTTACTGCCAAGGTCCACTTAACAATGGACACGTGCACAAGCACAGGCGGGCAGGGCCACTATATCTCCCTGACGGCACATTGGGTGAATTTAGTGGAGGCTGGGACCGAGTCAGAGCCTGGGACCGCTCACGTCCTACCCACCCCCAGAATTGCGGGCCCCAGCTCGGTGCTGGTATGTGCGGCGGTGTATGCTTCCTCCACTAAACCACCCTCCTCCTCCTCCTCCTCCAACGCAACCTCTGTCTCGCAATCAAGATGTGTCAGCAGCACGTCGCCAGCAGTCGGTGTCGCGCGTCGTGGCAGCACAGCGGTGGGCAAGCGTCAGCAGGCCGTGCTGAAACTACTCAGCTTAGGAGAGAAGAGGCACACGGCCCATCAACTGCTGCAGGGTCTGACAGAGCAGACCGACCGCTGGCTTTCGCCGCTGAGCCTCCAACCGGGCATGGTCGTGTGTGACAATGGCCGTAACCTGGTGGCGGCTCTGCAGCTCGGCAGCCTCACGCACGTGCCATGCCTGGCCCATGTCCTTAATTTGGTGGTTCAGCGCTTTTTGAAAAGCTACCCACACTTGTCATACCTGCTCGGAAAGGTGCGCCGGGTCAGCGCACATTTCCGCAAGTCCAAGACGGACGCTGCCACCCTGCGGACCCTGCAACATCAGTTTAATTTGCCAGTGCACCGACTGCTGTGCGACGTGCCCACACGGTGGAACTCTACGCTCCACATGTTGTCCCGGCTGTATGAGCAGCGTAGAGCTATAGTGGAATACCAACTCCAACATGGGCGGCGTAGTGGGAGTCAGCCTCCTCAATTCTTTACAGAAGAGTGGGCCTGGTTGGCAGCCATCTGCCAGGTCCTTGGAAACTTTGAGGAGTCTACCCAGATGGTGAGCGGGGATGCTGCAATCATTAGCGTTACCATTCCTCTGCTATGCCTCTTGAGAAGTTCCCTGCAAAGCATAAAGGCAGACGCTTTGCACTCGGAAACGGAGGCGGGGGAAGACAGTATGTCGCTGTCTATATCTCAGCGCGTTGAGGAGGAGCAGGAGGGGGAGGAGCATGAGGAGGAGGGGGAAGAGACAGCTTGGCCCACTGCTGAGGGTACCCATGCTGCTTGCCTGTCACCCTTTCAGCGTGTATGGCCGGAGGAGGAGGAGGAGGATCCTGAAAGTGATCTTCCTAGTGAGGACAGCCATGTGTTGCGTACAGGTACCCTGGCACACATGGCTGACTTCATGTTAGGATGCCTTTCTCGTGACCCTCGCATTACACGCATTCTGGCCACTACGGATTACTGGGTGTACACACTGCTCGACCCACGGTATAAGGAGAACCTTTCCACTCTCATACCCGAAGAGGAAATGGGTTTGAGAGTAATGCTATACCACAGGACCCTGGCGGACAAACTGATGGTAACATTCCCATCCGACAGCGCTAGTGGCAGAAGGCGCAGTTCCGAGGGCCAGGAAGCAGGGGAGGCGCAGAGATCAGGCAGAATGTACAGCGCAGGCAGGGGAACATTCTCCAAGGCCTTTGCCAGCTTTATGGCTCCCCAGCAAGACTGTGTCACCACTCCCCAGTCAAGGCTGAGTTGGCGGGAGCACTGTAAAAGGAGGGTGAGGGAGTACGTAGCTGATCGCACGACCGTCCTCGGTGACGCCTCTGCCCCCTACAACTACTGGGTGTCGAAGCTGGACACGTGGCCTGAACTCGCGCTGTATGCCCTGGAGGTGCTTGCTTGTCCTGCGGCTAGCGTCTTGTCAGAGAGGGTGTTTAGTGCGGCTGGGGGAATCATCACGGATAAGCGTACCCGCCTGTCAACCGACAGTGCCGACAGGCTTACACTCATCAAGATGAACAAAGCCTGGATTTCCCCAGACTTCTGTTCTCCACCAGCGGACAGCAGCGATACGTAAGCAATACGTAGGCTGCACCCGCGGATGGAAGCATCGTTCTCAATCACCATCAAAAACGGGGACATTTTTGCTTCATCAATCCGTGTATAATATTCCTCCTCCTCCTGCTCCTCCTCCTGAAACCTCACGTAATCACGCCGAACGGGCAATTTTTCTTAGGCCCACAAGGCTCAGTCATATAATTTTTCTAAACAATTTTTATACGTTTCAATGCTCATTAAAGCGTTGAAACTTGCACCTGAACCAATTTTTATTTTAACTGGGCTGCCTCCAGGCCTACTTACCAATTAAGCCACATTAACCAAAGCGATTAATGGGTTTCACCTGCCCTCTTGGTTGGGCAATTTTTCTGAGGTACATTAGTACTGTTGGTACACCAATTTTTTGGGGCCCTCGCCTACAGTGTAATCCAATTAATTTTTTGCCCACCTGCATTACAGCTGACGTTACATCAGCTGTGCTGGGAACTGCAATGGGATATATTTATGTACTGCCGGTGGCTTCCTGGCACCCACCCATGCTGTCGGTCCACACGGAGTTGTAACTACGTGTGTCCACTTCTAAAGAACCCCAGTCTGACTGGGGCATGCAGTGTGGGCCGAAGCCCACCTGCATTAAACATGACATTACCTCAGCTGTGATTGGCAATGCTATGGGATATATTTATGTGCCGCCGGTGGCTTCCTGGCACCCACCCATGCTGTCGGTCCACAGGGACTTCACAATAGGGAGTTGTACCTGCCTGTGTCTATGAATTAAAAAGACCGGTCAGGTTGGGGCATGCAGTGTGGGCCGAAGCCCACCTGCATTTAATCTGACGTTAGCTCTGCTGTCCAAGGCACTGCAATGGGCTACATTTATTTACAGCCAGTGGGTTCCAGGGAGCCACCCATGCTGTGGGTGCACACGGAATTCCCATTGCGGAGTTGGGCATTCTCAGTTGTACCTGCCTGTAACTATTTATAAAAAACCGCGGTCTGACTGGGGCATGCAGACACCTTGACAGAATGAATAGTGTGTGGCACATAGGTTCCCCATTGCTATGCCCACGTGTGCAGCTCCTGATGGCGGTGGCACAGGATTATATTTCTCATTGCTTCTGTACAGCATTGTGGGCTATCGCCCCGCCCCTTTTAAAGAGGGTCACTGCCTAGCCATGCCAACCCTCTGCAGTGTGTGCCTGCGGTTACTCCTCATGGCAGACGCACTTGTAAATAGACATGAGTGTGGCGTGGCATGAGGGCAGCTGAAGGCTGCGCAGGGACAATTTGGTGTGCGCTGTGGACACTTGGTCGTGCAGGGGGGGTTGGGCAGCATGTAACCCAGGAGAAGTGGCAGCGGAGTGTTATGCAGGCAGTGATTGTGCTTTGTTTGAGGTAGTGTGGTGCTTAGCTAAGGTATGCATTGCTAATGAGGGCTTTTCAGAAGTAAAAATTGTTGGGAGGGGGGGGGGGGGGCCACTCTTGCCGCTATTGTGGCTTAATAGTGGGACTTGGGAACTTGAGATGCGGCCCAACATGTAGCCCCTCGCCTGCCCTATCCGTTGCTGTGTCGTTCCCATCACTTTCTTGAATTGCCCAGATTTTCACAAATGGAAACCTTAGCGAGCATCGGCGATATACAAAAATGCTTGGGTCGCCCATTGACTTCAATGGGGTTCGTTATTCGAAACGAACCCTCGAGCATCGGAAAATTTTCGTCCCGAGTAACAAGCACCCGAGCATTTTGGTGCTCGCTCATCTCTAATAGTAATATAAAATATCAGATCATAACCTGGGTGAGCCATAAACTTAAGCCCACATAAGGATACTTTGGTTCGCTCAATCACTGAGTAGCCTTCCCCTTACTAAAAAAACACTGTAGCAAATATAAACAAAAAAGACAATCAGATCTTAATATCTATCTATCTACAATCATAAACAATCCTAAAGGGAGGGTTGACCAAGAATACCTAATGCTTCTTTTAGTGAATATGTTAACAGATAGATTCCCTTGGCACAGTTCCTACTTCTTAGGTCTCATTCACACAAGCACTGTCTGCGCGCTGTATAGCCATGTGATAAGGTTGCGACTATACTGCTCTACAGATCGCGTGAATGAGGTAATTCCTCCTACTTGAAGTAGCCCATTCACATGATCCGAGGTACGTGGTGTGTGCTTTTCAGCTTCCATAGGAGTACATGACTCTATCACAAGCACCTTCAAGGAAAATAAATTTTGCCCAGCTAAAGGCCCTTTTAGACACAATGATTTTCACTCAAAAATCGTTCAAAGCCATCTTTTGAGCGATAATAGTTGTGTCTAACTGCACTGACATTGTGCAGTTTTCGTTAAGCCGTCGCTGATCAGTGATCTTTCAGCATGCTGAAAGATCAGCGATCAGTTATCAGGAATTCACAGCAGCAGGATACAGCTGATTCTATTGTTTCATCTGTATTCTGCTCCCTGAAGACATGCGGGGTATGAAGAAAAGAGCGGTCCAGCTGTGTTCTCCATACCCTGCTCGGAGTGCTCGGCTATATAACAGTCAGGCGCTCCGAGCGGGGAGCAGCTGGATGCAGGAGACAAGCAGTGCTCCCGCTTGTGTTCTGCATTCTCCGCTTGGAGCGCAAGGTGATCACTCAATGTTTGAGCAATCACCTTGAGCTGTTAAGCACACAATGATTATCGCTCAAAAATCACTCTAAAGAGTTTTTGAGCGATAATCATTGTGTCTAAACCAGGCTTAAGGGTTGAGAAAGCTGTTCCCTCCACAAAATAACCTTAAAAAAGGTCACCTAAGAACGCTTGGAATCCCATGTGGAAGTCTCCCAACGGTGTGGGCTCTTACATTGTTTTTTCCTTTTTTTGTAAGGGTGATTAAAATATTACCATATAAAACATAAAAAGTAAGAATATGGTTTAAAATTAATTGCAGATTTATTTTCTAACTATTCTTAAATTGAAGTTTATGGGGAAACAAAGTAGTAACCGTATACGCGGAGCAAGCTGAATTTTTAAAATGCAAAAAGTCTACATGCCACATACAAGAAGCAGTAAGTATAAAGCAGTAAAATATTAACTGCATTTTTCTATTTAATAATAGTTAACATCTGGATACAGTTGAAAAAAAGCACACTTAGGGCTTATTTAGACGACCGTATATCGGCTCAGTTTTCACGCTGAGCCGATATACGGTGTCCTTGTCTGCAGGGGGGGGGGGGAGGAAGAGCCAGGAGCAGGAACTGAGCTCCTGCCCCTTCCCTGCCCCTCACCACTATTTGCAATGGGAGGGGCGGGGGAGGGGCGGAGCTAAGTGGTAGTTAGCTCCGCCCCTGTCTCACCTCCTCCTATTGCAAATAGTGACGAGGGGCGGAGAAGGGGCGGGAGCTCAGTTCCTGCTCCTGGCTCTTCCTCCCCCCCCTGCAGACAAGGACACCGTATATCGGCTCGGCGTGAAAACCGAGCCGATATACGGTCGTCTGAATAAGCCCTTAGGGCTTTGACAGCTATGGCAGCTTTCTGTGTAAAACGCAGAAAGATAGGGCAAGTCCTATCTTTTCTCGCATGCAGGAATTGCATGTGATAAACATGCTTATGAGATCGAACCCATTGAGATCAATACATGGCGTGGGTTTCACGCGTGCAAAAACATGCGCAAACACATTTGTTTGCTTAAACCTTAGGGGCATGTAAAAGACAGACAAAACATGGTTTTGTATATTCAGTGGAGCTGAGCTGCAGTACCAGACACAACCCTTAGGGCGCCTACCCACTTGCTATTTTTTTTCCTTTGTGATTTGCGTTTTTTCTGAAGAGCAATTAGGATAGAATGTTCTTGTCCATTTGCTTTTTTTTTTTTCGGTCCGTTGCAATTTTTAACATAGGAATAGTGATGAGCGAACGTGTCCGTTACGGACACATCCGCACCCGGACACCGGCTTTGCCGAACACTGCAGTGTTCGCGCGTAAAGGTCCGGGTGCCGCCGGGGGGCGGGGAGATGCGCGGCGGCGCGGGCGGCAGTAGCGGGGAACAGGGGGGAGCCCTCTCTCTCTCCCTCTCCCCCCCACTCCCCGCCGCACCCCCCCGCGCTGCCACGGCGGCCCCCGAACTTTTTCGCCCGAACACTGAAGTGTTCGCAAAGTTCGGTGTTCGGGCGAAAAAGGGGCGGGGCCGAACGTGTTCGCTCATCTCTACATAGGAACTGTCAGTTGCATATGTGTCCTTATTTTTCTCTTAATGCACCCATGAATGTCAATGGAAATTAACGGAAAAGGCGCAAAAAAGCCGCGAAAATGCCGCAAAAAACGCGCGGAAAACGCTGCGTTTTTCATGCACAAAAATCGCAAACACCAGTGGGTAGGCGCCCTTAGACAGGTGTGACGATGTTCTTTTTTTTATCATATTTCTTTTTATTGAAAAGGTTTTCCAAACATAGTAAAAATAACACAGTACATAACATACATATGTTTATACTGAACTATGATATTAAGGTAATCATGTTCTATACAAGCAATTTGCTCAACATAGTTCACCACAACTTTATAGTCAACATATTAAGACACTGTGTGTCAACTTATAACTAAAATAAACAGACTAATTAATTCAGCCTACTGTAGTAGAGACAATATAGGGAAAAAAAGACAAACCTTCATGCCTATAGCGCTCCAACATATATATATATATATATATATATATATATATATATATATAATTTTTTTTTTTTAATTTATATATATATATATATATATATATATATATATATATATATATATATATATAAATTAAAAAAAATATATTATATATATATATATATATATATATATATATATAAATAAAATCTACATACATATGATACAGATTCTTTATTCCAATTGAATATATAGTCACTATTCGGTGATTTTACCATCTTCTTTTAATCTTGCACACCTTTAAGCATCTCTTAACTAAACCCCATACTTTTCTCTGTCACTCAGTTGCACCACCCAGAATCTTATGTGAGCCAAATACTGATATAAAGAATTTTTAAATCTTGAAAGACAGCAAAAGCCTTGACAAAGATTAGTTCCACAAGCTATAATATGAAGTGACCACAGCACTGGAACAACATGACCCTGACCTCACGTCTGAGCAAATGTAAACATGGGAGTCAAATAATGAAGTAGTGCGCAAAACACTAAAGAAAGCCTAACCTTAGTAATACACCCACACATAGCTTGACATGGCATTTTCATCCACATATTTAACTGTGAGTTTTTGAAGCAGTTAAAAGTAATTAAAACTATAAGAGGAACTGTTTCTTTGCATACCAAACAAAAAAATGTGCTTGGATTGCGGCATTCTGGCTTGCTGAGTAGAAGCAAATGCTTGACACATGTTCTAAGTCAAATTCCAAAATGTAGCAAAAACAGAGTCTGCATATTTGGCAAGAATTGCCACAAGTTCAGGTCAGTATTTGCTTCAACAAATTAGGCACAGAGTGAATTGGCTAAGAAGATAAAAAACAAACAGGAGGACCATGTGATGACAATGGCATTTAGACTACACAAACACATTATTTTACCAACGTGTGCCCCCTCCTTCGTGAACAGGAAACTGCAGTCTGAGCTGTCTCACATGATTTACTCCTGTACAACCATGCTAAAGAATAAAATTATATTCACCAGATCGTAAGTTTGTTGACATTTGAATCTGTAAGGCGGCTTTCACACCTGTGTTGGGGCTCAGTTCAGAGTTTCCGTCTCTCTGCTCCATTTTTGAAGGAGAGAAACTGAAATAAAACTAAAATAGCTGATTTGTTTTTTTTTCCCATTGATTTCAATGGGGTTTAAAAAAACGGAAAGGCTTCCATGTACCCCCATTCTGTCATACTTTCTATTTTTTTTAATAGTACCGTATGCCACTTAATATGTCTGTAAATTGTGTCCCTCTTTACGGTAAGGTCATTTTTGTAAACGGTATAAATAGTTTTGAGTCCTCGGGACAGGGCTAGACACTACAGCTTTATCTAGAAGTGGTTTCATTTTTAATTTTACTTAATTTATATTTCTATTATGATACAGCGGCTATTTACGGCTCGGAGCCTATCTCTTGTAGCGATGTCTACTCAACTGGGGCATACTTTCTTCCCATAAATCTAGAGGGAGTAGGGACTGATTCATGAGCTAGTGGCACTAATCCTTTCTTGCTCTCTTTTGCTCTAGGCCACTTTCGTCATCAGTGGCTTATCTTCTACAGCCGGGGACTCGGTCTCTCACCAGTTAGACTGTACAGTCATACATGCAATATCACTGGAAGCACTCATCACTAGAGATGAGCGAGCACCAAAATGCTCGGGTGCTCGCTGCTCGAGTTTGAAATTTCCGCGATGCTCGAGGGTTCGTTTCGAGTAACGAACCCCATTGAAGTCAATGGGCGACTCGAGCATTTTTGTATATTGCCGATGCTCTGTAAGGTTTTCATTGGTGAAAATCTGCAAAACCCAAGAAAGTTCTGGAAACGACACAGAAACGGATAGGGCAGGCGATGGGCAACATGCTGGGCTGCATTTTAGGTTCCCAGGTCCCACTATTCAGCCACAATAGTGGCAAGAGTGCCCCCCCCCTCCCAACAATTTTTACTTTGGACAAACCCTCATTAGTAAGCCACACCTTAGCTAAGCACCACACTACCTCCAACTAAGCACAAGCACTGCCTGCGGGACACACCCCTGCCTCTTCTTCTGGGTTACATGCTGCCCAACCCCCCCCGCACGACCCAGTGTCCACAGCGCACACCAAAGTGTCCCTGCGCAGCCTTCAGCTGCCCTCATGCCACACGCTGGCCTCATAGCCACACCACCCTCATATCTATTTATAAGTGCGCCAGTTATGAGGAGGAACCGGAGGCACACACTGCAGAGGGTTGGCAGGGCCAAGCAGCGACCCTCTTTAAAAGGGGCGGGGCGATAGCCCACAATGCTGTACAGAAGCAATGAGACATCCAATCCTGTGCCACCTCCATCAGGAGCTGCAAATGTGGGCATAGCAATGGGGAATCCATGTGCCACACAGTATTCATTCTGTCAAGGTGTTGCATAGCTCAATCCACACTGCAAGGGGAAAGCCGTCAGCGCTCTGCCCTCTACCCAAGTCAGTCAGTGTCTTTGTGCCAGACAGGTCAAACACAAGACATGAACAAAAAATTGATCTGAGCGGCCAAACATGGCAGACTTGCACCGCGCCCACGGCATAGGCCTCGGCCCACAGATTCAGCAATCCTAGGCTGGAAGCGGACTTTCACTGCACCAAGGACATAGGCCTCTGCACAAACCCTCAGCAATCGCGGGCCTACAGCGGACTCCTATGCTAGCGTAGCTGTGCACGTCTCATTTGCGCTGTATTGCTCCTGTAGTTTGTCCCAATGCAGTGCCCCGGATAGTAGAGCTAACAGATTAAATACAGGTGGGCTTCGGCCAACACTGCATGCCCCAGTCTGAACGGGGTTTTTTATAAATAGTCACAGGCAGGTACAACTCCGCAATGGGAATTCCGTGTGCACCCACAGCATGGGTGGCTCCCTGGAACCCACTGACGGTACATAAATATATCCCATTCCAGTGCCCCGCACAGCTGAGGTAACGTCAGATTTAATGCAGGTGGGCTTCGGCCCACACTGCATGCCCCAGTCAGACTGGGGTTCTTTATAAGTAGACACATGCAGTTACAACTCCGTGTGGACTGACAGCATGGGTGGGTCCCACAAAGCCACCGGCGGTACATAAATATATCCCATTGCAGTGCCTTGGACAGCAAAGCTAACGTTAGATTACATGCAGGTGGGCTTCGGCCAAGAATGTTTTCATAGTTGGAGGAGGAGGACGGGAAAGTTTTAGAGGCAGTACGTGTCCTGTCCCCGTGTCCGTGGTTATATGCACCTTCCCAGTGACCGCGTCGCTGAAAAGTTGTCGCGCCTGTGGAACCTAGTAGCGTGGCCTCGCCACCATCATGTCTTTGGGAAGCCTCCGTTTCCACAACCCTGTAACATTGCAGTAGCAGCAGTATAGGCAAAGCCGAGAATTAGTAACATTTCAGCGGTAAGAGTATGCACAAACCCCTGTAACATTTCATTGGCAGCAGTGAGGACAGACCCCACTAACATTTCATTTGCAGCAGTATACACAGACCCCAGTAACATTTCAGTAGTATCAGTATAGACAGACCCCAGTAACAGTAACGTAGAAGCAGTATGGGCAAAGCAGCAGATTCACATTTCCCTGGCAGAAGTGTAGGGAGACCATAGTATTGGTAAGATTTCAGTAGTAGGAGTATAGTCAGGCCCCAGCAACAGTAACGCAGAAGCAGTAGAGACAAAGCAGCAGATTCACATTTCCCTGGCAGCAGTGTAGGGAGAGCGTAGTATTGATAAGATTTCAGTAGTAGGAGTATAGTCAGGCCCCAGCAACGTAGAAGCAGTATGGGCAAAGCCCACTATTAGTTACATTTCTGTTATAGCAGTATAGACCTGCCCCAGTAACATTTCCGTTGAAGCATTATGGGCAGAGCCCAGTATTAGTAAAATTACAGTAGTAACAGTATACACCAACCAAGGTAACATTTCAGGAGCAGAAGTATCGGCAGACGGAAGTAACATTTCTGTTGCTGAAGTATAGTCAGACCCCTGTAGCATTGCTGTGGCAGAAGTATAGGTAGGCAGAACAGAGTAACATTTCTGTAGCAAATGTGTAGGCCAACCCCAGACACAGTGGTGTACCATGAGTGCAGGCGAAGCCCATAAAAATTACTTGGATTACATTGTAGGCGAGGGCCCGAAAAATTGTTGTACCGACAGTACAAATGTACCCCAGAAAAATTGCCCATGCCCAACCCAGAGGGCAGGAGAAACCCATTAATAGTTTAGCGTACTGTGGCTTAATTTTTAACTAGGCCTGGAGGCAGCCCAGTCTAAACAATTGGTTCAGGTGGAAGTTTCAATGCTTTAATGAGAATTGAAACAGATAAATATTATTTAGAAAAGTTATATGAGCCTTTTGGCCCACAGAAAAATTGGCCATTCGTGGCGATTACAAGAGGTTTCAGGAGGAGGAGCCGGAGGAGGAGGACGAATAGCATACACAGATTGACAAAGTTCTTTAGGTAGTGCTGCTGTCCGCTGGTGGAGAAGAGAAGTCTGAGGAAATCCAGGCTTTGTTCATCTTTATGAGTGTAAGCCTGTCGGCGCTGTCAGTTGGCAGGCGGGTACGCTTGTCTGTGATGATTCCCCCAGCTGCACTAAACACCCTCTCTGACAAAACACTAGCCGCAGGGCACGCCAACACCTCCAGGGCATACAGCGCGAGTTCGGGCCACCTGTCCAGCTTTGACACCCAGTAGTTGTACGGAGCAGAGGCGTCACGGAGGACGGTGGTACGATCGGCTGCGTACTCCCTCACCATCTTTTTACAGTGCTCCCTCTGACTCAGCCTGGACTGGGGAGGTGTGAGACAGTCTTGCTGGGGAGCCATAAAGCTGGCAAAGGCCTTGGAGAGTGTTCGCCTGCCTGCGCTGAACATGCTGCCTGATCTCCTCGCCTCCCCTTCTACGTGGGCCTCAGAACTGCGCCTTCTGCCACTAGCGCTGTCAGATGGGAAGTTTACCATCAGTTTTTCCACCAGGGCACTGTGGTATTGCATCACTCTCAAACCCCTTTCCTCTTTGGGAATGAGAGTGGAAAGGTTCTCCTTATACCGCAGGTCAAGCAGTGTGTACACCCAGTAATCTGTAGTGGCCAGAATGCGTCTAACATGAGGGTCACGAGAAAGGTATGCTAACATAAAGTCAGCCATGTGTGTCAAGGTACCTGGACGCAACATATGGCTGTCCTCACGAGGACGATCACTGTGAGTATCCTCCTCCTCCTCCTCAGGCCATACACGCTGAATGGATGAGAGGCAAGCTGCATGGGCACCCTCTGCAGTGGGCCCAGCTGTCTCTTCCTCCTCAGGCTCCTCCCCCTCCTCCTCCTCCTCGTCCTCCATGCGCTGAGATACAGACATGAGGGTGCTCTGACTGTCGAGCGACGTACTGTCTTCCCCCGCCTCCGCTTCCGCCCGCAAAGCATCAGCTTTTATGCTTTGCAGGGAACTTCTCAAGAGGCATAGCAGGGGAATGGTGACGCTAATGATTGCAGCATCGCCGCTCACCATCAGGGTGGACTCCTCAAAGTTTCCAAGGACCTGGCAGATGGCTGCCATCTAGGCCCACTCCTCTGTAAAGAATTGAGGAGGCTGACTCCTACTTCGCCGCCCATTTTGGAGTTGGTATTCCACTATAGCTCTACGCTGCTCATACAGCCGGGACAACATGTGAAGCGTAGAGTTCCACCGTGTGGGCACGTCGCAAAGCAGTCTGTGCACTGGCAGATTAAACCGATGTTGCAGGGTCCGCAGGGTGGCAGCGTCCGTGTTGAACTTGCGGAAATGTGCGCTGACCCGGCGCACCTTTCCGAGCAGGTCTGACAAGTGTGGGTAGCTTTTCAGAAAACGCTAAACCACCAAATTAAAGACGTGGGCCAGGCATGGCACGTGCGTGAGGCTGCTGAGCTGCAGAGCCGCCACCAGGTTACGGCCGTTGTCACACACGACCATGCCCGGTTGGAGGCTCAGCGGCGAAAGCCAGCGGTCGGTCTGCTCTGTCAGACCCTGCAGCAGTTCGTGGGCCATGTGCACGTTCTCTCCTAAGCTGAGTAGTTTCAGCAGGGCCTGCTGACGCTTGGCCACCGCTGTGCTACCATGCCGCGCGACACCGACTGCTGGCGACGTGCTGCTGCTGACACATCTTGATTGCGAGACAGAGGTTACGTAGGAGGAGGAGGAGGGTGGTTTAGTGGAAGAAGCATACACCGCCGCAGATACCAGCACCGAGCTGGGGCCTGCAATTCTGGGGGTGGGTAGGACGTGAGCGGTCCCAGGCTCTGACTCGGTCCCAGCCTCCACTAAATTCACCCAATGTGCTGTCAGGGAGATATAGTGGCCCTGCCTGCCTGTGCTTGTCCACGTGTCCGTTGTTAAGTGGACCTTGCCAGTAACCGCGTTGGTGAGGGCGCGTACAATGTTGCGGGAGACGTGGTCGTGCAGGGCTGGGACGGCACATCGGGAAAAGTAGTGGCGACTGGGAACCGAGTAGCGCGGGGCCGCCATCATGTTTTTGAAAGCCTCCGTTTCCACAAGCCTATACGGCAGCATCTCCAGGCTGATCAATTTGGCTCTGTGCACGTTTAACGCTTGAGCGTGCGGGTGCGTGGCGGCGTACTTGCGCTTGCGCTCAAACAGTTCGCTAGCGACGGCTTGACGCTGCGCTAAGAGACATTGCTGGATGGGGTCGAGGACAGCGGAGGTGAGGGTGTGGGTGCAGGCCGGGAGATGGTCGTGCCTGTGTCCTGAGAGGAGGGTTGGCTCTCAGTGGCAGGTTGGGGCACAGGGGGAGAGGCAGTGGTGCAAACCGGAGGCGGTGAACGGCCTTCGTCCCACCTTGTGGGGTGCTTGGCCATCATATGCCTGCGTATGCTGGTGGTGGTGAGGCTGGTGAGGGTGGCTCCCCGGCTGATCTTGGCGCGACAAACCTACTGGAATTCACAGGGCAGAACCAGTCAAGTGGCCAAAGGCCAGTGGTAGGCCTTAAGTATTTTGCTTCAATTTTTTTAAATGGTGAGGTGAAAAACCAGACAGACACCGTATGCAGCGTATATATGTATACTCTTTCCCTCTGGCGGGATGACGGCCATCATGTAACGGACACAGCAGAGCCAGGAAACAATTATGCGCAAGCCTGTAGTCAGACCTAGGTGCGTATGACAGAGCTACTGGAATTCACAGGGCAGAACCAGTCAAGTGGCCAAAGGCCAGTGGTAGGCCTTAAGTATTTTGCTTCAATTTTTTAAAATGGTGAGGTAAAAAAACAGACAGACACCGTATGCAGCGTATATATGTATACTGTTTCCCTGTGGCGGGATGACGGCGATCATGTAACGGACACAGCTGAGCCAGGAAACAATTATGCGCAAGCCTGTAGTGAGACCTAGGTGCGTATGACTGAGCTACTGGAATTCACAGGGCAGAACCAATCAAGTAGCCAAAGGCCAGTGGTAGGCCTTAAGTATTTTGCTTCAATTTTTTAAAATGGTGAGGTGAAAAACCAGACAGACACCGTATGCAGCGTATATATGTATACTCTTTCCCTGTGGTGGGATGACAGCGATCATGTAACGGACACAGCAGAGCCAGGAAACAATTATGCGCAAGCCTGCTGTAACACTTAGCTGGGTAATTATAAGCGACTACTACCCCCAGCAGACACGCAGTAACCTGAA
This sequence comes from Eleutherodactylus coqui, assembly GCF_035609145.1. Classification (NCBI taxonomy): domain Eukaryota; kingdom Metazoa; phylum Chordata; class Amphibia; order Anura; family Eleutherodactylidae; genus Eleutherodactylus; species Eleutherodactylus coqui. Next base: position 212,508,605 of record NC_089837.1, on the reverse strand, counting down.
GACGGTCACAGGCAGCCCAAATATAGTATTTTTTTCCAATTTTGGGGATAAAGCCCACTGCCTATATAGCCTGTATATGGATTTCCCTGTTGGAGGATGACTGTGGTTATTGAAAGCACAGTGCAGCAAGAAAAAATTATGCGCAAGGCTGCAGTAACACCTAGCTGGGTAATAGTTAGCGACTACTACCCCCAGCAGACACACAGTAAATTGAACACGGTCACAGGCAGCCCAAAGATTTTTTTTCCAATTTTTTTGAAAAAGCCCACTGTCTATATAGCCAGTATATCTCTTTCCCTGTACCACTGTCCCTGCCTCAGCAGTACTGCCCCTATACTCTGTAAAATGACTGCAGACTGAGGACGCTATGGTCTGCACGCCCGATATACAAAAAAAACAATTGTGCAAAACTGCTAAAAGCAGCCTCAACAGTACTGCACACGGTCAGATGTGGCCCTAAGAAGGACCGTTGGGGTTCTTGAAGACGAAGATAACAGCCTAACACTCTCCCTATATCAGCTACAGCAGGACGACACTTTCCCTAATGTCTCTCAGCGTGCATCTGTGGCGAGCCGTGGCCGGCCCCAGTTTACATACTCGGGTGTCACCTGATCTCCCCAGCCACTCACTGCAGGGGGTGGGATAGGGCTGGAACTTCACAGGAGGAAGTTGTAATGCCTTCCCTGTGTTTCTATTGGCAAGAAAACGGCGCAAATTTTTCTGGGAAGAAAATGGAAGTGACTCGAACATCGCGTGGTGCTCGTCTCGAGTAACGAGCATCTCGAGTACCCTAATACTCGAACGAGTACGCTCGCTCATATCTACTCTTCACCTTCACATACAGTCAGCCACATGTGGCTCACTCTGGGCTCTCTTATTGCATTTGGACCTACTCTTACTGAGGCCCTTATTTAGTGCCATCTAGTTCTGCTGGATATGTCTTAAGGCCCTTTTACACGAAAATAATTATCGCTTAAGATTTGTTAAATTTACTAAATCACTGACATTATTGATAATGTGATTCAGTATATCTTAGGCTGGATTCATACGGGCGTATATCGGCCGGGTTTTCACACTCGGCTGATATGCGCTGCCCCTCTGATGCATTGGCTTACAATGCATCAGTGCACATGGGCATATTTCCGCGGCATAAAAGCACCCAGCCGGCCAAGATAGTGCATTTCAGGCACTTTTACACAAATGTTGGGTAAATGTTATGTGGCTTTAGCTTGACAAAGACCCCTGCAAGGGTTGAAACATTGCATGTTTATTTGGAGTAATAAAGGAGCATCAAGACAGGTGCATTTCTTTTAAAGCACTCGGTTATGCTGCTCATTATTTGCATCTTCTGAAGTGGTTTTTCCTGGACTTAGGAGTCAAGTCAGTTATTTGAGCACTGCATACTATTCCAACTTCCATTTTTTGTGGTATTCCTGGAAGTGCTGCTGATTCACTTGTGATTTAAAGAATCCTTTTTGCATTAACATTTAATTTAAAATGTTGCACCTTTTGTCTTCTACAGCTTCAACATATATGGCCTTAGTCAGACGGGCGTTTTTTCGCGCGATTTGCGGATCGCATGACGGATGCGCATCCGCAAATCGCGTGACCGGTGCCCGAAAATCGCCCGAAAATCTGCTCCTAGCCGCGTTTCATTAGAAACGGGCTGGAGCTGTCCAGCGCATTACATTGAATGGAGCCGGCAATACAGCCGGCTCCATTGAAAGCAATGGGCTGCCGGCGTGTGCGGGATGAATTGTCGGGAAGGGCTTAAATATATAAGCCCTTCCCTGCAATTCATCCAGAAAAGTGTTAAAATAAAAAATATAGCTGAGCCAAATATAGCTGAGCCAATCAGGGGGCAGGTCTGACTCACACCCTCTTCACACCCACTGTAGGCCGGCCGCGCGGAACTCCGGCTGCCGGGAGCAGGTGAGTATATATATATTTTTTATTTTAACACTTTTCTGGATGAATTGCAGGGAAGGGCTTATATATTTAAGCCCTTCCCGACAATTCATCCCGCGCATGCCGGCAGCCCATTGCTTTCAATGGAGCCGGCTGTATTGCCGGCTCCATTGAATTCAATGGGCAAACATCGTTCTTCCCTGCCACAGCTGTTACAGCTGTGGCAGAGAAGAATGATTTGTCTTCTATATGTTCTCAATGGGGTCGGCGCTGCTGCCGCCGGCCCCATTGAGCGCATATAGAGAAGAGGAATCGCAGATCGCAGGTAGGTGCGATCTGCGATTTCTGTTCTATAATTTATCGGACGAGCGCATAAAAAGTGCTCATGTGTCCGATACCATTGCAAAGCAATGGTTTTAAAAAATCGCCGGATGCATGCGCATGCGCAAATCGCACGAAAAAACGCCCGTCTGACTAAGGCCTATCACTGTATATTGAAACTGCAGTCTAATAGTCCTTTACACGGGTGTATTTGTGAGAGCAATATGCAGAGAATAGAACCCATTGCGAGATACACGAGGTGCGATGCAAGGTTTCCCCATTGAAAACAATGGGAGAAACTCTGCGATCCTCCGTGATTCACGGACCAATATCGCACTCTCCCATGTGAAGTTAGGCTTAAAGAACAAACAGGAAACTCTAATGGTAATGTTGTCTAGTAAATCCTCAGCGATTCCACCAAAAACCATGTCAAAATCCATGTTAGGGCTCTTACCCACTTGTGTTTTTTTAATGCTGAGATATCGCTGCATTTTTTTTAACGCTATTGTCAATGGGACTTTCTAATGTTAAAAACATATCGCACAAAAAGCACAAACTTACAATGTGTTTTTAACATTAGAAAGTCCTATTGACAATCACATTAAAAAAACGCAAAGTAATATCGCAGCGCTAAAAAAACGTAAGTGTGTGGGAGCCCTTAGACGTGTAGATATTGGTGCAGAATGCTTTCGTATAGAAAAGCCTAGGGCATCTGAAAGCACTTTTAGGCCTTAGTCAGACGGGCGTTTTTTGCCGCGATTTGCGCATGCGCATGCGTCCGGCGATTTTATAAAACCATTGCTTTGCAATGGTATCGGACACATGAGCACTTTTTATGTGCTCGTCCGATAAATTATAGAACAGAAATCGCAGATCACACCTATCTGCGATCTGCGATTCCTGTTCTCTTCTCTGTATGCGCTCAATGGGGCCGGCGGCAGCAGCGCCGACCCCATTGAGAACATATAGAAGACAAATCATTCTTCTCTGCCACAGCTGTAACAGCTGTGGCAGAAAAGAACGATGTTTGCCCATTGAATTCAATGGAGCCGGCAATACAGCCGCCTCCATTGAAAGCAATGGGCTGCCGGCGAGCGCAGGATGAATTGTCGGGAAGGGCTTAAATATATAAGCCCTTCCCTGCAATTCATCCAGAAAAGTGTTAAAATAAAGAATATATATATACTTACCTGCTCCCGGCAGCCGGAGTTCCGTGCGGCCGTACTGCAGTGGGTGTGAAGGGGGTGTGAGTCAGACCTGTCCCCTGATTGGCTCAGCGCTGAGCCAATCAGGGGGCAGGTCTGACTCACACCCCCTTCACACCCACTGCAGGCCGGCCGCGTGGAACTCCGGCTGCCGGGAGCAGGTAAGTATATATATATTCTTTATTTTAACACTTTTCTGGATGAATTGCAGGGAAGGGCTTATATATTTAAGCCCTTCCCGACAATTCATCCTGGGCTCGCCCGCAGCGCATTGCTTTTAATGGAGCGGGCTGTATTGCCGCTCCATTGAATGCAATGCGCTGGACAGCTCCGGCCCGTTTCTAATGCAACGCGGCTAGGAGCAGATTTTCGGGCGATTTTCGGGCACCGGTCACGCGATTTGCGGATGCGCATCCGTCATGCGATCCGCAAATCGCGCGAAAAAACGCCCGTCTGACTAAGGCCTAACAAATAGAAAACTATAATTAAAAATCTAAGGAGTGCAGTTTATAAAATACACGTGCCACACTACAGTCACCCAAAAACAATACGCAGCAGTCACCCAAAAACAAAACACAGTAGTCACCCACTATGTGTGAAAGAAAATTCATATATCCACATTGTTCTAAATATAACTTCTGGTATATGTGTTGTCATTCACTGCAATGGAGGACAGTCTACCCCACTTCACTGCATATGCACCATTCTGCTGTACTTCCATCACAGAGATAGCTGGAAATGACACAGGATGGCACCCAGTATGTTTAGGGACAGTGCTTTTTGAGTCTTAGACTATTTACATGTCCAATAGTGAGTTGTGCCTGAGATTCTCAAGTGCAACTCAGTTTGCACAGTATAAAGGACAGCCCGCCTGTATGCTTTGCACCACAATGCGATGTGGAAGCAAATCGTGGCACGTCCTATCTTTCGGCGTGCCCTCACTTTGCGTCGCCTACTGCTTTCAATGGGGCTGACGGCAGCATCGCGCCACATGCGTGAAAGCAATGGGAGAAACTCTGCAATCCTACTTACCCTAGAATCGCTAATTCCCCAAAGTTATGCAAGGTGGGAAATTTCATGTTGGCGAGCGTGATAACAGGCCGTGAATTATGGCCTGATATCGCACTCGCCCGTGTGAAATTAGCCTTCAGCTTTTTTTTCCCATTAGGTTGGATTCACAGAAACATATTTGTGCACAAAAATTTTGCGTGCACAATACTCAGAAAATGTAACTTATTTCTTTAGATTACATGTGTATTTAGTGTGCGCAATTCACTCACACAAAAATATATGCAGCATGCTCTATTTTCCTGTGCATTTTCTCAGGGAAGAGAACTTTTGAAACTCATAAAACTATTGGCCATTTCAATTGCTGAGAGCATTGTTGCATTTTTTATTACACACGACTAGCGCTCATTCTCCAAAAATACAGACAAATACGCTTGCGCTCGCCTGAGTCCGGCCTTCGGCTTTAGTCTTATCATTGATTACCGTTATTGAGTTAAATTCTCTGATACATTGTTATTACCGGTATATACTTGTTTTATATTATTTCCTGTGAATGTTTGTTATGTGGCTTTTGTAGTGAATAACAAGGTTCTGAGGATCAAACATTGACTAAACTGAGCAGCATTGCTGTTGATGTTTTGCTTTTTGTGTTTTTTTTTCTCTTAGCTCAATGCTCTTTGCACAGAGGCCAAATATTTACTTTGAGTGCTCTTTTGCTTGTGAAATTTTTCATGCAATTTTTGACCCTGATGGTGCTTCAAGAAGTCACAACATGCTGTAGGTGTTATTTTTTTTTCTAGTATTTTTCTCCTGTAGACCATAATTTTCCTAAAAAAATTGCAGCAATTTTCGATGTATTTTTCAATATTTTATTTAGTGTATGTATTTATAAAACCCCACTTAGTTCAGGTAGCCGACTCAAGGTTGACTCAGCCACCCTTTCGAGGTCAGTAAAATGAGTACCCAGATGGGGGGGGGGGAGGGGTAAAAGATGACTGGGGAAGGCAATGGCAAACCACCCTACAAAAACAGTTTGCCAAGAACACGTCACAATGTGACGTCACCCGAGGAGTCAGTCATGATGTAATGCTTTCACCAGGGGACTTTACCTTTACCCTACTTATAAAATCAAAAGTACTATTTTTGAAAAGGTACTTTAGATAGGTTGTTTGAGATTAGAAAGCTATGCATGCTCTCCTCTATAAACAACACCACAATTGTCTATGGGCATTCAAGTGGTTGGGGCAAGTTACAAAACTGTGTAGCCCATAGACCTGTATTAAAAGGGTTGTGCTATACTCACGTTTCCTGGCTCCCTGCATGTCTAGTACTGCACCGCTGTACTCAGCTCTGGGTGTGTTTACAGGCTGCAGAGGCAGTCTATGAATATGATGTCACAGTCTACTGCAGCTAATCACAGAGCTCAGTGATTGAATGCTGAGATGTGTGATTGGCTGCAGCAGCCTATGACGCTCTGTACCCAGGCTGACTGCAGCCTGTAAACACAGCACTATAGGTGACATCAGAGCGGCATTGCTTGAGATCCAGGGACCTAGGAGAGATGAGTATAGAAGTTTATTATGTTTTGACACGGGAGCACTAATTTACCTAATTTCTACCTACTTTTAATTTTCAATGTTGTAGATTCTTTCTGATTTTAGCAAGAGTACACCAAACTGCAATGTGTAGTAAGGGCTTAGATACACCTGGCCTCCTTTTTCAAAGCTTCCAAAGGGTATGTTCACACATTGAGCACAAAATTCTCACCAAACCCCGCATGCAGACTTTGGTAAAGGTTTCCTGCTGTAAAGGTCCTTTCATTCGGGGCAGAATATTCTGCAACAATGTTATGCAATATGCAGTCTCTGAATTGCTGACTGCAAATTTTAATGTGGAATTGCCGGCAGCATTCTGCCATTTTCAATTCTGTACGTGCAGAATTATGGCTGAATATTGTGCAGGAGGGCACAATAGACAAATAATTTTTGCGCATTTGAAACTCACACCTGCAAAACATGACCAATCAAACCCATTGATTTCAATGAGATCATTCTCATGAACGGATTTCTCGTGCGCAGTAATTGCCCTATCTTTCTTGGTTTTACGCAGGAAGCTGCCATTGGAGTCTATGGCTGGGTAAGAAAAGTGAGGGGAAGGGTGTGACTGGCAGACAACACAGGGAAGAGAAGACAGCTTCTATATGCCAGTCCCAAACCCGGATAAATGGGGAGGGGTGGAGAAAGCAATGGTAAACTACTCCACTATTTCTGCCAAAATACTTCATGGATCACAGCCAGACAAGAATAGGAAAGAAAGCAGAAAGATGATCCATAAAGTGACCGAAAGTTGGCCTCGACTGAATGGATAATCCTAATCATTCCATGGACAGAGAGTAATGCGCTCGTGTGAATTGGCCTTTCGAGCGCAAAACTTACAGTAATATGCGCACAAGCACATATCAGCCTAAATATTGCCATCGCCAAACCTTGTTTATTCGCAAATATGCTCCATTGCAGCAAACATATTTGTGCATACATTTGTCTGTCAAAGCCCTAAAGCTAACTTGACATAAAGTTTTGAATATGCTATTGGTCTACATACCAGGGAAATCTCTCGTGCCCTTATAGCCCACACATAACGATTATCACTCAAAATTCAATTAAAACTAATGAATTTGAGCAAGAATCGTTCAGTGTAAATGCAAAAACTTACTACACGTTCACGGTTGTTTAGCGCTGGAACCTGGGCTTCTCAATACATGTAAACATAAAAGGTTAAGCACTTAGTGAGAGGCCAGCGAGAATACAGCAAGTCTTTCAGTCTAAATGCACTGCACAAGCGCTGACAACCTTAGCGGTGACGTCAGCACTAGAGATGAGTGAGCACCAAAATGCTCGAGTGCTCGTTACTCGAGTCGAACTTTCAGTGATGCTCGAGAGTTCGCTTCGAGTAACGAACCCCATTGAAGTCAATGGGTGACTCGAGCATTTTTGTATATGACTGGTGCTCCGCTAAGGTTTTCATTTGTGAAAATCTTAGCAAATCACCAAAGTCATGTAAAAAACACAGAAATGGATAGGGCAGGCGAGGAGCAACATGCAGGGCTGCATTTCGGGCTCCAAGGTCTCACTATTAAGCCACAATAGTGGCAAGAGTGAGACCCCCCCCCCCCCACTGTCAGCATAAAGATCGTTCTCCTCTGCCACAGCTGTAATAGGGTGCTCGAGATGCTCGTTACTCGAGACGAGCACCACGCGGTGCTTGTCTCGATTAAACGAGCACTGACCATTGAATTCAATGGAGCCGGCAATACAGCCGGCTCCATTGAAAGCAATGGGCTGCCGGCGAGCGCGGGATGAATTTTCGGGAAGGGCTTAAAAATATAAGCCCTTACCTGAAAATCATCCTAAAATGTGTAAAAATAAAAAAAAAATTATGTCAGCATTAAGATCGTTCTCCTCTGCCACAGCTGTAACAGCTGTGGCAGAGAAGAACGATGTTAGCCCATCGAATTCAATGGAGCCGGCAATACAGCCGGCTCCATTAAAAGCAATGGGCTGCCGGCGAGCGCGGGATGAATTTTCGGGAAGGGCTTAAAAATATAAGCCCTTACCTGAAAAAGAAAGATTTTAGTGTAAAAAAGAATAAAAATGCAGGCATTCTCTTCAATGGAGCCGCTGCTGCTGCCGGTGACTTCATTGAAGACAATGGTCCGCTGGCACACCTGAATTCTTTTTCAGGGAAGGGCTTTACATATAAGCCATTCCCTGGAAATGAATTAAAAGTGATTTAAAAAACAAAAAAAATAGATACTCACCTTCCTTCAGCTGCCGGGGCACAGCCGCGTCTTCTCCTGCTGTCCCCTGCACTGTGGTGCTGAACTGCTGTCATTCAGCTGAGAGCTGCGCTGAGCCAATCAGAGGCAGCATTCAATCACCCATTCATGAATTCATGAATGGGTGTAAGTGAGATCTGCCTCTGATTGGTCAGGCTGTGACCAATCAGAGGCAGCTCATTCAGCAGGCGGGGATTTTAAATCCCCGGCTGCTGAATACTACAGAGAGCAGTTCAGGAGAACTGCCAGCTGGCCGCAGCTGAACTCCGTCTGCCGGGAGCAGGTGAGTATATATATATATTTTATTTTTACACATTTCTGGATGAATTGCAGGGAAGGGCTTATATATTTAAGCCCTTCCCGAAAATTCATTGTGCGATCGCCGGCAGCCCATTGCTTTCAATGGAGCCGGCTGTATTGCCGGCTCCATTGAATTCAATGGGCTAACATCGTTCTGCCGGGACAAGGTGAGTATATATTTTTTTTACTTTTTACACATTTTAGCATGATTTTCAGGTAAGGGCTTATATTTTTAAGCCCTTCCCGAAAATTCACCCTACGCTAGCCGGCAGCCCATTGCTTTCAATGGAGCCGGCTGTATTGCCGGCTCCATTGAATTCAATGGTCAGTGCTCGTTTAATCGAGACAAGCACCGCGTGGTGCTCGTCTCGAGTAACGAGCATCTCGAGCACCCTAATACTCGAACGAGCATCAAGCTCAGACGAGTATGCTCGCTCATCTCTAGTTAGCACTTATGCAGTTGTTAAATGACCGTCAGACCGTGCAAGAGGGTGTGATATTTCAGGATCCTGCAGCCCCCTCTGTATTGAAAAGCGTGTCTGAGAGCACTTTTCAGTACTATGGTATACAAAAAATAGTATACCGTGTGGTATACTATGTTTATTAAATGCCAGTCACTGGCAGATGTATGCAGCTCTATAGGCATAGTGTTCCAAATGTCTGTCCATATCGTTTCTAATCAAAAGAGTCCATCACACTTTTTTTTCCAGAGCACACTATAAGGCTTAACACGAGCACTTTTATGTGGCTATTTCCCTGTGTTTTCACGCCGGACGATAATCGCGACCATCTGAGGCATTGGCTTCTAATGTATTCGTTCAGTCTCTTTTGCATCACGAAAAATCATCCGGCATGGAAAAATAACCCATATGCTGCTGTTTCCAGCGCTGGTTTTATGCATGCCTGTAAAAGATTGCAGGTGGAAAACACCAGTGGATCCCATAGACTCCTATTGGATCAGCTAGGGAAGGAGGGGAAGGGAGTTTCACAGCGTGTGAGGTCGCCCAAACAAGGCAGGATGTCCTTTCAGTAGGCAGGTGATCACCAGGCGCATGCGTGAGAATGAGGATTTCAGGCAAAAAAACAAACCGCTTATCTGAAAACGGCTCCCCCTTTCTCCAGCAGTTGTTCAGACTGTTACTACTAGTTCCCCTGTTTAACTCTGTTTAAGGATTAAGGCCTCATGTCCACAGGCGGGTCGGATTCCGTGTGGGGATGGAATCTAGCCCTGCCTGTGGCCAGTGAACCCCACGTACCTGAATTTTCCTGCCGTCAGCGTCCGCACGGATCCTGGGTTCACTGTACTATGCATGGTCCTTACGGCTTGCCATGTGAAATATGCAGTGCAGTTTTTTTTTTATTTCTAAATCTCTTGCTTTGCCGTAGATCAACTACCCATCCGCAATGTCAATTGCGGGTTTGCTGCGGATCGGACAGCTTCCATTGACTTCAACAGAAGCCATCTGTGCGGAACCGCAGCAAAATGTAGCATGCTGGGATTTGTTTTACGGACCAAAAGGTCTGCAAATCAAACCTGCCCATGGACATTGGGCCTTGCTCTGTCTTCTAACATTGCATTCGCCCTTTTCACGCAATCGACATATTCTTTAAACGCGGCCGTCGTATTTTTTAAACATAAATTCGCTCATGTAGACCGCTTACATTCTGCTAATTCGCTGCAGTCATCATCCCGGAAAATCGTCCATTCACACGATTTAACGGTGCGTCCGGACGACCCTTAAAAGGCATACCCTCATGTGAAGGACCCTTAACAATTAAAGTGGAATTCTTATTATTTGCTCTAGATAATAAGACCATTTTTTTCTGTTAGATGGTTTTGATAAATGAAGCCCATTGTGGAATTACATGATGACATGCATGAGCACTGGCAATATATAATACGTAAATCCTTCGTTACCCTTGCAATGCATTATTAAAAGAAAGCTTTCCTAATTGATCTCTAGAAATGTAATGCACTGGAAAAAAAATCTATTTGTTTAAATTAACGGGGAGACATTATGTGAAGGGCTTTATCAGCTTCTCCTCTTCGGGGCCTCATGCAGGGTAATGCTCACTGTTGTATTTCAATCTACAGTATGTTTTGTAAATGATTTAGATGTGTGTCAAAAACAAAAAGCCTCTTCACAGGAAACAAAAAAAACACAAGCTTCTGAAGCTCTGCATTTCCTCCAGCCTCTATGTTTGCTATTTTGTGTTATCTACACATATTTACAAGAGACGCTTTGGGAATGATTGATATTTCTTTAGAGATCCTGTCATATTACTCGTTATTGTAACACTTATTGGTGATAAAGTTCAGACAAAAATTAAGCAGCTGCAATGTTGCAGCACAAATTAGTTTAATGTTAGCAGTCAGGAGCAGCTGTTTGGCTGAGGACTCACATTTAGCAGTGGGGGGAAGGGTTGGTGACGCTGACAATGTTATTTTCTCCACATAAACATTTTTGGCTGCTGCAGCTTTGTGCTGCTCACGTGACAGTGTCCCTAGGCAGATAATTTATTTCTGTAGCTTTCATGAGCAATCATTAACCTTCAGACACTCAGTTTGCTTCCTGCTTTGTGGCATTTGTTATTCTTCTTTTTCTTACGCACTAACTAGTTTAATTCAGAGAACATCAGGGGAAAATTACAAGATATTTCTATTACAATATAATGCGCCCCCCCTAATATACGGAGGGTGCACGGCTCGTACAATTTACACATTCTCCATATAGAGGGGGGAAATGGGATTGTTAGGACTGTTTGTTTTCTGCACCTTGTTAAACTGTGACACATAAAACATTTTTATTCATCAGTGTCATATGTTCATTCGCTAGTGGTGATTCAGTACATCCAGTCACTCGGGGTTATATTTAGTCACTGTATGTAACAAAGTAGGAAAGCTGCTATATCTGTTAGGGTGGTTTCACAGGGGCAAGAAAATCGCACGATTTTCGTACGATTTTCGCATAATGCGAGAGTCAGTAAAAAAAGCAGTTTTGGAAACCAATGATTTACAATAGTTTTATTCCCATCTGCGATGTTTTTACTGATGCGATGTCAAGATATAAAAATCGTGGCATGCTCTATTTTTCTGCGATGTGCGATTTTTATTTTTTAATTTCCCTTGTTTTCCTATGGAGCCTGCGTTTTATCGCATCGGAACGCAACAAATATGCGTTGGGATGCGATTTTAGCATTAGAAAGGCAAAGTGACTGTTGCGATAAATTGCGCAATTTTACTGCAGCGATGCAATGCAAGATTATTCTCTGAACAAAGATGCGATTTTGGCTCGATCTCCCAATTGCCTATGGGAAACTAGCTGTGGGCTACCTGCGCACAGCAAGGCTGGATTCCGCATGCGGAATTCAGCCCCGGGAGCAGTGGCATCCGCGCGTATATGTACTTTCAGCTTTCAATCTGTACTGCGGATGGTCCACACAGTGAGCTGCCAGACATGCGCAGTGCAGATTTTTTTTCAAACTTCTGGTTTTTCTGCGTCATCACTTAGCGATGACACAGAATCCACCACCTTTCCGCAATGTGATTGTGGAAGGGCCGCAAATCGGACGGCTTTTATCGACGTCAATGGAAGCCGTCCACGTGGAATCCGTGAAAAAATGGAGCATGCTGCGATTTTTCCTCCACTTGCGGAAACCGTAATTGGTTTTCGCAAGCGTGCAGGAAGAGTCGATTTTTCATAGCATGCGTCCGCACCAAATTTTCATCCGTGGGCAGGAGCCCTTATGGAGCATAAGTATTGTACGTGTTTGTATTCCAGGTTGTGGTTAATTAAGTTGTGTAAGGTCAGATTCACACGGGCGTATTTGCATATGAAGTTTTTACATGCACAATAATTTGAAAATACAACTAGAGATGAGCGAACATACTCGTTTAGGGCTATTTTACAATCGAGCATCGCCGTTTTCAAGTAACTGCCTACTCAGGTGAAAAGATTCAGGGGGCACCGGGGGTGAGCGGGGGGTTGCAGAGGGGAGTGGGGGGGGGGGGAGAGAGCTCACCCCTGTTCCCCACTGAAGATCGTGATCCTCTGCCATAGCTGTCACAGAGGAGCGCAATGTTCTCCCATTGAATTCAATGGAGCCGGCAATACAGCCGGCTCAATTGAAAGCAATGGGCTGCCGGCAAGCGCTGTAGTAATTTTCGGGGAAGGGCTTCAATTATAAACCCTTCCCTGAAAACCATCTTAAAAAAGTGTAAAAAATAACAAAAATCTATACTCACCTCTCTGCAGTTGCCGGGGTTCAGCCGTGTCCAGCCGGCTCTTCTCCTGAACTGCTCTCTGTAGTATTCAGCAGGCGTGGATTTAAAATCTCTGCCTGCTGAATGGGCTGCCTCTGATTGGCTGCGCACTGTAACCAATCAGAAGTAGCTCTCAGCTATTGAATGACAGCTGAGAGCTGCCTCTGATTGGTCCCTGCTCTCAGCCAATCAGAGGCAGCACTCATCACCCATTTATGAATGGGGGAGTGCTGCCTCTGATTGGTCACAGTGCTCAGCCAATTAATCAGAGGCAGCACTCACCCATTCATAAATTCAATGGGAGAACATCGCGCTCCTCTCTGACAGCTGTGGCAAAGGATAGCGGGCAGCGCTCTTTTTGAGCGTCGAAAGGCCCGTGTGACCGAGCCCTTTTATGCAGATAAACGCTGCTAACAGCGTTTTTTTCCGCCGTGACGCCAGCTTTGATCACACAATTTTTTGAGCACATCAGTTATGCGCACAAAAAAGCGTGCGACAAAACACCTGTGTGACTGAGCCCTAAGGCCGAGTTCACACAAACTGGTTGGATTCTGTGTGCAGATATCAACGTCTGAAGACCTGCGAATGATTGCACAAATAAATTGTAAGATGGCCGTATATGCGATGTGTTTTTCCCACACAGATATATGCGCATGTACAATGTATCATCCACGTAGAAGAAAGCTCAAATCTCTCTCTGTTTCTAAAAATTCTGGCTTTTGAATCTGGTCTGTGAGCGAATTTGCGCCCATATACAATGTTAATTGGGTATGCACTGCGGATTGCACGCATCCATATAAATCAATGGAGCCCATATGCATGGACTTTCAGAAATTGCAATTCCTACCCGCACGTTTGAGCGAACTGGTGATAGTCCTTGTTTTTCAATGCCTGCAGATCATGCAGGCGGATAGCGATTAAATCTGCAATTCAAATCCAGTCATGTGAGACCAGACTAATTGCCGTAAAGTAAACAACTTTAAAGGGGTTGTCCCGCGCCGAAACGTTTTTTTTTTTTTTTTTAATAGGCCCCCCTGTTCGGCGCGAGACAAACCCAATGCATGTGTTAAAACAAAAAAACGTTTAGTACTTACCCGAATCCCCGCGCTGCGGCGACTTCTTCCTTACCTTAGCAAGATGGCCGCCGGGATCTTCACCCACGATGCACCGCGGGTCTTCTCCCATGGTGCACCGTGGGCTCTGTGCGGTCCATTGCCGATTCCAGCCTCCTGATTGGCTGGAATCGGCACACGTGACGGGGCGGAGCTACGAGGACCAGCTCTCCGGCACGAGCGGCCCCATTCGCCAGGGAGAAGACCGGACCGCGCAAGCGCGTCTAATCGGGCGATTAGACGCTGAAATTAGACGGCACCATGGCGACGGGGACGCTAGCAACGGAGCAGGTAAGTGAATAACTTCTGCATGGCTCATATTTAATGCACGATGTACATTACAAAGTGCATTAATATGGCCATACAGAAGTGCTGAACCCCACTTGCTTTCGCAGGACAACCCCTTTAAATGCAAGGTCCAGAAAGGCCTTATGTAGTTAAGAAAAGTGAAACAATATTGCATATCCATTTACAAAGAATGATAATAAAAAGGGCTAAACGTAATCCATATCTGTGGGAGTGTACAGCTAGGAAAGACTGCTGCATTACTAGGATTAAAATCTCTCTCTAATTCATCCTTACTAACCAAGCTAGGTCTTGATTGATAAATTCACACTGATTTTTGCAAAATCAAATTTCCCATAATGCCTGTTGCAGAGGTCAGCGTGCAGCTAATCAGCAGCCACAGCACCTTACTGATGTCATATGGGCAGCAGTTTCATTAGATGCTTGTATCACAGGACTTACCCATATATAACATAAGCACAAGGTAATCAGCAACCATTTTATAATTAAGCAAAGGACGGAGAAGTTGCATCACGTTTATATGCCTATATAACATGTGGTCTGTTAGGGCCAGATATTCTACAGAGGATATATTACTGCTTGGTGTGAAAGCTTTCGTACCAGCGGAGAACTTAAATAGGGTTCTACGGGAGGAAGCAGAGAAAGCAGCTGCATCACGTTTATATCCCTATACATTGGGAGAGGGTATATTTCTGCTGCTATCAATGTTCATTTTCAGACCTTACATAGATAAAGCCACATTTACATGCATCGATTATCATTTGAACGAACGAACGACTGAATTAACGACTTTTTTGTATAGAAATGCTGAGCATTTAAATGTACAGGTAATCGTTAGAAATCCTCTCCCTTTCCCTCATTAGCTAAAGTAAACAGTCTATAGACTGTTGTTTGCTCAGGTGGGCGGGTGTTTATGTGAGGAATTTCTGGCCAGCAGGTTTTTAATCAGTGTTAAGATAAGACATTGTCTTCTGCTGGCATTAGTAAACAGGTAGCATCATTCAAAGTCGCCAGTCTGGCCACTCTGAATTATTTGCAGACCATACGCAGCTAGCGGTGGGGTTTTGGGAATTCAGTTATGCTAAACAGGGACAGTTTGCAAAGATTTAAGCTATACTCTGTGGCATCACATATTGTGCCTCCCAGAGATTGTAGCCTGTGTAGGTGGTGGTGTTTTTTTTTTTTTTTTGTTAATATAAAAACAAAAGAAACCCAAACAGGGAAACAGCAAATACACACTGTGTGTGTTAGCGGCCTGAGACGTTGATCAAAGTTGCCAGTCCGGCTACTATGAATTATTTATTAAAGGCCTTATGCAACTAACAGTTCTCTGCAAACTACAAAGTAAAACTAGACTAAAAAACAAACAAAAATAAATAAATAAAAAGGAATCATTAAGAAAGCAAGGAGTAGGGGACATGTCAGTAGTGGTGGTGAGGGAGGTAGTAAAGGACAAGCCAATTTAGCACTTCAAGCAGCTCCCACTGAAACAACAACAACACCACATTCTGCAGGAGGCGAGGCAAGCCCACTGCCGTTCCTTAAAAGTGGTTTTGCCCATGCATTATTTACACAGCACGCAGAAAAGGTCATAGAGTGGATGACACAGCATGCCTCAAGTACCACCACCTTCTGTTCCTTCCAGTTGCAAACACACAGCAGTCAGTCTGCACAAGTCAGCAATGAGCATCCACTCTTGACTTTACCTGGACCCTCTGAAGCAGTCCACATTTATCAGTCTGAGGAGCTGTTTTACCATTCAGTGTCATGGAAGTGAACAGGGCAGTCCAAGCAACCAAAGGGAGAAGACTAATACATTAAATGCACTGATACCTAACTATTCTTTACCTCTGAAGAGGAAGATGAGGATGAGTCAGTGAACAAGCTCAGTCCTCCACAGGCAATGTGTACTTAGAGGTATGTGGAAACGGAGGTGCCAACAACCAGTGCTCACTGTGACATTGAGTCCACTACTAAGGAGTAAGAGGAAGTAGAAGATGATAATGTGCTGGAGACTCATGATAGCAGCTCGCAGGGGAAGAAGAAAGAGGCGGATGTTGCATGGCAGAACCATGCTATAACATGGAGTAGGGTGTCACACAAGGGCTGTACCATCACCATCAGCTACTACAACCTCAACACAATGTATGTGAACAGTCATCCCCTTGGGGATGTGATTCCAGTAGCTCAAGACCTCTTCCTATATGGGTTGGAGGTGCCACAAGACCCAAGGCAACTCCTCTGAGGCTGCTGACATAAGGGCTACTGCTCTCATCAGGGTCCTGATCGTTGTTGCTCTCTAAACAGACAGCAAATTTGCTACTTGTACAATCCTTGATTTCCTCGAAGGCATCAAGGTGATTGTCATCTCTGTGGAGTTGATTACAAATTTTAAGAACTTTTTTACTGTAATCAGCTGGAGAATTGGAAAAATTGTGGTGTTCTAAGAATATGGCTCTGCAGGGTCTACTGGGAAGCTGTATTCAGCAGCCAATTGTCCAAATGTGATACAATCGACAGACCCTGGACCCAACAGCTTACTACCTTTGTAGAGGTGTGTGGAACCATATATGTGCTGAACAACAGAGCCATAAACTGATAGTTTTTGGTAATATCTATTACCTGCACAGTTATTCTTAAGTACTTACTGCAAGGGCCAGCAATTGGAATATGAAGGTACACAATTTTCAAATCTACTGTGGCCATATAATTTCCTGGCTGTAGGATATTGATGACAGACTTGAAGTTCTCCATATGAAATTTCTTTCTCTGTATGTATTGGTTTATATAACTCAAGTGTAATATTATTCGCCACCCAGTATTTTTGAATAAAAATATTGGGAAATAAACGTCTGACCCTCTCTCTCGAAGTGGAATTTTTTCTAGTGTGCCCACCCTTGGTTATGCATTGCATAATGGAATTTTTCAGAGCTCTCCACTTTTCTGGTGCTAACTGGTTGGTTTGAGCGAACCTGTCCTTTGAGAATTCTATGACTTGCCCATATCGTATGATGTCCCAAAGGTCTTTTATTGATTCCCTTGAAGGAAGAACAATAGACAACCTGCCACCAGGATGACTTTTACAGCCAGAGGAGAGACCACTCTCCTGGGATCAGAATTCTGTTTTCTTTTTATTTGCTTGGCCTCTCGTGCCTCTAGCAGCCCTTCTCTGGGCTGAGTTCCTCTGGTAATTGGCTCTGGAATGCTGGCTTCTTGACGAGGATTGACCCCGTCTTGAATCACAGCCTGCCTCTATCTTGAAAGGACTGTGATAATGATTTACCTTTCTTGCTGCTATGCCCCCCTCCCCCCCCCCCCCCCATGGTCTTATTCATTTCCAACCCGAACAGTCTGCCTGATTTATAGTGTAGGCCACAAATATGATGCTTGCAAGAATTATCCACTGTTCAGGGTCCGAGCCATAAGGGCTGTATGGCAGCTATAGATAGAGCCATGCCCTTAGCCGCTAGCCTAGTCTTCTGTGCAGTTGCAACACACAAAAACTTAGCTTTTAAGGTGAGCACTTTGAAGGATGCCAGGATATCATTATAGATCTGTGACAGATCCTTTTTTTTTAAAGCATGAACCATTTCATTTGAAGCATTAGCTACAGTACAATGAGCAGAAGAAACTAAAGAACATCTTCTAAGGGAGCAGTCTGTTCTCGATCTGTCCTCTCCCAGAACTACTGTGCACCTTGATAAATTTACTACAGCATTACCCACCTTAGGCGGTGGTGTCCATGCACTTGACTGCTTCTGCTTAATAGTAAACATGCTCTTGACTCATCTGGATATTACTAGAGCTTTCTCTGGATGTCTCCATTCAGCCATTATGGCTTTGTTTAAAGCGTATAGTTTAACATTATGCTCATATAAGGTAGTTGAAATTATCTTGTCCAAAATTTGGAACTCTTTATCTGAAGAAAGTCCAGCAATGGCTCTTCTGTAGCGACTTTTCTGATGCCCAGGAAGCTGTATGAAGCAGTCCTTGAGTTCCTGCATGGATTCCTAGACAAACTCCTTTACCAAAATACAATGTTTTATAACGATGGTTCTCCTGTCGGCTTTTGTGAGTGGCATCCTTGGATCTCGAGTGGTATGTCATAATTGCAGAAACTTAAAGGGGTTGTCCCGCGCCGAAACGGGTTTTTTTTTTTTCAATAGTCCCCCCGTTCGGCGCGAGACAAACCCGATGCAGGGGTTAAAAAAAAAAAACGGATAGTGCTTACCTGAATCCCCGCGCTCCGGTGACTTCTTACTTACCTTGCGAAGATGGCCGCCGGGATCTTCACCCTCGGTGGACCGCAGGTCTTCTGTGCGGTCCATTGCCGATTCCAGCCTCCTGATTGGCTGGAATCGGCACGTGACGGGGCGGAGCTACGAGGAGCCGCTCTCCGGCACGAGCGGCCCCATTCAGAAAAGAAGAAGACCGGACTGCGCAAGCGCGTCTAATCGGGCGATTAGACGCTGAAAATTAGACGGCACCATGGAGACGAGGACGCTAGCAACGGAACAGGTAAGTGAATAACTTCTGTATGGCTCATAATTAATGCACAATGTACATTACAAAGTGCATTAATATGGCCATACAGAAGTGTATACCCCCACTTTGTTTCGCGGGACAACCCCTTTAAGTCTCCTCTTGGAGGTGGCATTTCTGCCCTATGGAGTCTCATTCTCCCAAGCTTGCAGCCGACATGTCTACAACCAAATAATAAACATTGCTATTATCGAAGTTAAAAAAAAGGGGTGCGCTTTTTAGCAAGCAAGCTATTTACCTTAATGTTTCTGATTTAATTAGAATAACACAGACACAATATATAACAGTATTATATTCTCCCTAGGAAATAGAAGCCTAGCCTCTACCAGAAAGTGACCTCACTTCTACCTGCTTCAATACTCTACTAAAACATAATCTGCACTACTTCATCCTGTAAATTCTGGCAGAATGCCAGACTACTAGGTGGAAATTGAACGGACCCCATTATAGTCAATGGGAAACTCTTTAGTCAGACGGTGCCGTTTTTCTGTTCCACAAAAAGAGCTGAAAGACAGAACTCCCAAATGCTGATGTGAATGAGCCCTAATACGTGAAAACGAAATTTTGTTTTGTTGTGCAACATACATACTGGAGATAACAAGACAGCTTTGCACAATGCATCAACATAAGACATACATGTATGACATTTTTGGAGGGGATCAGGATGATGTACTGGGTCACTACACCATCTGCCGGCTTCAGCAGACTTTTTTTGTCTCTCTGAGTGAGAGGGAGGTTGGTGCTGGTAAGTTGTAGGACCTATAAGCTGTGGGTGGAGCTACAGTGCTGGCCAGTAAACAAGCCCCAGACATGCTGGACGTTGTAAGTTAGGCTGGGGTCACACAGGGTGGATTTGCCGCGCATTGCCGTTGCATATCCGCACTGTGGCAAAACCGCTGCGTTTGCAGTGCAATGCAGCACAAATGAGATTTGCCAAAAAGCTCTTCTCACAGGACGGATTTTTTCCGCACAGCCGCAGTGCGGAAATGCAACTGCGTCGCGGTTTTAAAAGATGCAGCATGTTCATTCTTTGGTCGTTTCCGCAGCGCTTTTTTGTCCATAGACCTCTATGGCTAGGGTCACACAGGGCGGATTTGTTGCGGTTTTGCTGCGGTTTTTTCGTTGCGGTTTTGACGCAGAAGAACTGCTTCTGCGGCAAAACCGCTTCAAAGGGTAATTTGGGCTTGCGGATTTTGCTGCATATTTTCGTGCGGAAAACTCCGCAAGCGTTTTTTTCCGCAGCGCTTTTTTACTTTTGTTGCATATTTGGTGCGGTTTTGGCTGCGTCCATAGAGGTCTATGGACAAAAAAGCGCTGCAGAAACGACCAAAGAATGAACATGCTGCATCTTTTAAAACCGCAACGCAGTTGCATTTCCGCACTGCGGCTGTGCGGAAACAATCCGTCCTGTGAGAACAGCTTTTTGGCAAATCTCATTTGTGCTGCATTGCACTGCAAACGCAGCGGTTTTGCCGCAGTGCGGATATGCAACGGCAATCCGCGGCAAATCCGCCCTGTGTGACCCCAGCCTATGGACGCAGCCAAAACCGCACCAAATACGCGACAAAAGTAAAAAAGCGCTGCGGAAAAAAACGCTTGTGGATTTTTCCGCATGAAAATCCGCAGCAAAATCCGCAAGCCCAAATTAACCTTTGAAGCGGTTTTGCCGCAGAAGCAGTTCTTCTGCGTCAAAACTGCAACGGAAAAACCACAGCAAAACCGCAACAAATCCGCCCTGTGTGACCCTAGCCTAACAGTCTGTTGTATTTACTGCTGAAGTTATGTATGTAAACACAGTGGCAAACCGGCAGCTGCATGGGATAAAGAAGAAAGTACAGGTTGCCGCTACTGAGCTGTACCTCCTAGATTTCAGCATTTTCAGAATTGCCATTTTTTGCCCTGAAAACTCCTTTAAGTCAAATAGCCAGTGCTGAGTATGATTTCATTGTTACACTCAGATCTAAGCTAAAATTAGCTGCTGATTATGTTGGAACAATAAATTAAATGGCTTTTATACCACCTCATTGTTGTCATAAAGATGACAAATAATCAGTCAGCTGCTATGCCCACACATCTCTATGGATGACATATCATCACTCCTCCTCTAAACTTTGCTAATGTTGCGCAGCTTAGAAATTGCCTCTGCTCAGGCACAGTTTACTTCTGCACAGACTCTGAGTGCTCCTCTTTGAGATTGGGCAGAGCATTCATGAGGCGCTCTGCCTGATCACAGAGAGAAGTGTTTGACTGTAAAGTTACAGCTGCACAGTCCTCTCTATCCCCTACCTGTACTCAGCTCTATGATCAGTGTGTAACAGGTGGGTGGTATGTATAGCGAAGCTTCTGACAGACGGGGCTAAGGAAGCTTTTTTCAGCAAGAACATTTTTTTTTTACTGAAACCTAAATATTTACATTAGCGCTTCATAGGAGAGTATAAGTACGTGGACATTATGTTAATAACATCTCTCATCAGTATAGAACATTTTTCTTTCTCAATTAGAATTTTAGACATCAAACATTAATATCTCTAAAGTGTCACCAACATTGGAACATCAAGGGACATGTTGTCACGGGCCTTCATCAAACAAGCACAGTCAATACGAAATTTGATAGCTGACTAGCTATGAACATAAATAATAGAGATGAGCTAGCACCAAAATTCTCAGGTGCTCAGTACTCGAGTCAAACCTTTCGTAATGCTCGAGAGCTCATCTCGAGTAACGAACCCCATTGAAGTCAATGGACGACTTGAGCATTTTTGTATGGGACCGATGCTCCGCATAGAGGATGATTTGTGAAACACCTGAAAACATCAGAAAGTCATGGAAACACCACAAGGAACGGCAGGAGCAGCTTGTATGGCTGCGTCTGAGGCTCCCAGGTCCCACTACTAAGCCAAATGGGAGCAAGAGTCTGGCGGTCACCCCTCTAACTATTTATTTGGGACAGACCCTCATTAGCAAGGCACACGCGCTGGCACATCTTACCTAAGCACCACACTAGCTCCAACCAAGGACAATCATCGTCTGCGGGTGACACCGCTGCCTCTTCTCCCAGGTTACATGCTGGCATTGCTGTCCAACCCCCAGCACAGCGCACACAAAGTTTTCCCTGCGCAGCGTTCAGCTGGCCTCATGTCACATGCTCGCTTCATAGCCACACCACCCTAATGTCAATTTATGAGTGCGTCTGCGATGAGGAGGAGCCGGAGACACACACTGCAGAGGATTGGCAGGGCCAGGCAGCGACCCTCTTTGAAATTGTGGGCGATAGCCTACAATGCTGATGACAATTGATGATAGATTAACGTACGATCATCATTCCAATCCCGTGCCACCTCTGTCACAAAATTGTCAGGAGCCGCAAACATGGGCATAAAGGGGACTCAAGTGCCAGCATTTCTACACATCTCCACAATGCCACAGCACATACTAACACTAAAAATTGTTTTGAAGCAGGAGGTGTCTCAAAAGTAGCCACCACAGGTATACAGTGACCCTGTGAAAGTCTCATGAAATCCTTAACACTTCCTGTGAATGCTCCAATCCAGTATATCAGATAACTGTGGTTATGCTGATCCCCAGACCCCAAGCAGGAGGAGGAGGTGACATAATAAGCCTGAGAAACTATGACCGAGGTAGGACCCGCAATACTCTGTGTGGAAAGCACGTGAGCGGGCCCAGGCTCCGTCCCAGCCTCCACCTCGTGTGACCCAAGGTGCCGCGAGTTACATAGCTATGGGAAATCCATGAGTCCCCACACAATTCATTCTGTGTAGGTGTCAGATAGCTGAACACTGCAAAGGGAAAGCCTTCTGCGCCCTACCCAAGTCAGTCATTGTATTTGTGCCAGATAGGTAAAACACCGCAACGGGAAATCTTTGTGCACCCACAGCATAGGCGAGCCCATAAAACTCAAAGACAGTATTACACATGAAGAAATCAGAGTGCCCAAACATGGCAGAGTATCACCCTCTCAAGGACCTCGGCCTCGGTTCATATTTCTGCCCAATTCATTCTTTGAATGTGTCAGATAGCTGAACAACACAATGGGGAAGCCTTTGTGCACCCACAGCATAGGTGAGCCCATAAAACTCGAGGACAGTATAAAAAAAGGAAGAAAAGAGAGTTCCCAAATGTGGCAGAGTTTCACCCCGCCCAGGACCTCGGCCCACACTTCTGCCCTAGTCAGTCAGTGTATTTGTGCCAAATAAGTAAAACACCGCAATGAGAAAGCCGTCTGCACCCTAGCCAAGTCAGTCAATTTATTTGTGCCAGACAGGTAAACTAACGCAATGGAAAGTCTTTGTGCACCCACAGCATAGGCGAGCCCATGAAACTCAAAAACGGTATTACACATAAAGAAATTGGAGCGCCCAAACAAGGCAGTTTCACCCTGCCAAGGACCTCGACCTTGGCTCACACCCTCAGTAGTCGTGGGCATAAAGCGGACTCGGATGCTGGTACAGCTGTGAACGTATCATTAAATTAGTTACGGTTGCTTTCCTCGCTCCAAAGACTGGATGAACCACAAAGAAGTTCCACAGGCCAAACTTGGCGCAGTTGATTATTCCCCCCCAGGACCTCGGCCTCTGCCCACACCCTCAGTAATCGTGGGCCTCAAGCGGACTCAGATGCTAGTACAGCTGTGAATGTCTAATTAATGCAGTAACGCTCCTTTTGTTTGTCCCAAACCACTTTTTCAGATAATTATGGTAACACGAGAGAAAATACATGATGCCCAGCGCTGATCCCCAGACCCCAAGCAGGAGGAGGAGGTGGCATAACAAGGCCGATAAACCATGACCTAAGTAGGACCCGTAATACTCTGTGTGGGAAGTACGTGAGCGGGCCCTGGGTGAGGCTCAGTCCCAGCCTCCACCTTGTGTGACCCAAGGTGTCGTGAGTTACATAGCTATGGGAAATCCATGTGTCCCCACACACTTCATTCTGTGTATGTTTCAGGCAGCTGAACACTGCTATGGGGAAACCTTTGTGCACCCACAGTATAGACGGACCACTGAAACTTTTCTGTTGCAAGAGTATAGGCGAATCCCTCAAACCTTTCAGTAGAAAGTGTATAGGCGGACCCCTGAAACTTTTCTGTTGCAAGAAAATAGACGAACCCCTCAAACCTTTTAGTAGCAAGTGTATAGGCGGACCCCTGAAACTTTTCTGTTGCAAGAGAATAGGCGAACCCCTCAAACCTTTTAGTAGCAAGTGTATAGGCGGACCCCCGTAACATTTCTGTAGCAAGAGTATAGGCGGATCCATTAAACCTTTGAGTAGCAAGTGTATAGGCAAAGCCCTCTAACATTTCTATAGCAAGAGTATATGCGAACCCCTGTAACATTTCTGTAGCAAAAGTATAGGCGGACCCCAGTATCATTTCTGTAGCAAGAGTATAGGCGGACTCCTGTAACATTTCTGTAGCAAGAGTATAGGTGGACCCCAGTAACATTTTTGTAGCAAGAGTATAGGCGGATCCCTCAAACCTTTGAGTAACAAGTGTATAGGCGGACCCCAGTAACATTTCTGTAGCAAGAGTATAGGCGGACCCCTGTAACATTTCTGTAGCAAGAGTATAGGAGGACCCTTGTAATATTTCTGTAGCAAGGGTGTAGGCGAACCCCTGAAACATTGGTGTACCAAGAGTATAGGCGAACACCTGAAAAAAGTTGGTTACCAAGAGTGTAGGCAAAGGCCAGAAAAATTAGTTCGATAACAGGATAGGCAAGGGCCTGAAAAAGTGGTGTACCAAGAGTGCAAGTGTACCCCTGAAAAATTGCTCAACAGCGAGGGCAGGTGAAATCCATAAACATTTTTTTAAAGATACAGCTCGCTGTTGCTTAATATGTAACAGAGTCTGGAGGCAGCCCTCTGAAAAAATTAGTTTCAGTTAAAGCATAAAAACTTTTGAAACTTTTAAAAATTGTAAAAAACATTTAAACAGAGCCTTTTGGGCCGCAGAAAAATTGGCAGTTCAGCGTGATGACATGCTGTTTTAGGAGGAGGAGTAATAATATCCAAGAGTGATTGACGAAGCTAATTCCCCCTTTTTTTGTGGTGATAGAGGATGCATTTTTGTCCTGTTGCAGCAAAAAGAATAATTAGGTTCAGTTGCTTTCCACTGGTGCAGAAGAGAAGTCTGGGGAAATCCAGCCTTTGTTCATCTTTATGAGTGTAAGCATGTCAACGCTGGCAGTTGACAGGCGGGTACGCTTATCCATGATGATTCCCCCAGCTGCACTAAACACCCTCTCTGACAAGATGCTAGGGACAGGGCAGGCCAGCACCTCCAGGGCGTACAGCGCACGTTTGTGCCTCGTGTCCAGCTTTGACACCCAATACTTATATGGAGCAGAGGCATCACGGAGGATGGTGGTATGACCGGCTACGTATTCCCTCACCATCTTTTTACAGTGGTCCCTCCGACTCAGCCTTGACTGGGGAGTGGTGACACAGTCTTGCTGGGAAGCCATAAAAGCTGGCAAAGGCCTTGGAGAGTGTTCCCCTGCCTGCGCTGGACATGCTGCCTGATCCCTGCGCCTCCCCTGCTACTTGGCTCTCTGAACTGCATGTTCTGCCACTAGCGCTGTCAGATGAGAACTTTAGCATCACTTTTTCCACCAGGGCCCTGTGGTATTGCATCACTCTCGTACCCCTTTCCTCTTCTGGAATGAGAGTGGAAAGGTTCTCCTCATACCGTGGGTCGAGAAGGGTGTACACCCAGTAATTCATGTTCAGCAGAATACATCTAATGCAAGGGTCACGGGAAAGGCAGCCTAACATGAAGTTAGCCATGTGTGCCAGGGTCACAGTACACAACACATGGCTGTCCTCATTAGGAGGATAACTTTCAGGATCCTCCTCCTCCTCTTCAGCCCATACACGCTGAACAGATGAGATGCAAGTGGAATGGGTACCCTCTGCAGTGTGGCGAGCAGTCTTTTCCCCCTCCCCCTCCTCATCCTCCTCCAAAACGCGCTGAGATATAGACATGTGGGTGGTCTGGCTATCAAGCGACATATTGTCATCCCCAGTCTCCTGTTCCAACTGCAAAGCGTTGGCCTTTATGCTTAGCAGCGAACTTCTCAGCAGGCAAAGCAGCGTGATGGTAATGCTAATGATGTCTGCATCGCCGCTCACCATTTGGGTAGACTCCTCAAAGTTTCCGAGGAACTGGCAGATGTCTTGAATCTATGCCCACTCCTCAGTAAAGAATTGCGGAGGCTGACTACCACTCTGCCGCCCATGTTGCATCTGGTATTCCACTATTGCTTTACGCTGCTCGTACAGCCTGGCCAACATGTGAAGCGTAGAATTCCAGCGCGTGCGCACGTCGCACAGCAGTCGGTGCTCTGGCAGCTAAAACAGACGTTGCAGTGTCCTCGGTGGCAGTGTCCATGGTGAACTTGCGGAAATGTGCGCAGACGTGGCGCACCTTGCCGAGCAGGTCAGACAAGTGGGGGTAGTTTTTCAGCAACCGCTGAACCACCAGATTGAAGACGTGGGCCAGGCATGGCACGTGTGTGAGGCTGCCGAACTGCAGAGCCGCTACCAGGTTACGGCTGTTGTCACGCACAACCATGCCCGGTTGGAGGCTCAACGGCGAAAGCCAGAGGTCGGTCTGCTCTGTCAGACCCTGCAAAAGCTCGGGGGCCGTGTGCCTCTTCTCACTTAAGCTGATTAGTTTCAGCATGGCTTGCTAACGCTTGCCCACTGCTGTGCTGCCGCGCGCTACCGACTGTTGGCGACGTACTCACACTTCTTATTTGAGAGGTGGAAGTGGCGGAGGAGGAGGAGGGGGGGTTTGGAGGGGATGGAATAAAACACCACAGATACCAGCACCGAGGTACGACCCGTTATTCTGGGTGTGGGTAGGACGGGAGCGTTCTCAGGCTCTGACTCGGTCCCAGCCTCCACCAAGTTCACCCAATGTGCCGTCAGGGAGATATAGTGGCCCTGCCCACCAGTACTTGTCCACGTGTTTGTGGTCAAGTGGACCTTCCCAGTAACCGCGTTGGTAGGGGCACAGTTTATGTTGCAGGAGACGTGCTGGTATAGGGCAGGGACGGCACACCGGGAAAAATAGTGGTGACTGGGGACCGAGTAGCATGGGACCACCGCCATCATGTTTTTGAAAGCCTCCGTTTCCACAAGCCTGTACGGCAGCATCTCCAGGCTGATTAATTTGGCAATGTGCACGTTTAATGCTTGTGCATGCGGGTAGATGGTGGCGTATTTGCGCTTTCGCTCGAACGCTTGTGTTAGCAACAGCTGAGCGC
This sequence comes from Eleutherodactylus coqui, assembly GCF_035609145.1. NCBI lineage: Eukaryota > Metazoa > Chordata > Amphibia > Anura > Eleutherodactylidae > Eleutherodactylus > Eleutherodactylus coqui. The sequence goes on along the minus strand of NC_089837.1, from coordinate 212,481,516 downwards.
TGCGCTAAGAGGCATTGCTTGATCGAGTGGAGGTCCGTGGAGGTGAGGGTGTGGGTGCAGGCGGGGAGGCGCTCGTGCCTGCATCCTGGGAGGGGGATTGGATCTGTGTGCCAGGTTGTGGCACAGGGGAAGAGGCAGTGGTGTGACCCGGAAGCAGTGAATGACCTTCGTCCCACCTTGTGGGGTGCTTGGCCATCATATGCCTGCGCATGCAGGTGTGGTGAGGCTGGTAGTGGTGGCTCCCCGGCTGATCTTGGTGCGGCACAGGTTGCACACCACTGTTCGTTGGTCGTCTGCGCTCTCGCTAAAAAACATCCACACCTTTGAACACCTAGCCCTCTGCATGGAGGCTTGCCACGAGGGGGTGCTGTGGGAAACAGTTGGGGAATTCTTGGCGCTGGCCCTGCCTCTACCCCTGGCCACCCCACTGCCTCTTCCAACCTGTCCTGCTGCTGCACTTGCCTCCCCCCTCTGAAACCCTGTCTTGATTAGGCTTAGCAAGCCAGGTGGGGTCAGTCACCTCATCGTCCAGCAGCTCTTCCTCCGATTCCTCTGTGCGCTCCTCCCTCGGACTTACTGCCCTTACTACTACCTCACTGATAGACAACTGTGTCTCATCATCCTCATCCACAAAAAGCTTCTGAGACAGTTGCCGGAAGTCCCTAGCCTCATCCCCCAGACTCCGGGAACTTTCCAAAGGTTGGCCATCGGTCGCGACAAACTTCTCAGGTGAGAGAGGAATTGTTTTCTCAGGGCAGGGACCCGAGAACAGTTCCTCGGAGTCTGCCTGCTCAGAATATGTAATTTTCATGGAGTGAGGAGGCTGGAAGGAAGGATGAGCAGCCAGAGGATCCAGAGTTGCAGTCCCTAGGCTGGAAGTAGTGGACTGCATAGAAGACTGGGTGGTCGATACATTGCTGGACGCGTTTTCTGCCATCCATGACAGGACCTGCTCACACTTCTCTGTTTGTAATAAAGGTCTACCACGCAGACCCGCAAATTGTGATTTGAATCTGGGGAGCCAGAAACTTGCTTCTCTCCTAATCCCTCAGCAGCCGGCTGTGATTTACCCCGCCCAGGAACTTTGCCTGTGCCCACACCCTCACTTGGACGCCCGCATCCGTGTCCTCGACCCTTACCCCTACTCCTCATCATGGCGGATTAAGGATAGAGCAGGGCCCAAAAAAATTAACCCACTGGACAGCGCTGACAACTGTGGCTAATTCACCACACACAGAGACTTGTAGATAGCGGAGGCTCTATGCTGTGACTTGAAAAAATTAACCCGCTGTCTTGCGCTGATACCTAGGGATAATTTACCGCTCACAGAGACTTGCAGATAAGAGAGGCTGTATGGAGTGGGAGAAGCCAGTGGATAGTGCTGGTAACTGCGGCTATCTCAAACCCCCCCAGAAAAAGGGTATTGTGAGACGCTCTGCACAGTGGCAGAGCTAAAATACTTTGCAGTGGCCTGGGAAATATTAGAGTGCTGTTTTGCGGTGACACCTCTGTCTAATGCACTGCAGACTGAGAACGGTATAACTGAAAAAGTTTGCAGTGGGCCAGGAAAAATTACAGTACTGTTTCACGGTGAGTCCTCGGTCTAATGCACTGCAGACTGAGAACGGTATAACGGAAATCGTTTGCAGTGGCCTAGGAATTATAACAGTACTGTTTTGCAGTGAAAATTCTTTCTAATGCTCCAAAGACATAAAACGATATAGCTGAAATAGTTTGCAGTGGCCCAGGAAATATTAGTGTACTATTTAGCGGTGAGACCTCTGTCTAATGCACTGCAGACATAGAACGGTATAACTGAAATAGTTTGCAGTGGCCTATGAAATATTACAGTACTGTTTAGCAGTGAGACCTCGGTCTAATGCACTGCAGACATAGAACGGTATAACTGGAAGGCTTTGCAGTGGCCCAGGAAATATTACAGTACTGTTTAGCAGTGAGACCTCGTTCTAATGCACTGCAGACTGAGAACGGTATAACTAAAATAGCTTGCAGTGGCCTACGAAATATTACAGTACTGTTTCGCGTTGAGACCTTTCTAATGCACTGCAGACATAGAATGGTATAACTGAAATAGTTTGCAGTGGCCTAGGAAATATTACAGTACTGTTTCGCAGTGAAAACTCTTTCTAAAACACCGCAGACACAGAACGGTATAACTGAAAGGCTTTGCAGTAGCCTAGAAAATATAACAGTATTGTTTCGCGTTGAGACCTTTCTAATGCACTGCAGACATAGAACGGTATAAATGAAATAGTTTGCAGTGGCCCAGGAAATATTAGTGTACTGTTTAGCGGTGAGACCTCTTTCTAATGCGCTGCAGACATAGAATGGTATAACTGAAATAGTTTGCATTGGCCCAGGAATTATTAGAGTACTGTTTAGTGGTGAGACCTCTGTCTAATGCACTGCAGACATAGAACGGTATAACTGAAATAGTTTGCAGTGGCCTACGAACTATTACAGTACTGTTTAGCAGTGAGACCTCGGTCTAATGCACTGCAGACATAGAACGGTATAACTGAAAGGCTTTGCAGTGGCCCAGGAAATATGTATTCTGTTGCGGTGAGACCTCGGTCTAATGCACTGCAGACTGAGAACGGTATAACTGAAATAGTTTGCATTGGCCCAGGAAATATAACAGTATTGTTTCGCATTGAGACCTTTCTAATGCACTGCAGACATAGAATGATATAACTGAAATAGTTTGCAGTGGCCCAGGAAATATTAGTGTACTGTTTAGCGGTGAGACCTTTTTCTAATGCACTGCAGAGAAAGAACGGTATAACTGAAATAGTTTGCAGTGGGCCAGGAAAAATTACAGTACTGTTTTGCGGTGAGTCCTCGGTCTAATGCACTGCAGACTGAGAACGGTATAACTGAAATAGTTTGCAGTGGCCTAGGAATTATAACAGTACTGTTTCGTGGTGAAAATTCTTTCTAATGCTCCACAGACATAGAACGGTATAGCTGAAATAGTTTGCAGTGGCTCAGGAAATATTAGTGTACTATTTAGCGGTGAGACCTCTGTCTAATGCATTGCAGACATAGAACGGTATAACTGAAATAGTTTGCAGTGGCCTACGAAATATTACAGTACTGTTTAGCGGTGAGACCTCGGTCTAATGCACTGCAGACATAGAACGGTATAACTGGAAGGCTTTGCAGTGGCCTAGGAAATATTACAGTACTGTTTAGCGGTGAGACCTCGTTCTAATGCACTGCAGACTGAAAACGGTATAACTGAAATAGCTTGCAGTGGCCTACGAAATATTACAGTACTGTTTCGCGTTGAGACCTTTCTAATGCACTGCAGACATAGAACGGTATAAATGAAATAGTTTGCAGTGGCCCAGGAAATATTAGTGTACTGTTTAGCGGTGAGACCTCTTTCTAATGCACTGCAGACATAGAATGGTATAACTGAAATAGTTTGCATTGGCCCAGGAATTATTAGAGTACTGTTTAGTGGTGAGACCTCTGTCTAATGCACTGCAGACATAGAACAATATAACTGAAGTAGCTTGCAGTGGCCCAGGAAATATTACAGTACTGTTTAGCGATGAGACCTCGGTCTAATGCACTGCAGACATAGAACGGTATAACTGAAAGGCTTTGCAGTGGCCCAGGAAATATGTATTGTTTTGCGGTGAGACCTCGGTCTAATGCACTGCAGACTGAGAACGGTAGAACTGAAATAGTTTGCAGTGGCCTAGGAAATATAACAGTATTGTTTCGCGTAGAGACCTTTCTAATGCACTGCAGACATAGAATGGTATAACTGAAATAGTTTGCAGTGGCCCAGGAAATATTAGTGTACTGTTTAGCGGTGAGACCTCTTTCTAATGCACTGCAGAGATAGAACGGTATAACTGAAAACGTTTGCAGTGGCCCAGGAAATATTAGAGTACTGTTTAGTGGTGAGACCTCTGTCTTATGCACTGCAGACATAGAACAATAGAACTGAAATAGTTTGCAGTGGCCCAGGAAATATTACAGTACTGTTTAGCGGTGAGACCTCTTTCTAAAGCTCTGCAGACATAGAACGATATAACTGAAATAGTTTGCAGTGGCCCAGGAAATATTAGTGTACTGTTTAGCGGTGAGACCTTGGTCTAATGCACTGCAGACTGAGAACAGTGTAACTGAAACCCTCTGCACAGGGCCAGATGCGTTAAAAAAAAGAAGGGTGCATGACTGCTCCCAGCCAGCCACAACTATAATGCACACGGTGAGGAGTAGCCCTGAAAAGGACCGTTGGGGTTCTTGTAGAGAGGATCCCGGCTGTAAAACTTTACCTATCTCAGCCGCTCTGTCCCTAAACTCTGCCCAATGCACTGCAGACTGAGAATGCTATGGCTGTAATGCTCGGCAGAGGGATAGATGCTTTAGAAACAAAATGGTGCACTACTGCTCCCAGCCAGCCACAACTATAATGCACACGATGAGGAGTAGCCCTAAGAAGGACCGTTGGGGTTCTTGTAGAGAGGATCCCGACTGTAAAACTTGCTCTATCTCACCAGCTCTGTCCCTAATGCACTGCACACACAGAACAGTACAGGTAAAATGGCCTGCATAGCCCTAGATGCTTAAAAAAAAACTTGGTTTACTACTGCTCCCAGCCAGCCACAACTGTAATGCACACAATGAGGAGTAGCCCTAAGAAGGACTGTTGGGGTATTTGTAGAGAAGATCCTACGCTAACACTTACCCTGTATAAGCATCAGCCCTTTCCCTAGCCACTGCCAGCATGCGTCTGAGGCGAGCTGCTGGTGGGACCAGTTTAAGTACTCGGTGGTCACCTGATCGGCCCAGCCACTCACTACTGTGGGGGAAGAGAGGGCTGGCACATCAGAGCAGGAAGTGGTAATGCCTTCACCGCATGTTTATTGGCTAGAAAATGGTGCTAAACATGCGGGGAAGGGAAATGCAATTGACTCAAGTACCGTGTGGTGTTCGTCTCGAGTAACGAGTATCTCGAGTACCTTAATACTCGAACGAGTAGCAAGCTCGGAAGAGCATGCTCACTCATCTCTAATAAACAATCCCACCAGAATGAGGGTAGAAAAACCTTTTATTGTCTTTTATCCCTTCTACAATGGAAGGCCTTGCCCTCAACTATTGCTGACACTATATTGGTTTTATATCTGCTACATATTTCATGCCTCTGAAACAGGAACTTAGCACATCCCTGACTAAATCTTGGATTCTACTGTGATTCACACTGCCCACTTTTGTCCTTTACTTAAATGCCCACATGGTGCCTTGATGTGCCAATTTAAAGTAAGAAAACATATAACAGTTACACACTGTGTGGACACTTTTCTGTTTAAGCAAATCGGTTAGTTCCCTCAGAATCTGCTACCCTTGGTGATGTGCATGCACTCAAGTGATCACAGTCAATGTAAAGACCACCCTGGCCAGGCGTAGGGACACACTAATTCCTGTATTGCACTGAAGAGTTCTCACACTGAAAATATATAAACAAGTATTTTCAGGTTTTGGTGATTTTCCATTTAAAGCAAGTTCTTTCAACTGTTAAATATATGCAGTAATCCTGGGAAGTAATCTCTGTCTGCAAAATAGCAATACTCAACAACAGTCTATCCGTAAAATTATCGCTCAACATATTATGTTTGGCTGAACACTGTTCTTACTGTAGTTGCATCACTTCAAGCCTGTGAGGCAGCTATCTGCTTTCTATATCCTTCCTTCTGCCTTTCTCCCCCCTCCTTAGCTTTGACTTGCCAGGACGGAGCTGAGCTATAGACCAGGAGCTGTAGTTTAATACTGTTTAATGGTCCCCACTGTAGAGCCATGTGCGGGGCAGGACCAAAGGTCCTTTGCACTGTTCTCTGGCTGCTCTTCTTCCCATTGGTGATGTCATCTGGGAGTGGAATTAGTCCCTGGGCTCCCTTAAAGCAGCAGAGTCACTTGTCTCTAGTGTGTTACAGAGTAAAAGGAGCTCTTCCACATTCCCTTCCAGACCCTGATTCAATAGCTTAACCAGTCTGACTTCGGCCCCACTCCCTCAAGTCCATGATGGGAGAGGAGAACTAGAGGGACTGCTAGTGCCATGGAGATACCTCATCATCAGCCAGTGACACAACCGAGGCACGGAGGAGTGAAAAGGGAGTTTTGGATGCCATGCACTCTTACAGTACTATGGAGGGGATGAAGCTAGCATGTCACTGTGGGGAAGATGGCCCTTGGGGAGTGGGGAGTAACACAAATGAGTTACTCTTAAACTTGACTCTTAATGTAACAGGATATCATGGTGTGTCATTCTATCAGAGTCGTTTATTTATATTTGAATTACTTTACAATGGGTTTTGTTAAAATGACCCTTCTACGGAGTGACATAAATATTATGTTTTTGTTAAGTAAAATTTATTTTGAAAATAAAAAGCTGCGCTTACCTCCGTCTGTCATAGCTGTGTCATCACGTACCATCCACCTGTTACAACTGGAAGGGCGAGAATCAATCTGTTTATCCTGTAACAAGTGCAGTGAGGAAAGAGTTCAGCCTCTTGTTAGAGACAGCACAGTGCTGGAGACTAGAGAGGTAGGTAAACCACTAGACATGAGAAATGAAAACTCCCTTCACTACCCTAGACCACCAGGGATCCTAGCATTAAGCATTTATCTACCCTAGACCACTAAGGATACTGACATTAACCTATTCTCTACCATAGACTACCAGGGATGTACATGTTATCTGTTTACTACCGTATACATCCAAGGATGGTGTAATTAACCCTTTCCATGCCCTAGACCACCATAAATGCAAATATTAACCCTTTTCTATATTCGATTATTAGTAAGGCTATCATTAATCTTTTTTCACCAGGGAATTTGATAAAAACCGTAACTGTAGACCTCCAGGAATAAGCTATTAATCTTTTCACTGCCCTAGGTCATTATTCTTGCAGATATTATCCCATTCTCTGCCCCTGATCTCAGGGATGTTATCATAAATCCATTAACTATCCAAACTAAATATAGCTAAAAATTTGGTGCAATACAATAATACTTTATTTATTTGCTGTTGTTTTAGTTCTATCTAGATCCCTAACTGCCTAGTCCATTAGCTACAAAGGCTGTTGTTATGTAAGTACACACTGAGCAGTAGGGAATCATCAAAACCTATATCACACAGTATTGGTAAATATATTGAAAATATTATTATTTTACTATATTAACTTATTAAACATTTTTTATTTCTAGGCAAAAAATACTTTAAAAAGTAATGTATTATTAATAATAGTAGTATTATTTCAGGATGTTTTGCATTTCTGGTAGCTGGAACTATCTTTACTCTTTTTAATATATATATATCACCTAATATGATGTGGACTATGGCTATGGCTGGGTGGAAGATGTGATGGTGGGTGACCTCCTTTTTTCCATCGACTGTCTGTGGCTTAGTGACACATTTCTCCAGAGTGTTATGACGTTCGTAAAGGGGAACACATTTTCCTCACAGACATGTCTGGGCCTTAGGGTTATTGGGCCAATTTGATATCTTGAGATGAAGCCTGTGTGTGTGTGTGTGTGTAGGCAGAAAAGGTGGAGCAAGAGGTATACGCTGCCAATGTAGAGACTTCCACTTCACCAGTGTCTGTTGAGGCCTCCCCCACTGTAAACATTCACATTAGCCTACTATACATATGGCAACTCTCCAAACGTGTCCAATGGGGAGTATGGAGTAGCGCATACCTACATCCCACGGACGTTGTAAAGTGATGATATCTCCTTTTGTACTGTTTTTTATTTCTTTTTAGCTTTTATATGGTGGAGGACAACCAATATTAAGTGGGGGGAATAGAAGAGGGTACACTTGTTATGTGCCATCAAGGTTTGTGATGGGTTTGCCTATTCAGATACATTTATTACTCTACAAAGCTTCATTAATAGTTTTATGCTACCATCTAGTGGCCTATATTGATAGGGCATTTTGCTATTTAAAGGTAAAAAAAATGCAGCAGGTCATGTAGTGGTGGTCATATGGAGCGTTGGGACGCCCTCTCTCACACTGTTATATATAGTAAGAAAGTTTGCTATTATGATGATTTCCTGGCGCAATCAGCAAGATAGAGAAGGAAGGCTACCAGTTAGAATGTTGTCTCAACACCTCATCTGTAGGCCTTGGAACACCTCAGGTAGGCCTTGGAAGCTTGGGCATACAATCAACGCTCGAGTTAAGTTTAAGATGACATACAAACTCGGCTTACAGCCAAAGCTACATTGCCAACCACTGAGAGGGAGAGCATGCTGCAGCCCTCTAAACTCACCACTCTCATCCCTTCTGCTGCAGTTGCAACTGGTTTCTACAGGAAAAAAAAACTGTATCTCACGCCATCAGTTGTGGTCTATCCTGACAGGACCACAACTACCTATGGCCTGTTTTATGGTGATTATCCTATGAGTGTGTGGGTTCACTGCTTCACCATCCCTACTCTACTCTAGCCACATACAGTGAAAACAGTGAGTACCAAGGAGCTAAAGCGGAGTAACATTTCCTAAGACTTTGAGACAGTTGAACTTGCTTGGCGAGTGCATAAGAACTAACTTGGTTCAAGCTTCATTACCCTCACTCTGCGAGTGCTGTTGAAAAAAGAGCACCGATTTACCATACTAGATTTCCTCTGTATAGCAGAGCACATTGATTATTCAAGCAACAATTTGTTTAAATCGTTGTACCACTGTAAGGCAGACAGCGAGATATTAAATACTGCTATTGGACGGGGCCTAACACAAGTAGAGTTGAAGTAGTGCAGCACCGAAAACATATGTCTCCCATTCTTTTTGGTAAAAGTACATGGTAGTGATACTACAAGCACTACCTACAAATACACAGCTATGGAACTAGTCCTGAAGGAGCAATCAGGGAGAAAACTAATAGAACACTAGCTATGACCCAGGCCCCTAATGTAAGACTCCCATCTCCTGCAGGGGTGGAGCCCCCCTTACATAAAGAAGGCAGGAAGGGGTGATAGAAATGTACACCTCCTACAAATGGTCAAATCAGATACACACAATGTAAAATGTTTGTTGGTGTGTGTTGCTAAGTGTGACTTATTTGATGCACTACAGATGCTAGTAAATGCTTAATTTGCCTATTTCCTTAATAGGCATAGAGGAGTGATTAGATGAGTAACTGCTTATTTTTTCTAATTTTTTTTTCCAAAAAAGGCCCCACTCCTTATATATATATATGATAATCAGGGAGCAAATATGTTATGATAAGAGGGGGTGATAAAAAGAACCTAAGTTTGTGTTTACCCCCTCCCCGGGTAATCCAAAACCAATCAGGGACAGGAAGGGGATTACAGATCCTCCTCCTCATTCTATAGGCTAAGAGCAAATATAATCCACTCCTTTCTTCTCTTTCACACAGGCTGAAGTGCGACTTGTAACCTACTCTGTGCATCTCTAGCATCATGCTGCCCTCATTTGAGCTAGACTGCAGCTACACCAAGATTGCATTCTGGCCATGATCAAGAATGCTCTAGAGTCATTTGTGACAAAGACTTATCAACCATCTCACCTAGGCTGCACCTAAAGATTTTCATTACCGTAAGCACCTAGAGCCTTAATTAGAAAATTACTCTTGTGAAATTGTGTGGGCATGCTCTGTGTCATATGCAGATGCCTCTGTTCAAGGTGCGGGATTAGGTAAGATGGTAAAACCACCTAATGTCAATGGTGTAACTCTGTGTTATCTGCCTCCAGCTTTATAATTCCTTTAAATCCTGCCTGTGATGATGAGATGACTGCTGAGAAGTGATCTCTACAGAACAAGAAACATCAGCCTAGCGCTCATTGGTCCATGTGAAAACTGCAATATTTCTATAATTCTTTAAATTAAATTAAACTATATTTATAGATAATGAAATAAAATCAGTAATGGTAATTTTCTAATGCAAAAATATCTTTAAGTCTAAGAAACATGGCTATCTACCCAAACCTTAAATGTGAAAATAGTTCATTTGCAGTTTATTGCTCCTCTAATATTCTGCTGTTCAGTCTGAGTATTTGCGCTGTATATTACATGCATATTTTTTATGTGCATAATACGCGGTGCTAAATCTGAATTGATTTGCATTGGGGTATTCAGATGAGCACATTTTTCATGTGACTTTGGTGGTGTAAAAATAAAAGCAGCATGTCCCATTTGGATGCATATTACGCACCGAAATAGCCCATTGAAATCAATGGCAATGCACAAATATGCAATAAATATGCATGATTCATGCATATTCACTGCATATAAGCACATATAGTCAATGGGCCCTGCTTGCATTTTGCTTGTGCACAAAAAAAAAAGCACAACCAGAGCCACATATGTACTGGATACGCAATCTTTTGTGTATTCACAGACTGAAATCTGCATATACTTAAGTAAATGAGCTCTTAATCAACTTTCCTAGACTATACAAAACACTCTCCTGTCCATGTACCCAGAGGAAACAGAGTAAAAACCATTTTATGAAGAATGAAGTGAGTGCAGCAAAGGACAATTTTTTTACAGGGTAATTTGCAGCCTAAGGCCAACCTCAAGAGCCATCGATGAGACAGCAATACATTCTTTCCTGCTATGACTAATTTAAACCATGAATGAAGAACATACACAATGAAATCAGTAGTTCTGTGGTAAGAAGGTATCAAATCTGTTTATAATAAGGAGATGAGAGCAATGTTAGACTGGGGTGCATAAAACCCCCGTTACAGTGACAAGTAAATATTACCTTTCAATTTTGCATAGCACTATAAGAGCATGAGCGGAGTCAAGGGCCCACTAGGAGAGCCACCGGCTCCCCGGTGGGCCAGTCCGAGCCTGGATAAAAGTCTGAAATAGTCTTGTTTTGCATGACCTAAGTATGCAGTATAAGAGTTATTATGTAAAGGCCCATTTAGACACAATGATTATTGCTCAAAAGATGTATTTTGAGTGATAATCGCTGTGTGCCTTTACAGCGCAAGGTGATCGCTCAAACGTTGAGCGATCACCTTGCACTCCGAGCGGGGTATACAGAAGACAAGCGAGGCTGCTTGTCTTCTACATCCAGCTGTTCTCTGCTCGGAGTGCCTGACTGTACTGCCGAGCACTTCAAGCGGGGTATGCAGAACACAGCTGGACTGCTGTGTCCTTCATACCCTGGCTGTGTTCACTGAGCCGGATACAGCTGAAACAATAGTATCAGCTGTATCCCGCTGTGAATTCCTGATAAGACTGATCGTTGTCTTCCAGCATGCTGAAAGACGACGATGAGCGATGGGATAACGAAAACTGCACAATGTCAGTGTAGTTACACACAACGATAATCGCTTACAAGATGGCTTTAGAGCGAATTTTGAGCGATAATCGTTGTGTCTAAATGGGCCTTTAAGCAATTTGTTTGTGGTTGAGAATCACATTCGACAGCCCTAGTGTCTGATGTTCTTTTTCATAAGGAAAGCTTGAAATATACATTTAAATGTAGTGACTTCATCAACATCATCAATTTTAGTTAAACTATAAACAAATATGACACATTTTTTCATACTTTCTGGATGCTTAAGTGTAACTCCCTTATTAAATACTAATCACACTGTTAGATTTAGCATTTCAAACATGGTATTTTCCATTTATTCACTGCATTGCAGGACCACCCTTTTCTTTTGGTAAAATATTTTTGGCTGAGTTTATGACTGAACTCTTTAGTTTTATCCTGTTAGCTGAACACCAAACATATTAGTCTGCTGGCAGGGATTGTTTCATCACCGTTAGCAGATGCGGGGTGTCATGCAAAAGTAGTAATTACTTTAAATTGAAAAACACAAGGACCTTCCTTAGCTACAGTATCGTTGTTGCTTTAAAAAGAATCTAGAATTGGCAATCATGTTACTCATTGCAGGGCAACAGCTGTCCTCCTCTGATTTTCTGGGGACAATCCGGGAAAACAAACTGATGGTTTTTTGACTTGACATGTAATTTGCCACAATGTATATAATATAAATAATTTTGATTGGGAGCTTTACTGGGGCATCAGTTAATGTGAATGAATGCAAGATGTGTAGAGCGCTATAAAGTGCAATAATTGTCCTAGTGTAAGGGCCCTTTAATTGTTCAGATTCCAGCTGAATTATTACCGTATATTTCGGCGTATAAGACGAAATCTGCTCTGCAGTCGGGGGGTCGTCTTATACGCCGGCTATACAAAAAAAAAAGTGTAAAAAAAAAACCAGTACTCGCCTCCCCCGGCGTTCTGCGGCGCTGCTGCAGGCTGTCGCTTCCTCCTCGTCCCCGACAAAGCATTGCTTTCTGGATGCGGGGCTTGAAATCCCCGCCTCCAGAAAGCTAATGCTGTGATTGGCTAACTCACGCGCCGTCAGCCAATCACAGCCATTCAATGCTGAATGGCTGTGATTGGCTGACGCCGTCTATTAATACATCATGAGTGACTGGACTGCCTGAAGCATTGCTAATTCATATACGTCTTTTATATAGGCCAACTATCTCTTGATATCAAGTTTTTTTTGTGAACATTCAATTTTTATAGAAAAATGTTTTTCAATGTAGTTACAGGAATTTTTTAAGATGCTAAGCTCATTTACCTAAAGTAGCATTGTAATATCAATATACATTACTGACACTTATTTTTATGTAGTACTAGCTTACCCGTTGTGCGTTGCTGCGAAGACAGACATACATACATACATTCGTTTTTATATATCTAGATAACAACCAATCACAGCGCAGCTTTCAAGTTACCTCAGCGTTATAATATATAACAACCAATCACAGCGCAGCTTTCATGTTACCTCAGCAGTATAATATATAGCAACCAATCACAGCACAGCTTTCATGTTACCTCAGCAGTATAAGAAATAGCAACCAATCACAGCACAGCTTTCATTTTACCTCAGGATTCTCAATATCCAGCAATTGTCTTGCGAAACGTTCGGCAGATGCATCATTTTGTAGGTGAACACGCAACCCGTTGCTCGTAATGCCTTTTGCTTTCGTGCTTGAGATGGAAATCAAACGATCTTTGTCTGGGGGGCATAACTGTCGACGATGCTCGCACGCGCGCCACCTATCCTAGGATAAATGTACTATGCCAGTAATCTTCGGAGGAGTGTACTCAACAACTTCCCAAAGTTTCATGGCGATTATATGAATGGTGTAGTAATGCATAAAGAACAGACAGACAGACAGTCATTCATTTATATATATATATATATATATATATATATATATATATATATATATGTATATGTATATATATATATATATATGACATCAGGAAGTGAGAGAATTAGATTCCGTACGTAAAATTTGGACGCTAATTCTTTTGCGTTTAGAATTGAATAATTGAGTTGGGACCCATTAACTTTTCCTATTTATGACATAATCAATGCCCGTGCCAAATTACATCGGGAAGTGTGAGAATTAGATTTCGTACGTAAAATTTGTCCGCTAATTGTTTAGCGCTTAGAATTAAATAATCGAGTTGGGACCCATTAACTTTTCCTATTTATGACATAATCAATGCTCATGCGAAATTTCAAGTTTCTATGACATTGGGAAGTGAGAGAATTAGATTTCGTACGTAAAATTTGGACCCAAATTTTTTTGCGCTTAGAATTGAATAATCGAGTTGGGACCCTTTAACTTTTCCTATTTATGACATAATCAATGCTCGTGCCAAATTACATCGGGAAGTGAAAGAATTAGATTCCATACGTAAAGTTTGGCCGCTAATTGTTTAGCACTTAGAATTAAATAATCGAGTTGGGACCCATTAGCTTTTCCTATTTATGACATAATCAATGCTCGTGCCAAATTTAAAGTTTCTATGACATTGGGAAGTGAGAAAATTAGATTCCGTACGTAAAATTTGGACGCTAATTCTTTGGCGCTTAGAATTGAATAATCGAGTTGGGACCCATTAACGTTTCCTATTAAGGACATAATCAATGCTCGTGCCGAATTTCAAGTTTCTATGACATTGGGAAGTGAGAGAATTAGATTCGTACGTAAAATTTAGACGCTAATTATTTTGCACTTAGAATTGAATAATCGAGTTGGGACCCATTAACTTTTCCTATTTATGACATAATCAATGCTCGTGCCAAATTTCATGTTTCTACCACATCGGGAAGTGAGAGAATTAGTGGCAATGATGGAAATCGAACGATCTACGTGGGGGGACGTAACTGTCGACGACGCTCGCGCACGCGCCATTTATCATAGGATAGTTGTACTATGCCAGTAATCTTCCCAGGAGTGTACACAACAACTTCCCAAAGTTTCATGGCGATCGGATGAATGGTGTAGTAGTGCATAAAGGACAAACAGACAGACAGACAGACAGACATTCAATTGTATATATATACACTACCGTTCAAAAGTTTGGGGTCACCCAAACAATTTTGTGTTTTCCATGAAAAGTCACACTTATTCACCACCATGCGTTGTGAAATGAATAGACAATAGAGCCAAGACATTGACAAGGTTAGAAATAATGATTTGTATCTGAAATAACATTGTTTTTACATCAAACTTTGCTTTCGTCAAAGAATCCTCCTTTTGCAGCAATTCCAGCATTGCACACCTTTGACATTCTAGCTGTTAATTTGTTGAGGTAAGCTTGTGAAATTGCACCCCACGCTTCTAGAAGCATCTCCCACAAGTTGGATTGGTTGGATGGGCACTTCTGGCGTACCATACGGTCAAGCTGCTCCCACAACAGCTCAATGGGGTTCAGATCTGGTGACTGCGCTGGCCACTCCATTACCGATAGAATACCAGCTGCCTGCTTCTGCTGTAAATAGTTCTTGCACAATTTGGAGGTGTGTTTAGGGTCATTGTCCTGTTGTAGGATGAAATTGGTTCCAATCAAGCGCTGTCCACTGGGTATGGCATGGCGTTGCAAAATGGAGTGATAGCCTTCCTTATTCAGAATCCCTTTTACCCTGTACAAATCTCCCACCTTACCAGCACCAAAGCAACCCCAGACCATCACATTACCTCCACCATGCTTAACAGATGGCGTCAGGCATTCTTCCAGCATCTTTTCATTTGTTCTGCGTCTCACAAACGTTCTTCTTTGTGATCCAAACACCTCAAACTTGGATTCATCCGTCCACAACACTTTTTTCCAGTCTTCCTCTGTCCAATGTCTGTGTTCTTTTGCCCATCTTAATCTATTTCTTTTATTGGCCAGTCTCAGATATGGCTTTTTCTTTGCCACTCTGCCCTGACGCCCAAAATCCCGCAGCCGCCTCTTCACTGTAGATGTTGACACTGGTGTTTTGCGGGTACTATTTAATGAAGATGCCAGTTGGGTACCTGTGAGGCGTCTGTTTCTCAAACTAGAGACTCTAATGTGCTTATCTTCTTGCTTAGTTGTGCAACGCGGCCTCCCACTTCTTTTTCTACTCTGGTTAGAGCCTGTTTGTGCTGTCCTCTGAAGGGAGTAGTACACACCGTTGTAGGAAATCTTCAATTTCTTAGCAATTTCTCGCATGGAATAGCCTTCATTTCTAAGAACAAGAATAGACTGTCGAGTTTCAGATGAAAGTTCTCTTTTTCTGGCCATTTTGAGCGTTTAATTGACCCCACAAATGTGATGCTCCAGAAACTCAATCTGCTCACAGGAAGGTCAGTTTTGTAGCTTCTGTAACGAGCTAGACTGTTTTCAGATGTGTGAACATGATTGCACAAGGGTTTTCTAATCATCAATTAGCCTTCTGAGCCAATGAGCAAACACATTGTACCATTAGAACACTGGAGTGATAGTTGCTGGAAATGGGCCTCTATTCACCTTTGTAGATTTTGCACAAAAAACCAGACATTTGCAGCTAGAATAGTCATTTACCACATTAGCAATGTATAGAGTGCATTTGTTTAAAGTTAGGACTAGTTTAAAGTTATCTTCATTGAAAAGTACAGTGCTTTTCCTTCAAAAATAAGGACATTTCAATGTGACCCCAAACTTTTGAACGGTAGTGTAGATGTCATTATCATTAGTATTACTGGTTCCTGTGTTTCCTGATCTTAAAGGAATTATATCACCTTTATTTATGTTAAATCAGTTACTAAAACTATACATATTGACTATTCTCTTTACATGATTATAAGGGCAGCCTTCTTGCCTCAATTGCTATTCTTCACGGTTAAGAGCAGTTAAGAGATATGCTTTACAGTAGCATATGGGTATTAAAAAAACTGGTGTCCAGGGATAACTTGTTGGGGGCAGCAAGCAAACTGAATGCATTCCATTTTTAAAAAAACTCCATTGAAATTAATGGGGAAAAATTGAATCTCTTATTTCCGTTTGAATACTATTTTCTGTTTCAAAAATGGAACAAAGAGATGTAATTCATACAAAAAGTCCTATCACAGATGTGAACAAGCCCTGGCCTCTAGGGAAGAGTTTTGTGTGCATGCTCTGTGACCTGTGCAGAGGGTTTTATGCAGGTAGGGGGATCAGGTGAGCTCTGTCTGTCACCAGTTGTCCATGGTAGATGCCTCCCAGCTTTATAATAGATATGTTACCTTTCATTGTAAACAGGTACCTAACACACAGGGGTCTGGTGCAAAAGACAAGACAAACAATTTCAAATGGGACATGCTAGTATAGAACTAAAAGTCTTATCCTGGACTGGAATTAGTTTGAAGTGCAAATTAAGCACATTATGTTTGTGCCCTCCCATGTGATCATGTGTATATGTTTTTATATAAATACATTTTTAGATCTGTTTCATTATGTCTAAGCAAAAACCGTGCACAGGTTCTAAAGCGCACCATAACATCATGTATTCTTGTTAGCCATTAAAAGCTATCATATCTGCAAGATTACTTAGTTTCTCTTGCTGAGAACAATCACTCCAAAGTCCTTTTAATCCCTTCCCTCTCCATGACATAGAGGTACGTCATCAAGAGGGGCAACCTCTCTTGATACAGTGCGGGCGTCAGCTGTTTGTAACAGCTGACACCCGCGGGCAATAGCCGCTATTGGCCTTTCGGCCGATCGCGGCTATTAACCATTTAAATGGACAAGGAACATCCTTTAGCCATTTAAATGCCGCTGCCAATTCTGATCAGGGGAGCCGAGCAGGTGTCATGGCTGCCGGGGGCCCAATGAAAGGCCCCAGGGATGCCTTACTAGACTGCCTATCAAGCCATCCCCATGGGGTGGCTTGATAGACTGCCTGTTAAATGGCAGTATGACGTAATGCTATAGCATTACGTCATACTGCAGGAGCGATCAAAGCATCGCTGGTTGTAGTCCCCCAGGGGGACTTTAAAGTAAAGTAAAAAAAAATCAATAAAGTTTTTTTAATTGTAAAAAAAAAAACAGTTATAAAAGTTTAAATCACCCCCCTATTGCCATATCTATTATTAAAAAATCTAAATCATAAAATAAAAATATGTATTTGGTATCGCCGCCTCCGTAAAAGTCCGATCTATCAAAGTAGTGCATTATTTTTCCCGCACAGTGAACGTCGTCTAAAAAAAAAAAAGGAATGCCAGAAATGCATTTTTTTAGTTACCCTGTCTCCCAGAAAAAATGCAATAAAAAGCGATCAAAAAGTCATATGTATTCGAAATTGGTACTATCAGAAACTACAGGACATCCCACAAAAAATGACTCCTGCTCAACTACGTCGTGGGAAAAATACAAAAGTTATTGCGTGCACAAAATGAACCAGGAAAATAATTGAAAAATTAAATGTCTTTGAAAAAAAAAAAGAGTAGTACAGTAAAAAAAAACCTATACAAGTTTGGTATCATAGTAATCGTAGAAACCCATAGAATAAAGTTATCATGTTGCTTTTGTTGCCGTTTGTGCGCCATAGAAACAGGACGCAATGAAAGATGGTGAAATGTCGTTTTTTTTTCAGTTTACGCCACTTAGAATTTTTAAAAAGTTTTTCAGTACATTATATGATACTTTAAATAGCACCATTGAAAAATACAACTCAAACAGCGATGTTGATGGATAAATAAAGGAGTTACAATTTTTTTGAAGGGGGGAGGAAGAAACGAAAATGGAAAAAGAAAAAGGGGCCGCGTCATTAAGGGGTTAAACATACTGCATTGATGATTTTTTTTTGGTGTATCACAGGATGATTTAGACAATTACATAGCTCATAGTTATATCAATGTGAGTTATGTGATTTTCTACCTCTATCATTCTGTGAACAGCTTTGGTCAGCATGTTGTCACTGAGGAGAGGCTGAGTGGCTTCGCTTATCAAGTTTGTATTTTATTAAATTTTTTTTGACATTTTGAGAAAGAGAAAGATGCATATCAAATACAACCAGAAATTGTATTTCAATGTATAAAAATTTTAAGCCAGACAAATTGAAAATTTTTTTTAGGGGTTAATAAATCATTATTAATTGGCCACGTTGGTATGAAAAAATGTCTTCATTTGGCACAAAACAACCTAATAACTATGTATAAATATATCGGGGGACAATACAGAGATCTCTCCCATCATCTATTTATACCCAGGACTGTAACAAAGTTGCGTCCTCTGGGTCTAGAGGAAAGAAGGTTTCTACACCAACATAGAAGGGGGTTCTTTACTGTAAGAGCAGTGAGACCATGGAACTCTCTACCTGAGGACATGATAATGGCAAATTCAATAAAAGAGTTTAAGTGAGACCTAAGCGCCTTTTTTCAGCTTTACAATATTACATGTTATAGTCACTGGATACTTCAGAAGGGTTGTCAATCAATGGATTACTTTGGTCAGGAATACGCAAAAGTTCCACTAGCAACACTTCAGATAATCCCACTTCAGGGTCAGGCTGGTAAGATGCAAAGCCAGGCCGGAGTCCAAACCAGACAGATTCCACGTGATTTCTTTTATTGGATTTATTGGTCGCCAGACTTAAAATTGGCAAGGATTTTTTTTTCCCTTTGGGAAGGGGGGGCGGGGGGGTTGCCTTCCTTTGGATCATCATTGGGAGGGTAACAGGCGGAACTAAATGCTCACATTTCTTTTTTCACCTTAACATACTATGTTACTTTGAATAAGAGTCAAGGCAACCTGGTTCAATGAGTCCTTTTTAATTTTTATGTTCCTCTACATTGTTTTTAACCTGATTCAATAAAAGTACAATTTTAACTTATGCTGTATATTCTTTGGAGTGCTGGAGAATTCCCTTTCCTTGAAGAATTATCATCATAAGCCCAAGGGAAGGACAATCCTTTAGCCATGTTCCCTAGAGGTTTGCAAAATTTAACCCCTTTTTTATAGATCTTGCCTAGACTTCTAGTCTTAAATTCATGTTATTTAAAAAAAGGGGAGTCCATTTTAGGTCAGAAAGTGTTGGAAATCTTAAGTGGCATGACATGTTTTATAAACCTTCAGTTTTTATTTTGCAGTTGAGGAGTCAGGTGGAAATTGCAGGCAAGCTATGATGAACTAATTTTAACTAATAAAGAATGTTACACTTCATGATGACAAAAAGGCTGAAGTTTGGAAGCTGTCAGCCTTAATGGTATCTTAATGGTAATGACATCCAGGGGTAGACATGGTGGTAAAACACAGAGTGAGGATCTTCAGTAGGATCATTTTGTGTCCTTAAATTGTACTGGCTCTCCTAGAATGCCAAGCCAGATTGTGCCACCCCTGAATTGTTGTGTGGCATGGTGGTGTACGTCAAATAGCTGGAGATTTCAGAGTATTTGTGAATCCCAGTGGCTGTATTTTGTGTTGTTTTAAGATGGAGTGAGGGTTTAACTGACATCCAAAAGTCATGCTTTACATGGGGACAATGAGACTATGTTCTTTCGCCCTGCTGTCACTTACAGCACTACCACAAACTTACAGAGTCACGGATCCAAAAATGAAAAATTTTATTCCCAACATTAAATAAGTTAAGTGACCTTAATATTGCATGTAATAACATGACATTAATCTCTATTCATGCTGATGGATAGCACAAAGTTATCTCCAGTTGTTGGAAGTCTTGACCTAGACCAAACTGTTTCAGATAGACTAGAATGAAATTACAGGAGACCATTTCAAAGGCATTCTGTATTCATTGTCAGTATGAATGCTAGGGTTCTCTGTAATGCAATTTATTGTATTAAGTACAACAAAAGGCAATAAGGGGGTCTCTCTTGATAATATGAAGAACAGCAATCCTGCCACAAGTATTTAGTCATAAATCGCGAGATCCATGCTTGATTATAGGATTAATCAATAATTCTCACATATGGGCAGATATTCCTCGTGTTTGGCCAAACCGTAATGTAAACCCAGGAGGATATGGAAGAAAGGAATTATATCCCCTGGGAAATCCTCCCATCCTCACATAAAGTTGTCAAACTCAAATCCAGAAAAAAGTGTTAAAAATCTTTAGAGAATCAGGGTATAGGATAAGATGGATCAATTTTGGAAAGGTTGTAAAGTTTAGAATAGTAAGTCTAGAATATCTCATGTTTTTTAGGAGAAGTAAACTATTATGGACTTATATTTGGTTCACAATATAAGTAAATATGAGACCACCTGGCATTCATGAAGTGTGCAATCTAAAAGGCGGTTTTACATGAAAGTGAATTTGATCCCTCTGTTTTATTCACAAGTTAGACAAAGTTTTGAATATAAATGGAAAAATTGTATTGCTGGAAAAAGCTTACATGTCTGATGATACACAGTATATTCAAAGTTTAAAACTTTGGACACAGCTCCAGGGGTCACTGGAGGATAATAAATTAAACCATTGGACTTAGCGTAGCAAAGAAATGAAAGGTGCTGTGCAGATAGGCAGAAATAAGTTACAAGGTTTTATAAAGTTCAAAGACAGAACAAGATTTATAGGTGATAAAATTAAAATCAATATCAAGAATGATAGATTGTGTGTAGATGCTGTGAAAAAAGGTTGATAAAACATTGGCTGCAGGTCAAAGAATGTAATACTTCACTTGTACAATGCCTTGGTGTTGCTGCTGATAAAAGAAAAATGTGCCCAGTTAAGGGTGTAATGGACTGTTTCTTTGTTGTATAATCTACAATGTCCTGTTTCTAGCCAATGACTGTCCTTGTTGTATTAATCCAGGAAAACATAGATTCCAAGCATAATAATATTTTTATTATTGTTAAACAAAGCAATAAATACTTCAACATATTCAGGATAACGTCATCGGACTAGGACAGTGGAAACTATATGCATATGTGTTGTACTAAAGCATTCCAGTCACGCCTAATGTTTGAGGGCAAAAGTTTAATCATTAATGTGTCCAGCACTGTAAAAATGCACTTGCACACATTCTACTTTCTGTAGCCTGATTCGAAAAACATGTTCTGATTTACTCATTGAGTCATGCATCAAATCCATAGTTTACTTTAAACCAATACAAAAAATTGTTAGATTATGTCAGAAGACATGAGGAAGAGAAACATGACTTTCATTTTACTCTGATGCAGCAAATTTCTTGACGTTGAATCAAAACACACTGTGAAACTATGAGAACGGACTGTGTTACTATAATCACTGGAATTGTTATCTTGGTTAGTTAACTGCTGAGCACTGACAAAAAAAGAAAGGGAGAATAGCTTCTATTAACTAGATGACAGGACATAACCTATTTGGAGTGGGGGAAAAGCACTTCATTAAATGTCAATTAGTTTTATAGTCTATATTATAATTGTGGAATTTGTAGAAGAGCATTACTCTTATGTGATTGCAGAAACATTTACAGTCGAGTAATATGTACCTGCAAGTAAAAAAAGAATATTATCATATATGATACAATGGAATCAACCATTTGTTTTCACTGGGTATTCTAGGAGCACAAAAGTGGTTGCTTTATTCTGAAACTGTGCCACAATTGTCCATGGGCTATGTCTGGTATTACAGTGGAGCTTCACTGCTTGGTTGAGTTGTAATATTTTCTATAAACAAGTATCTCAACTTATTAAGATTGGCAAGTCATATGCGGTCCATGCATCAATATTAGGACCTTTTGATATTATGTAAGAGACTGCTCATATATTTTAGTTTTAATGCGGTTTATGTGATAATTAGAGATGAGCGAGCACCAAAATGCTCGGGTGCTCGTTACTCGGGACGAAATTATCGCGATGCTCGAGGGTTCGTTTCGAATAACGAACCCCATTGAAGTCAATGGGCGACCCGAGCATTTTTGTATTTCGCCGATGCTCGCTAAGGTTTTCATGTGTGAAAATCTGGGCAATTCAAGAAAGTGATGGGAACGACACAGCAACGGATAGGGCAGGCGAGGGGCTACATGTTGGGCTGCATCTCAAGTTCACAGGTCCCACTATTAAGCCACAATACCCGCAAGAGTGGGCCCCCCCCCTACCAACAACTTTTACTTCTGAAAAGCCCTCATTAGCAATGGATACCTTAGCTAAGCACCACACTACCTCCAACAAAGCACAATCACTGCCTGCATGACACTCCGCTGCCACTTCTCCTGGGTTACATGCTGCCCAGCCCCCCCGCACGACCCAGTGTCCACAGCGCACACAAAAGTGTCCCTGCGCAGCCTTCAGCTGCCCTCATGCCACACCACCCTCATGTCTATTTATAAGTGCGTCTGCCATGACGAGGAACCGCAGGCACACACTGCAGAGGGTTGGCACGGCTAGGCAGCGACCCTCTTTAAAAGGGGCGGGGCGATAGCCCACAATGCTGTACAGAAGCAATGAGCAATATAATCCTGTGCCACCGCCATCAGGAGCTGCACACGTGGGCATAGCAATGGGGAACCTATGTGCCACACACTATTCATTCTGTCAAGGTGTCTGCATGCCCCAGTCAGACCGCGGTTTTTAATTCATAGACACAGGCAGGTACAACTCCCTATTGTGAAGTCCCTATGACCCACAGCATGGGTGACTCCCTGGAACCCACCGGCGGTACATAAAAATATCCCATTGCATTGCCCAACACATCTGAGGTAGTAATGTCGGGCTTAATGCAGGTGGGCTTCGGCCCACACTGCATGCCCCAGTCAGACTGGGGTTCTTTAGAAGTGGAAACAGATGCATTTATAATTCCCTGTGGACCGACAGCATGGGTGGGTGCCAGGAAGCCACCGGCGGTACATAAAAATATCCCATTGCATTGCCCAACACAGCTGAGGTAGTAATGTCGTGCTTAATGCAGGTGGGCTTCGGCCCACACTGCATGCCCCAGTCAGACTGGGGTTCTTTAGAAGTGGAAACAGATGCATTTATAATTCTCTGTGGACCCACAGCATGGGTGGGTGCCAGGAAGCCACCGGCGGTACATAAAAATATCCCATTGCATTGCCCAACACAGCTGAGGTAGTAATGTCGTGCTTAATGCAGGTGGGCTTCGGCCCACACTGCATGCCCCAGTCTGACTGGGGTTCTTTAGAAGTGGAAACAGATGCATTTATAATTCTCTGTGGACCCACAGCATGGGTGGGTGCCAGGAAGCCACCGGCGGTACATAAAAATATCCCATTGCATTGCCCAACACAGCTGAGGTAGTAATGTTGTGCTTAATGCAGGTGGGCTTCGGCCCACACTGCATGCCCCAGTCTGACTGGGGTTCCTTAGAAGTGGAAACAGATGCATTTACAAGTCCCTGTGGACCGACAGCATGGGTGGCTCCCTGGAACCCACCGGCGGTACATAAAAATATCCCATTGCATTGCCCAACACAGCTGAGGTAGTAATGTTGTGCTTAATGCAGGTGGGCTTCGGCCCACACTGCATGCCCCAGTCTGACTGGGGTTCTTTAGAAGTGGAAACAGATGCATTTACAAGTCCCTGTGGACCGACAGCATGGGTGGCTCCCTGGAACCCACCGGCGGTACATAAAAATATCCCATTGCATTGCCCAACACAGCTGAGGTAGTAATGTTGTGCTTAATGCAGGTGGGCTTCGGCCCACACTGCATGCCCCAGTCTGACTGGGGTTCTTTAGAAGTGGAAACAGATGCATTTATAATTCTCTGTGGACCCACAGCATGGGTGGGTGCCAGGAAGCCACCGGCGGTACATAAAAATATCCCATTGCATTGCCCAACACAGCGGATGTAACGTCAGCTGTAATGCAGGTGGGCTAAAAATTAATTTGATTACACTGTAGGCGAGGGCCCACAAAAATTGCTGTATCAACAGTACTAATGTACATCAGAAAAATTGGCCATGGCCAACCAAGAAGGCAGGTGAAACCCATTAATCGCTTTGGTTAATGTGGCTTAAGTGGTAACTAGGCCTGGAGGCAGCCCAGTTTAACGAAAAATTGGTTCAAGTTAAAGTTTCAACGCTTTTAAGAGCATTGAAACGTATAAAAATTTTTAAGAAAAATGATATGAGTGAGCCTTGTGGCCCTAAGAAAAATTGCCCGTTCGGCGTCATTACGTGAGGTTTCAGGAGGAGGAGCAGGAGGAGGAGGAGGAGGAATATTATACACAGATTGATGAAGCAGAAATGTCCCCGTTTTGGATGGTGAGAGAAAACGATGCTTCCATCCGCGGGTGCAGCCTACATATTGCTTAGGTATCGCTGCTGTCCGCTGGTGGAGAAGAGAAGTCTGGGGAAATCCAGGCTTTGTTCATCTTGATGAGTGTAAGCCTGTCGGCACTGTCGGTTGACAGGCGGGTACGCTTATCTGTGATGATTCCCCCAGCCGCACTAAACACCCTCTCTGACAGGACGCTAGCCGCAGGACAAGCAAGCACCTCCAGGGCATACAGCGCGAGTTCAGGCCACATGTCCAGCTTCGACACCCAGTAGTTGTAGGTGGCAGAGGCGTCAGGGAGGACGGTCGTGCGATCGGCTACGTACTCCCTCACCATCCTTTTACAGTGCTCCCGCCGACTCAGCCTTGACTGGGGAGCGGTGACACAGTCTTGCTGGGGAGCCATAAAGCTGTCCAGGGCCTTAAAGACTGTTGTATTACCTGTGCTGTACATGCTGCTCGATCTCCGCACCTCCCCTGCTACCTGGCGCTCGGAAGTGCGCCTTCTGCCACTAGCGCTGTCGGATAGGAATTTTACCATCAGCTTGTCCGCCAGGGTCCTGTGGTATAGCAACACTCTCGAACCCCTTTCCTTTTCGGGAATGAGAGTGGAAAGGTTCTCCTTATACCGTGGGTCGAGCAGTGTGTACACCCAGTAATCCGTAGTGGCCAGAATGCGTGCAACGCGAGGGTCACGAGAAAGGCATCCTAACATGAAGTCAGCCATGTGTGCCAGGGTACCTGTACGCAACACATGGCTGTCTTCACTAGGAAGATCACTTTCAGGATCCTCCTCCTCCTCCTCAGGCCATACACGCTGAAAGGATGACAGGCAAGCAGCATAGGTACCGTCAGCAGTGGGCCAAGCTGTCTCTTCCCCACCTCCTCATCCTCCTCATGCTTCTCCTCCTCCTCCTGAACGCGCTGAGATATAGACAGGAGGGTGCTCTGACTATCCAGCGACATACTGTCTTCCCCCGGCTCTGTTTCCGAGCGCAAAGCGTCTGCCTTTATGCTTTGCAGGGAACTTCTCAAGATGCATAGCAGAGGAATGGTGATGCTAATGATTGCAGCATCGCCGCTCACCACCTGGTTAGACTGCTCAAAGTTTCGAAGGACCTGGCAGATGTCTGCCAACCAGGCCCACTCTTCTGAAAATAATTGAGGAGGCTGACTCCCACTGCGCCGCCCATGTTGGAGTTGGTATTCCACTATAGCTCTACGCTGCTCATAGAGCCTGGCCAACATGTGGAGCGTAGAGTTCCACCGTGTGGGCACGTCGCACAGCAGTCGGTGCACTGGCAGATTAAACCGATGTTGCAGGGTCCGCAGGGTGGCAGCGTCCGTGTGGGACTTGCGGAAATGTGCGCAAAGCCGGCGCACCTTTCCGAGCAGGTCTGACAAGCGTGGGTAGCTTTTCAGAAAGCGCTGAACCACCAAATTAAAGACGTGGGCCAGGCATGGCACGTGCGTGAGGCTGCCGAGCTGCAGAGCCGCCATCAGGTTACGGCCGTTGTCACACACGACCATGCCCGGTTGGAGGCTCAGCGGCGCAAGCCAGCGGTCGGTCTGCTCTGTCAGACCCTGCAGCAGTTCATGGGCCGTGTGCCTCTTATCTCCTAAGCTGAGTAGTTTCAGCACGGCCTGCTGACGCTTGCCCACCGCTGTGCTGCCACGACGCGCGACACTGACTGCTGGCGACGCGCTGCTGCTGCTGACACATCTTGATTGCGAGACAGAGGTTGCGTTGGAGGAGGAGGAGGGTGGTTTAGTGGAGGAAGCATACACCACCGCAGATACCACCACCGAGCTGGGGCCCGCAATTCTGGGGGTGGGTAGGACGTGAGCGGTCCCAGGCTCTGACTCTGTCCCAGCCTCCACTAAATTCACCCAATGTGCCGTCAGGGAGATGTAGTGGCCCTGCCCGCCTGTGCTTGTCCACGTGTCCGTTGTTAAGTGGACCTTGGCAGTAACCGCGTTGGTGAGGGTGCGTACAATGTTGCGGGAGACGTGGTCGTGCAGGGCTGGGACGGCACATCGGGAAAAGTAGTGGCGACTGGGAACTGAGTAGCGCGGGGCCGCCGCCGCCATCATACTTTTGAATGACTCCGTTTCCACCACCCTATACGGCAGCATCTCAAGCCTGATAAATTTGGCTATGTGGACGGTTAACGCTTGAGCGTGCGGGTGCGTGGCGGCGTACTTGCGCTTGCGCTCAAACACTTGCGCTAGCGACGGCTGGACGGTGCGGTGCGAGACATTGCTGGATTGGGCCGAGGACAGCGGAGGTGAGGGTGTGGGTGCAGGCCAGGAGACGGTAGTGCCTGTGTCCTCAGAGCGGGGTTGGATCTCAGTGGCAGGTTGGGGCACAGGGGGAGAGGCAGCGGTGCAAACCGGAGGCGGTGAACGGCCTTCGTCCCACCTTGTGGGGTGCTTGGCCATCATATGTCTGCGCATGCTGGTGGTGGTGAGGCTGTTGGTGGTGGCTCCCCGGCTGATCTTGGCGCGACAAAGGTTGCACACCACTGTTCGTCGGTCGTCAGGCGTCTCTGTGAAAAACTGCCAGACCTTAGAGCACCTTGGCCTCTGCAGGGTGGCATGGCGCGAGGGTGCGCTTTGGGAAACAGTTGGTGGATTATTCGGTCTGGCCCTGCCTCTACCCCTGGCCACCGCACTGCCTCTTGCAACCTGCCCTGCTGCTGCCCTTGCCTCCCCCTCTGAAAACCTGTCCTGAGTAGGCGTTGCAAACCAGGTGGGGTCAGTCACCTCATCGTCCTGCTGCTCTTCCTCCGAATCCTCTGTGCGCTCCTCCCTCGGACTTACTGCCCTTACTACTACCTCACCGATAGACAACTGTGTCTCATCGTCATCGTCCTCCTCACCCACTGAAAGGTCTTGAGACAGTTGCCGGAAGTCCCCAGCCTCATCCCCCGGACCCCGGGAACTTTCCAATGGTTGGGCATCAGTGACGATAAACTCCTCTGGTGGGAGAGGAACCACTGCTGCCCAATCTGAGCAGGGGCCCGAGAACAGTTCCTGGGAGTGTTCCCGCTCCTGAGCATGTGTCATTGTAGTGGAGTGAGGAGGCTGGGAGGAAGGAGGAGCAGCAGACAGAGGATTCGGATTTGCAGCAGTGGACGGCGCAGAACTGTAGGTGGACGATAGTTTGCTCGAAGCACTTTCTGCCATCCACGACAGGACCTGCTCACACTGCTCATTTTCTAATAAAGGTCTCCCGCGTGGACCCATTAATTGTGCGATGAATGTGGGGACGCCAGAAACGTGCCTCTCTCGTAATCGCGCAGCAGTCGGCTGCGATACACCTGGATCAGGAGTTCGGCCTGTACCCACACCCTCACTTGGCCCTCCGCGTCCTCGGCCGCGTCCACGTCCTCTAGGCCTACCCCTACCCCTCAGCATGCTGTATTACAAGTGATTTGATTTCCCAGGCAGGAAAGAAATTGTCGCAAGCCTGCTGTTAAACGTAGCTGGCTGCGTATGATTTCTGTTTACGTTCTGCACCCACCACACACGTACCCAGAACGCTGAGGACTGTCAGAGGCAGGCCAAATAGAATGTTTCCCTTTTTTTGGTAAAGAAAAGGCCCACTGACTATATTCAATCAATAATATATGTCTTCTGGCCCTGAAAATGTGTCACAGAACTGCAGGGTTGCAGAGTTATTAACTACAGCAGAGCGGTGATTTTTCCCAGGCAGGAAAAAAATTGGCGCAAGCCTGCTGTTAAACGTAGCTGGCTGCGTATGATTTGTTTACGTTCTGCACCCACCACACACGTACCCAGAACGCTGAGGACTGTCAGAGGCAGGCCAAATAGAATGTTTCCCTTTTTTTTGTTAAAGAAAAGGCCCACTGCGTATATTCAATCAATAATATATGTCTTCTGGCCCTGCAAATGTGTCACAGAACTGCAGGGTTGCAGAGTTATTAACTACAGCAGAGCGGTGATTTTTCCCAGGCAGGAAAGAAATTGGCGCAAGCCTGCTGTTAAACGTAGCTGGCTGTGTATGATTTTTGTTTACGTTCTGCACCCACCACACACGTACCCAGAACGCTGAGGACTGTCAGAGGCAGGCCAAATAGAATGTTTCCCTTTTTTTGTTAAAGAAAAGGCCCACTGCGTATATTCAATCAATAATATATGTCTTCTGGCCCTGCAAATGTGTCACAGAACTGCAGGGTTGCAGAGTTATTAACTACAGCAGAGCGGTGATTTTTCCCAGGCAGGAAAGAAATTGGCGCAAGCCTGCTGTTAAACGTAGCTGGCTGCGTATGATTGTTGTTTACGTTCTGCACCCACCACACACGTACCCAGAACGCTGAGGACTGTCAGAGGCAGGCCAAATAGAATGTTTCCCTTTTTTTGTTAAAGAAAAGGCCCACTGCGTATATTCAATCAATAATATATGTCTTCTGGCCCTGCAAATGTGTCACAGAACTGCAGGGTTGCAGAGTTATTAACTACAGCAGAGCGGTGATTTTTCCCTGGCAGGAAAGAAATTGGCGCAAGCCTGCTGTTAAACGTAGCTGGCTGCGTATGATTTGTTTACGTTCTGCACCCACCACACACGTACCCAGAACGCTGAGGACTGTCAGAGGCAGGCCAAATAGAATGTTTCCCTTTTTTTTGTTAAAGAAAAGGCCCACTGACTATATTCAATCAATAATATATGTCTTCTGGCCCTGAAAATGTGTCACAGAACTGCAGGGTTGCAGAGTTATTAACTACAGCAGAGCGGTGATTTTTCCCAGGCAGGAAAAAAATTGGCGCAAGCCTGCTGTTAAACGTAGCTGGCTGCGTATGATTTGTTTACGTTCTGCACCCACCACACACGTACCCAGAACGCTGAGGACTGTCAGAGGCAGGCCAAATAGAATGTTTCCCTTTTTTTTGTTAAAGAAAAGGCCCACTGCGTATATTCAATCAATAATATATGTCTTCTGGCCCTGCAAATGTGTCACAGAACTGCAGGGTTGCAGAGTTATTAACTACAGCAGAGCGGTGATTTTTCCCAGGCAGGAAAGAAATTGGCGCAAGCCTGCTGTTAAACGTAGCTGGCTGTGTATGATTTTTGTTTACGTTCTGCACCCACCACACACGTACCCAGAACGCTGAGGACTGTCAGAGGCAGGCCAAATAGAATGTTTCCCTTTTTTTGTTAAAGAAAAGGCCCACTGCGTATATTCAATCAATAATATATGTCTTCTGGCCCTGCAAATGTGTCACAGAACTGCAGGGTTGCAGAGTTATAAACTACAGCAGAGCGGTGATTTTTCCCAGGCAGGAAAGAAATTGGCGCAAGCCTGCTGTTAAACGTAGCTGGCTGCGTATGATTGTTGTTTACGTTCTGCACCCACCACACACGTACCCAGAACGCTGAGGACTGTCAGAGGCAGGCCAAATAGAATGTTTCCCTTTTTTTGTTAAAGAAAAGGCCCACTGCGTATATTCAATCAATAATATATGTCTTCTGGCCCTGCAAATGTGTCACAGAACTGCAGGGTTGCAGAGTTATTAACTACAGCAGAGCGGTGATTTTTCCCTGGCAGGAAAGAAATTGGCGCAAGCCTGCTGTTAAACGTAGCTGGCTGCGTATGATTTGTTTACGTTCTGCACCCACCACACACGTACCCAGAACGCTGAGGACTGTCAGAGGCAGGCCAAATAGAATGTTTCCCTTTTTTTTGTTAAAGAAAAGGCCCACTGACTATATTCAATCAATAATATATGTCTTCTGGCCCTGCCTACACAATTCTGTCCCTGTAGTATTACTGCAGGGCGCAATGCTCTGCACAGCCGATTTAAAAAAAAAAAAAAAAATGCAACACTGCTAACAGCAGCCTGCATAGTTCTGCACACGGTTAAATGTGGCCCTAAGAAGGACCGTTGGGGTTCTTGAAGCCTACACTCACTCCTAACACTCTCCCTGCCTAACCACCACTTCTGTCCCTGTAGTATTACTGCAGGGCGCAATGCTCTGCACAGCCGATTTTGAAAAAAAAAAAAGGGCAACACTGCTAACAGCAGCCTCCACACGGATAGATGTGGCCCTAAGAAGGACCGTTGGGGTTCTTGAAGCCTACACTCACTACTAACACTCTCCCTACAGCAGCTCCGGCACCAGCAGCACTGTCCCTCAGCTAACTCACAAGGCATCTGAGGCGAGCCGCGGGAGGGGCCGACTTTTATACTCGGGTGACATCTGATCTCCCCAGCCACTCACAGCAGGGGGGTGGTATAGGGCTTGAACGTCACAGGGGGAAGTTGTAATGCCTTCCCTGTCTTTCAATTGGCCAGAAAAGCGCGCTAACGTCTCAGAGAGGAAACTGAAAGTAACCCGAACATCGCGTGATACTCGTTAAGAGTAACGAGCATCCCGAACACGCTAATATTCGCCCGAGCATCAAGCTCGGACGAGTACGTTCGCTCATCTCTAGTGATAATCCCATCCCCCAGCAATTAAAAAAAGAAATTGAATTCATGCTTAATCTTATTACTGTGACTTGGATTTAGTTAGAAACTTTTGTATTTTAACAGGCACATGGCATTATCCATTGTGATGGATATTTTTGAGACATGCAAAAGAAAGCAGCATGCAGTGTTTTCCAAATATTTTATGTTTAACCCACTTTTACATTGATGTAAAGGCTACGACAGGTAAGACAAATGGATTCAACAAATGACAACTAATGTCATCAATTGCATCTTTTTTTTTCATTCAATGTCATATTGACGTCACGCTAGTTCAATGGAAAAAGTCTGATAAAGAAAAATGGCTATCACACATTCTCTAGTGTGAATATAGCCTAAAGCTGTCATGAAATTGAGTGATGTCTATAACATATTGTTTTACGTCTCACAATTCGTAATAAATGTTAATAATATTTTAGACTTATCAAATACAATGTTTAGCCAGATATGACCTGATATTATTGTGCTTTCCATAATTTTTAGAAAGTCAAATTTATCATCAATGATTTATGTTCCGATTGTAAATTGTTATTTCAGGGTTGACAAAGTATGTATATACTGTAATTTAAAAAAAAATTCAAGTCAGTACTGATTAATTTCATAATCTATCTTGATAGGGGTCGTAACTCCATTTTCACAAAGCTCAAATTCACAGCTTAAATGGTCACTAACATCTAGTACTTATGTGCTAGCTAATGTAATAACTAGCAAAAGTACAAATCACTTTATTTAGCTAATATAATGTTTTTTGTGCTTACAGATTATGTGTTTCTGTGTTACAGACAGTTAGGTAGCAGAATCTACAGTTATCTGTGAACAGTATATAAAACACAGTATAACGGCTAAGACTCATCACACCAGTTCTGAGAAAATGGCAAATCAGATATACAGCTTGCAGAGGGGAAACATGGGGATAAATTCAGACTACAAGTCATATTGTCACATCACAGTCAGTACACGGTCAAGTATTTGCCAACACACCTTTGCTTCTGTGGGTTCTATCCTGACTAGTTATGGTTAACATCTCCTGTGCTTACGAGTCCAGTTTAATTAGGCCTGCAACTGTCAGCAAAGTGTGACTGATGAGTGACATTTCTGTGAGCCAATCGGCTTCTCCCTCTTCCTTATATAATCCAGCTCTTCCTTGCTGGGAGTTGCCAATGATTTTCAGTATTCCCTGAGCAGTCAGCCTGCTCCGAGCTCCTATGTGTTTGGCTCCTGACTTCAGTGTTTGTAGCCTGTTTTGTATCTGTTGTTTGTCTGGTATTCAACTGTTCCTGTCTTTAAGAAGCTATAAAGCTTTTCAGCAGGCGGGGATTAAAAATGCAGGGAGAACAAGTGGGGACTTGTTGAACAAG
The DNA here is from genome assembly GCF_035609145.1 of Eleutherodactylus coqui. Taxonomy (NCBI): domain Eukaryota; kingdom Metazoa; phylum Chordata; class Amphibia; order Anura; family Eleutherodactylidae; genus Eleutherodactylus; species Eleutherodactylus coqui. Next base: position 212,449,171 of record NC_089837.1, on the reverse strand, counting down.
ACACGCCTGAGCCCTGGCAGCGGCGGACAGGTGAGTATATTTTTTTTTTACTACAGCTAGAGGAGATTTTCAGGGAAGGCCTTTTATTTAAAGCCCTTCCCCGAAAATCACTGCAGGCGTTGACGGCAGGTCATTGCTTTCAATGGGGCCACCTGCAGCAGCGGCGGCCACATTGAGAGCAAGGCTCTTAACCCCAGTTTTTGCTCTTAAATCAGAGCAAAAATTCAGGAGAGAGCCAGAAGACTGTTTGTAAGATGGACTCTTCTACAAGGTAACTCTATACACTATCTACTTTGACCTTTTTTACTAACATTATGGTGTACTGTTACATTCAGAAGGAATTATGGGGTTTCATCATCTACTGTCTTCTGGTTTGTTGTTGGGGCAATTGCTACGCTCACTGACCTCACTGCTGGACTTCTGGTTCATTAGGAGAGGAGTTTTTGATTGGCTAGCCTCTCTTTAAATATTTCTACAGTGTGTGGCTGGTTTTATAGTATATGTAGTCATATGTGTTTTATGCCAGTATTCCTTGCTTCTATTGTTATGCTCCTGCTGTATTCTAGCTTGTTTCTTGTTAGTGTAGTCTAGATGCTGTGGTTATTTCTAGTCCAATCCTTGCAGTTTGTTTGCTGTTTTCCTGTTTGTATCTGTTATAATCAGTTTTTCTCAATTTGGTTTCCTTATCTCTGGGTTTTAGTGCCCTTGTTGTTTGTTAGAGTTAGTATTTCAGATAAGAATATATTGTAACGCTCCATTTAGACGGGACGAATGTTGGGTAAACAATGCCCGACAATTATCCCTGTGTGTCCTCGTTCCCATGCAGCTGCACGGGAGCTAGAAGTGCTGCCTCACTCACAGAGCGGCCAGATGGAGGGCGGGGAGGCTGCAGGAGATTTCTCTCCTCGAGCTCCCCCGCCCCCTCCATTGACTTAACACAGTGGCCATTTAATACTAAACAGCTGCTATTCCCACTGAGCGATCAGCGATCAGCTGATTGTCCATCGTTTATGCTGCATAAAGATGGAAGATGAGCAGATTGCTGATCGCTCAGTGTAAATAGCAGCCATTCAGTACTGAACAGCCGTTATGTTATGTCAATGAAGAGGTCACGGCAGTATCAGATGAAATTTGTAAAAAAGTGTATCTTTATTCCTCCATGATAAAACAGCTGACAACGTTTCAACCTTAATAAGTCTTTATCAAGCTCAATAAAGGCCTGTTCAGATCAAAACATCGCCAGCTGTTTTATCATGGAGGAATAAAGATACTTTTTTTTACAAATTTCATCTGATGTTGCTGTGACCCTATTCTTTGGTGGATATCTTTGTTGGTTTTGATCCAGACCTGGTCAGACTGTGCATCTCCTTCCCTGCCTAGTGAAGGCTAGAATACCGGTGGAAGATTCCTGGATCCACTTATGCTGCTGATTACCTTCTTATTGTCACATCTGTGCAGCTCACACTAAAGTACTACACTCCTCACGGCAACAGGGAACGTACACACTGTAGGAACTAGCTGCACACCACGCTATGCTGAACGGTAGCACCACTCTAGGGAGGAGAAAGCCTGGCCCTAACCTAGCAGGGGGGGTGAAGGGTCCATGCCTAGAAGCATAGTATTCGTCTTGATCGAGACAGGCCGACGGTCTTCATCTTGGGCCCTGACTGTCCGTGAAAAGACCCCTGGAGAGATGAACTGAACAGCATAGCAAAATACAAATGAAAAGCAGAAATGCAACTGAAAAGGAACCCGCAGCAACTTATCTGCAAATACACCCAGCACAGAAGAGCTCCAAACTTCACGGACTTCACTATGGAATAAGAAACACTGAGCAAAGTGAGGGGGTGAGAATATATAGCCACTATGCACCTGGGAACTGGCAGAGTGAATGGAAAACCACACCTCCACCCTACTCCTAGGCATGACTAATCCAGCATGCATCCATGCAGCAAAGACAGACAGCACCAGCAGTCTCTGCACATGGTGCATTAACCCTTGTCCTGCATAACAAGGTGACAGGTCTTGGCCTATGTCGAGGCCACCATGCCACAACGCTGTCGCAACCGACAAGCTGCGACACTTATAGCCTATGTCAATGGAGAGGGGCAGGGGAGCGTGAGGAGAGAAATCTCCCCCAGCCTTCCCGCTGTGAGCCAGCGATACTAGCTCCTGTGCAGAAGCATGGGAGTGAGTGTATGCAAGGACAAATGTCGAGCTTCGTTTGCCCAACATTTGTCCTGTCTAAATGGAGCTTAAGATTGCCTTAGGAATACTTTGCATTATATAAACATAATTTTAATTGCCAAAGGCAAAAAATACCTATAGGTAATGTCCCCTAAAATAAAAATGCTATATTCAAAAATAGACTTAGATGACATCAAAAAAGCTGTGGGTTATAGCCCAGGGCTTTTTTGATGTTGTCCACCAAGGGCTATAGCTATAGCTCTGGTTGCTATTCTCCCTGAGGACGCCGTAAAACGACACAGATTAGACTTAGGTTAGACTTTTAATAGGGTTCTGGGGGCGCTGACCTACTAATTTCTTCATAGGCTTTTGGAAGTTGGCCATCCAGGACTATGTTTAAGTGTGTATATGCACAATTACACAAACAATGATGATTAATGACCGTCGGTCACACTATATTGTCACCACCATTTGCCCCTTTATTTTATAATATTTTTTTGATGTTGTCTTTGTCTATTTTTAAATAATAAAGCATTTATATTTTAGCTATTTTTTGCATTTTGGCAATTAGAATTATTTAGTACTAGCCCGGGTACCCGATACAGAACGTGTGCAATACAAAACGTGACATTTTAAGTAAGAAAACATGATATCAGAACGTACACATAAATACGTCGAAGGATTATGCTGATTAATGCTATGGTAATGTAATAACCTAAACAGTAAAAATTTGTTTTTGGTGCCCATAGCAACTAATCACAGAGCAGCTTTTGTTTTACCTCACCACTAAGAGGATTAAATAATGTTGCAAATAGCAACCAATCATAGCTCAGCTTTCATTTGTTATTCTGCTGAGGTAAAATGAAAGCTGTGCCATCATTGTTTGCTATATATTATACTGCTGATTAGAGATGAGCGAGTATACTCGCTAAGGCACATTACTCGAGCGAGTAGTGCCTTAGCCGAGTATCTCCCAGCTCGTCTCTAAAGATTCGGGGGCCGGCGCCGGTGACAGGTGAGTTGCAGCGGGAAGCAGGGGGGAGCGGGGCGGGGAGAGAGGGAGAGAGAGATTTCCCCTCCGTTCCTCCCCGCTCCTCCCCGCCGTTCCCCGCCCCCCGCCGCTCCCCGAATCTTTAGAGACGAGCGGGGAGATACTCGGCTAAGGCACTACTCACTCAAGTAATGTTCCTTAGCAAGTATGCTCGCTCATCTCTACTGCTGATGTAAAATAAAAGCTGTGCTGTGATTGGTTGCTATAGGCAACAGCTTTTAATCCTCTTAGTGCTGAGGTAAAATGAAAGCTGCGCTGTGATTGGTTGCTGTATATTATACTGCTTAGGTAAAATGAAAGCTGCGATGTGATTGGTTACTACATATTATACTGCTAAAATAAAATGAAAGCTGTGCTGTGATTGGTTGTTATAAGCAACGGTTTTCAATTCTCTTAGTGCTGAGATAAAATTAAAGGTGCTCTGGGCAACAGTATTTAACCCTCTTTGTGCTGCGATAAAACGAAGGCTGCACCGTGATTGGTTGCTATAAATTATACTGCTGAGGTACAAGAAAAGCTGTGCTGTGATTGGTTGCTGTAGGCAACAGCTTTTAATCCTCTTTGTTCTGAGGTAAAAAGAAAGCTGCGCCATTGTCAGGTTGTCCTGCTGGGATCTGTTGTACTAGAGTGTTCTAGGAGCACACTTTCACAGGTGTGGGATAATTGAGCTGGCTGGGTGTGGAGTTCCTCCTGCCAGCCAATCCCCACGGGTCTGCTGCATATATATTCACAATCCCCTATGCAATAGGAAGCTGCTATCCCCTCTCTCTATGGTTTGTAGTCTTGCATGCCTGTATATGTGTTAGGTATGTGAACAGTGTCTTGTCCAGTATCTGTGCAGGTGGCCAGACATCAGGTGTGGACAGTCCTGTTCAGTGCTCATTCTGTCTCTGTTTGTGGTGTGAACAGGTTCTATGTGTGGTAGCTGCAAAAAAAGGTTGGTGTCGCTGGACTCCTGGTTAGTGTAGGGACTAGCGGTATAGCCAGGAGCCGTGACATGGCCCGCTAGCTTCCATATTTTCATCAAAATGTCAACTAATGCCTGGTATTTATATCTTAACATCTGCTACCAGTGGTTGCATTTTGACTGCTTTATGGTGTGATTCCTGCTCTGTGTGTCAGCTTACTCTGTTCAGTTGTCCTTGTCTTGGTGGCATGTTTATGTGTCTTATGCTGGGTGCGTGGTTCCTAGGAGCAGCGAAACCCAATAGTAGATAGGGAGAGGTGTATATCAGTGGAAGTTCTATGTGTTCCCTATCCCTCTTGGACACGTTTGTTTGGGCCTGGTGTTAAGTTGCCCCACAAACGTAACAGCTGCTCTGTGATTGATTGTTATGAGCAATGGTTTTCAATGCTCTTAGGGCTCAGATAAAAGGAAAGCTGCTCTGGACAACAGTATTTAATCTTCTTAGTGCTGAGGTATAACGAAAGCTGCGCTGTGATTGGTTGCTATATATTATACTGCTGAGGTAAAATGAAAGCTGTGCTATGATTGGTTGCTATAGGCAACAGCTTTTAATCCTCTTAGTGCTTATGTAAAATGAAAGCTGCGCTATGATTGGTTGCTGTATGTTATACTGCTGAGGTAAAATGAAAGCTGTACTGTGATTGGTTGCTATGGGTAACAGTTTTCAATCCTCAGTGCTGTGGGAAAATGAAAGCTGCTGTGTGATTGGTTGTTATGGTCAACAGTTTTCAATGCTTTTAGTGCTGAGATAAAATGAAAGCTGCTCTGGGCAACAGTAAATAATCCCCTTAGTGCTGAGATAAAACAAAAGCTGCTCTGTGATAGGTTGCTATGGGCAACAAAAACAGTTTTTTACTGTTTATTGTTTTAGTGTTAGACAATTTTGATAAATGAGGGTTGGTGTTCATAAATTTGCTCCATACATTTTTGTCTGGGTACATATAATTTCCTGAAACACACATTTTTAATGCTCAGTATGACTCTTCTATTGGTGATTACTTGTTGGAAATGACCAGAAATACTAAATCGAGTCCGTAGAATCCATTGGGGAAAGCAAATTTGCTGCATTAAAATTCAAGCAAAGGCAAAAATATGCAAATAAGGTTGCCAAGACAAGAACATTTCAGTTTTTTTTTTTAGCCTATAACCTTCTGCGGGTCAAGATTATACTATGTGCACATTTTCATGTCAATCGGTTATACCTTCTGTGCGTGATGCTCAAACAAACAAACAGACATTGACAAATATATAGAAGATTTCAGATAAGGTTTCCATTATGAATATCACTAGGTATACTGAGGGACAATAGTGTCTCATATTAAGGTTAAATTCAGGGACATTGTTAGGGGAAAACTTAGGAAAGCTAGAGTTATGGTCAGTTATTTTCAGATTGTTATTATCTAATTCCCTTTACCATTACCCATCTGTTCCATTATCCAACTATCATCATCATCCATTTGTGCTATCATCTGGTTACCATTACTATTCCATTCCTGTAATCTATTGGTAAGTTTCATTCTTGCACAGTTATACCTACTAATGTTGATACATGCATAATGCTCATTCAACTATCAAGTTGTTACATGACACGGGCCTACAGTAAGTCCTAGGGGTACCCTGTACTGGGAAACACACTATTAGTACCTGAATAAAGGCGACTGCTATAGATGAAGTCCAGTTCTGCCATCTTGTGTCCAGCCAGTATTGTTACAGATAATACTGTATCTTTTTGACTGTATTCTTTTATATGGCTGCCACTGTTATCCGACTCTAAAAGGTGATGCACTGATTTTATCTGTCAAAAAGCCATATTATATTCTACATATAGAAGAAACATAGAAAATGTTTGTTAGACATACATTGCTGTGTAGAATTCTCAAAGCTCCAAGAAAAATCTAATAATAATAATATCACATAGAAAATATTTTTGTAGCAATTATTTAACAAACAAGAAAACTTAACTGAACAATTTTTCTTTTACATGTGGATCCACCTAGCCACACACCAGTTTGCCTTTGGGCTATCTGAGGAGGCAGCACTTGGGGAAACCCGGATTTCACCCTCGACCCCTCCAAGTGGGATTTGGTTTATGCTCTGGGGTCCCCAAGCCATTAGTCGTACAGAAAGTCCTAGGAGTGTGGCTACTGATGCTATACATGCAAGGCATGGTACCTGATGGTGTGAGTAGGTGCATATCCAAAGGGCTAGCTATGCTCAGAGCTGGCAGCACAGGTATGATAATAAGGTTCAGGTAGATGGTCAGGGCAGGAAGCAGGCAATAATGAAGTCCAGAATACAGAGCCAAAGTCAGGGAGCATAGCAATTAGAATGGTTAGGAACACAGACAAAGCTCAGAACACAAATAGGTGCTTTTTTACAATGGCTGTAGAAGACCAACTGCTTAGGCATCATCCATATGGGGAGGATACCCAATATATCAGGACCTGGATGGTTATTGGTGGAGAACATGTTTAGGATGCATGCAGTTACCCTTTTTGAGAAGGGAGGAGCGCAAATCTTCCCTACGGGCAGACACCAGGTAGGCAGGGGTATACAGAGCATGGCATGCTGGATGGTAGCCCCACTCGCGGACAAGCCAGGAGAGTGTCAGTTACATACCTTGATACATTAATATAATGTCAACTGAAAAAAGTAGGTACCATGGATTGGCTGCCGAGATAAATGCCTGCTTAGGAGCTTAGCTCTTGCACCTCCTCACTGATATTAGCAACTTATACCCCAATAATAGACCCAAAGTGCTGCTACTCTTTAAAGAAAACTAAAGCTGTATACTACTCTCAGAATAATAGAGCAGTCAAATTATTGTCCTCTCGCCTTAAAGTACAACACATTTAGACCAGAATCCTCTATCTAATTGAACCCCAGAATAGCAGGAAACTCATTAACTCTAGGGAAGAGATATAGATGCACATATTCATCCCCCTACAATTTGAATGATAACCTTCCTTACATTATTTAATCAATCAAGGCATTCCATTTTTCTGCCAAAATTGAGCTTTCTAGGTTAAGAGAGGAACATATAAATTCTGTAAATTTCCCTATTATTACCAAAGAAGTTACTGATATAATTAAATCTCTCCCTGCAGAGAAACCTCCTTATTCAGATCAGCTGTGTGTTGTTTATTATAAAATAATAAAACATTGCAAAATACCCTCTCTTCACAGTTGTGTGATGTTTGCCAAAATGCAATTCACACAGGCTCCTTCCCTAAGGAAAACCAGGCAGCCCTAAAGCTACAGAGCAATTATCCGATCCTGGACTAACAAAGACGGTTGCACCACTTCTCTGACGCTTGATGCACACTGTGAATTATTAAGCATCATTCGTCTAAGGCCTTAGTCAGACGGGCGATTTTTCGCGCGATTTGCGGATCGCATGACGGATGCGCATCCGCAAATCGCGTGACCGCTGCGCGCAAGTCGCCCGCAAATCGCCCGAAAATCTGCTCCTAGCCGCGTTTCATTAGAAACGGGCCGGAGCTGTCCAGCGCATTGCATTAAATGGAGACGGCAATACAGCCGTCTCCATTGAAAGCAATGCGCTGCGGGCGAGCCCGGGATGAATTGTCGGTAAGGGCTTAAATATATAAGCCCTTCCCTGCAATCCATCCTAAAATGTGTTAAAATAAAAAAAAATTGTATACTCACCTTCTGCCGGCAGCCGGAGCTCCGTGCGGCCGTCCTGCAGTGGGTGTGAAGGGGGTGTGAGTCAGACCTGCCCCCTGATTGGCTCAGCGCTGAGCCAATCAGAGGCATGCCTCACTCACACCCATTCATGAATTCATGAATGGATGTGAGTCAGACCTTCCCCTGATTGGCTCAGCGCTGAGAGGCAGCAGTCACTCACCCATTCATGAATTCATGAATGGGTGTGTGAGTGTTTTCAGCCTCTGATTGGTCAGGGCTGTGACCAATCAGAGGCGGATCATTCAGCAGGCGGGGATTTTAAAGCCCCGCCGGCTGAATAGTGCCAAGAAGCAGTTCGGGATAACTGACAGCGGCCGCGGCTGGACTCCGGCTGCAGCGGAAAGGTGAGTATACAATTTTTTTTTATTTTAACACATTTTAGAATGAATTGCAGGGAAGGGTTTATATATTTAACCCCTTCCCGACAATTCACCCTGCGCACGCCGGCAGCCCATTGCTTTCAATGGAGCGGCTGTATTGCCGCTCCATTGAATTCAATGGGCAAACATCGTTCTTCTCTGTCACAGCTGTTACAGCTGTGGCAGAGAAGAATGATTTGTCTTCTATATGTTCTCAATGGGGTCGGCGCTGCAGCCGCCGGCCCCATTGAGCGCATATAGAGAAGAGAACAGGAATCGCAGATCGCAGATAGGTGCGCATGCGCATGCGCAAATCGCGCGAAAAATCGCCCGTCTGACTAAGGCCTTAGACACTACCTGGTGGTTTCATTGGCCAGTGTGGCCCATGTGAGCAGTGCTGGCCAGTCAGAGCAGCATGTAGTGTCTTAGACTACTGATGCATACTATACAGTGTGTGTATCAGGTAGTCAGAGAAACAGTGTGGCCATCTTCGTTTGTCACAAACTTGAGGGTCACCTTAACCCCTTAGTGACGGCCCCATAGTGTTTTTACGTCATGCCATTTCAGGACGTGTATGGAGGGAGATAGCGCTGCTATCTCCCTCCATACAGCGTGGGCATCAGCTGTTTATTACAGCTGACACCCGCAGCTATTAACCCTTTAAATGTGGCTGTCAATTCTGACAGCGGCATTTAAATCCCCCAACCGATGTGCGGGGGTCCCATACAGCCCCGACGCGGTGAGATCGGGGAAGCCATGCAGGTGTCATGGCAGCCGCAGGCCTTCTGAAAGGCCCTAGGGCTGTCTTGGCAGTATACCTATCAAGCCATCCCCGTGGGGTGGCTTGGTGGAATGCCTGTCAGAATGAAATATGATGTAATGCTATTGCATTACATCATACTACAGAAGTGATCAAAGCATCGCTAGTTGTGGTCCCCACTGGGGACTAAAAGAAAGTCTAAAAATAAAAACAATAAGTTTTACTAATTCTTTAAAAACATAATAAAAATGAAAAAAAACACCTTTTGCCGTATTTGCAATAAAAAAATCTAAATAATAAAGCAAAAATACATATTTGGTATAGCTGCATCCATAAAAGTCTGATCTATCAAAGTAATGCATTATTTACCCCACAAGGTGAACGTCGTCCAAAAAAAATAAAATAAAAACGCCAGAAATATGCTTTTTGGTCACCCTATCTCCAAGAAAAAACAATCAAAAAGTCGTTTGTATTCAAAAGTGGTACTAACGGAAACAACAGGATGTACCGGACAAAATGAGCCCTCACACAACTATGTCGATGAAAAATTTAAAAAGTTATGGTACGTGGAAATGGAGACAGAAAAATTGAGACAGATATTTAAAAAATTTAAATATCTTTAAAAAAATACAAGTAGTACGCAAAAAAAACTATATAAGTTTGGTTAGGTAGTAATCGTACTGACCATAGAATAAAATTATCAGGTCATTTTTGTTGCAGTTTGTGTGCCGTAGATACAGGAGGCACTGAAAAATGTCGAAATGTCGTTTTTTTTATTTCTCTCCACTTAGAATTTTTTTAATGTTTTTCAGTACATTATATGGTACAATAAATGGTACCGTTCCGCAAAAAACAAGCACTCAAACAACGACGTCGATGAATAGATAAAGGAGTTACGATTTTTTAAAAGGGAGGAGGAAAAAACGAAAATGGAAAAAAGCAAAAAAGCTAACTAAGGAGTTAATAGTAACTTAGTAACTGTTCCCAAAATAGGCAAAAACCCTGACAGCCCTCAAAATTTCAGGCCTATGAAGGGGTACTCATAAGAAAAAGGAATCTTTTTCTGGTGGACGGGGCATTGCTAGTACAGGCTTCTGTTGCTAGGTAAATATCTGTGGAACACTTTTGAGTTGGTCGGCCTGCCAATGATGTTGGGGAAGGTTGCATTAGGCTCCAGGGATTTTTTTAAACAAGTTGTTTCACCTATTAGTTTTTCACCTATTATGTGATGGCTAATTCTTACAAACAACGTGCAAATTTTGTTTCCTTTTCCACTGCTCAAAGCCCTCATAAAACAAAAGTGCACAGAGCGAGATTGGGTGAATACGGAGAGTGAGACAAGGGTGTAATGCCGTTTTTCATCAAAAATTGCTTAACACTTAACGCTATGCTGCCAAACAAGTGACTGGTTCTTCCATCATGACAACACATCTGACATTTGTTTTTGGGGATTGTGTCCCTGATCTCTTAAGACCACAGCAATACCCTTGGCTACTGGTGCTACACTGATGGGTCACTTAAGACCATGTACACATGGTGTTTTTCATTGCGAAATTGTAGTGGAATCTGTGCCAACTCCACATAAAATCTGCAGCAAAATCTGCATTAAACTAAGTCTCAATATAAGTTTTAATGGGAATCTACACTGTACTGTGTATGGTGGAAATCCACATGCAGAAGAACAATAAGTGACATGCCACTTTTTTACGCATATTCTGCATCAGAAAATCGCTTGTGGATTTTTCTCATTGACTATGCTAAATCTGCTTGTAGATCCGTGGCCTTAACAAATGAAAATCCATGTCAGAAATTTGCGAGATAGTGATAACAATGCTGCTGGTAACTTATACCGATTTTAGTGATTTACTTTACTGATTAGAATCACTGGCTTTCATTTCTCTTGTCTGGGCCCAGAATGGCATTTCCAGCGATGACTCATTTCTGCACACTTCTCATTTTGCCTCTAACCCCCCCAGACCACACATTCATAGTGCACCCATAGTGGCCTCTCAAAGTAATAGTGCCCCCTCTATGGCCCCACAAGTAATATGTGACTTCATGTGATGGTATACACACTCCACGTAGTCCCGCTGCACCCAATTCACATGCAGTTCTCAGCAGAGGTATACCTTTTAACATTTAAGTTTCAAAAAGAAGCATCTCACCTCCTTATTACTGGGAGATACTCGTATAGATCCTGTGTAAGATGCATATATATACTCACGTCCTGCCACTCGGTCCGAGTGGTTACACTTGACTTACAGCAGAGTTATTTTGAGGAAAATGGACGTACCACGGGTATATATTGTGACTGCCTTATTAAAGAATAGTGGTCATGAAACAAAGAAGGACTCGTTTCGATTCAGTCGAATCTTGTTCACCTCTAACATCAACGTCATCTCCTGTTTATTTAAATGTTAAAAACTAATTAAAAACAAATGTTCCATTAACTCTTTAAATATTTACCTTGTTGCGTGCTTATTTCTTCCTTATAGAAAAAGCATCACATCATATATTAATAATATATATTATATTCTATGGGTATGGCTTATTATTTTTATTGATTTTATATATATATATATATATATATATATATATATATATATATATATATATATATCTAAAGAAATTTTCAAATATAGTAACAAATTAAAGAACTAATAAATTAATGCATGATATGAAACCATGTTCTATTTTACAATATACTGGTGTTACATAAAAATACAAATCTATTTTCATTATGACATATACAAATATATAAATATACAATGAACCATAGAACATATGTATTAATACATGAGGATGTAGAAAAACCTGATTAATAATACTTGTATTGGTTTTTATTCCAAAAACATGTATTGAATCTTAAAAATGGAAGTGTAAATGGTTATAAATAATTCTGCCACTAATTCCATCCTATATAATATTACCAAGCAACACTGAATATTATAAAAAACTTGCACACCATCGATATAATATACCAATGGGTAATATCAAAAATCACACAAAAAAGCAAAAATAATGCAAAAAAATCAAATCTATTATTACCACTAAATTACATAAAATTTATAGAACATATAAGCAAAAAAAAACGCACAAGTTTAACCCCTTAGTGACGGAGCTTTTTTGCTTTTTTCCATTTTTGTTTTTTTCCTACTCCCTTTTAAAAAATCGTAGCTCCTTAATTTATCCATCGACGTCACTGTATGTGGGCTTGTTTTTTGCGGGATGAGTTGTGTTTTTCAATGGCACTATTTATTGTACCATATAATTTACTGAAAAACTTTTTAAAAATTCTTAGCGGAGAGAAATGGAAAAAAAACGACATTCCACCATCTTTCGGTGCGTCCTGTTTCTATAGCACACAAATTGCAGCAAAAACGACCTGATATTTTTATTCTATGGGTCAGTACGATTGCTACAATACCAAACTTGTATAGTATTTTTTTTGCTTTAGTACTTTTTTTTTTTTTAGGATATTTAATTTTTTTCAATTATTTTCTGTGGTCATTTTTTGCGCGCGATAACTTTTTTATTTTTTCGTCGACGTAGTTGAGCAAGGGCTCATTATTTGCGGGATGTCCTGAAGTTTCCGATAGTATCAATTTGGAATACATACGACTTTTTGATCGCTTTTTATTGCGTTTTTTCTGGGAGAGAGGGTAACTAAAAAAGTGTATTTCTGGCGTTCTTTATTTTTTTTTTCGGACGACGTTCACCGTGCACTACTTTGATAGATCGGACTTTTACGGACACGGCGATACCAAATACATATTTTTATTTTATGATTTTGATTTTTTAATAATGGATACGGCAAAAGGGGGGTGATTTAAACTTTTATAACTTTTTTAACAATTAAAAAAACTTTATTGATTATTTTTTTTACATTACTTTGAAGTCCCCCTGGGGGACTTTAACATGCGATGCTTTGATCGCTCCTGCAGTATGACGTCATGCTATAGCATTACGTCATACTGCTTTTTTACAGGCAGTCTTTCAAGCCACCCTGTGTGGATGGCTTGATAGGCAGTCTGTTAAGGCAGCCCTGGGGCCATTCATTAGGCCCTTGGCTGCCATGACACCTGCACGGATCCCCTGATCTCACCGCGGGGGGGGCGTGCGGGACCCCCGAACAGCGTTTGGGGGATTTAAATGCCGCTGTCAGAATTGACAGCGGCATTTAAAGGGTTAATAGCCGCGATCGGCCGAACGGTCGAGCGCAGCTATTGCCCGCGGGTGTCAGCTGTAATAAACAGCTGATGCCCGCGCTGTATGGAGGGAGATAGCGGTGCTACCTCCCTCCATACACGTCCTGCAACAGCAGGACGTAGTTTTACGATAGGGCTGTCACTAAGAGGTTAATATACATATAGCAAGTCATTCTTTACGTTCATTCCCTTAGGGACCCGTGTATTCAGTGTTATAATCCGGTATCCCTCTTTTTTCAAAAGTACTGAGTGGTCCACCTGTAAGTTATGTATATTAGAGATAGAGATGAGCGAGCACCAAAATGCTCGGGTGCTCGTTACTCGGGACGAAATTTTCGCGATGCTCGAGGGTTCGTTTCGAATAACGAACCCCATTGAAGTCAATGGGCGACTCGAGCATTTTTGTATATCGCCGATGCTCGCTAAGGTTTCCATTTGTGAAAATCTGGGCAATTCAAGAAAGTGATGGGAACGACACAGCAATGGATAGGGCAAGCGAGGGGCTACATGTTGGGCTGCATCTCAAGTTCCCAGGTCCCACTATTAAGCCACAATAGCGGCAAGAGTGGACCCCCCCTCCCAACAATTTTTACTTCTGAAAAGCCCTCATTAGCAATGCATACCTTAGCTAAGCACCAAACTACCTCCAACAAAGCACAATCACTGCCTGCATGACACTCCGCTGCCACTTCTCCTGGGTTACATGCTGCCCAACCCCCCCCCCCTGCATCACCCAGTGTCCACAGCGCACACCAAAGTGTCCCTGCGCAGCCTTCAGCTGCCCTCATGCCACACCACCCTCATGTCTATTTATAAGTGCGTCTGCCATGGGGAGGAACCGCGGGCACACACTGCAGAGGGTTGGCACAGCTAGGCAGCGACCCTCTTTAAAAGGGGCGGGGCGATAGCCCACAATGCTGTACAGAAGCAATGAGAAATATAATCCTGTGCCACCGCCATCAGGAGCTGCACACGTGGGCATAGCAATGGGGAACCTATGTGCCACACACTATTCATTCTGTCAAGGTGTCTGCATGCCCCAGTCAGACTGCGGTTTTTTATAAATAGTCACAGGCAGGTACAACTCCGCAATGGGAATTCCGTGTGCACCCACAGCATGGGTGGCTCCCTGGAACCCACCGGCTGTACATAAATGTATCCCATTGCAGTGCCCTGGACAGCAGAGCTAACGTCAGATTAAATGCAGGTGGGCTTCGGCCCACACTGCATGCCCCTACCTGACCGGGGTTTTTATTTCATAGACACAGGCAGGTACAACTCCCTATTTTGAAGACCCTGTGGACCCACAGCATGGGTGGCTCCCTGGAACCCACCGGCGGTACATAAATATATCCCATTGCAGTGCCCAGCACAGCTGAGGTAATGTCATGTTTAATGCAGGTGGGCTTCGGCCCACACTGCATGCCCCAGTCAGACTGGGGTTCTTTAGAAGTGGACACATGCAGTTACAGCTCCGTGTGGACCGACAGCATGGGTGGCTCCCTGGAACCACCGGCGGTACATAAATAAATCCCATTGCAGTGCCCAGCACAGCTGAGGTAATGTCATGCTTAATGCAGGTAGGCTTCGGCCCACACTGCATGCCCCAGTCAGACTGGGGTTCTTTAGAAGTGGACACAGATGCATTTACAACTCCCTGTGGACCCACAGCATGGGTGGGTGCCAGGAAGCCACCGGCGGTACATGAATATATCCCATTGCATTGCCCATCACAGCTGAGGTAATAATGTCATGTTTAATGCAGGTGGGCTTCGGCCCACACTGCATGCCCCAGTCAGACTGGGGTTCTTTAGAAGTGGACACAGATGCATTTACAACTCCCTGTGGACCCACAGCATGGGTGGGTGCCAGGAAGCCACCGGCGGTACATAAATATATCCCATTGCAGTGCCCAGCACAGCTGATGTAACGTCAGCTTTAATGCAGGTGGGCAAAAAATTAATTGCATTACACTGTAGGCGAGGGCCCCAAAAAAATTGGTGTATAAACAGTACTAATGTACGTCAGAAAAATTGCCCATGCCCAACCACGAGGGCAGGTGAAACCCATTAATCGCTTTGGTTAATGTGGCTTAATTTGTAATTAGGCCTGGAGGCAGCCCAGTTAAAATAAAAATTGGTTCAGGTGCAAGTTTCAATGCTTTAATGAGCATTGAAACGTATAAAAATTGTTTACAAAAATTATATGACTGAGCCTTGTGGGCCTAAGAAAAATTGCCCGTTCGGCGTGATTACGTGAGGTCTCAGGAGGAGGAGCAGGAGGAGGAGGATGAATATTATACACAGATTGATGAAGCTAAAAGGTCCACGTTTTTGATGGTGATAGAGAACAATGCTTCCATCCGCGGGTGCAGCCTACGTATTGTTTAGGTATCGCTGCTGTCCGCTGGTGGAGAAGAGAAGTCTGGGGAAATCCAGGCTTTGTTCATCTTGATGAGTATAAGCCTGCCGCCACTGTCGGTTGACAGGCGGGTATGCTTATCTGTGATGATTCCCCCAGCCGCACTAAACACCCTCTCTGACAAGACGCTAGCCGCAGGACAAGCAAGCACCTCCAGGGCATACAGCGCGAGTTCAGGCCACGTGTCCAGCTTCGACACCCAGTAGTTGTAGGGGGCAGAGGCGTCACGGAGGACAGTCGTGCGATAGGCTACATACTCCCTCACCATCCTTTTACAGTGCTCCTGCCGACTCAGCCTTGACTGGGGAGCGGTGACACAGTCTTGCTGGGGAGCCAGAAAGCTGTCAAAGGCCTTAGAGAGTGTTCCCCAGCCTTTGCTGTACATGCTGCCTGATCTCCCCGCCTCCCCTGCTACCTGGCCCTCGGAACTGCGCCTTCTGCCACTAGTGCTGTCGGATGGGAATTTTACCATCAGCTTGTCCGTCAGGGTCCTGTGGTATAGCATCACTCTCGAACTCCTTTCCTTTTCGGGTATGAGAGTGGAAAGGTTCTCCTTATACCGTGGGTCGAGCAGTGTGTACACCCAGTAATCCGTAGTGGCCAGAATATGTGTAACGCGAGGGTCACAAGAAAGGCATCCTAATATGAAGTCAGCCATGTGTGCCAGGGTACCTGTACGCAACACATGGCTGTCCTCACTAGGAAGATCACTTTCAGGATCCTCCTCCTCCTCAGGCCATACACGCTGAAAGGATGACAGACAAGCAGCATGGGTACCCTCAGCAGTGGGCCAAGCTGTCTCTTCCCCCTCCTCCTCATCCTCCTCCTGCTCCTCCTCCTCCTCCTCAACGCGCTGAGATATAGACAGGAGGGTGCTCTGACTATCCAGCGGCATACTGTCTTCCCCCGCCTCTGTTTCCGAGCGCAAAGCGTCTGCCTTTATGCTTTGCAGGGAACTTCTCAAGAGGCATAGCAGAGGAATGGTGATGCTAATGATTGCAGCATCGCCGCTCACCATCTGGGTAGACTCCTCAAAGTTTCCAAGGACCTGGCAGATGTCTGCCAACCAGGCCCACTCTTCTGTAAAGAATTGAGGAGGCTGACTCCCACTGCGCCGCCCATGTTGGAGTTGGTATTCCACTATAGCTCTACGCTGCTCATAGAGCCTGGTCAACATGTGGAGCGTAGAGTTCCACCATGTGGGCACGTCGCACAGCAGTTGGTGCACTGGCAGATGAAACCGATGTTGCAGGGTGCGCAGGGTGGCAGCATCCGTGTGGGACTTGCGGAAATGTGCGCAGAGTCGGCGCACCTTCCCGAGCAGGTCTTACAAGCGTGGGTAGCTTTTCAGAAAGCGCTGAACCACCAAATTAAAGACGTGGGCCAGGCATGGCACATGCGTGAGGCTGCCAAGCTGCAGAGCCGCCACCAGGTTACGGCCGTTGTCACACACGACCATGCCCGGTTGGAGGCTCAGCGGCGCAAGCCAGCGGTCAGTCTGCTCTGTCAGACCCTGCAGCAGTTCGTGGGCCGTGTGCCTCTTCTCTCCTAAGCTGAGTAGTTTCAGCATGGCCTGCTGACGCTTGCCCACCGCTGTGCTGCCGTGCTGCGCGACACCGACTGCTGGCGACGTGCTGCTGACACATCTTGATTGCGAGACAGAGGTTGCGTAGGAGGAGGAGGAGGAGGGTGGTTTAGTGGAGGAAGCATACACCGCCGCAGATACCACCACTGAGCTGGGGCTTGCAATTCTGGGGGTGGGTAGAACGTGAGCGGTCCCAGGCTCTGACTCGGTCCCAGCCTCCACTAAATTCACCCAATGTGCCGTCAGGGAGATATAGTGGCCCTGCCCGCCTGTGCTTGTCCACATGTCCGTTGTTAAGTGGACCGTGGCAGTAACCGCGTTGGTGAGGGCGCGTACAATGTTGCGGGAGACGTGGTCGTGCAGGGCTGGGACGGCACATCGGGAAAAGTAGTGGCGACTGGGAACTGAGTAGCGCGGTGCCACCGCGGCCATCATGTGTTTGAAAGCCTCCGTTTCCACAACCCTATACGGCAGCATCTTCAGGCTGATAAATTTGGCTATGTGCACGTTTAACGCTTGAGCGTGCAGGTGCGTGGCGGCGTACTTGCGCTTGCGCTCAAACACTTGCGCTAGCGACGGCTGGACGGTGCGCTGACAGACATTGGTGGATGGGGCCGAGGACAGCGGAGGTGAGGGTGTGGGTGCAGGCCAGGAGACAGTAGTGCCTGTGTCCTGAGAGGGGGGTTGGATCTCAGTGGCAGGTTGGGGCACAGGGGGAGAGGCAGCGGTGCAAACCGGAGGCGGTGAACGGCCTTCGTCCCACCTTGTGGGGTGCTTGGCCATCATATGCCTGTGCATGCTGGTGGTGGTGAGGCTGGTGGTGGTGGCTCCCCGGCTGATCTTGGCGCGACAAAGGTTGCACACCACTGTTCGTCGGTCGTCTGCACTCTCAGTGAAAAACTGCCAAACCTTTGAGCTTCTCAGCCTCTGCAGGGTGGCATGGCGCGAGGGGGCACTTTGGGAAACAGTTGGTGGATTATTCGGTCTTGCCCTGCCTCTACCCCTGGCCACCGCACTGCCTCTTCCAACCTGCCCTGCTGCTGCACTTGCCTCCCCCTCTGAAGACCTGTCCTCAGTAGGCTTAGCAAACCAGGTGGGGTCAGTCACCTCATCGTCCTGCTGCTCTTCCTCCGAATCCTCTGTGCGCTCCTCCCTCGGACTTACTGCCCTTACTACTACCTGACTGATAGACAACTGTGTCTCATCGTCATCGTCCTCCTCACCCACTGAAAGCTCTTGAGACAGTTGCCGGAAGTTCCCAGCCTCATCCCCCGGACCCTGGGAACTTTCCAAAGGTTGGGCATCGGTCTTGACAAACTCCTCCGGTGGGAGAGGAAACATTGCTGCCCATTCTGGGCAGGGGCCCGAGAGCAGTTCCTGAGAGTCTGCCTGCTCCTCAGAATGTGTCATTGTAATGGAGTGAGGAGGCTGGGAGGAAGGAGGAGCAGCAGCCAGAGGATTCAGAGTTGCAGCAGTGGACGGCGCAGAACTCTGGGTGGTCGATAGATTGCTGTATGCACTTTCTGCCATCCACGACAGGACCTGCTCACACTGCTCATTTTCTAATAAAGGTCTACCGCGTGGACCCATTAATTGTGAGATGAATGTGGGGACGCCAGAAACGTGCCTCTCTCCTAATTCTGCAGCATTCGGCTGCGATACACCTGGATCAGGAGCTCTGCCTGTGCCCACACCCTGACTTGGGCCTCCGCGTCCTCGCCCGCGTCCACGTCCACGTCCTCTAGGCCTACCCCTACCCCTCAGCATGGTGTATTACCAGTAGTGCAGAAACAGAACGCTGTAATTAAATGTGCCGCTTATTGGCCTGTGGTTGGAGGCTGACTTCGCTTACGGAACGCACAGCAGAGCCAGGAAAGAATTTTGCGCAAGCCTGCTGTAACACTTAGCTGGCTGCGTATGAATTAGGACTACTACCCCAGCAGAGACGCAGTACACTGAGAACGGTCACAGGCAGCCCAAATAGATTTTTTTTCCAAAATTTCTTTGGAAAAGCCCACTGCCTATATAGACTGTATATGTCTTTCACTGTCCCTGCCTCACCACTACTGGCCCTGGACTATGTAAAATTACTGCAGACTGTTTCACTCTGGACAGGAATACAGCGGTGATGTAAGAGGCAACGCAGAGCCAGGAAAGAATTTTGCACAAGCCTGCTGTAACACTTAGCTGGCTGCGTATGAATTAGGACAACTACCCCCAGCAGAGACGCAGTACACTGAGGACGGTCACAGGCAGCCCAAATAGATTTTTTTTCCCAAATTTTTTTGGAAAAGCCCACTGCCTATATAGACTGTATATGTTTTTCACTGTCCCTGCCTCACCACTACTGGCCCTGGACTATGTAAAATTACTGCAGGACGCAATGCTCTGGACGCAATGCTCTGCACGGCCGATATACAAAAAAAAAAAAAAAGTGCAATACTGCAAAAAGCAGCCTCAACAGTACTGCACACGGTCAGATTTGGCCCTAAGAAGGACCGTTGGGGTTCTTGAAGCCTAAAATCAATCCTAACACTCTCCCTATAGCAGCTCCGGCATCAGCAGCACTTTCCCTGATCTCTGTCAGAATGCATCTGTGGCGAGCCGCGGGAGGGGCCGATTTATATACTCGGGTGACACCTGATCTCGCCAGCCACTCACTGCAGGGGGGTGGTATAGGGCTTGAACGTCGCAGGGGAAAGTTGTAATGCCTTCCCTGTCTTTCTATTGGCCAGAAAAGCGCGCTAACGTCTCAGAGACGAAAGTGAAAGTAACTCGAACATCGCGTGGTGCTCATTTCGAATAACGAGCATCTCGAACACGCTAATACTCGAACGAGTACCAAGCTCGGACGAGTACGTTCGCTCATCTCTAATTAGAGATTATATCAATACCATAGTAAATCATTTTCTCTGTTCTCCCCGCATGTTTTTCTAAAAATTGTCTCATGACTCCTGAATGGTTAATATTACAGTTATTAATATGTCTGAGATGTTCTGCAATATGCGTTTACGGATAGTATATCCAACATAGTGGATGTCACATTCTATACAAGTGACCATATACACCCTATTGATAGAGTTACCATTTATGTACTCTTTGATGTTGTATGTTTTAGTATTGGAACTGTTGCTAAATTTAATACACTTCTTAGGATGTGCACATGTGCTGCATCTGGAATAGCCACATTTCGTGAAACCCTTGTATGTAAACCAATTTTTCTTTTCATTCCGATTTGACAGGAATAAACTTGGAGATTGCATATCATAAAGATTTTTGCTTTTTCTGGCCACTACCGTGACTCCCTTATTGAGGATTTCATTAGTGATCCTATCTTGACAGAGTACTGGGAGAAATTTGTAAAATAATTTTCTGATAGTATAAAATTCTTTGTTAAATGTTGTGAAAAAAAACAAACCTGTATTCAATTCTTTACTTCTAATTCTCTTCTTCCATAATAATTCTTCCCTGTTTCTCTTTTTTATTTTATGTGATGATTTTTCTAACTGATTACTATTATAACCCCTTTCTTTTAATTTATCAATGATATATCCTTTTCTGAATTTTTATAATCTTTCTGGAGCGAGCAAGTATGTTTCGCTCTTGTCATTTTGTCTATGAGAATCGATCTTTTAACAGACTCTGGAGGACTACTGCTCGCATGCAGTGTTGTATTGCCTGCTGTACTTTTTCTAAAAAGTGTGAAATTAATTTTGTTATTTATGGCATCCCCCATGAGATACAAATCCATAAAAGGTGTCATATTCTTATTTTCACATGTAACTCTTAGATTTATTGGGTTGTTGTTAATATATTCATGAAATTTTCTTAAAGTATCTTCTTCACTTATTGCGGGATCCCTAGTCCATTTTAATGCAACATCGTTGATGTAACGACCATACCACACCATGCGGCTAACAAACGGATTTTCATCACAAAAAATATATATGACATCTCCCATCACTAAATTAGCGATAGTAGGTGAGAAATAGGAGCCCATATGGGCTTCTGTAAATAATAAACATTATCAAAAGAAAAAAAATTATGATGTAGTAAAAATTCTACTGAAAGTTTATTAAATTCTTTAACTTCATTGGTATACCGTATTTTTCGCACTATGAGACGCACTTCTTTTCCCTCCAAAGTGGGGAGGGGGGGGGAAAGTCAGTGCGTCCTATAGAGCGAATGTGCAGCCGGAATACAAAGCCAACACAACAGGAGAGCAGAGCGGCCTGCCCAACAGCTGATTGGTGGGGGGAGGGGAGTAGCAGGGAGCTCAGCTGTTTTACGGGTGGCCGGCGGCTTTTGCTATGAAGCTCACAGATAGTGTGATAATGATCGCTCCATAGCAGAGCCCGACGCTCATAAAACAGCTGATTGGTGGGGGCGGGGGAGCAGCAGGGAGCTTAACACTTGGTCAGACAGCCAGTGGCTCCTGCTATGAAGCCCACAGACAGCGTCGTAACGATCGCTCCATAGCAGAGCCCAGCGCCCATAAAACAGCTGATTAGTAAGAGGAACTGCTTCCCCCCCCCCCCCCCCCCCCTCTGACTTATCAATCAGCTGTAGTTAAAGACAGCTCTCACGTCTGCCGGCTACATAGCAGGGGGAAGGGGAGAAAGAGCTGCCTGTATGTTCTATACATTTCTGCTTTGTTATGCACAGATGTATACTCCATACATAACCATAATGAGACATGCCATGCAGAGCTTCTGGAAAGTTGGGTGATAGCTAATGCAATCCTCAATGCATTGTCACCCAGCTCTTCCAGGATCCTGAATGCCAACTGCAGAGTTATGCAAGCATGTATAGCACATGCATAACTAGTCAAATATGGCATTCAGGGCTCCTGAAAAGCTGGGTGACAAGTAGAAAGATAGCCATTACATTTACACTCAGCTTTCCTGGATCCTTAATGGCAGGTTGATCTGGTGGTATACACTTCATTCTGAGGCCGTACTACTGCTCTTTATTCCTAATGTAATACCTCCCTCACTACCTTGTCTGGGGGAGTTCAAAATAATTTTTCCCCATTTTCCTTCTCTAAAACCTAGGTGCGTCTAATCATCAGGTGCGTCTTATAGAGTAAAAAATACGGTAATTACTATAGTAATTCAAGTGGTATGTAACTGCAGATATAGCCACATTGTGTGGTATGTTTGAGTAAAGGTTTACCACGTCGCAAAGGAACCAACAATAATCTTCTCTCCACTCTCTAGTTTCCAGCTGTTGAATAACTGATTTAATGTCCTGAAGAAACCCAGGTAATCTCCTAACCAGGGGTTGCAAGGATCGATCCACCCATGAACTTAAACGTTCACAGGGTGAATCGATCCCTGCAAGAATCGGATGAAAAGGTGGTGGAAAAATGTTTTTATGGGTTTTTGGAAGTCCATGGAATATGGCAATCGCAGGATTCTCAGGACATAAATACTGACTCTCTTTCTTCCAAAACTCCTAATTCCACTCCTGTTTTTAATAATTTGCCAAGCTTTTTTAAACAGCCAATCATAGGATTATGGTCTAATTTTCTGTAGATATTCTCATTAGATAGAATTTTATTAATTTGTAATGTGTAAAAATTGGAGTACATCACTGTAATATTGCCTCCCTTGTCTGGCTTTTTTTATTATGTTCTTATTCATAGTCAAATCCTTAAGTTCTTTTTTTTTTCTTCATACGTGAGGTTGCTGTTGTTCACTTTCTTCATGTCATTTTTTTCTTTAAGATTTTTTAATTCTTTTTCCAGGGTGAATTGGAAATCGTCCATGAATTTGGAGCGAGATTCTTTGGGATAAAATTTGGGGTTAGGAATAAAGATGAGCGAACACCAAAATGTTCGGGTTCGCGTTATTCGAAACGAACTTCCCGCGATGTTCGGGTGTTCGTTTCGAATAACGAACCCCATTGAAGTCAATGGGCGACCGGAACATTTTTGTATTTCGCCGATGCTCGCTAAGGTTTTCATGTGTGAAAATCTTGGCAATTCAAGAAAATGATGGGAACGACACAGCAACGGATAGGGCAGGCGAGGGGCTACATGTTGGGCTGCATCTCAAGTTCACAGGTCCCACTATTAAGCCACAATAGCGGCAAGAGTGAGACCCCCCCCCCCGCACTGTCAGCATAACGATCGTTCTCCTCTGCCACAGCTGTAACAGCTGTGGCAGAGAAGAACGATGTTAGCCCATTGAATTCAATGGAGCCGTCAATACAGCCGACTCCACTGAATGCAATGCGCTGCGGGCGAGCCCGGGATGAATTGTCGGAAAGGGCTTAAATATATAAGCCCTTCCCTGCAATTCATCCAGAAATGTGTAAAAATAAAAAATATATATATACTCACCTTTGCCCAATCAGAGGCCAGCCCTCACTCACACCCATTCATGAATTCATGAATGGGTGAGTGAGGGCTGCCTCTGATTGGCTCAGGGGCAGGAGAGCTGTGACCAATCAGAGGCATCTTATTCAGCAGGCGGGGATTTTAAATCCCCGGCTGCTGAATACTACTCACAGCTGTTCAGAGCAGTTCAGGAGAACTGCAGCCTGCCGCGCTGAACTCCGTCTGCCGGCACCAGGTGAGTATATATATATTTTTTATTTTTACACATTTCTGGATGAATTGCAGGGAAGGGCTTATATATTTAAGCCCTTTCCGACAATTCATCCCGCAATCGCCGGCAGCCCATTGCATTCAGTGGAGTCGGCTGTATTGCCGGTTCCATTGAATTCAATGGGCAAACATCGTTCTTCTCTGTCACAGCTGTTACAGCTGTGGCAGAGAAGAAGGATTTGTCTTCTATATGTTCTCAATGGGGTTGGCGCTGCTGCCGCCGGCCCCATTGAGCGCATATAGAAAAGATTTCTCAGGGAAGAAAGTTAAAGTAACCCGAACATCCGAACATCGTGTGGTGTTCGTTACGAATAACGAACATCCCGAACACCCTAATATTTGCCCGAGCATCAAGCTCGGACGAGTACGTTCGCTCATCTCTAGTTAGGAATCCTTTTCTCATTGACTATGCTAAATCTGCTTGTAGATCCGTGGCCTTAACAAATGAAAATCCATGTCAGAAATTTGCGAGATGATTACAGTGCTGCTGTTAACTTCATTGATCTTAGATGATGTAATCTCTGATTAGAATCACTGGCTTTCATTTCTCTTGTCTGGGCCCAGAATGCCAATTCCAGCTATAACTCATTTCTACACACTCCTTATTTTGCCTCTAACCCCCCCCAGACCACACATTCATAGTGCACCCTTAGTGGCCTCTCAAAGTAATAGTGCCCCCTCTATGGCCCCACAAGTAATATGTGACTTCATATGATGGTATGCACACTCCACGTAGTCCCGCAGCACCCAATTCACATGCAGTTCTCAGCAGAGCCACAACCCAGGGACCATGGACCTCCAGTCCCCTCTCATGTATCCAATCTGGCAGCAGCAAAGGTGTTTAGTAAAAGAATTTTTCTTTGTTGCTCCATGTAAAAAGGCAACATTTCGACTAGTACAGTCTTTATCAAGCCTAATCAAACAACATAAATACTGATCTCTTATAGCATAACCCACATACAACAAAGCAATTAGAGACCAGAAAACACCCCCCCCCCTACTCATAATGAAAAAATACCCACCACCTGACAGTTTATAAAATCACATGGTGCAATCCATTTCCATCCAACAGCCGTCTCTATGTCCTTGCAGGGACTATGTCAGCATCCATGATTGTATCTGCGCATGCACCAATTGCGTAGTTTCAGGGGCAGGGTTAGACAGGGACGAGTAGAATCCAAATCGCCAATCACAAGATGGTGCCCGCCAACCATGTCCGCACAGGTGCACATTGAAGTACTCAAGCCAATGGCAGTGGGCTAAAACCTACATCGCCAACCACAAGATGGCACCGCCAATTATACCTGTGCATGCGCAGACCTCACATCTTTGGGCAATTTAAGTAAAACTTATGCCAGTAATCTAATCTGGCACAACTAATGGTAAATGAATATCCAAAATAGAGATATCCACAGACTCTAATATATACATTTCTCTATCTCTATCTCTGTCCATCCTATCATAAAAATCCCTTATATACATCTCCGTATATCACCCAGTTTAAATAAATGCCTTCTTAATAAATATTAAAAATCACCATATTGAGAAAAATATAAATATTAATTTATTTATAAACATATCATGCAATTCTTACTATCGTAGTGGAGGATGCTGTTTCTACCTGTGGTTTTAGTAAACAGGTCTACAGTTAGCCCCTCACCATCACGGATAATTAAGGTGTCAAGGAATTGAATACGTTCACAGGATGAGCTTAACGTAAATTGTAACCTTGTACATTGAGTATTCAAATGGTGTTGAAATTCAAGAACAGTGTTCTCAGAACCACTCCATAGGACAAAAATGTAATGTATGATGCAGAACCACACCACAACATGAGGCCAATATGTCTCCTCAAGATGTCGCATATATATATTTGTGTAGGTGGGTGCGACATTGGACCCCATGGTGGTGCCCTGCCACTGCTCGTAGTACACCCCCCCAAAAGAAAAATAATTCTTAGTGAAGATGAACTCGAGCAGTGACAGGGCAAAATCGGCACACCCCGTGGCCCAGTCACACCCACCTATGTAGTGTTTCACTGCAGCTAACCCATTCTGATGCTCTATAGAGGTGTACAGAGATACAACATCAAAGGATACAAGTACCAAAGGGCCAAGTGTTTCCACCTGCCTCAATTTCTGCAAAAAAATCACCTGTATCCCGGATATATGACAAAGCTCCCTCAGAAAAAGGTCGAAGTAATTTATCTAGGAACTTAGCCACGTTGCAAAATACCAAATCTAGGCCGGAAGCAATCGGCCAGCCCGGTGGATTCACTAGATCACTGTGGATCTTCGGTAAGATGTACAATACTGGTTTCCAAGGGTGCAAAATATCCAGAATATGAACCAAATCAGAATCAATAATGCCCTCAAGCCTGGCATCTTCAAGCATCACTCTCAACTGGATCTGTAATCTCAATGTAGGGTCAGCTCTCAATTTTGTATATATATTTTAATTATTTAATTGTCTATGAACCTCATTGTTGTATTGTTCCGTATCCAAAATTACAATTGCTCTACCTTTGTCGGACTTTTTTATTGTTATTTTTTTATTATCAGACAGGGCTCTCAAGGCAACCCGTTCTTCTTTGCATAAATTATTCCTACCACTGATACATGAACTCATAGAGTGTGATCGTAGTTTCTTCACATCCTTCTCTACAAATGAAACAAACGTCTCTAGACAGTGGTTTGACAAAGGGGGTTGATAGCAACTTTTATTGCTCAAACCAGTGCCATGAAGGGTGAATCCCTGATTGACACTGGATTGCTCAAGAGGTCTAGATACCAATGAGGTTCCTGAAAACTGATTTTTCAAACGGAAACTTTTAAAAAACGTTTGAGATCTAGATCCAGCTGAAGCCAATCTACATTCGTCTTGGGGCAAAAAGACAGACCTTTTGATAATACCTGTATTTCAGTTAGTCAATGTTAGAGATGAGCGAACGTACTCGTCCGAGCTTGATACTCGTTCGAGTATTAGCGTGTTCAAGATGCTCGTTATTCGAAACGAGCACCACGCGATGTTCAAGTTACTTTCACTTTCATCTCTGAGACGTTAGCGTGCTTTTCTGGCCAATAGAAAGACAGGGAAGGCATTACAACTTCCCCCTGCGACGTTCAAGCCCTATACCACCCCCCTGCAGTGAGTGGCTGGCGAGATCAGGTGTCACCCGAGTATATAAATCGGCCCCTCCCGCGGCTCGCCACAGATGCATTCTGACATTGTTCAGGGAAAGTGCTGTCTTGCTGGAGTTGCTATAGGGAGAGTGTTAGGAGTTATTTTAGGCTTCAAGAACCCCAACGGTCCTTCTTAGGGCCACATCTGACCGTGTGCAGTACTGTTGAGGCTGCTTTTTGCAGTGTTGCACTTTTTTTTTTGTATATCGGCCGTGCAGAGCATTGCGTCCAGAGCATTGCGTCCTGCAGTAATTTTACATAGTCCAGGGCCAGTAGTGGTGAGGCAGGGACAGAAGACATATACAGTCTATATAGGCAGTGGGCTTTTCCAAAAAAATTTGGGAAAAAAATCTATTTGGGCTGCCTGTGACCGTCCTGAGTGTACTGCGTCTCTGCTGGGGGTAGTTGTCCTAATTCATACGCAGCCAGCTAAGTGTTACAGCAGGCTTGCGCAAAATTCTTTCCTGGCTCTGCGTTGCCCGTCACATCACCGCTGTATTCCTGTCCAGAGTGAAACAGTCTGCAGTAATTTTACATAGTTCAGGGCCAGTAGTGGTGGTGAGGCAGGGACAGAAGACATATACAGTCTATATAGGCAGTGGGCTTTTCCAAAAACATTTTGGAAAAAAAATCTGTTTGGGCTGCCTGTGACCGTCCTGAGTGTACTGCGTCTCTGCTGGGGGTAGTTGTCCTAATTCATACGCAGCCAGCTAAGTGTTACAGCAGGCATGCGCAAAATTCTTTCCTGGCTCTGCTGTGCGTTCCGTAAGCGAAGTCAGCCTTCAACCACAGGCCAATAAGCGGCACATTTAATTACAGCGTTCTGTTTCTGCACTACTGGTAATACACCATGCTGAGGGGTAGGGGTAGGCCTAGAGGACGAGGACGCAGAGGCCCAAGTCAGGGTGTGGGCACAGGCCGAGCTCCTGATCCAGGTGTATCGCAGCCGACTGCTGCGGGATTAGGAGAGAGGCACGTTTCTGGCATCCCCACATTCATCTCACAATTAATGGGTCCACGTGGTAGACCTTTATTAGAAAATGAGCGGTGTGAGCAGGTCCTGTCGTGGATGGCAGAAAGTGCATACAGAAATCTATCGACCACACAGAGTTCTGCGCCGTCCACTGCTGCAACTCTGAATCCTCTGGCTGCTGCTCCTCCTTCCTCCCAGCCTCCTCACTCCATTACAATGACACATTCTGAGGAGCAGGCAGACTCCCAGGAACTGTTCTCGGGCCCCTGCCCAGAATGGGCAGCAATGGTTCTGAATCCTCTCCCACTGGAGGAGTTTGTCGTGACCGATGCCCAACCTTTGGAAAGTTCCCGGTGTCCGGGGGATGAGGCTGGGGACTTCCGGCAACTGTCTCAAGAGCTTTCAGTGGGTGAGGAGGATGAAGACGATGAGACACAGTTGTCTATCACTCAGGTAGTAGTAATTGGAGTCCAAGGGAGGAGCGCACAGGAGCGCACAGAGGATTCGGAGGAAGAGCAGCAGGACGATGAGGTGACTGACCCCACCTGGTTTGCTACGCCTACTGAGGACAGGTCTTCAGAGGGGAAGGCAAGGGCAGGTTGGAAGAGGCAGTGCGGTGGTCAGGGGTAGAGGCAGGGCCAGACCGAATAATCCACCAACTGTTTCCCAAAGCGCCCCCTTGCTCCATGCCACCCTGCAGAGGCCGAGGTGCTCAAAGGTCTGGCAGTTTTTCACGGAGAGTGCAGATGACCGACGAACAGTGGTGTGCAACCTGTGTGGTGCCAAGATCAGCCGGGGAGCCACCACCACCAGCCTCACCACCACCAGCATGCGCAGACATATGATGGCCAAGCACCCCACAAGGTGGGACGAAGGCCGATCACCGCCTCCGGTTTGCACCGCTGCCTCTCCCCCTGTGCCCCAACCTGCCACTGAGATCCAACCCCCCTTTCAGGACACAGGCACTACCGTCTCCCGGCCTGCACCCACACCCTCACCTCCGCTGTCCTCGGCCCCATCCACCAATGTCTCTCAGCGCACCGTCCAGCCGTCGCTAGCGCAAGTGTTGGAGCGCAAGCGCAAGTACGCCGCCACGCACCCGCACACTCAAGCGTTAAACGTGCACATAGCCAAATTTATCAGCCTGGAGATGCTGCCCTATAGGGTTGTGGAAACGGAGGCTTTCAAAGGTATGATGGCGGCGGCGGCCCCGCGCTACTCAGTTCCCAGTCGCCGCTACTTTTCCCGATGTGCCGTCCCAGCCCTGCACGACCACGTCTCCCGCAACATTGTACGTGCCCTCACCAACGCGGTTACTGCCAAGGTCCACTTAACAACGGACACGTGGACAAGCACAGGCGGGCAGGGCCACTATATCTCCCTGATGGCACATTGGGTGAATTTAGTGGAGGCTGGGACAGAGTCAGAGCCTGGGACCGCTCACGTCCTACCCACCCCCAGAATTGCGGGCCCCAGCTCGGTGGTGGTATCTGCGGCAGTGTATGCTTCCTCCACTAAACCACCCTCCTCCTCCTCCTACGCAACCTCTGTCTCGCAATCAAGATGTGTCAGCAGCAGCATGTCGGCAGTAGTCGGTGTCGCGCGGCACGGCAGCACAGCGGTGGGCAAGCGTCAGCAAGCCGTGCTGAAACTACTCAGCTTAGGAGATAAGAGGCACACGGCCCATGAACTGCTGCAGGGTCTGACAGAGCAGACCAACCGCTGGCTTGCGCCGCTGAGCCTCCAACCGGGCATGGTCGTGTGTGACAACGGCCGTAACCTGGTGGCGGCTCGGCAGCCTCACGCACGTGCCATGCCTGGCCCATGTCTTTAATTTGGTGGTTCAGCTGTTTCTGAAAAGCTACCCACGCTTGTCAGACCTGCTCGGAAAGGTGCGCCGGCTCTGCGCACATTTCCGCAAGTCCCACACGGACGCTGCCACCCTGCGCACCCTGCAACATCGGTTTCATCTGCCAGTGCACCGACTGCTGTGCGACGTGCCCACATGGTGGAACTCTACGCTCCACATGTTGGCCAGGCTCTATGAGCAGCGTAGAGCTATAGTGGAATACCAACTCCAACATGGGCGGCACAGTGGGAGCCAGCCTCCTCAATTCTTTACAGAAGATGGTGAGTGGCGATGCTGCAATCATTAGCATCACCATTCCTCTGCTATGCCTCTTGAGAAGTTCCCTGCAAAGCATAAAGGCAGACGCTTTGCGCTCGGAAACAGAGGCGGGGGAAGACAGTATGTTGCTGGATAGTCAGAGCACCCTCCTGTCTATATCTCAGCGCGTTGAGGAGGAGGAGGAGGAGCATGAGGAGGATGAGGAGGAGGGGGAAGAGACAGCTTGGCCCACTGCTGAGGGTACCCATGCTGCTTGCCTGTCATCCTTTCAGCGTGTATGGCTGGAGGAGGAGGAGGAGGATCCTGAAAGTGATCTTCCTAGTGAGGACAGCCATGTGTTGCGTACAGGTACCCTGGCACACATGGCTGACTTCATGTTAGGATGCCTTTCTCGTGACCCTCACGTTACACACATTCTGGCCACTACGGATTACTGGGTGTACACACTGCTCGACCCACGGTATAAGGAGAACCTTTCCACTCTCGTACCCGAAGAGGAAAGGGGTTCAAGAGTGATGCTATACCACAGGACCCTGGCAGATAAGCTGATGGTAAAATTCCCATCCGACAGCGCTAGTGGCCGAAGGCGCAGTTCCGAGGGCCAGGTAGCAGGGGAGGCGCAGAGATCAGGTAGCATGTACAGCACAGGCAGGGGAACACTCTCTAAGGCCTTTGACAGCTTTCTGGCTCCCCAGCAAGACTGTGTCACCGCTCCCCAGTCAAGGCTGAGTCGGCGGGAGCACTGTAAAAGGATGGTGAGGGAGTACGTAGCCGATCACACGACCGTCCTCCGTGACGCCTCTGCCCCCTACAACTACTGGGTGTCGAAGCTGGACACGTGGCCTGAACTCGCGCTGTATGCCCTGGAGGTGCTTGCTTGTCCTGCGGCTAGCGTCTTGTCAGAGAGGGTGTTTAGTGCGGCTGGGGGAATCATCACAGATTAGCGTACCCGCCTGTCAACCGACAGTGCCGGCAGGCTTACACTCATCAAGATGAACAAAGCCTGGATTTCCCCAGACTTCTCTTCTCCACCAGCGGACAGCAGCGATACGTAAACAATACGTAGGCTGCACCCGCGGATGGAAGCATTGTTCTCTATCTGAAACCTCACGTAATCACGCCGAACGGGCAATTTTTCTTAGGCCCACAAGGCTCAGTCATATAATTTTTGTAAACAATTTTTATACGTTTCAATGCTCATTAAAGCGTTGAAACTTGCACCTGAACCAATTTTTATTTTAACTGGGCTGCCTCCAGGCCTAGTTACAAATTAAGCCACATTAACCAAAGCGATTAATGGGTTTCACCTGCCCTCTTGGTTGGGCATGGGCAATTTTTCTGACGTACATTAGTACTGTTGTACACCAATTTTTTGGGGCCCTCGCCTACAGTGTAATCCAAATAATTTTTTGCCCACCTGCATTAAAGCTGACGTTACCTCAGCTGTGCTGGGCACTGCAATGGGATATATTTATGTACCGCCGGTGGGTTCCAGGGAGCCACCCATGCTGTCGGTCCACACGGAGTTGTAACTGCATGTGTCCACTTCTAAAGAACCACCAGTCTGACTGGGGCATGCAGTGTGGTCCGAAGCCCACCTGCATTAAACATGACATTACCTCAGCTGTGCTGGGCACTGCAATGGGATATATTTATGTACCGCCGGTGGCTTTCTGGCACCCACCCATGCTGTCGGTCCACAGGGACTTCACAATAGGGAGTTGTACCTGCCTGTGTCTATGAATTAAAAACCCCGGTCAGGTTGGGGCATGCAGTGTGGGCCGAAGCCCACCTGCATTTAATCTGACGTTAGCTCTGCTGTCCAGGGCACTGCAATGGGATACATTTATGTACAACCGGTGGGTTCCAGGGAGCCACCCATGCTGTGGGTGCACACGGAATTCCCATTGCGGAGTTGTACCTGCCTGTGACTATTTATAAAAAACCGCGGTCTGACTGGGGCATGCAGACACCTTGACAGAATGAATAGTGTGTGGCACATAGGTTCCCCATTGCTATGCCCACGTGTGCAGCTCCTGATGGCGGAGGCACAGGATTATATTTCTCATTGCTTCTGTACAGCATTGTGGGCTATCGCCCTGCCCCTTTTAAAGAGGGTCGCTGCCTAGCCATGCCAACCCTCTGCAGTGTGTGCCTGCGGTTCCTCCTCATGGCAGACGCACTTATAAATAGACATGAGGGTGGTGTGGCATGATGGCAGCTGAAGGCTGCACAGGGACACTTTGCTGTGTGCTGTGGACACTGGGACGTGCGCGCGCGCGGGGGGGGGGGGGGTTGGGCAGCATGTAACCCAGGAGAAGTGGCAGCGGAGTGTCATGCAGGCAGTGATTGTGCTTTGTTGGAGGTAGTGTGGTGCTTAGCTAAGGTATGCATTGCTAATGAGGGCTTTTCAGAAGTAAAAATTGTTGGGAGGGGGGGCCCACTCTCGCCGCTATTGTGGCTTAATAGTGGGACCGGGGAACTTGAGATGCAGCCCAACATGTAGCCCCTCGCCTGCCCTATCCGTTGCTGTGTCCTTCCCATCACTTTCTTGAATTGTCCAGATTTTCACAAATGGAAACCTTAGTGAGCATCGGCAATATACAAAAATGCTCGGGTCACCCATTGACTTCAATGGGGTTCGTTATTCGAAACGAACCCTCGAGCATCGCGAAAATTTCGTCCCGAGTAACGAGCACCCGAGCATTTTGGTGCTCGCTCATCTCTAGTCAATGTCCTTGTGGAGATGTTTACTACCGGTCTCAGTGGTATCCGTTGAGTGTTGGAGCGTATCTTCATTATGACCTTGTTTCTTTTGTATTCTCCTATGTTTGACACCTCCCCGTCGAAGTCTGTGTCGCCCCTCTTCTTCCTTTTACCTATTTGTCTTGATCCTAAAAAAAGAAGGATTAGAGGCTGAAGAGCCCCTATGTGACTCATCAGTAGAGATAGAATTAGATCATGAATAGTCATTCCTCATAGATTGTCTAGTTGGCCTCCTCCTCTGTCTCCCCCTAGGGGGTCCCGATGGATGCATCCTTTTATTTGGTGTCCTCTGGACTTCCCAGCTAAAGACCATGCCTGCAGCATAGTCACTTTCATCACGCAGATGGCTGTTGGATGGAAATGGATTGCACCCTGTGATTTTATAAACTGTCAGTTGATGGGTATTTTTTCATTATGAGTGTGGGGTGTTTTCTGGTCTATGATTGGCTTGTTGTATGTTGGTTCTACTATAAGAGGACAGTGTTTATGTTGTTTGATTAGGCTTGATAAAGACTGTATTAGTCGAAACGTTGCCTTTTTACATGGAGCAATAAGGAAAAATTATTTTACTAAACACCATTCATGTGATGGTAGTGACCCCTCCCGTGGCTTTGCTTAGTGATAGCTTCTCCTCTGTAGTTCCCATTTAGTGATAGTGCTCCCTCTATAGCCCCTACTTAGTGGTAGTGCCACCTCTATATTCCTCACTCATAACAGTGCCCCTCTGTGTTCTCCACTTGTAATAGTGCTCCACCAAACCTATGAAATCCATCGCAGATTTCATTATTGACCCATATATTTTAATATGTTGCAAGAGATTTCATGAACTAGCATACCAATGCAATCTCCTCTGTAAATGATTTTAGGATTGTTTGTCCTTTGCTTTCTCCAACCTGAATCTTACATGGTGTTTGTTTGGGTATTTCTACAGTAGATCAGATTTATCATCTTTTGAGGATTTATCCTCAGAATACTCTTTATCCAAGAGGGAATTTTATAAATATGTGCAAATTAGACACTTCTTTACCACATATATTTATGTATCACCCCTCTGTAATATATCTATTTTAAGATACACATACACAAAACACTAGAGGTTTGAAACCTATTTGCATCCTCATAAACAATCTTTCTCATTTACATAATTATACCCTTTCAAACTGTGGTAAAGGGAGTTGCGTATAAATTTTAAAAATAATGATGGATTTAAAGTTATTTATTTAACACATAAATCTCTTAGATGTAGTGTGCACCTTCTTAAGATGGTAGTTCACACCAAACTGGCTGCACTAGATTTACTGTAATTTCCCTCCAATATGTTGAAGATGTTTTGGCAGCAGAGATAATTAACTTCATATTCTTTGGCTCTGTCTAATGTTAGAACAGTTTTGGGACTTGATTTTCAATTTCTGAAATCTTTCATTAGGAATCCAGAAATCTTCACAATTTGCCCTATTTATGGTAGCACACACAACCCCCCATTGCTAAATTAGTCATTTTACTTGCTTAACTAGTAACCATCCAACAGTCATATTAAATTTGTAGAAACCCTTCTGAAAATCTTTTTTTCATTGTAGATTTTGCATTTATGTCTCATGTGTGGTGCACAACTTAGTCACTTGAAGTGCATTTTTAACCCATCAGGGCTCACTTATATGGGCATATGTGTCCTGGGTATTACACATTTGCTGTGCACATTAATTCCCCATAGCCTATATTGGTGCATATTATGCACATGATGTGCACCAAAATAGAACAAGTGTAACTGCCTCAATAGAAATGAATGGGCTTTTAACACCACATTATGCGTGTGAAAAATACACACATAATACACAGGCGAAATACGCCCATGTGAGTGAGCCCTTAGTGACATAAGTAATTTCAGCCTTCCAGCGGTCATAGCTTTTTCATTTTTTAGTCAATGTAGCACTTTGAGACCTTGAATCTTGTGGGACTAGTTTTAGTTTTTATAAGAACTAATATTGGTTGCATATTATGGATTCGATTACTTTTATTATTTTTTTTTTTGCTGGGGGGGGGCAATAGGAACAATTTCAACATTATTTTTTGTAATTTATTTTACGGCATTCACTATATTGCATAAATATTATGATGACTTTATTCTATGAGTCATTATGATTATGACAACACCAATTTCTAGAGGTTTTATTATTTTTTACTACTTTTTCACAATATATACTTATTTTACAAAATGACTTTTTGTGTACAACCACATTCCACAATTAGAGTATTTGTTTTTCAGGTGCTGTATCAGGCCTGTTTTTTGCAGGATGACATAGTTTTTTTTGGTAGTACTTTGAAGTATATAGAACTTTTTGATTATTTTTTATTATTATCTTGGGGGAACAGAAAATGACTGTTTTTGCATTTTCTTTCTTGTGCTGGTTAAATAATGTAAGGAAGGAGACACAAATGAGATATTAAGAAAAACCTTCTGACAGTGAGGGTGATCAATGAGTGGAACAGGTTACTACAGGTAGTGGTGAGTTCTCCTTCAATGGAAGTGTTCAAACAAAGGCTGGACAAATATCTGTCTGGGATGATTTAGTAAATCCTCCACTGAGCAGGGGGTTGGACCCGATGACCCTGGAGGTCCCTTCCAACTCTACGATTCTATGATTCTTAATTTTTCAATATTAAAAGCCTTGTGTAAGGGAAAATAACTTTTTAAAATTTTCTGCAAAATTTAAATGCCATGTTTTGCAATGACTGCAGCATCGGCAATGTTAAATGGTATAGAGGTGTGATTAGATAAGCAAGTCCTCATATTTGCACTCCCACTCCTTTTCTGGAAATAGACCCACATATGTGACAATGAGAGAGCAAATATACTCTCTGATTGATGAGGGGGAAAATGATAACATGAAGAAAATTCCATGTCACACCCAGGACAGGGGAAAAGATAGGATAATCACAAATCTTCTATTCTACTTTCTCCTTCCCCTGCTTCTCCCTCCCTGATTTGTACACATACTGACAAGTGACAACTGTAAATTGAGTATTGCTGACCCTATTTCAAATGGCTGTAGC
This sequence comes from Eleutherodactylus coqui, assembly GCF_035609145.1. Classification (NCBI taxonomy): domain Eukaryota; kingdom Metazoa; phylum Chordata; class Amphibia; order Anura; family Eleutherodactylidae; genus Eleutherodactylus; species Eleutherodactylus coqui. Next base: position 212,413,212 of record NC_089837.1, on the reverse strand, counting down.
CTAGGTTCTATCTGTGCTATGAGCAAGCTTCTGGAGTTATTTTAAAGATAAGAATCTTGACTTGAAACAGACAACAAAAGTATGTCTGTAGAACTGGAGCTACAACCCTTTGAAGTTGAACTAAAGGCCCATTTACACAAAGCGATGATCTCTCAAAGATCGCTCAAACGACAGTTTGAGGGACAGCTTTGAGCGATCATTTTGCATAAACTATTAAGTAGTTACTCAGCTACTTAAGAGGAATCAAGTGTGCAAATGAAACCTTCGCTGAAAGCAGTTAATAGCTGGAGGGCTCTTATCTGCTTTCAGTTCTTTTGTTCTCCAGCGGGAAACAATGCTATCAGCACTCCCCTTGGTGAAATCCTGGTAAGGCCGAACGACGATTTTTAGGTTGAACTGAATTTAACGATCAGCTAGCAATGCATAAAAAGTGCACGATGGGCGTGTATTTAGACGCCGGGATTATCGCTCAAACGATCGCTTTTTAGTGATTTTTGAGCGATCATCAACTGTAATGTTCTTTTTCTGCAAAACCTTGTCCTAAACTGTTTAGAGGAGGGGAGTAATTACACACCAACGGTAATGCCCCAATGTACCAATTGTTACACTGATCAGTTAATCATGTATGCGTAGCTCTTACTACTCTTTACCTTAACTCATGGACTTAAGAGTGCCGATATTAGTATATTACATATTGTGTGTTAGGTAACTTTGTACCTGACAGTTTGTTGACAAATTTACTTTTACGTATTATTCTGTTAAAATGATATTTATTTGACTAGTATAGCTTATCACAAAAATTACATTGTATACAATATTTGATGCCTACTATTTTTTGCTTTCCATATCATTAAGCTCTTAACATTGTTGCCCCCTTGTATAATGTGTATTTGTTTGTTCAAAAATTTCTTAATATAAATCATTGAAAAGAAAAAAACCCACACATCCACTAAACAGATGAACAGTACTTCTGGGAAACCACTTCAGATATTAATAGAAGTATGCAAAAACACAGCAAAATACCCTCTTCTAGAACATCCCTTCAGTCAGGAAATAGAAGTTATAAATAGTTTTCTCATTAAGAAAATGAAAGACATGCTCAATACTTATACAACAGTCCAGCAAATTCTTACTGTACTGTTTTCTTAGTTTTGGTTCTTTTTAATGCACCTTTATGAGAACAAAGTGAATATAGGACATACAAAGTGAATATAGGACATGTTGACAGTTAAAGAAAGCTTTGCAAATTTAAATGTCAAGAATAAGGAATTAGGTAAGACAATAGCCTAACTTGTTAATACTTCAAATTACTAATGATGTATGACAAAACAAGTGTAAAGAAACAGTGCAGGTAAGCATACAAGAGCTACTGTTACTCATCTTGCCTCACTCCCTCACTAGTGAATCTCCATTGAGGGAACTTCAGGTTGTCTTCACAACAAAGAAGCAACATTAAACTCTTCTATTGCAGATCCATTGCTATCTTCTCATTTGCAGTTGCAACTCCGTGCTACTAGTTTCCATCTCTGTTGGGTTTCTGTAAAAAGTGGCGCATCATTGTGAAATTTTATGGTGACCTATTTAAAACGGAATTACCATCCACTCATCTTTTGAATATAATGTTGCTGCCTTCTGCCACTGCTGCCCCTGGCTGCTCGACCTCTGCTACCCAGCGCCTTTTTCACAAAAGGGGCAGCGCTCCCTAGAAGCCTGTGAAGTGGGGGCAGCACTAAATACTTCATTAAGCTTTTCTCACACCCCCTGCCTGGCCCCCATCATCTTGATCCTGAAAGAGAGGTGAGACTTCCCCCTTTTACTGTGCCCCACAGAGCCGGCCCAAGCCCCTACACTGGTGTGGCTACACCAGCCGAGGGGAGACCTCCATCACTGCCCCCTTCCAGGCATCCAATAAAAAACAAAAAACACCACTGAATGTTCTGATCAAGCCATGGATGCGAACAGCTGACTTACAGCACCACATAAAGTATCTGTTCATCACAAGGGACCACAAAGAGAAGAGGTGACTCCAACACCACTGCCCCGCCAGCCACATAAGCAGCACCACAACCTCCCCACAGACTTCGCCACAACAAACTTCTATCTGAGGCCAGACACCAGAATAAGAGCCATCCTAGACTGCCGCATGCTCCATCCCACCTTATTCGCCTCACTTCCCAACTTGGCTGCTTCATTTCCGCTAATCATTAACCATGTTAGTCTTATCGAACCTGCAAAGACTGCTCCCTCCCTCCCCTGCCTTACCATCCACAAAGATGCCACCCACATTCTACTGTCTTTACTTTTGTTTTCTCCACCTTGCATGTGCCTCATCACCATCTGCAAAGACTTTATCTCCATTCCACTGTTTTGCATATGCTTATGTTTTGCTTTTTCCTTACTTATGCTTTGTTTATGCTTCATTTTGTCCATGCTTATGCTTTGCCCTTTCCATGCTTATTCTTAGTTTGTTCATGCTTATGCCTTGCTCTGTCCATGCCTATGCTTAGTTTGCTCATGCTTTGCTTATGTTTTGCTCTGTCCATGCTTATGCTTTGCTGTCTCTGCACTGACCACTCCCCTCCTCCTTTGCCTTACCACCTGCAACAGCCTGCCCCCCACACACTGCATCTTACCTACCCTGCTGCTCAATCAAATGAGCCGTACATCTAGATATGGTCGCTCGATGGAGCAGGAGACAGGTAAACTCTACTAACACCCATACCCTGCACTTTAACATTCTCATTTTTACTCTAATCTCCTCTGCCATCCTCATTGCTAACCTTAACGCTATCTTCCTACACCCAGCCCGAACACACTCCATCCATATTAGCCCATCCCTGCTCTCATCACCCATGCACAGCTCACACACTTTCATCACCTTCTTCAAATGCATCAGCCTCCCACTGCCAAGAAACACCACAGCCACCCTCACAAATCCCGCAATCCTCCAAACTATGCCATTCCACTTCTGCCTATCATGTACATTCCTTGCCCCCCATACCTCCTGTGTTACTCACACCCCATTTGTTTCCTAAAAAAACAAAAAAAAACTATATACCACATGTTATAGTCGCATTGTTGTGTTCCTCCTTGCTTCATCTCCTGCCCTCTATCTTCTGCATTACCCCCACCTCTCCTGTTTTCCAAATAATTGAATACCATTGGTCACAGCCTGACCAATCAGAGGCAGCTCTCACTCACCCATTCATAAATTCATGAATGGGTGAGTGAGTGCTGCCTCTGATTGGCTCAGCGCAGGGACCAATCAGAGGCAGCTCATTCAGCAGGCGGGGATTTTAAATCCCCGGCTGCTGAATACTACTCAGAGCAGTTCAGGAGAACTGCCGCCGGCCGCGACTGAACTACGTCTGCCGGGACCAGGTGAGTATATATATTTTTTTTGTTTTTACACATTTCTGGATGAATTTCAGGGAAGGGCTTATATTTTTAAGCCCTTCCCGAAAATTCATCGTGAGATCGCCCGCAGCCCATTGCTTTCAATGGAGCCGGCTGTATTGCCGGCTCCAATGAATTCAATGCGCTGGACAGCACTGAACTGCTCCAGCCCGTTTCTATTGAAACGCGGCTACGAGCAGTTTTTTCGGGCGATTTTGCAGCCTCGGTCACGCGATTTGCGGATGCGCATCCGTCATGCGATCCGCAAATCGCGGGAAAAAACGCCCGTGTGACTAAGGCCTTAGGCAGCAAGAGGATTCCCAAAAGTTCAGATAGTGTCACAGCACATAAATTGTTTAGTTTCAGAATGCAATAAGTATGTATTTCTTATCTGATTGTACTATTGCCACTTATATAGATGACTAAAACCTATGCTTTGTAGTGGCGGTAACAAGGATTAAAAGATAAGAGGAGTCAATAGGAAGAATAGCAATACTAAATTATGTTAACATAAAGACATAGTCAACAAAAATTGTTATAATGCGATAACAAGACTCTGATTGTAGCCATTTTCTTGTCTAGACAAGCCTTAAAGGGGTTGTCCTGTGATAGCAAGTGGTGTTAAGCACTTCTGTATGGCCATATTAATGCACTTTGTAATATACATCGTGCATTAAATATTGGCCATACAGCAGTTATACACCTACCCCTCCGGTGCTGGCGTCCCCGTCTCCATGGCGCCGACTAAAGCTGCCTTCTCCCTGGATTAGAAGACCTCTGCAGCACGAGCACGCCGTAGCTGGACAGAAGAGGGCAGACAGCGCAAGCGCGTCTTATCCAGGGAGAAGGCAGCTTTAGTCGGCGCGATGGAGACGGGGACGCCAGCACCGGAGGGGGTAAGTGTATAACTTCTGTATGGCCAATATTTAATGCACGATGTATATTACAAAGTGCATTAATATGGCCATACAGAAGTGCTTAACACCACTTGCTATCACGGGACAACCCCTTTAAGAGCCTTGAGACTGTTTTGCACATGTCAATAAGCCTTATGATCAATAATCTTTTTAACCTTTATAATAGTAACCTTTGTATGATAACGCCCTCTTTCTTTCTGTATAGAAACTGGCAGTGTCTTCAATTAAACAGCATTCTCCGTGAATTCTCATAAGATGCATCTTGATATTACATGGAGTACTTTCATGTTATTCATAGATAGTGCTGGCAATTGTCTCATCACGGGCTTCTATATCTACCCATTTAGCACCTGGCAACGAGGTCATCAGATCCGTACCGGTGCGGTCCGATAACAGAAGCATAGAAAATTAATGTTAAAAAAAGACTACATAGTCCATTAAGTCTTCACATATATTATTTCCTTTTTATTATTCTTAGGATACAGTCATGAAAAATCTAAAAACACCCTATTTGAATTCAATGGTTTTATGTATCAGGACATAATGAAAATAATCAAGTCCTTGGAGGGTATTAAAATAAGGTAAATACAGCCTCAGAAGAGCAACAGCACATGGCAGATTACACAGTGTCATTATTTATGCTAGGACAAAATACAGAATCAGTGTGTGAAAAGTTACATACACTCCATGAATCAATAGCATGTAAAACAATCTTTAGCAGCAATAACTAATAATAAGTATTCACTATCACTTTCTGTATGACTTTATCTGTTCTAGGGAGATTTTGGCCCATTCTTATTTACAACAGTGTTTCAGTTCATTGAAGTTTGTGGGCATTTGTTTATGCACATGGCAGCTAGTTTTTGTTAAATAAATAATGACATGGTGTAATTTATCATGTGCTATTGCTCCTCTGAGGTTCTATTTACCTAATTTTAAGAACTTCTAAGGACCAGATGTTTTTTTCATTATGTCCTGATGCGTAAAACCATATAATTCAAAGAGGGTCCACTCAGTTTTTCTCATGACTGTAGATATTTTCTTATCCCAGACATGCTTGAATTCATATATTGTTGATTTTCCAACCACATCTGCTGAAAGTTTGTTCATCTACTACACTTTGACAATTACTATCAAAAATCTTCCCATAATTTTTCATAATCGCTCCTCTTATGGCTCTAACTAGGAAAGGAGCTAACACTAGCATCTTGAGGCAGTGTGATCTTTCAAGCATTCATAGACCTTGTCTAGGAACTGCACTTCAAATTTTCAGCCAGTCTTCATGTCAGCTTTTCCTAAGAGTGGCTTTTCTAGGATAGTGACTTGGGAATTTCCTCTGTAAAAGTCCATTGCTCCACGAAGCATGTAGGGGTAAAGAATGGGTAATCCCTTCAAATCTTTTCCTTGATCTAGTACAAACAAGCAGAAAAGACAACAGCATTCTTTATAGATTAATTGCATGAATTATAAATTGTATTATTATTTTTGCATTCTTTGCGTGTGAGATCATTAGTGCGCATTTTTAATCAAAGTGTATGAGCCTATCTGCTATGGCAAGACAACCTTGTAATAGATAGTATTTGCACTTGACATATTTGCTTCTCTTTGGACCTAAGTCTCCAAATGCATTCAGGAAAAATGTTATCTAGCTGTATTCTTTTAATTAACAGGTTTGGGCAGATGAGTGAATTAGTATTAGAACTGAAGTGGAAAAAAAAACAGTCACTTCTCCAAATATGCAATGCAACGAAACCATGGTTGCTACATACCGTTCAAACAAACACAAGTGACAACCAGCACACTGCAAAATTGAATTGTATGAATTATAAAATGTATGACGATAATAATTACAGTGTGCCATAACAGGCTTACCACACATACTTGTCCACTTCTCTTTTGCAATTGGGGGATATAAACATGGAATGTAATTTGTACTCTCAGATCTGAGGCAATCTTAAGATGGTGGCTTGACCAACAGTTGACTACAGCATTGAGAAAATGAACAGGGAAAAAATATCATTTGATGTTCTGCGTTCAGAAGCATGTACAGTAACTCATGTCAAAAAATGAGTCTTGCACATAAAGAAGAAATGCAGAAATCAACAATTAGAGCACAACTTTTGTCATGACAAAAGTGCATTTATGATATGCACACCTCTCCACAAGTGCAAAATTGCAAACATCACACAGCTCAGTACTCAATGAAGCTTGAAACTTGACAGACTTTTTTCTGTATTTCACACTGTGCTATAAAGAAAAACTGTGTGTATAATGGTGTACTGCTGTTAATGGCCTGTGGGTCTGATTGGCTTATTGACACTGCGTACTTAATCTAAGTATTCATTCATTTTAAATTGATTTGATGCTTATTTGTCTGAGCTGCAGCTTGTGTAAAAGAATAGAACTTATAATTACAATGTAAATATAAAGGCAGTGAAGAAAGTCATAAACATAAGAAAAGTTACACAATGACCCGATAACCCGATACCAGATTACAGACTTTAATTTTTTGGAACTCATATTGTCACTCTCAGATTCGCCACTCATAAAGGTGCCGATATATTAGACGAAAGTTGATGAAAATGCATAATTTCAACAAAAAAAATGTTTATCTGGTGAAATTTAACAAAGAATGACCTTTTTGGCCAACCATTGACAGACCTTCATCATCTGGAAATAAGTTGATCACATTTGAAGTTTATGTTCAATAGTCGGAAAAACGATCTTTAGTGAGAAAAGTACATTCCCAGAAAAATCTGCCATCTTTTGCCCAGTTTCATTGAACATATATGGCCAGTTTGAGGGACTGCAACAGCTAATATGGACTAAAAAAGTGTATAGCTGCATCAGCAAGTCAATTGTTCGTTGAATGATGGTTTATTCTACAGCTTTCAACTTATATTTAATGCATATGGCCAACTTAAATCTAGGTGCCATCTGATCATCCCGAGACTGTCTGGTTGCCTGATGGATTGGATGGACATTTGAATGTGAGAATGCATGTTTATTTAAAAACAACCAGAGGGCTTGAGGAACAATCCATGCTTCAGGAGTGTCAATTCAGGGCTCATTTGGTTCCTGCTAAGAGATCAATTTTGAGTTATAAAGCAGGGATGAATGAAAATGTGAAACTCCTTCTCATGATTTGGCTCTACATTGCTCAGATGCCATTTTGAAAAAAAAAACCACTCCCATCACTATGGTCATTTTTAGTCACAGGGGGTTTACATTTTTATAAGTTAAGAAAGGTCTGAAGAAGTTAGTGGAGCAGTAGTTGCCTCTGCTATTTCATCTGCCATTTTTTTTCCTATCCTGGTGGAATAATGAAATATATGGATGGGGTTAAAGAGGTTGTTCCACAAATGCAAGTTATCTCCTATTCCCACTATAGGTCATAACTTGCTGATTGGTGGGGGTCCAATCACTGTAATCCCCATCATTCCCAATAACAGAAGTCTGGTGCATCAATGAATAAACAAAGCAGTGGGCACACATGAATGCTGCTGTTTCATTTACTTCATTGTGATTGCCAGAAATAACAGAACGTCTAAACTTGCCTATTTCCGGTGGTCTCATTGAAATGAACGGAGCAGCAGCGCACATGTGCGACCCCACCTCCTCTCGTTCCTGGACTCACTGAATCCCCATTATCAGTGAGTGAGGGCCCCAGCAGTTTATTAATAGGGATTTTTCTTATCCAAGTCACATTATCTTGTTTATTGCATCATTGTAGGTATGGACAATCTACAATGAGTTGTGAAGAACACATGCAATTTACTTCAAGAGCGCACAAATACACTCTTAACTATAATACATAAGAAGATGTGCCAGATATGTATCCCATGAGCACACGACTATAATCTATGCTCATGGGATAGATTGGGCCTGCAGATTGGGACGCAGTTCTGTAAGACTGCCGTATATGCAGATGATCTTCTCCTATTTATTTCCCAGCCACGCATTTCATTTCCAGCGATCTTGTGGGAGTTCTCCAATTTTTGGCACCTGAGCATCTTCAAAGTTAACTTACACAAATCGGAGGCCATGAATATCTCTCTTCCATTCGGTGAGGTAGCCCACCTAGTGGATGAATTTGATTTTAAATGGCATTTAACCTCCATCCAATACCTTGGGGTGCATATGGCGGCAGTTGTTTCATCCTTTATACCAGCTTAAATGCGTTCCTCTGCTGGAAAGAGTGACAAAGGAGCTGAGGGTATGCGGATAAATAGTTGAGCTGGTTTGGGCGATTAAACCTGTTGAAATGATCCCAAAATTTCTATACCTTTTCCAAACAATGCCAATTAGGTTACCAGTGAATTACTTTAAGCAGATTCACCAAGTGTTTCACAGATTTGTGTGGGGAGGGAAGAATAGCAGTAATAGTTACCGGACCATGTCACGCACAAAACCCAGGGGAGGAGTGGGTCTTCCAGACCTCAAAATCTCATGCTCGGCCACAGTACTCACCAGACTGATAGACTGGCATCTTCATGCAACCTCGAGCAGTGGGTGGAATTGGAGACTGCTTTGATCTGGCCCCACTTGTGATTATTGCTGCGGATCCCTGTGGAAGATTGACCAACAGCTTCACCTCATACTCCATTGACTCTGAACTGCTTGGACGTGTGGGACAGACGGAGTACTAGAGGTGACATTGAGATACGCAGGGGAGCTTTGACAACCATATTCCAAAACCCCGTATTTCCCCCAGGGCAGGAGAGACTTAGCTTCCTCGGCTGACGGAAGGAGGAGGATACACAGTGTTGCCAGATTGTGAGTTCCTGGGGTCTCCCATCATTTAATGAGCTGCAAGCGTCTTGGCTTGAGCGGAGACAGCTGTGGATGGAGTATCTTCAAGTGTCTTCATTCAGGAGGACCCGTTTAGGGTCGTGCATCTTCGGGATCCCTCCAAATCCATTAAGAAATTGTTTCTGCAAGCCATCCCTAAGGTTTGGGTCCTCTCCAAGATCTATGGAATCATCCTGGAGAGACTCACACAGGGCCTCCCACAGTATGTCGGGGATTGGGAGAGGAACCTAGCCTCGAGTTTCAGGACTCTGATTGGGAGAGGGCTTTCACATTTGCACACAGACTACCTTTGGCATGTGTAGCGCAGGAGAAAAACTTTAAGCTCCTCTCTAGATGGTACAGATGCCCTGATCTGCTTCACCGCATATTTTCCTCAGTTCCAGAGGAATGTTGGAGATGTGGGTCGGAGCATGGTACCATGCTGCATATCTAGTAGGACTGCCCGCTCATCCAACCTTTTTGCAAAGGGGTATTCGAGCTGCATGAGGGGGCATTGCATAGCACAGTGGAGACCACCCCACAGCTGGCTTTGTTGTCTGTCATCCCTGGCCCTTTCACCGCTATTAAAACAGGCCTTTTGGTGTATTTCCTCCCCACAACCAGAGCTGTGATCCCGTGATCTAACACAAAGTACAATTCATGCTTTTCATATCAGCCTCATTATTAGTACTAATAGCAGTGTATCCATTCTAAACCATTTATTTGATATTTGTTAACTTTCACTGCTAAAATGTATTCACCAGTCATTTAAACAACTCTTATCCACAATAATTAAAGACATTTGTTATTGTGAAGTTTAAGCAATTTAGAGAGAGTTTATTTTTTCTGTAGAGGCCTGAAATTCCAGAGGAAACAGCTGAAACATGCTTTTCCATAGAGTAAAAACATTGCTCAACAAATTTTAACATTTAGAGCTCACATGGGTGATTTTATGCGCACTTTTGTGTGCGCAAAATCACTTGCGCACATTTGAAGATTCTTTTATGAGTTGCTCTTAGGATTTTATTTATAACTCCATATATACACAGTAGTTTCTGTGTTTGACACATGTGATCAATCTGGACGTAACACATATCTTAAACACATGCTAGTTTAAAGCATCTGTCTGCCATGTCCAGGAGAGTTTGCATTCACTTTAGCTGTTCTTATATGTTTAAGCTTGCAGCAACAGAATAGTCTCCCTGAGCAACTCTTGATATGCAACATGTTGAACCATCTGTATGAATAGACGAAAGCCGTGAATGATGTTCTCATGCAGCAGACGGGCAGCTTTTGGAGCCAGTGTAGGTTTCAGCTCAGGCATTGGCAGTTGATTAGAGATTTATGCTGAGGCCATTTGAAGAGTTGACAAGATTTGTCAGCAGGGATAACAGCACAATGAAAGTTATGCCACTGATAATCAAGCTGCAGCAAACACTCAAGATGGTTCAGCTAGGAATAAAGGAAGAATCACATCTGACTCACAGCCCTATTGTTTAGAAGGAAGTGGATTTAGAGATGGACTTATAACAGGGAGAGATAGGGTATGTGGAGTACATCCAACATAACAGCAGTAATGATGTTATGATGACAACCATGATGAACAACCATGGCAGAAACGCTGGTGAGAATGGAAAGCTGTATGCTTTATTTATTGAATACTAGCTGCAGTATTGTTAGCATGAAGCTAAGAAATAACTCCTGGAAAGCCACACTTGGTATAAAACTAAAATGGGGAAATACTGAGCAGGAGGCAAAATTAGCTTATTGAAGGAAGTTATGCAGTCAGCTTTCCATGGCTTCCAAATGGCAAACACCTACTGCAAATATGTCTGACTGGGGTGGCACTCTCCTCTGCTCCCCGCTGAGTCAACGCTCCACGACCTCTGCCAGTGCTACTGCTCCAACACATAACAGCAGCCAATTCAGTTTGGAGAACATGACGACAAAGCTTTTAAATCCAATATGCCAAACTGAAACACATCATCATCACCGAAGGGATGTTCACCACCACTACCTGAACAGTCAGGTTCAGTTGTATCTGGACTATACCTTTTCTCTGGCAGATACCCTGAGCCTAGACCCGATGGGCTTCTGGGGCAGCAGAATGGAACATTGACAAGAACTGATCCAGTTTGCCATGGGTATTCTATTTTGTCCATCATCCGGTGTAGCATCAGAGAGGGTATTCAGCATGGCAGCTTTTGTCGTCACCCTTAAGTAAACAAGATTGTCTGCCAAAAGCTTTAAAAAAATGCATGTTTGTAAAAATGAATCAGGCATAGATCATAGGGAGTCTTAAAACCCCTGAACCTGATGACACCAAATAGCTCTGCAATTGCTGTTATCGACTAGCTGTTACTAGCAACACCACCCCTGCTGTTGTGACTCACATCTACCACCAGTCCACTACACCTGCAGTCAACTACTATTATTACCAGGCCTACAGACCACAGGGCTCTTGTTTAATACCGTGCCACTGCTGATGCAGCTACTTCTACCACCACCCCTGCTGTTGCTACTGCTATTGTTAGTCCTACACAACCACAGATAAACTAGATGATCCCAAAAAAGAGATTTTTAACCAGCTTTTTATTTGTAAGTAAACCATTTTTTCTTCACTTTTCAGGATGCCAATCCAGTTGCTACTCCACACAATGCAATAATTTTATGACAGATTGCAAAAAGCCATTGTTTTTTCACTTTCCAGGCGCAAAACATGTTTATTCCCTCAAAATGGGATAATTATTGGTCTGATTTGAAAAAACCATCATGTATGTATGAACACCAGCAGACATCTGTCAACAAAAAAGCATAATAAATCCATGACTGCAGTAAGTTTTAAAGTAAGCTGTTAGGTACTATTGGGTAGTATACATGCTGCCATACCTTTGACATAAACATTGCCTTAAAAACAGCTCAAGAGTACTTAGATACACTCCTAGACTACCTAACAGTGTTATATAGGGCTTATATGACTCTTAGGCAGTGTTACACCCCAATTTTAGTGGTATTGGTGAAGTTTGGGTTCAGTTCGAACTAATTCGGACTGAACCAAACTTTTTGCCTAAATTCATTGAACTTGCTAAATCGAAGTTTTGAAATGTTTGCTTATCACTAGTTACAAAATATGTCTTGGTCGAAGCATTATCAATATTCATAGGTGACATAGCTTAAATTAGGAGAATAGAAGTCTAAATGTGAATGCTGAAAATGTATATTCAGGCTCATGCTGAAGCCCAGTGCTTGACAGGATTTGAGAAGATTATTCACCAGTTCTTCCTAGTCTATGTTTTTTTTATTTCCTAGGAAGTGTTGCCCAATTGCTTTAAAAGCATTCCACGCTGCAAAGTTTTTGTCATTTAGGGATTCGTCAAATTCTGCATCTCTCAACAATGAATTAATTTTAAGGCCCACAAAAATCCCTTCTTTAATTTTGGCATTACTATAGCTTGGATCCCATTGGCCTATTGGATTCCATTTCTCTGCTCCATTATGGGAGCGGGAAAACACAACTCCCTGGCCAAACACCTCCGTCTTATGACAGAACCAAATGGAGCTGAACAAACGCCATTGGCTATAATCGGGTCTATTCAATTTCCATCAGACTGTCTAATGTATTACAGGATTAAATATTGCTGTATGCAGTAGCACTGCGTTCTGTATTTTAACAGTTCAGTGATAGAGACTCCCGAACAGAACCTGTTAGGCTTACGTGAAAAAGCCCTTTTTTTGCTTTCTGTAAAAAAAATCCAGTGGCTTCATTAGTCTCTCTTTCTACAAAGTTTTTCATCAAACCTAGTTAAATAAGCAATGATAGAAGCAAAATTATATTGCTCCCAACTAATTTTTTTTGTCATGGAATGTATTGCTTCCCAGTCTAGACATTTTCTAACATAGTAAAATTAAACATGTTTCAATAACATTTTTTTGTGCATGCTCATAAAACATATTTTAAACATATTGATGCTAAAATGGAAATTAACCCCTTAATGATGGCCCCATCGGGAAACTACGTCCTCAGAAAGTGGGCTTTAATCCTAGAGGACGTAGTTTTATGCATCCTCTTTGGATTGATGCCCACCTGCCTGAGGACGTGACAGCTCCATGCTGTCGGTGCCCGCAGGTAGCCGACAGCATGGAGCTGTCATCCCAGGATGCGGGCAGTCCCCCCCGGTATTGCGATCGGCGCTATCCAATGGATAGCGACGATCGCAAAAAAGTAAACAAAACTGTGTAAAAAAGTAGTAATTCAGCTGCTCTGATGGATCGGATCCATCAGGGCAGCTGAAAATACTCACACGGCTTGTCGGTGGTGTCCCCCAGGGATCTGGTCCTCCCGTACCCGCCGGCGGCCTTCTGCGCATGCGCGCCAGGCGATGACGTCACGCGCACGTGCAGAAGCCCGGGTGTCCCCGCCAAATTTAAAATCTACCTTCAGGAGCCGGGAACCAGGAGGTGTTACCGGGGACCACTGTGAGCGGTCCCAGGGCCCGCGATCGCCGCTATCCAGTGGATAGCGGCGATCGCGAAAAAGTTGAAAAAGTAAAAGAAAAGTGAAGTTTCACCTCCCCTCATGGATCGGATCCATGAGGGGTGGGGAAAATACTCACCCCCGGTCCTCTGCGATGTCCCGGGACCCGAAATCCCCGTCTGCGCATGCGCGCCCGATGATTGACATCGGGCGCGTGCACAGAGGGACTCAAGCCCCAGGAAATTCAAAATTCCTCTGCTCCTGGCTGCCATGTGTAGCCAAGAGCAGAGGGATGTCACAAGGGACATGATCACTGTCATCCGATGGATGACAGTGATCATGTAAAGTAAAAAAAAAAAGTGCAAAAAGTAAAAAAAATAAATTAAAAAAGCGGTAAAAAGTAAGAAAAAAAAATTGCAAAAAGTAAAAAAAAAAGTTTAAAAAAGTTTTAAAAAGTAAAAAAAAAAGCTTCCGTTTCATCTCCCCCCACGGATCATATCCGTGAGGGAGGATGAAATGACGTACCTAAGGCCCGCGGATTTATCCGCGGACCTTACCCCAGCTTCTGCGCACGCCGCCGTCGCCAATATGGCAGGCGCATGCGCAAAAGCCGTGGTAATTTAAAATCTCCCTGCTCCTGGCTACAAAACTTAGCCGAGAGCCTGGAGATTTCACGGGGGGCCGCGGTGAGCGGTTCCTGATCACGTGTTCGCCGTTATCCAATGAATAATGGCGATCATGTAAAAGTTAAAAAAAGGTGAAGGTTCATCTCCCCTCACCGATGCGATTGGTGAGAGGAGATGAAACTTTTTACCGGAGGCCTCCGTATTTGCACCCCGACGCAATCTTCTTCCGTGAACTTTCCCGTATTCTGCACATGCGACCGCCGGCAAAACACTGGACACATGCGCAGGAGTCGGGGAGCCCAGGAAACTTAAAATCTCCTTACTCCCAGTGACTAACGGTCGCCGAGAGCCTGGAGCAGTGATGGGTGGCCTCATTGAGCGGTCCCCGGTCACGTGAAAAAAAGGTAGTGATCTCACATGACCGGATAGGAATTACGGATTCCGCATGCGTCTGATCCGCGGTAATACGCAGATCAATCGCATTGGATTACACAATTCTGCTCACATTAGTGGGTTGGAATTGCGTAATCCACTCACAGAAAAGAGAACGCAGCAGGTTCTATTTTACCGCTGATATCGGCAACATAGAGCCAATTGTGCTCCATGGTCGCGGATATACCCGCAGCCCATACGCAACTACGTTGTATACGGGCTGCGGGTACCCGCGTCATCGCTAGGCGACGATGCGGGAAATACAAACAACAAAAAAAAAAAAGTGTACTGCGAATGACCGCCTGTGTGAGTAGGCAGTTATGCGCAGTACATTAGATGTCCGTACGCATGGTCACAGCCGGGCTCATACCTGGGATCTGCTGCGGGCCTCTGCAAGCAGATTCCACCTACGGCTGCATGAGCCCGGCGTTGTTCAGACCGCTACCTGTAATACGCAATTTACAAGAAGCCCCGGGAACGCTCGCTTTCCTGCAGTTCCAGGAGCAGCTTGTTGAGCGCCTTCTGTGTGAGACCGCCGTACCTCAGCAGGCTTACGGAGACTCACAGTGTGCCACTTTTTACACCCCATACCTGCTACTGAGGTCACAAAAAAACCCCAAAAAGCATGAGAGGAGGGGGGATACCCCATGTACCCATCCCAACCAGCCTCTGTAATTACCCCTGTCTTCGGAAATACCACACAGTTCACATTATTACTTTTATCTAAGATTTGGGGAAAGCCGAAAAGGGCGCGGAGTGTGTGGGGAGGGGATATTTTTAGGGAGTCAATTTTTATTCCGTACAAATGAGCAATGGGGCCTTGAATTTATTCAGTTTTACCCTGCAATCCAACGGGTGTTCCCTCCATTACAGGTCTTGCCATGTTTCCTGTAAGTAGATTAGGGCCACAATGGGTATGTTTTTGAACACGGGACAAACGGAGGTATCCATTTTGGGGTGAATGTCTTCATTCCTATGTACACTGTACAAAAAAACTGTTTTTAAATTGACAAAATTGCCAAAAAAATGAAAATCGTAATTTTTTCCTTCTGCTTTGCTTAAATTTATTCAAATACTGTGGGGTCAAAATACGCAATACACCCCTAGATGAATTCGTTAAGGGGTCTAGTTTTTAAAATGGGGTCATTTGTGGGGGTTCTTTATAGTTTTGGATGCTCAATGGCTCTACAAGTGGGCAAGGGGGCCTGGAATTTATTCCGTTGTACCCTAAAATCCAACGGGTGCTCCTTCTATTATAGGCCTAGCTATGTGTCCTGTAAGTAGATTAGGGCCACAAGGGGTATGGTTCTGAACACGGGACAAACAGGGGTATCAATTTTGGGGTGAAAGTCTTCATTCCTATGTGTGCTGTACAAAAAAAAACAGTTTTTAAATTGATACAACTGCCAAAAAAATGAAAATTGTAATTTTTTTCCTACTGCTTTGCTTAGATTTATTCAAAAATTGTAGTGTAAAAATACACAGTACACCCTTAGATAAATTCGGTAGGGGGTCTAGTTTTCAAAATGGGATAATTTGTGGGGGTTCTCTGCTGTTTTGGCCGCTCAAGGGCTCTACAAGTGGGCAATGGGGCCTAAATCACCTTCATGCTAAATTTCTGTTCTGAAAGCCACCGACTACTCCTTTCATTTTGGGCCCCGTTGTGCATCCAGACAAAAGATTAAGGCCACAATGGGTATGTCTCTGAACACGGGAGAAACAGGGGTATCCATTTTAGGGTGCAAGTCTTCATTCATGTGTGTGCTGTACCAAAAAAACAGTTTTTAAAATGACAGAATTGCCAAAAAAACGAAAATCACAATTTTTTCCTTTTGCTTTGCTTCAATTCATTCAAAAACTATGGGGTCAAAATGGGCAGTACACCCCTAGATAAATTCGTTTAGGGATCTAGTTTTCAAAATGGGGTCACTTGTGGGGGTTCTCTTTGATTTTGGCCGCTTAAGAGCTCTACAAATGTGCTATGGGGCCTAAAATGCCTTCAAGGAAAATCTATGTTCTGAAAGCCACCGACTACTCCTTTCGTTTTGGGCCCCCGTTGTGCATCCAGACATAAGATTAGGGCCACAATGGGTATGTCTCTGAACACGGGAGAAACAGGGGTATCCATTTTGTGGTGAAAGGCTTCATTCATGTGTGTGCTGTACAAATAAAAGCTGTTTTTAAAATTACAGAATTGACAAAAAAACGAAAATCACAATTTTTTCCTTTTGCTTGGCTTGAATTCATTCAAAAACTGTGGGTTCAAAATGGGCAGTACACCCCTAGATAAATTCGTTAAGGGGTCTAGTTTTCAAAATGGGGTCACTTGTGGGGGTTCTCTTTGGTTTTGGCCACTCAAGAGCTCTACAAAAGTGCTATGGGGCCTAAAACGCCTTCAAGCAAAATTTATGATCTGAAAGACACCGACTGCTCCTTTCATTTTGGGTCCCGTTGTGCATCCAGACATAAGATTAGGGCCACAATTTGTATGTTTCTGAGCACGGGAGAAACGGGGGTATCCATTTTGGGGTGTAAATCCTCATTTTCATGGGTTCTATAGGAAAAAAATATGTCTTTTAAAATGACATATTTGCAAAAATATGAAATTTTATTTTTTTCTCCCCTAAATTGAACTAATTCCTGAAAACAACTGGTGGGGTCAAAATACTCATGACACCCCACAGTGAATACATTAAGGGGTGTAGTTTTTAAAATGGGGTCATTTGTGGGGGTATCTATTATTCTGACACTTATGAGCCTTTGCAAACTTGGCTTGGTGCAGGAAAACAAAGTGCTCCTCAAAATGCTGAAAAGTAATGTTAAATTTGTACGTCCTCTAAATGGTTAAAAAAAACACAAAAGTTTTTCAAGTGTGCATTCAAAATAAAGTAAACAGATGGAAATACATATCTTATCAAAAATTTGTACAGTATGTTTGGACATATTTGATATATTACGGTTGAAAATGTGAAAAAATGAAATTTTTTTCAAAATTTTTCTAATATTGGTACTTTTAATAAATGTACACAAATGATATCGGTCTCTTTTTACAACCTAAATGAAGTACAACATGTGGCGAAAAAACAATGTCAGAATCACTTGGATATGTAAAGCCTTTACGGAGTTATGCTACGTTGAACGACGCATGTCAGATTTCCAAAATTTGGCTCCGTCACTAAGGCGCAAACAGGCTTCGTCACTAAGGGGTTAAGAGTATATAATTATCTTTACAAATTTCTCAAGAACGTGAGGCGAACAAAATTTCAAAATCAGTTTATTAATCTGCATGAAGAAATGCTTAAAGTAAACCTAATTAGGTAATAGAAAGAAAAATGTAATAATTTGAAGAATGATAAAGATAGGTATGTTTTTGAATATCTGTAACACTGAGGTGGAACTTAAACACAATAAATCAATATACAGTTGAAAAAAAGGAAGTGAAGCATTTGGAATTACCTGGATTTCTGCATTGATTACTAATAAACTGTGGTCTGATTGTTATCTAAGTCAGAGTTACAGATAAACATAATGTGACTAGACTAATAACACACAAAGATTTGTACCATCCATGTCTTTTATTGAGCACATTCAGTAAATATCCAGTGCAGGAAGAACCTCTGTGTTAATGACTTCTCCAAAACCTAATTGGCAAAAGGCAAAATATTGATGAAGTTGAAAAACAATTTCCAGGAAAGAATGGACCAAAGGTAACCCTCAGTATTGTGCAAATGTTATTGGCAGCTACAGGAAACATTCTAGGGAGGTGATTACTACTACAGGAAATCAAGAGGTTATTAAAATAAAAGGATTCACTTACTTTTTTCTCTGCACTATAGATATTTACTAAACAGGCTTTAATGTTATTACTTTTGTGCAGGGCTTACATATGCCTGCCTGCAGGAGCATAGATAAGATGTCCTAAAAGGTCTAACTATTACAGCCATGCAGGGCTTAAAGGGGTTGTCTCGAGGAAGCAGTGAATTTTTTTTTTTGCCCAGTCCCCCTAATTAAGCATACATTTCTAAGCCCCCCTGTAAATGACTTTTCTAGCTGGTTTGTACTTACAGTTCCAGCGTTTCAGCAACTTATAAAAATTTTCCCAAGATGGCCGCCGGCTCTTTTCCCATCGCTTGCTGTAGCCCGACGTGCGCGCTCCCGAGACGCTACCAGCTTTGTCTCCCTGACAACCAGACGCCCCGCAGCCGCCGACCGGACCCCTGGATTGAACGCGGCCGACCACGGCACACAGTCACCCACCGCCAGGCAGCAGGTAACCGGCGCAGCCCCCCCCCCGGCCCAGCGGCAGCCCCCCCGGCCCAGCGGCAGCCCCCCCCCCCCGGCACAGCCGCAGCCCCCCCCCCCGGCACAGCCGCAGCCCCCCCCCCCCCCGGCACAGCGGCAGCCCCCCCGGCCCATCACTTACCTGGGCGGCAGGACGGCGGGACAGCTGGGCGGCTTCTCGGGACAGCTGGGTGGCTCTGTACCTTCCTCTAACAGAGGATGGTACAGAATGGCCGCTCCAGCGCGCTCCCGAGCAGTGACAGCTCGTCTGCGCATGAGCAGAAGAGCTGTAGCGGCGAGCACACTGAAGCGGCTCGTGCTGAAAGGAGAAGACCGGACTGCGCAAGAGCATCTAAAAAAGCAAGCTGCCAGCGAATTTAGACAGAACCATGGAGACGAGGACGCTAGCAACGGAGCAGGTAAGTGAATAACTTCTGTATGGCTCATATTTAATGCACGATGTATATTACAAAGTGCATTAATATGGCCATACAGAAGTGTATAACCCCACTTGATTTCGCGAGACAACCCCTTTAAGCTTTTTTTTTATTAAGCAAACAGGGATAGCGGAATGTGGCATATTGTAAACAACAATGAGGAATCCTGGTCTTCACAGGAAGGGAAAGCCCTGCCTACAAGCAGAGTAATCGCCTTGATAGGAGAGGCCCCACATCAGGAATCTAGGGTGACCTTGTCTCTCCATAGGTGACAGCAGGAAGCAGTAGCAAAGCTGTTACACAGTTTGAAACCACAGAGCAAGAAACAAGTTGATACAAAACCCAAGCTAATAGTAATTCACAGACTGACTGGTATAGGCAGATGTCACACAACAACAGATGTAATTGACAAGACTTCAAATATCATAGGACAAGAGTCTACAGACAGCAGTACAAGATTCAGGTGACCAGTAACCCATCAGATGGAATTCAGACAGGACAGGGTTCAGGTGTCCAACCACCCATAGTATGAAGTTCAGACAGAATAGGGTACATTAGTCAAGATTTGTCTAAAATTGTGACACTTTTAACAATAAGAGCATATTTTAATAATATTCCATGCATATTTTAGCATATTTGTACATATCAAGATTTGCTCATCATTCAAATACTAAGCAAATGTAGTGTTGTAAAACTAAATAAAAAAACACTAACAAATCAACTTCGCATTAATATATGAAACCACAGATTCAAAGATATGCAATTCTCCTCTGCAACATATTTGCCCTCTTCAGCAGAAACAACTTTTAGCAGACCTTACATATAAGTGTTATTGTTTGATCTACTGTGAGAAATATCTTCTTTCTCACGAAGAATTTTTTCAGCTGTGCGATATTTGAGAAGTCTCAGCACAAACCATATCAAATCCCCAATAACACATCAATAGAATTTATATATGTGCTTTGACTTTGTTATATATGAAGCCACTATTTTTTCAGCCTTTCCTTGGTGGATTTACTGATAAATTTAGGGTCATTTTTATGTTGCAAGGTCACTTTTTGGCTGAGCATCCTGGAAGATGGTCTCAAATTATCCTCAAACACCTTCTGGTACACTGAAAAATTCATTGTTGATTTTAGACTGGTAAGCTGCACAGAATATAGAGTTGATAGCAAATTTTGGTGAAAATTTTTTAACATATAAAATGAAGTCTGGTGTTGATTAGAGATGAGCGAACGCGTTCGTCCGAGCTTGATATTCGTGCGAATATTAGGGTGTTCGGGATGTTCGTTATTCGTAACGAACACCATGCGGTGTTCTGGTTACTTTCACTTCCTTCCCTGAGACGTTAGCGCGCTTTTCTGGCCAATTGAAAGACAGGGAAGGCATTACAACTTCCCCCTGCAACGTTTAAGCCCTATACCACCCCCCTGCTGTGAGTGGCTGGCGAGATCAGGTGTTCGCCTAATATAAAAGTCGGCCCCTCCCGCGGCTCGCCTCAGATGCGGTGTGAGTTAGATGAGGGACAGTGCTGTTTATACCGGAGCTGCTGTAGGGAAAGAATTGGTAGTTAGTGTAGGCTTCAAGACCCCCCAAAGGTCCTTATTAGGGCCACTGATAGCTGTGTGTTGGCTGCTGTTAGCAGTGGGATTTTTTTTTTTCTCAAAATCGCCTCTGCAGACCGTTGCACCTGGCATTAGGGACAAAAGTGCTGCATAGGCAGGGAGAGTGTTAGGAGTGAGTGTAGCCTTCAAGAACCTCAACGGTCCTTTCTAGGGCCATATTTATCCGTGTGCAGTACTGTCCAGGCTGCTGTTAGCTGTGCTGCATTTTTTTGGGGCTTCTCAAAATCGCCTCTGCAGAGCATTCCACCCTCCATTGATACTGCAGGGAAAGAATTGTATAGGCAGGGCCACAACACAGTTATTATTCATAGAATATACGCAGTGCTGCCTTTTGGTGGGAAAAAACTGAAAACAAATCTATTTGTCCAGCCTCTGTCCGTCCTTACGGGCGGTGGAGACGTGTGAGCTGCGTGAAGAACAGTGCTAAATCATACGCACCCAGCTACGCTTTACTGCTGGCTTCGCCATTTGCTTTCCTTAATTGGGAAAAAAAATACCTGCTCTGCCAGAGTTATAATAACTCTGCTACCCTCACGTTCTGTGACACATAAGCAGGGACACAGCACAGTTATTAAACTTCTCATGTTCATAGAATATACGCAGTGCTGCCTTTTGGTGGGAAAAAACTGAAAACAAATCTATTTGTCCAGCCTCTGTCCGTCCTTACGGGCGGTGGAGACGTGTGAGCTGCGTGAAGAACAGTGCTAAATCATACGCACCCAGCTACGCTTTACTGCTGGCTTCGCCATTTGCTTTCCTTAATTGGGAAAAAAAATACCTGCTCTGCCAGAGTTATAATAACTCTGCTACCCTCACGTTCTGTGACACATAAGCAGGGACACAGCACAGTTATTAAACTTCTCATGTTCATAGAATATACGCAGTGCTGCCTTTTGGTGGGAAAAAACTGAAAACAAATCTATTTGTCCAGCCTCTGTCCGTCCTTACGGGCGGTGGAGACGTGTGAGCTGCGTGAAGAACAGTGCTAAATCATACGCACCCAGCTACGCTTTACTGCTGGCTTCGCCATTTGCTTTCCTTAATTGGGAAAAAAAATACCTGCTCTGCCAGAGTTATAATAACTCTGCTACCCTCACGTTCTGTGACACATAAGCAGGGACACAGCACAGTTATTAAACTTCTCATGTTCATAGAATATACGCAGTGCTGCCTTTTGGTGGGAAAAAACTGAAAACAAATCTATTTGTCCAGCCTCTGTCCGTCCTTACGGGCGGTGGAGACGTGTGAGCTGCGTGAAGAACAGTGCTAAATCATACGCACCCAGCTACGCTTTACTGCTGGCTTCGCCATTTGCTTTCCTTAATTGGGAAAAAAAATACCTGCTCTGCCAGAGTTATAATAACTCTGCTACCCTCACGTTCTGTGACACATAAGCAGGGACACAGCACAGTTATTAAACTTCTCATGTTCTTAGAATATACGCAGTGCTGCCTTTTGGTGGGAAAAAACTGAAAACAAATCTATTTGTCCAGCCTCTGTCCGTCCTTACGGGCGGTGGAGACGTGTGAGCTGCGTGAAGAACAGTGCTAAATCATACGCACCCAGCTACGCTTTACTGCTGGCTTCGCCATTTGCTTTCCTTAATTGGGAAAAAAAATACCTGCTCTGCCAGAGTTATAATAACTCTGCTACCCTCACGTTCTGTGACACATAAGCAGGGACACAGCACAGTTATTAAACTTCTCATGTTCATAGAATATACGCAGTGCTGCCTTTTGGTGGGAAAAAACTGAAAACAAATCTATTTGTCCAGCCTCTGTCCGTCCTTACGGGCGGTGGAGACGTGTGAGCTGCGTGAAGAACAGTGCTAAATCATACGCACCCAGCTACGCTTTACTGCTGGCTTCGCCATTTGCTTTCCTTAATTGGGAAAAAAAATACCTGCTCTGCCAGAGTTATAATAACTCTGCTACCCTCACGTTCTGTGACACATAAGCAGGGACACAGCACAGTTATTAAACTTCTCATGTTCATAGAATATACGCAGTGCTGCCTTTTGGTGGGAAAAAACTGAAAACAAATCTATTTGTCCAGCCTCTGTCCGTCCTTACGGGCGGTGGAGACGTGTGAGCTGCGTGAAGAACAGTGCTAAATCATACGCACCCAGCTACGCTTTACTGCTGGCTTCGCCATTTGCTTTCCTTAATTGGGAAAAAAAATACCTGCTCTGCCAGAGTTATAATAACTCTGCTACCCTCACGTTCTGTGACACATAAGCAGGGACACAGCACAGTTATTAAACTTAGATAATTCATTCACTAGAGGCAGTGGGGCCTTTCGTTTTCCAAAAAGGGCAAAAATTATATTTGGCCTGCAGTCTTGCGCCAATTTATTTCCTGCCTGTGAAATCAAATCACTGGTAATACAGCATGCTGAGGGGTAGGGGTAGGCCTAGAGGACGTGGACGCGGCCGAGGACGCGGAGGGCCAAGTCAGGGTGTGGGCACAGGCCAAGCTCCTGATCCAGGTGTGTCGCAGCCGACTGCTGCGCGATTAGGAGAGAGACACGTTTCTGGCGTCCCCACATTCATCGCC
Organism: Eleutherodactylus coqui; assembly: GCF_035609145.1. Taxonomy (NCBI): domain Eukaryota; kingdom Metazoa; phylum Chordata; class Amphibia; order Anura; family Eleutherodactylidae; genus Eleutherodactylus; species Eleutherodactylus coqui. The sequence continues at coordinate 212,389,678 of NC_089837.1, read as the reverse complement.
CAATTAATGGGTCCACGCGGGAGACGGTTATTAGAAAATGAGCAGTGTGAGCAGGTCCTGTCCTGGATGGCAGAAAGTGCTTCGAGCAACCTATCGTCTACCCGCAGTTCTGCGCCGTCCACTGCTGCCAATCCGAATCCTCTGTCTGCTGCTCCTCCTTCCTCCCAGCCTCCTCACTCCACTACAATAACACCTGCTCAGGAGCGGGAGCACTCCCAGGAACTGTTCTCGGGCCCCTGCTTAGATTGGGCAGCAGCGGTTCCTCTCCCACCAGAGGAGTTTATCGTCACTGATGCCCAACCATTCGAAAGTTCCCGGGGTCCGGGGGAAGAGGCTGGGGACTTCCGCCAACTGTCTCAACAACTTTCTGTGGGTGAGGAGGACGATGACGATCAGACACAGTTGTCTTGCAGTGAGGTAGTAGTAAGGGCAGTAAGTCCCAGGGAGCAGCGCACAGAGGATTCGGAGGAAGAGCAGCAGGACGATGAGGTGACTGACCCCACCTGGTGTGCAACGCTTACTCAGGAGGACAGGTCTTCAGAGGGGGAGTCAAGGGCATCAGCAGGGCAGGTTGCAAGAGGCAGTGCGGTGTCCAGGGCCAGGGGTAGAGGCAGGGCCAGACCGAATAATCCACCAAGTGTTTCCCAAAGCGCCCCCTCGCGCCATGCCACCCTGCGGAGGCCGAGGTGCTCTAAGGTCTGGCAGTTTTTCACAGAGACGCCTGACGACCGACGAACAGTGGTGTGCAACCTTTGTCGCGCAAAGCTCAGCCGGGGAGCCAACACCAACAGCCTCACCACCACCACCATGCGCAGACATATGATGGCCAAGCACCCCGCAAGGTGGGACAAAGGCCGTTCACCGCCTCCGGTTTGCACCCCTGCCTCTCCCCCTGTGCCCCAACCTGCCACTGAGATGCAACCCCCCTCTCAGGACACAGGCACTACCGCCTCATGGCCTGCACCCACACCCTCATCTCCGCTGTCCTCGGCCCCATCCAGCAGTGTAGTTCAGCGCACCGTTCAGCCGTCGCTTGCGCAAGTGTTCGAGCGCAAGCGCAAGTACGCCGCCACGCACCCGCACGCTCAAACGTTAACCGTCCGCATCGCAAAATTCATCAGCCTTGAGATGCTGCCGTATAGGGTTGTGGAAACGGAGTCCTTCAAAAGTATCATGGAGGCGGCGGCCCCGCGCTACTCAGTTCCCAGTCGCCACTACTTTTCCCGATGTGCCGTCCCAGCCCTGCACGACCACGTCTCCCGCAACATTGTGCGCGCCCTCACCAACGCGGTTACTGCCACGGTCCACTTAACTACGGACACGTGGACAAGCACAGGCGGGCAGGGCCACTACATCTCCCTGACGGCACATTGGGTGAATTTAGTGGAGGCTGGGACAGAGTCAGAGCCTGGGACCGCTCACGTCCTACCCACCCCCAGAATTGCGGGCCCCAGCTCGGTGCTGGTATCTGCGGAGGTGTATGCTTCCTCCACTAAAGCACCCTCCTCCTCCTCCTCCTCCTCTGTCTCACAATCAAGATGTGTTAGCAGCAGCATGTCGCCAGCAGTCGGTGTCGCGCGGTGTGGCAGCACAGCGGTGGGCAAGCGTCAGCAGGCCGTGCTGAAACTACTCAGCTTAGGCGATAAGAGGCACACGGCCCACGAACTGCTGCAGGGTCTGACACAGCAGACCGACCGCTGGCTTGCGCCGCTGAGCCTCCAACCGGGCATGGTCGTGTGTGACAACGGCCGTAACCTGGTGGCGGCTCTGCAGCTCGGCAGCCTCACGCACGTGCCATGCCTGGCCCACGTCTTTAATTTGGTGGTTCAGCGCTTTCTGAAAAGCTACCCACGCTTGTCAGACCTGCTCGTAAAGGCGCGCCGGCTCTGCGCACATTTCCGCAAGTCCCACACGGACGCTGCCACCCTGCGCACCCTGCAACATCACTTTAAGCTGCCAGTGCACCGACTGCTGTGCGACGTGCCCACACGGTGGAACTCTACGCTCCACATGTTGGCCAGGCTCTATGAACAACGGAGAGCTATAGTCGAATACCAACTCCAACATGGGCGGCGCAGTGGGAGTCAGCCTCCTCAATTCCTTTCAGAAGAGTGGGCCTGGTTGGCAGACATCTGCCATGTCCTTGGTAATTTTGAGGAGTCTACCCAGGTGGTGAGCGGCGATGCTACAATCATTAGCGTCACCATTCCTCTGCTATGCATCTTGAGAAATTCCCTGCAAACCATAAAGGCAGCTGCTTTGCGCTCGGAAACGGGGGCGGGGGAAAACAGTATGCCGCTGGATAGTCAGGGCACCCTCCTGTCTATTTCTCAGCGCGTACAGGAGGAGGAGGAGGAGCATGAGGAGGATGAGGAGGAGGGGGAAGAGACAGCTTGGGCCGCTGCTGACGGTACACCGGCTGATTGCCTGTCATCCTTTCAGCGTGTATGGCCTGAGGAGGAGGAGGAGGAGGAGGATCCTGAAAGTGATCTTCCTAGTGAGGACAGCCATGTGTTGCGTACTGGTACCCTGGCACACATGGCTGACTTCATGTTAGGATGCCTTTCTCGTGACCCTCGCGTTGCACGCATTCTGGCCACGACGGATTACTGGGTGTACACACTGCTCGATCCACGGTATAAGGAAAACCTGCCCACTCTGATTCCCGAAGAGGAAAGGGGTTCGAGAGTGTTGCTATACCACAGGACCCTTGCGGACAAGCTGATGGTAAAATTCCCAGCTGACAGCGCTAGTGGCAGAAGGCGCAGTACCGAGGGCAAGGTAGCAGGGGATGTGCGTAGATCGAGCAGCATGTACATCCCAGGCAGTGCAACAGTCTTTAAGGGCCTGGCCAGCTTTATGGCTCCCCACCAAGACTGTGTCACCGCTCCCCAGTCACGGCTGAGTCGGCGGGAGCACTGTAAAAGGATGGTGAGGGAGTACGTAGCGGATCGCACGACCATCCTTGGTGACGCCTCTGCCCCCTACAACTACTGGGTGTCGAAGCTGGACACGTGGCCTGAACTCGCGCTGTATGCCCTGGAGGTGCTTGCTTGTCCTGCGGCTAGCGTCTTGTCGGAAAGGGTGTTTAGTGCGGCTGGGGGAATCATCACAGATAAGCGTAGCCGCTTGTCAACCGACAGTGCCGACAGGCTAACACTCATCAAGATGAACAAAGGCTGGATTTCCCCAGACTTCTGTTCTCCACCAGCGGACAGCAGCGATACGTAAGCAATACGTAGGCTGCACCTGCGGATGGAAGCTACGTTCTCTCTCACCATCCAAAACGGGGACATTTCTGCTTCATCAATCTGTGTCTAATATTCCTCCTCCTCCTCCTCCTGCTCCTCCTCCTGAAACCTCACGTAATCACGCTGAACGGGCAATTTTTCTTAGGGCCACAAGGCTCAGTCAAATAATTTTTCAGAACAATTTTTAAAAGTTTCAATGCGCTTAAAAGCATTGGAACTTTAACTTGAACCAATTTTTCGTTACACTGGGCTGCCTCCAGGCCTAGTTACCACTTAAGCCACATTAACCAAAGCGATTAATGTGTTTCACCTGCCCTCTTGGCTGGCCATGGCCAATTTTTGGGATGTACATTAGTACTGTTGATACAGCAATTTTTGTGGGCCCTCGCCTACAGTGTAATCAAATTAATTTTTAGCCCACCTGCATTACAGCTGACGTAACCTCAGCTGTGTTGGGCAATGCAATGGGATATTTTTGTGTACCGCCGGTGGGTTCCAGGGAGCCACCCATGCTGTAGGTGCACACGGAGTTTTTAATAAATCTGTACACTTCTAAAGAACCCCAGTCTGACTGGGGCATGCAGTGTGGGCCGAAGCCCACCTGTATTACGCACAACATTACTACCTCAGCTGTGTTGGGCAATGCAATGGGATATTTCTATGTACCGCCGGTGGCTTCCTGGCACCCACCCAGGCAGTGGGTCCACAGGGAGTTTAACCTACATGTGTCCACTTGTAAAGAACCCCAGTCTGACTGGGGCATGCAGTGTGGGCCGAAGCCCACCTGCATTAAGCACGACATTACTACCTCAGCTGTGTTGGGCAATGCAATGGGATATTTTTGTGTACCGCCGGTGGGTTCCAGGGAGCCACCCATGCTGTAGGTGCACACGGAGTTTTTAATACATCTGTACACTTCTAAAGAACCCCAGTCTGACTGGGGCATGCAGTGTGGGCCGAAGCCCACCTGTATTACGCACAACATTACTACCTCAGCTGTGTTGGGCAATGCAATGGGATATTTCTATGTACCGCCGGTGGCTTCCTGGCACCCACCCAGGCAGTGGGTCCACAGGGAATTATAAATGCATCTGTTTCCACTTATAAAGAAACCCAGTCTGACTGGGGCATGCAGTGTGGGCCGAAACCCACCTGCATTAACCCTTTCCAGTCCACTGTGTGACCTGTGAAGACATTAGGGTTTAAGGCTGTACAGCTCCGTTGTTGGTAGACGTCCGTCGGGGTTCTCTTACTGTATATTGCCAGCCTCTCTGCTGTCGGAGCCTATCCTACGTGTCAGCTCATGCAGTACTGGCTTTAGCCAGCATATAGCGCCGTTGTATAACGGCAGAAAAAGAGTAAGCCCCCTAGGAAAACCATATACAAATTGGATTGGAAAGGGTTAAGCACAACATTACTACCTCAGCTGTGTTGGGCAATGCAATGGGATATTTCTATGTACCGCCGGTGGCTTCCTGGCACCCACCCATGCTGTAGGTGCACACAGAGTTTTTACTACATCTGTACACTTATAAAGAACCCCAGTCAGACTGGGGCATGCAGTGTGGGCCGAAGCCCACCTGCATTAAGCACGACATTACTACCTCAGCTGTGTTGGGCAATGCAATGGGATATTTCTGTGTACCACCGGTGGGTTCCAGGGAGCCACCCATGCTGTGGGTCGACAGGGACTTCACAATAGGGAGTTGTACCTGCCTGTGTCTATGAATTAAAAAGCCCGGTCTGACTGGGGCATGCAGACACCTTGACAGAATGAATAGTGTGTGGCACATAGGTTCCCCATTGCTATGCCCACGTGTGCAGCTCCTGATGGCGGTGGCACAGGATTCTATTTCTCATTGTTTCTGTACAGCATTGTGGGCTATCGCTCCGCCACTTTTAAAGAGGGTCGCTGCCTAGCCGTGCCAACCTCTGCAGTGTGTGCCTGCGGTCCCTCGTCATGGCAGACGCAATTCTAAATAGACATGAGCGTGGTGTGGCATGAGGGCAGCTGAAGGCTGCCCAGGGACACTTTGGTGTGCGCTGTGGGGGGGAGGGGGGGCGGTTGGTCAGCATGTAACCCAGGAGAAGTGTCAGTGGAGTGTCATGCAGGCAGTGATTGTGCTTTGTTGGAGGTAGTGTGGTGCTTAGCAAAGGTATGCCATGCTAATGAGCGCTTTTCAGAAGTAAAAGTTGTTGGGAGGGGGGGGGGCCCACTCTTGCCGCTATTGTGGCTTAATAGTGGGACCTGTGAACTTAGGATGCAGCCCAACATGTAGCCCCTCGCCTGCCCTATCCGTCACTGTGTCATTCCCATCACTTTCCTGAATTGCCCAGATTTTCACACATGAAAACCTTAGCGAGCATCGGCGAAATACAAAAATGTTCTGGTCGCCCATTGACTTCAATGGGGTTCGTTGTTCGAAACGAACCCTCGAGCATCACGGGAAGTTCGTTCCGAATAACGAACACCCGAACATTTTGGTGTTCGCTCATCTCTAGTGTTGATCTCTGTGTTGTGATTTCGGGATAGCAGAGGAAGTGCGTACATTTAATGTGAACCTTCAGGATCTCCTTAGCAAGACTCATTTCTCTCAGTATTGTGCTACAGTTACTTGTTAATTTTTTTTCTTACTGGTGGTTTAGTGAAATATACGTTATAATCATTCTGCTATTGCTGTAATAGAAATCAGCTCTCTATGCACTGACCTTCTGGTGAGTATTTGATGATAGACTTATACACGGCAAGGCTGAGCTGCAGGAGAAAGGAGAGAGCAGCATCCTGAACCAATAATGTGGTAGGAGGTGAGTCTCAGACTACCTGTATACACTGTAGCCATAGATCAAAGCTCTGCCCTAATGCAGCTGAGTTAAAAGGAGGCCAATAAGCAAGAAATTTTGAAACTAAATAGCAAAAAATCATCCAGTGTAGGTAACAGCATACAGCTACTCTTTGAGCTCCTGACTTGACAATCAATTTAGAGTATCTTTGCTTCTAAGGGTAGATTCATACTTCAGATAGGGTTGTCTAGTTATAATTCCAACTCTCTGTGGTGTTTTTGGAGCAGAGAAATAGAATGAAAATAGAAATAAACTTTTCTGGGTTTTCCCCATTGATTGCAAAGGGTTTAAAAAAAAAGAAAAAAGAAAACAAAGCTTTCCGTTTGCTTCTGTTCCATTAGGTTTGTTTTTTGTAATGGAACCACTAGTGCAGTCTGCAGTGATACTTGTTCAGTTGAAAGAAACCAAAATCTAACGGAATGGAAGCAAGCTGCTTTTCTTTTTATTGTAACCCCATTGAAATCAATGGGGAAAACCCAGAAACATTTATTTCTGTTTCAATTCTGTCTCTTCTCCAAAATCAGAACAAAGAAGCGGAATTATAACTGACAACCCTAACTGAAATGTGAATGCATCTTAACTCTGTGGCGTGCAATTCCTCTTGGAAATTTATGTGCATAAATTGACAACTGGGAAGTACCAGAAGGTGAAAAAAAAATGAAGAACACCAACTGCCCAGATGAAGTCCATCCCTGTCAAAGAACTTCATAATCCACTTAGAATCAGCAAATCTACACTCCGGTTTATAGTTAATTCTGTATCATGTATAGTGTAATGTTTCAGCTAGGTGCAAGCCTTTGTTTAAAGGGGTTTTCCAGAGAAATACTATTGATGACCTATCCTTAGAATAGGTCATCAATAGTTGATCAGCCAGGGTTCACTGATCGAGACCCTGACCAATCAGCTGTGGGGGTGCATGCTATCAGCGCCGCAATAACAGAGGTTGGAGTGGAAGCCTTCGCTCCGATCTCTGTGTAGTGGCTGGCACTTCTAACTGTAGGTTCAGCTCCCATTGATTTAAAAAGATAATAAAGCTGTGTGATGTGACCTGTAGCCCTGATGGTCACATCACACAGCTTTATTATTTTTTGAATTTATTACTCTAAGCTCTATAGGCACGATGATTGCACCGTTATACTCTCATTGAGTTCTAGTCAAATTCTAGGCAGGGTGAATGAATTGCTTTGTCATCAGAAAGCCTGACACAAATCAATATTTAGTGACCGGAACACTAAGTGCAGATAGCCTTAAAAAAGTCACTATTTAGTGACCGAAATACTTTTATGCAAGTTATGTCCAATTTTCACCGGACACTCTCTCCAAGAGTTTAACTTTGCTATCTCTAACTACTTTCTGTATATCTAGACAGGATGCATATTGTGCCGAGTTCTAGGTTCTAATAGAACTCTTCCTACTGTCTTTCTAAGATCAGAATTTAGGCAACTCTAGAACTGTCGTACAAACCCTGACTGATATCTAGAAGAGTTCTTTGTACGTTTTTCTTCTAAAACTGCTTTGTGAGATGTAGTTCCTCATATTTTTCTGGTTCAGTTATATCTACAAGTATGTTTTAAGTTCTCTTAATTTCTCATTCTACTCAGACTAATATTTTAATGGTTCCTGATGAACTGTTTAAAACACAGGGAAAAGCGTCAAACCTCTTTGAATTTAGTAACAAACCAAGCACCAGTACTGAGCAGTGTTTGAACCAAGTGAACTCGGTAATATATCAAGTACCTAATCAAGTACTTATCGAATCAAGAACGAAATATACATCTTGAGAATCTAAAACCCAATCTAGTGCATGAGCTGAGTACTCAATGAACTCACCATCTCTTATATATTGAGTGCTCAGCATCCATATTTTTAGCTTCCAGGTCCATAGGGAGTGTGGCTATATTCACTCTGTCATATGAACCATGTAGTATTACCAAGTGCATGAACTAAGCACTCACTGAATCAAGTAACCTCAATAGCAGGGCAAGTGAGTGACCCAGTCTCATCTCTCACTGAATCACTGACCCTGCTACTAAGAGCAGTTGGTGCAATATGTGTGTGGTTTCCATTTGTCTAAGGGGCCCGCATCCACATTGCCTGGTATCCCTAACATAAAATATTTCTATAAGACAACTTTTATAACATGTTGGGCTTACATATAGAGGCTCAGCTCTAGTCAACCTCTAAATAGTGCAGTCCCCTTGTAATAGTCAGATAGCAGCTCTACACAAGGAGATTTGTCCTTTGATTGGTGATGGCCATTTTCACTTTTCTTCTCTATCTGGGCCCAAATTGTCATTAAGACTTTTTCCAGCCATAACTCATCTATGTATGCTCTATATCCCATCCAACCACTAACCCCTTGGGCAAGCTATCAGTGACACCCCCACATTGCACTAGTGATTGCCTCTATGGCTCCCACTCAGCAATAGTGCTCTCCTCTGTGACACCCACTTAGCAATAGTGCTCTCCATTATGGCCCACATTTAGTAATAGTGCTACCTTCTGTGGTCCACATAGTAATAGAGCTGTAGCCTTGACACTCAGTGCTGACTGTTGCCGACAGTCAGGATACAGCTCTTTGACAAGGTGAATTGTAATACTCAGTCAATGTATGTGTACATTTCTAGGAAGAATAACAGAGGAATGGTACAACACAGAGTTATAATAAACAATGAGGCAGAATTGTTGTGTTATGTGAAATAGGAGTATTTATTAAAGCAGAGAGGTCTGGCGACATGACTGCTCCTCAAGTATAAAATACAGCGCTCACCTCCACGCCAGATATGCACACTCTCCTGCCCTCCTCAGCAGTGATTGTGCTCCTTCAAGTGCAGAAGTTCTCTAAGGCCTCAGTCACACGGGCGCATCGGCACCCGTACACCGGCGCCGATGCGCTCGTGTGACTGACACCAGAAGACGGACGTACCTGCAGACGGCCGTCTCTCTGCAGCGCTGGAGGAAAGAACATGTGACCGGCTTCATTGCCGGTAATGTGTTCTTTCCTCCGGCGCTGCAGAGAGACGGCCGTCTGCAGGTACGTCCGTCTCCTTCCTGCAGTCACACGAGCGCATCGGCACCGGTGTACAGGTGCCGATGCGCCCGTGTGACTGAGGCCTAAGGCTGGGTTCACGTGGGGCGGATTTGTCGCGGAAATTCCGTCCGGAATTTTGCCGCGGCAAATCCACATGTGGCCGCTAATCCCGGGATTATCCAGCCATGTGGACGAGATTTCTCAGAAATCTCGTTCACACGGGATGGCAAATCTGCCGCGGCAAAGCCGGCAGAAGCTGCCGCTGCTGCGAGGATTTGCCAGCCGCAGCATGTTCATTTTTTTTTTCTTCCATTGTGGCTGCGCTCTCCTCTATGGGAGCGCCAGCCGCAGTGGAAGAGCAAGCGGGCGGGCAGCTTCAAAATCGCCGCAGGTTTTGAAGCAGCGGTTTTCCCGGCGGAAATCTCACTGTTTTTTGCTTTGATCACGTTTTTTTTCTTGATCACCTCCTTAAGCATACAATATATTTATTTTGTGGTGAAAATGAATTTAAATGAAAACGTAAATAAGTAAAAACAATGAATAAGAGGAAGAAAACAATAAAACCAGATAATTGCATCACTGTAATACTCCTGGATCGACAGCAAACATGAAATGGATAAACAGTGAATAGTAGGCATTTCTTTTCTGTTGCCAAGCAAAATATTGCATTTATTCAGCAAGAAAAGGTAATATATCTGAGATAAAAGGCATTAGTATGAATGTAACAAATTACCTCATGTCATCGGTAATAAACTTCCTTCTATAGAAAAAGAAATCAATGCACACACAATCTAGAATAAAAATGATGTACAATAGGAAGTAAAATACAATCAACTGACTAATTTACTAATGTGAAAACATTGCTGATGTCTTCCATAATATACTTTGACTAGTTATTCCATTAAAATATGATCTAAAAATATTGGCCTTTCTACATAAAATGCAAATTTGCCAGTAGATCTATAATATGATTTATTTGCTGTTTGTATTGTATTAACTCCTTTACAATCATGTATATTTTTTGACTTGTCATTGCTGTTTGGCTGATTTAGAGCCTATACACATGACGTTTGGGTATCCTTTGCAGACATCCGTTTGTTTGTTTTTTTCAAACAGATTCTGTAACAGATTCATAGGTTTTCAGTGATGCTTCCATTATGGTCAAAAACGTCCTTTTGTCTTCGCTTGACAGGTTTCTGTCAGGATGCGTTTTTTCAACAGAACAGACAAATGGAAACTGTCTTATTTTTCTGTCCTGATGAACAGATTCCTTTTGCATCCTGTTACACAACTCTATTTGATGTCCTTTTTTTCACATGAAGAACACAGGACACATTTCAAGAGTATTAAAAAGTATCGACCTAACCTCTCTGTATTACTATTTATAGATTACTAGCAACAATTTAGAGAGAGTAAAATACTTCTTGAATACTTTATCTGTTCTGTTAATTGACTTTGATTTCACACTTAACTTATATTGTGTAAGATTTGCCAGTTTTTACATATGTTTACAGCTGGGCTTTATGTAAGTCAGCCATTTATTTTTGTAAATAAGGTGGTTATAAAATGTATGTAAAAATGAATAGGCAGAGCAGCACAGTATAAATAACTTGGTAAAAGCCTTAGGAAATCTGACTGTATGATCATCATCAAATATAGGCCAAGCAAAGAAGAAGGAGGGCAGAACTCCAATAATTGTAAAACGAAAACTCAATTTATTCACTCATGTCACTCATGTGACTCTTCAGCTTCTCCTTGGAGAAAAAGTATTTATAAGAACTTATTTTTGTCTTGGCTACAGAATATTGCTTATAGACCACACGATGTTCTTATTGCTTAAAGGGGTGTTTGCGTGGCAGACCTTTATAGCATATTCACAGGTGTAAGAGTAGTGATCCCTAATTTCTTTCTCGCCTGATAAAGCAACCTTTGGCCATCACATCTGAGCGGAGAATAAATAAAGAAATGGCTGTGTCAGAGCATGCCGCCGCTGACCCCCCCACTCACTTGCAGTCGCCTTGGTTGGCCACCACTGTCATCCATGTGTTGCACATCACGCTCACTCCACAGGTGACTCCTTGGTCTCTGCCCAAATGACTCATATGTGCTCCGACCCCAATGCGTGCTCTCTAAACTGGTCCCCCACCAATCGCTACACATCTCCGGCTATATAAGGCATCCTCCCGCCCATGGAGACTAAGTACGTAATTGGTTCCATACCCTTTGTGACACAACCCCAATAAATTGTTTATTCCAGTTCTGGCCTCCTGAACTCTGATATTTGCTTGCTGTCTGTCTTGACCTTTGCCTGGATACTAATATTGAAGTTGTGCTGCCAGCCCTGACCAGTGCTAGTATTTTGGACAAGACACTGTTCACACCATCAGGTATTGCATCTTGGCTTTGTGCAGCATCAGCAGCCACACAACAGAGACTATCTTTGCAAGTAATGGCATGGGGAGATCAAATCCCACTTCGAAGGTTCAAGGGTTGCTCAAGTGCTGCGTCTGTAGATAGCCCTAGGTCAAATCAGTGCGTGTCAAGGCAGATCCACATCCACCTGTCTGACACTGTGCATGTGAGGTTCTCTCTATTCACATTTTGTTGCAGATACAATGTTAGTGTTATAGATGGATATGGAATGGAATGTCAACCACCATTTTTAGCAACTGACACTCTTCAGATCATGTTAAACAGCTAATTCATGATTAGAAAAATACTGTGTGCAATTATGTAGACATAGCCTAGAATTATTGTGTTGTTTTAAGATAATTTCATATATAGAGGCTTTAGGGAAAGTGTCTCATGTTTTGCTGCATTTTTGTGATGCTTTAACCCCTTCCCGCCCCATGATGTAAGGGTACATCATGGGAGCGGGATACTTCCCGCAAAATGATGTACCCTTACGTCATAGGGATAGCACGAGATCATAGCAGATCTCGCGCTATCCTGCAGCGGGAGCCGGCTGTCACTAGTAGCCGGCGTCCCGCTGCGACAGGGGGGGCATCGGGGATGCCCCCCCGCTGTTAGCCCCTTACCTGCCGTTGTGACTCCAGCCGGCTTTCGTGATAACATCGCGAGAGCCCAGGTGGTTGCTATGGCAACGGGACGCCAGATACCGGCGCCCTGTATTGCCATAGCCTGTGATCACTATAGTAAGCGATAAGGCATGGCAGGAGAGAAGTCCTGCCATGCCTTATCGTAGCGATCTGCAGTCCTGCAGTGTAAGTCCCTCAGAGGGACACAGATGGTGTAAAAATAAGAGAAAAATTAAGTACAAAAAATAAAAATGTAAAAAAAGTTAAAAAAACCTTTTTTTATGCTTTTTCTCCTATTAGCATAAAAAATTAAAAATCCCACGTATTTGGTATTGACGCGTCCGTAACGACGTGTACAATAAATTGAACATGCTTTTTTATCCTGCACGGCAAAAAGCATGAAAATCGCTAACTTGTCACAGTCGCTTGGTTTAAGGCCTCTTTCTAACGGGCTACAAAATCGTGAAATCTTGTAGCGATGCAACATTGCTACAAAACGCATGTATGTGAAGCCCATGGTTTCCAATGGGTTCTTTTTACATGAGCGATGTTTTGTAGCCTGGAAGAACCTATTGGAAACCACGAGCTTCACACCCATGCATTTTGTAGCGATGTTGCATCGCTACAAAATCTTGCGATTTTGTAGCCCATGTAAAAGAAGCCTTAAAGGGGTTGTCCCGCGATAGCAAGTGGGGTTATGCACTTCTGTATGGCCATATTAATGCACTTTGTAATATACATCGTGCATTAAATATGAGCCATACAGAAGTTATTCACTTACCTGCTCCGTTGCTGGCGTCCCCGTCGCCATGGTGCCGTCTAATTTCAGCGTCTAATCGCCCGATTAGACGTGCTTGCGCAGATGGGTCTTTTCCCTTCGGCTCGGCAGCAGCGGCATTCTGGCTCCGCCCCCTTGTAAGCGTCATTGCGTAGCTCCGCCCATGACGTATGCCGATTCCAGCCTCCTGATTGGCTGGAATCAGCACATGTGACGGGGCGGAGCTACGCGATGACGCGTACAAGGGGCGGAGCCAGAACGCCGCTGCTGCCGAGCCGAGCCGAAGGGAAAAGACCCATCTGCGCAAGCACGTCTAATCGGGCGATTAGACGCTGAAATTAGACAGCACCATGGCGACGGGGATGCCAGCAACGGAGCAGGTAAGTGAATAACTTCTGTATGGCTCATATTTAATGCACGATGTGTATTACAAAGTGCATTAATATGGCCATACAGAAGTGTATAACCCCACTTGCTGCCACGGGACAACCCCTTTAAGCTCAGTAAAACATCAATAGAATGTTAGCACATGTATACAGGGAGTCTTTCACTATGAATGACTGCCTGTTTACTCTGAATGGAGGTAGGTGGCTGAGATCTCTGTTTGGTTCAGCCTCCACTCATTGAACAATCATTGCTCTTGTGTGAAAGCATAAGGCCTCCTTCCCACGAACGGATTTACGCTGCGTAATTCGCGGCGAAAATCCGCTGCGTTGCCCGCTGCTATTAGGTTCTGTTGAACCTAATAGCACAATGCTCACGATGCGGAATTCCGCACCGTGAAATCTCCCCTCCTCACCCGCGGCATGCTCTATTTGCCGCGGGTGTACGCGCTGACGGCTTCCATTGCAGTCAATGGAAGCCGTCCGTTCACGCTATCCCCCGCTGTAACACAGCGGAAGATAGCGTGAAAATGCTTTCCCGCCTACCGCCGCCACGTCATATGACGCGGTCGGCGCGTCACGTGACACGGCGGCGGTGGGCGGGGAAGCGTCTACACGCTATCTTCCGCTGGTAAGTATGGGGTCTCTGGGGGGCGGCGTGACGGGCTTCACCGCGGAATATTCCGCAGCGGAGCCCGTCACGCTCGTGTGAAGCCGGCCTAAAAGTGGTATTCATTGGAAAGTCTACTGGGTGCTTCAAGGGGTTGTATCAAGATTACAACTTATCCTCTATCCACAGGTTAGGGGATAACTTGCTGATCAATGGGGGTGTCACCGCTGAGACTACCGCCGATTTCAAGAACAAGGATCCCATGTTCCCTGTGCCCCTCACTGTAGGGTTACTGAAACCCCCACAGTGAGGAGGAGAATGAATGAGTACACTGGACGTGCAAGCATGCTGATGCTTCATTCACTTTCAGTGGGACTGTGGAGATACCCAAGCGGCAAGCTCTCAGGGTATTTCCATGAACCCTATTGAAATGAATGGATACCCATTCATTTAGATTTCACTGTGGGTGACATGGGAACCTTGCTCTTGAGATCAGTGGGGGGCTCAGCGGTGAGACTCCCACCTATCAAGAAGTTTTCCCCTGTTCTATAGATAATGTGTAATCTTGGTACAAGTCCTTTAAGTGCCTGACATTTGTCTTGTGTAAAAGTGTTGTGACCCAGACTTGTCACTATTAAGTGTTAGTGCAATTCTGGCAAAATAATGTTATAAAACTGTTTAATACTTTTAATTCTGTTTAATGGGTTAAATTAATGTTTAAAATGGAGTTGATGATTGGAGAACCAAGGAGTTTAGAGCAGAGGAAGAGAATATCCCCAGTGATTCAGCATTCGGGTGTATTTGCATTGTGGAGTCCACGGTGGGTGTCTACCTCCAGACTTTGCAGCAAATACAGCCCATAGTATTCAATGGCAAAATGCCATTTCATCTCCACGAGTGGAAATAGATTGTGATTTTCCACTCAGGGAGAATAAATCGTAGCATAGTGCGATTTTGTGCGAGTTACACACGGCCAGCTTTCATTGAAGTCAATAGAAGCCATCCGCCCCACAACACTTCCACAGTGAGCACTGCGGAAGTATCGCGGGATATGCGTCATCACCCTGGTCCGGGGGCTATGGCACATGCGTGATGGAGTGCCGGCCAGCACGTCCACAGGGTGTGCAGAAGCTGCCCGACAGGTAAGTTGGGGTCACCGGCCAGGTATTGGGTCAAACCCCGCTGCGGGAATCCCTCATGCGTGGTCCGACCCGCCTGTGTGCAGAAGGCCTTATTCGGCACCTGTCTAGCCCCTCAACGTATGCTGCTGGGAGGATCCGACATTTTTTAAAAGTATCTGTTTAGTTGCAGAACCTTCAGTTGGTTAGAAGAGCACACTAGGTGTAGCAAGACATTCATACAGCTAGCTAAGGGACAGCTGTATACAGTCTCATCACTGAGTCTAGCAAATGTGACACTGAAGTAATTTTCCCAGGGCTCCAATGAGAATTTTGGACAAGAAGTACAGCAGCTTTTGTGTAGGAACAGTGGTAGCTCCAGACACCAGTCTCTGGACTCAGATATATGAGAATGGACTGTATAGAACACCAACTTGTTTACCTGAAGCTTCAGGTTAAAGTAAGTTTTGCTGTTTTTCTGAGTCCTGGAGCTCCTTCCCATTAGGGGGAACCTGCATCACGCTACACTGCTACTCCATGACAACAGGAGCAGAGACCAACACATTACATAAAGTTCCCCCAACATTTTTGCTGTGGTGCAGCTGGCTGGAAGTCAGAGTTAATAGCCACTGTGACCCAAGCTAAAAGTACCCTTAGGGCTCCTACCCACTAGCGATATGTTTTCTTGCAATGTGAAAGCGAGTGAAAACGCATGATTATGAAACCAATGATTTCATACTCATTTGCAATGGGGTGCAGCTGCGGCCCCATTGAAAACAATGGGTTGCACCAACCTCCGCAGCAATAGCTATAAAAAAAAGTAGAATTTTTTTTTTACTCACCTAGAAGAGCTGTTTGGTTCTTGTCTCCAGGCCTCTTCTATCTTCTGGAGGCTGGGGTTTGAAAAATCCCCACCCCCAGAGAGTGCTGCCTCTGATTGGCTGAGCGCTGTGACCAATCAGAGGCAGTGCCCAGCCATCATTAAATGACAGCTGAGTGTTGCCTGTGATTAGTCACAGCACTCAGCCAATTACAGGCAGTGGTCAGCCATTCAATGAATTCAATTTTTATTTTTTTTTCTTACAGCCAGGGCTGATTTTCAGGGAAGGGCTTATATTTCAAGCCCTTCCCCGAAAATCATTGCTGTGGCTGTTGCCTTAAACCCATTGCTTTCAATGGGGCTGCAGCAGTGCCGGCCATATTGAAAGCAAAGAGATAGCATCGGGGACTTCTGCCACAGCTGTGACAGCAATGGCAGAGGATTCCTTCATCCCTGCGGGATGCCGCTCGCCCCATTGAAAAAAACTAGCGATATCGCAGATTTTTATTAGTGCTGCGAGGCTTGAGTGAAAAAAATCGCAAATCAGTATGAAACCATTGAAAATCACTGGTTTCATAATCGTGTGTTTTCACTAGCTCTTGCACCACAAGAAAACATAATGCTGGTGGGTAGGAGCCCTTAAAAGGCTACAAAAACAATTGGTGAAGAAAATTAAAACATTGACCTTTGGTCTTGAGTATCTGGAGCATCACAGTTTTCTGCTAAAACATGTCAGTCTATTGTTCTTATAAATTAAAACTTTTTCATTTTACAAGCTATTTTCTATTCCCTTAACATAATAGCTTAAACTAGCTCTAACCAGAAAGAAATGAGGGAGGCAACAATGCCCAACAGTGCAGGAGGATGAAACATTATAGTAAAATATATAGTAACATAATTTGTAAGGCTAAAAAGAGAAAAGTCTGCTCAGTTCATCCCATAATTCTGCAATCAAGGTCCTTAGCATGGGTTACAGATGCCATATACAGATCCTCAGCTTGCCTTTAAGTTACTTGAAAATTCAAAACACCAGTATCAACTCATGCATGCTCTCTAAAAAGCCATATTTTTTAGATTGTCCAATAAAAGGAAACTATAAAATTGGCAACACACAGGCATTAGTTGTAAAGTGATTGGAGAAAAGTGTTAATGGATAGACAAACCTAATTTAAGATGTTTGGATCACAGAGTAGAACATTTGTTTGAAAAGGTATTTGAAGGCAGCTTGATGCTGTCTGGTAAGCATGGTGAAACAGATGTGATGGTCTGGGAGTGCTGTGGTGATGTTGAAGTGGGAAAATCACACTGGATATATGGATTTTTTTATTTCAAATTCTTTATTTATTACTTTTTCATAGTAGAAATACAGTTCAACATTGTCCAAAGCAACAAGAAAATATATTTCCAGATTTCATACCTTGTCACTATCAACATCCAAAACTGTGACAGGTTAAAGGTCGTTTTTGTGGAAATTTGAAAGAATATAGAACCCAAGTAATCCCTTAAAATAGGAGTTCTCCGCTAGCTCTGGGAGCCAGGAGGGGATAGGTTACTACAGGGGTACATGGGGATGACGAGGATAGGTGTAAGGGAAGGGGAGAGTGGGAGACACGATTGGTAGAGAAGAACAAGAAGAAAATAAAAAAGGAAAAAACCTTATACTTTATAGGAGGAGGGGAGACAGGGCATGTGAACTAGGATTTAATCACCCGGGCTGGGACCCATGATGAGGAGTCAACAGGGCTCAATGACTGTATAGATTCTTATATTCCTCCGAGTTTTGGAACTCAATTAAATAGTGCCATGTTTTTGAGAACTTATCCTGAGCGTCGTTGATGGAGACTGTAAAGTCTTCCATCTCCATAATTTCATGGATCATCTGAAACTACATTGAAATAGAGAGGGGTAACATTTGTGTCGAGATTTCAGGACACAGGCCCTAGCCACATCAACTAGATATTTCACCACAGAGCGCCTGTATGAATACGTGGGGATCTCGCTGAGATACAGGAGGAAGAATGCAGGGGAATTTGGAAGTACAAAATCCGTAAATTTGTAGGTAACCTCAGACTAGAAACCTGCTAACAATGGGCAATCTCAGAATATGTGTAATAAGGTCCCCTGGCTTGTGCCGCATCTCCAACACAGTGGAGAAACAGCGGTTATCATTTTATGAAGTCAGAAAGACACCCTGTACAAACATGAGATGATTTTGAATCCTGTTTCCTGAATCTTACTTGAAATGATGTGAATGATGCTCACAAGTCTCTTTCGCTTGCAAGAACATAGGAAGGTGGTGGAGTCTCAGTATACATAGTGTGCACATATATAAAAGGGTATGGAGGGGGCCCTTCCCACTATAGAGTTGCTCAAATGGAGACCTTGCTCTTGAGAAACCAAAGGCAGGGGTAGAGACAGGAGGAAGTGCCTAATTTGAAGGACTTGCCAGAATGGCAATGGTAAAGGTTCTATGATGTTTTCCAACGCATCTGCAGACAACCACTGACCCTCCGAAAGAAAATAAATTGCACGAAACCTGCCATTATGGAGCCAGAGGTGGAGCCCCCCCACCTTCTAGACTAGGTGGAAAAGCTGGGTTCCCCAAAATGGGGAATAGTAGTGAAGGTGTGGCTGAGATTCCATGATTGAGAGAAACTCAGGAAAGGACCTTGGGGGTGGGTCCAGTATGGAGAGAACTGACTTCCGGAGGAATGTCTTCCTGTAGCCATGGTAGAGCAGTAAGAGGTATGGAGGAAAATCCCTGTTCCAGAGGGACCCATTGCTTAAAGTGTGTGTGCCTGTGGTAGTTAATTATGTGCAGTATATGGGAGGCTTGGTGGTGGGCCACCAGATCTTGAAGGCCAAGACCACCTTTCTCCTAAGTCCTCGATAGGGTGCAATGGGATATCTGGGTGTACTTATCCACCCAGATAAACTTCGTGAGCATGGAAGATAAATGTCGGAAAAATAATCTGGGAATGTGGATGGGTGAGGCTTGGAGGGTATATAAAATTCTGGGAAGGATATGAATCTTGAATATTAAGCATCTGCCAAACTAGGGAAAGAGGCCAGTAGTCCAAAAGGTTAGGTTTTTTAAAATGTTATTTAGGAGGCTCGGGTTATTGGCTGTGTAGAGGTCAGAAGTATTGACCTTAAGGTAAAGGCCAGGGAGTGAGATAAAGATATATTGAGTGCCACCAATTTTTGGTAGTTAATCTTGAAATTTGATAGTGTGGCATATAGATGAAGTTCATTTAGAAGGTTAGAAAAAGAGACTTGGGGGGTAGAGAGAAAGAACAACAGGTTGTCCACATATGCGCCTACCTTGTGCATGGCGCCCCCCATACAGATTTCCCCAATGTTGGTATTGGAATGAATATGGCCAAGGAGAGGCTCCAGGCACAAAATAAAAAGGGAAAGAGGGCATCCCTGTCGCATCCCATTGGAAGTTAGAAAAGGAGTGGAAAACTATCCATTTGCTTTAACCAAGGCAGAGGGGGATGAATATACGCTAGAGATCCAGCTTATCCTGTTATGACCTAGTCCCAAATAGCAAAGGGTTTCTTGCAGGAAGTCCCAATAAATCCATTTGAAAGCTTTATCAGCATCTGTAGAAAGAAAGCATATGTTTTTTTCGCCCGATGAATGATATTAATGGCCTTGATAGTGTTGTCGCATGCCTCCGTAAGTGGCATGAAACCCACCTGGTCTCCGTGAATTAAGTTTCGGAGGAGGGGCGATAAGCGATTGGCAAGAATTTTAGAGAAGAGCTTTAAATCTATGTTTAAGAGGGATATGGGGTGGTAGCTCTGGCATTGGGATGAATCCTTCCCCTCTTTCAGGATTACTGAAATGAATGCTTTTAGGGTATATCTTGGTAGAGTGATGCCTGATGTAAGGGAATTTAAGGTCCAAAGGAAATGAGGGGCAGGATATCCGAAAACGTCTTATAATATGAGAGGGTAAATTCATCTGGGCCTGAAGCTTTTCTTGTGCAGGATTCTTTTAGTGGGAGAGTTAGTTCTTCTTGTGAGATGGGGAATTCTAGTGATTGAATTGGCTCTTGTGAGAGATGAGGAGGATTTGACCAGATGGGGAAGAGATAAGTGGGATATAGGAATGAGTCCTTTTGTTCCGTAATGCATGGGCCAGAGTACGGCTGGGTTTATTGCTAAACTCAGAGAAGTGTCTGCTGCCTTTCTCTAGAAAGCCCTCGGCACATAACATGTACGGTGAGCGCACCTGATTTCTTTATTGTGATAGCTTGCAACCTGCCTATGCTTCTACAGTTTGTTTATGTGCTGATTCCAGGGTCTGGATATGACCTAAAAGGTTCCTGAGTTTGGAGCTATGTTCTTTTTTTAATTCTAGATCCAATACTCATGAGGAAACTGTGGATAACACACTTATGTGCCTCCCACACTAAAAGTTGGGTGGTCTCTAAGAACAAGTTATTATTAAAGTACTCTTCTAGGGCATTTTGTATCTCATTCTTAAGTTGATGGGTCATGTATAAGGGATTCATTAACCCTGGCCACATCTCACGGTGTAGTGAGGGGAATGAAAGCGAGAGAGAGATAAGAGTGTGGTCTGAGAAGGATATGTTATCAATGTGAGCTGACGTGATGAAAGAAAGACTTGTATGCTGGAGCAGAAAATAATCTATTCTAGAATAAGAATTGTGTGGGCGAGCAAAGAAAGTATAATCCTTTGTGGAGGGATAGATGATTCTCCAGGCATCCACTAGTTAGTGCTTGTATAATGTTTTACAGAACCTACTGTGTCTGGACCCAGGCAAACTATTGACCCCTCTAGAAGTGTCTGTAGATGGGTTAAGAGGTATGTTTAGATCACACCCCAATATCAGAATGCCCTTCTAAAATTCCTCCCGATTCTCCAAAGCCCCCTCTAGGAAGGAGACCTGGGTGGAGCTGGGGAGATAGAGTGAAGCCAAGGTGACTGAGGTATCTCCCAACTTACCCTTGATGGAAAGGTATCTACCTGCACTGTCCTTTGGTTTTGGGGACCAGACAAGCACTGTGGGATGATTATAACATCTAGTCTTTTTTAAAAGTACTAAAAATATTTTAAGACAACCGAAATCCAACGGTGGGCCAAACGTTCCGAATGTGTGGATATACCACATAGCAGCACTAGCAAGAATAATAACTGATTGGATGCAACAAACATCCGTATTCGTAGATGCGCATATTGAACAAAAACTAACCCCATGGATCAGTCTTCTCAATTTCCTACATCTTCCATACCCGATGATACTGGAGGAATGAAGGGATAATCCCTTACTAATAGGAACATGGAAGGCATGGCAAAAACTGTGGAAAGCAACCTCCTTGCACCCCCATCTCTTAATATACCAAACATTGCTGAAAAACCCAAACTTTCAATACAACGCGCCCCACAGAGAATTCCATAAATGGCAGAAGAGAGGAATAATTAATATAAAATGTCTGCTATATAAAAACACACATGAGATGCTATCTCTTAATGATCTGCAAAACAAATACCCCCAAGCCCTTATAACCCTTTCCCTTATCTACAAGCAAAAAGTTACATATGCAGAACCCTGGCAAACATGCTCCCACATGAATGGTCAATACTAAACCAAATATGCATGACGCGCCCCTCTAATATACGAGGTTATGCAACCAGAGCCTACCAACATCTACATACTCCAATAGACTATGTCAGGTCCAAAACAGTACTTGTGAAATGGACCACTGGTATCACTGAATTAACTGTCTCGCACCTATTGAAGATTTTGAAGTACAGTTGGTGCTTCCTCCCCTCGAGTCGCTACGTTGAAATGACTCTGCAACTCTATCATAGGGCATATATCACTCCTGAAAGAGGAAAATGAAAATCTACCCTGATGATGGATGTCCCCGATGTCGGGAGCTGGGGGCAGGTCTTCTCCATTGTCTGTGGGATTGCCCTGTGACTCTGAATTTCTGGAACAGGATACAATGGTTCACTACCATGCACCTGACCTCGGCTGGCTCCCTCAATTCCATCTGGGTGATCTTTGGTTACATAGACCAAGATGAACAAAGATGTATACCAGGGAGTCGAAAACATCAATATATGTAGTCATGGCCGGGGTTAAAATAATCCTGAAGACATGAATTCACACAAACCCACCTCCCATTAAGCTCTTTTTAGAGAAACTCACATTTCTCATGCAGATGGACTGGGTGGAGGTTTTATCAGCAAAGGAAACCTGGGTACGGAGGTTTTTGGAAAGCTGGGAAAGCTTTATTAACATATTGCCCTAGGGAAGCTACTAATGAATCCTTTAAACTAACATCTTGGTAGATAGAGAGAACAATAGGGGCCAGGGGGTCCCAATATTCTTGTGATTGATGTGATCCTGGGGGCATGGGGGGAACCCTGTGTGTGCAGCCACTACACAAAACTCCTGGCACCATCCATGCCCTGTTGGGGCCATGCAGGAGGAGAGAGACTCTAAAAAACTAACCTTAACTCTTTAGTGACCAAGCCTGTTTGCGCCTTAATGACCAGGCCAAATTTTGCAAATCTGACGTGTCACTTTAACATGGAAAAACACCAGAAAAGTTTTGCATATCCAAACGATTCTGACAGTGTTTTTTCTCCACATGTTGTACTTCATTTAGGCAGAAAAAAAGACTGATAGAATTTGTGTTTATTTATTAAAAGCGCCAAAATTGGGAAAATTTTGAAAAAATCGTCATTTTTTCACATTTCCAACTGCAATATCTCAAATATGTGCAAACATAATATAGAAATTTTAGCTAAGATAAATATTTCCATCCGTTTACTTTATTTTGGGCGCACATTGGAAAAACGTTCGTTTTTTTAACCATTTAGGAGACATACAAATTTAACCCTGTGGCCCTAGTATTACGTCTGTATGCACAATGGGGCCTAAAATGAAAGGAGCAACCGGTGGCTTTCGGAACAGAAATTTTGCTTGAAGGAGATTTAGGCCCTATTGCACACTTGTAGAGCCATTGAGTGACCAAAATAATGGAGAACCCCCATAAGTGACCCCATTTTGAAAAGTAGACCCCTTAACGAATTTATCTAGGGGTACGATGACTTTTTTGACTTCATAGTTTTTGAATGAATCTAAGCCAAGCTGAAGGAAAAAAATTACGATTTTCATTTTTTTGGTAATTCTGTCATTTTAAAAGCAGTTTTTTTTGTACAGCACATACATGAATGAAGAGTTGAACCTCAAAATGGATACCCCTGTTTGTCCTGTGCTCAGAAACATACCCATTGTGGCCCTAGTATTACGTCTGTATGCACAATGGGGCCCAAAATGAAAGGAGCAACCGGTGGCTTTCGGAACAGAAATTTTGCTTGAAGGAGATTTAGGCCCTATTGCACACTTGTAGAGCCATTGAGTGACCAAAATAATGGAGAAGCCCCATAAGTGACCCCATTTTGAAAAGTAGACCCCTTAACCCTGCAGCGGATCCCAGCTGTGAGCCCGGCTGTGACCCTGCGTACGGACGCGTAATGTACTGCGCATAACTGCCTACTCACACAGGCGGTCATGCGCAGTACTTTTTTTGTTTGTATTTCCGTCGCTTAGCGATGACACGGGTACCTGCAGCCCGTATACAGTGTAGTAGCGTATGGGCTGCGGGTATATCCACGACCATGGAGAACAATGGGCTTTATGTTGCGTATATCCGCAGTAAAATAGAACCTGCTGCGTTCTCTTTTCTGCGAGTGGATTACGAAATTCCAACCCACTAATGTGAGCGGAATTGTGTAATCCAATGCGATTGATCTGCGTATTACCACGGATCAGACGCATGCGGAATCCGTAATTCGTATCCGGTCATGTGAGACCGACCTAAGGTAGATCGCTACCTTTTTATCACGTGACCGGGGACCGCTCAACGAGGCCACCCGTCACTGCTCCATGCTCTCGGCGACCGTTGGTCGCTGGGAGCAAGGAGATTTTAAGTTTCCTGGGCTCCCCGACTCCTGCGCATGCGTCCGGTGTTTTGCCGGCAGTCGCATGTGCCGAATCCGGGAAAGTTCACAGATGACGATCACGTCGTGGTGCAAATACGGAGGCCTCCGGTAAGAAGTTTCATCTCCTCTCACCGATCGCATCGGTGAGGGGTGATGAAACTAACTTTTTTTAAAAAAAACTTTTACGAGATTGCCATTATCCATTGGATAACGGCGAACACGTGATCAGGAACCGCTCACCGCGGCCCCCCGTGAAATCTCCAGGCTCTCGGCTAAGTTTTGTAGCCAAGAGCAGGGAGATTTTAAGTTATGCTGGCAATCCATGGCTTTTGCGCATGCGTCTGCCGCTTTGGCAATGGCCGTGTGCGCAGAAGCTGTGGTAAGGTCCGGGGGCCTTAGGTACGTAATTTCATCCTCCCTCATGGATATGGTCTGTGAGGGGAGATGAAATGTAAGCGTTTTAAACTTTTTTAATTTTTAAACATTTTTTTTTACTTTTTAAACTTTTTTTTTTTACTTTTTTACACTTTTTTTAAATTACTTTTTTACACTTTTTTTTTACTTTAAATGATCACTGCTATCCATTGGATAACAGTGATCATCTCTGCAGTGACATCCCTCTGCTCTTGGCTACACATGGCAGTCAGGAGAAGAGGGATTTTAAATTTCCCGGGTCCTGAGCCTCTCTGTGCACGCGCCCGATGTCCATCATCGGGCGCGCATGCGCAGAAGGGGACTCAAGTCCCGGAAGACCGGGACGCCGCTGAGGACCGGGGGTGAGTATTTTCACCTCCCCTCATGGATCCGATCCATGAGGTGACGTGAAATTAAGCTGATTTTTACTCTTTTAAAAACTTTTTCTTGATTACCGCTATCCCCAGGGACATCTCCTGGTTCCTGGCTACGTTCAGGAGCCGGGAACCAGGAGATTCTAAACTCCCCGGGGTTCCCATTCTTCTGCGCACGCGCGTGACGTCATTCGTCTGGCGTGCATGCGCAGAAGAGCCGCGCCCGGTCCCAGAGGACCCTTTCTCCGCGGCAGACATCGGGGAACCTGGGTGAGTATTTTTAGCTGCCCTGATGGATCCGATCCATCAGGGCAGCTGAATCTTTAACTTTTAAGGCACTTTTATTTAGTTTTTTGCGATCGGCGCTATCCGTTGGATAGCGCCAATTGCAATGCCGGGGGGGACTGCTCGCAGCCCGGGATGACAGCTCCATGCTGTCGGCTACCTGCGGGCACCGACAGCATGGAGCTGTCACGTCCAGAGCCCACGGGGCTTTATTCTCTGCAGGAGACGTGTTTTTACATCCTCAGAGAATAAAGCCCACTTGGGCAGGATGTAAAAACACTATGGGCTGGTCGTTAAGGGGTTAAATCACTCATGAAGCCAACAAAGTTTGCTGTTCAGCTTACATTTATTATCGAGGTCTAGTTAGACCTCATACCTCCCTCTCACCCTCCCCAATCCTACCCCCATCCACGCCCGTTTAATCCACCCTCACCAGCTCTTCTTTTTTTCTCTCTTTCTCTTTTCCTTACCCTCCCTCCTCTCCAACTTTTCCCCAAAACTTTATCTTTATTAAGATGCAACAAGATATGTTATAAACTACATTAGAATTCTCAAAACCTGATATATATATATATATATATATATATATATATATATACCATTATATTTGAAAATGATTACTAAGAATCTAGTGTCCTATTGTACCTCTATCACTGTATAACATGCATCATTTGAAAATGATTACTAAGAATCTAGTGTCCTATTGTACCTCTATCCCTGTATAACATGCATCTATGCCCAACCCTACTTATGAACAAAGTTAATAAAAACATTTTGATGTAAAAGACCTAAAAATAAACCTAGTAAATTACCTGACACATCACTATCACATACACTATATGGACAAATGTATTTGGACACTGCATGTTTTTCTGAAAAAGTGTTTTATTATTTTGCTTGTATTACAAGAGCAATAAGGTAAGGCATACTTTCCACAAGTTTTCTGTAAGTCTGGGCAGAAATAGCTCGCATTCCTCGTGCAAGGCTGTGAGAAGAGATTGTTGTGAAGATGGGCGTGGGTGGCGGTGTCGTACCGGTCGCTCCAATTCGTCCTACAAGCTATCACCGTGACAGTAATATCCTTTTATCTGAGGAACAATTTTCCCCCGAAAGGACCAATAAAATAAAAATATAACTTTTATTTACAGTATCTAAAAAATGGCGCATCCACAGACAACATAAAAAAGTTGAGATCTTATATCGGACAATTTATATGTCCCTTTCTATTCTCAACTAGGTTAAAGGGGTTGTCCCGCGCCGAAACGGGTTTTTTTTTAACCCCCCCCCCCCCCCCCGTTCGGCGCGAGACAACCCCGATGCAGGGGTTAAAAAAACAAACCGGGTAGTACTTACCCAAATCCCGGCGGTCCGGCGTCTTCATACTCACCTGCTGAAGATGGCCGCCGGGATCCTCTCTCTCTGTGGACCGCAGGGCTTCTGTGCGGTCCATTGCCGATTCCAGCCTCCTGATTGGCTGGAATCGGCACGTGACGGGGCGGAGCTACACGGAGCCGGCATTCTGCACGAGCGGCCCCATTGAAGACAGCAGAAGACCCGGACTGCGCAAGCGCGGCTAATTTGGCCATTAGAGGCCGAAAATTAGTCGGCACCATGGAGACGAGGACGCCAGCAACGGAGCAGGTAAGTATAAAACTTTTGATAACTTCTGTATGGCTCATAATTAATGCACAATGTACATTACAAAGTGCATTAATATGGCCATACATAAGTGTATAGACCCACTTTGTTTCGCGGGACAACCCCTTTAATGTTATAGCACAAGATGTATCGTAGTTCAGTATAGGGGCATCACTTATCAAAAAATGCCAATAATGCGAACTCTCTTTACAATAGTCCAAAGTCAGACCTATCAGATATCTTTATTCTACCACCCTGGGGTCTATACTCCTTATTTAAGGCACACTAGTAGGGTAGTGTTATTATTAGTACATGTGAAGTTCACTATAGAATGCCTAGTTGGAGCCTCTTTGTAGTAACCTCAGTTTAAGATGGTAATACAGCTGAAGCCTATTTTATGCTTAACATAGTTCCCCTAATCCCTATCAACGCGTTTCAACAATCCATTCTTTGGATTGTATTATCAGGATGGTTTTAGTGCTAGAGGTGAGCAACATGCAGCCCGGTCGGCTGTCTGAGCATAGATGGTAGGAATGCTCTTCTGTTGTGCTTATATATCTGTAGCCCCGCCTACCTTCCGGGGGCTCATCCCAGATCACTCCAATAAGCTGTCTATCGGGCGGTTCAACTTTTACTCCTATAGTCCCGCAATACTATGTAGTTACCGCGCTTGCGCTGTAGATACATGAGGGCTGACCATTGTAATGGATACAAGCCTGTGGTCTCGCGATACTATGGAATAAACGCGCTTGCGCTGTGAATACATGGGGGTTAGCAATTGCAATAGATTAAAGTCCGTAGTCTCGCGTTATTTCGTAAGTATCGTCCATCATAACGCTGCGGATTGTTAGCGCATGCGCTGTGAGTACAATTGGACACTTAGTTAGAATGGATAGAAGTTCGTAGTATCGCGTTATTTGATAAGTGACGTGCATGCGTCTACATTATATCAGCGCTGCAGTTGTAATGGATCAAAGTCCATAGTCTCGCGTTATTTCGCGAGTACCGTGTATACTAGCACTGCAGAGTCTCAGCGCATGCGCTGTGACTACAATCGAGCACTTAGCTAGAGGGGATAAAAGTCCGTAGTGTCGCGTTATTTAATCAATGACATGCAAGCATCTACATTCTATCAGCATTGCAAAGCTACGGTGTATGCGTTTTAGATACAAAGGGTTAGAATTATAGCACCGCAATATATCATAAATTATGCGCATGCGCTCCCATCATATCAGTATTTGTCAAGCCAAACCTGGATGACGAGAACAATCAATTACCACTGTGATGTATACTTATATTTCAGAGTTAATTTGGGCAATTTTAGACAAAGTAGATAAATGACACTACATGAATGGTCCATATACAACTTGCCTTACTGTATTGATTTAGCACACATGTATTATTACATTATGCTAGATAATTCTCGTTTAGTGTTTGAATATACTAGTTTTGTACTGGTATGTGGGATAGCTAAATGGGAGATATAGAGAGTATTAGAAGAAGCGCTCACAGGACTGATGTAGCCCCTTTCAGGTGGTAATATTAAGCCAGTCAGCCGATATTAGATTAGTTTAAGAAACAATATAAGAGCCTACCTCAAGAAATAGGTTAGTTAATAAGGTACAGTGTTGGGATAGGGTGCGTTTTTCTGTTCTAATCGATTATATATGTTACAGAATTTTTCAATCATTCAAAATGGATGTTTCCTTTTTGAAGAGCGGTGAAACAGGTAAGTACTAAGACAGATTACCTTCCTCCAGCAAGAGGATATTTCTGTCTTGATTAAATTGTCACTATAGCTGATTTAGGCATAGAGGCAGTTTGCTTACTAGATGGTAAATATGAAATGAAGGATCTAGATGAAGGATGTAAAGGATAGGCACTCATTTAGTCCCTTGGGGGAGCAGGAATCTAGTCTGAAGATCCACGCACATTCTTTTTGAAGCAACTTGCGATCCAAGTCGCCTCTCCTTCCATTATTCCTGATGACCTCTATGCCCTGAAAACGGAGCACATTCGGATTATTGTCGTGCTTGTCCTTAACATGTTTGGCTATCGAAGTATGTTCGTTACGATTTATGTTCCCTATGTGGGACAAGACTCTTCTCCGTAATTGTTGTCTCGTCTTGCCCACATAGTCCATTGGACAGGGACACGAGGCCTGGTAGATGACACCACTGGTCTTGCAATTTATGAAGTCCCTTATCTCGTACTGTTTCCCTGTCATCGAACTTCCAAACGATGATGTCCTCTTCATAAATCTACAGGCCTTACATCCGGAACAAGGGAAGTTACCTTTCGGAGGATCTCTTGATAGCCATGTCGTTGGTTTAGGACTAGATGGTAAGTGACTATGTATCAAACGATCATACAAGTTCCTGCCCCGTTTATATGTGATTAAGGGTCTTGCGGCCAAATGGTTCACCAGGTCATTGTCCTTTTGGAGAATGTTCCAATGTTTTTCAAGGATACGCCTCACTTCTTTGTTCTTATCATCATATGTGCCTATTATACGAACCTTCCCATCGCTCATCTTCTTGGGTCGAGTTTTCAGAAAGTCTTCACGATTTTTATCCTTCACAAAATCAGATGCCGATTGTACAATTTCTTTGGGATAGCCTCGATGTGTGAAACGTTGGGACATTTGGTCAGTTTTTTCCTTGAAGTCCATATCCTGAGAACAGTTTCTCCTAGTTCTTATCAACTGTCCTTTAGGTATTCCCTTTTTTAAAGAAAGGGGATGATGACTTGTCCAATGTAAAAGAGAGTTTGTAGCGGTGGTTTTACGATGTAAGGTAGTCTCCAAAGTCCCTGTTTCAGATTTGTGAATTCAAAGGTCCAAAAATGTGACGGTTGTAGGATCGATTTCGGCCGTAAAAAATAGGCCCAATTTGTTGTTATTTAATTGCTTCACAAAATTGGAAAATTCATCCGTCGAGCCATTCCAGAGGATTAGGACGTCGTCTATAAACCTAATCCATAGGTCTATTCGTGATGTCCATATTTCGTTCTTCTCACAGAAAACAGACTTCCTCCCACCAGCCCAGGTATAGGTTGGCGTAACTGGGGGCACATGGGCTCCCCATAGCCGTCCCCCTGAGCTGGTGGAAGTACTTGTCCTCAAATAAAAAATAATTTCTGTGAAGAACGAACGAGAGAAGGCGTAGCAGGAAATTGTTGTGTGGCTTAAGGTGGATACCTCTCTGTTTGAGGAAAAATTCCACGGCATACAATCCTCCCTCATGGGGGATAGAACTATACAACGCTTCTACATCTAAGCTAGCTAGCTTAGTGTCAGCAGAGATGGAAAGTCCTTCCAGTTTGCGTAGAACGTCAGTAGTGTCTTTTGTATAAGCCGGTAATGCCTCAACGAATGGTCTTAACAGTTGGTCAAGGTATTTACTTATCCCTTGTGTGAGACTATCGATGCCTGATACTATTGGCCTTCCTCGTAATGGTGATAGTCCTTTATGTACTTTTGGGAGACTGTAAAATGTGGCAATCTGTGGATTCTGTGGTAGACAATATAGGAATTCCTTCTCCCCTATTAGTTGGTTTTCTTTAGCTGGTAATAGGATGTTTCTTAATTCATTGGTAAATTCATCAGTGGGGTCACCTGGTAATATTTCGTAGCTAGTTTTGTCACTAAGAATATTAAGACACATTTTGCGGTAGATCTCCCTGCTCATCACTACAATATTACCCCCCTTATCGGAGGGCTTTATAATAGTGGTAGTGTCTTTCTCCAGGGTCACTAAGGCTCTTTTTTCTCCTGCTGATAAATTTTGATACCCGTAAGTTTTACGTTGGGATAGATCTAGTAATTCCCTGTTGACCATGGCTTCAAAGATATCTATGTAGGGTGATTCCCCAGATGGTGGCATACTGGAATTTTTTGGTTTCAATTCTGTGAATGGTCCCTTTGCTGGATCCTTCATATTTTCTCGTTCCAGTTCTTCTAGCAGGTTAATAACCTCTAGATCCTCCATCTCGAGACCTAATTCCATACATTTCTTGCGATCTTTGATGGGGAAGAATTTTTTCCATCGTAACTTTCGTAAAAACAACAAGATATCTCTCGTCCAGCTAAAGCAGTCAAACTTGTTAGTGGGGATGAAGGACAAGCCTTTCTTGAGTACTGACTTCTCATCTGCTGATAGAACTTTTGGTGATAAATTGATAATCTGCAATTCCTCTTCGCAACACGAGGTAGTGGGTTCATTATGGATTATCTGTCGGCTATTTGGTGTTGGATCATGGGAGGGGATTATTGCTTGATCATTTTGTGTCATTGTTGTTGGTGAGACATAGACGGCACACTCCGATTCCTCGTCATATACTGAATGATCGGTTGCCCTAAAAAATGGCCCTCATTTGGAAAACCTCTACCACGGGTTTTGAAGCGAGAGCCACCCCTTCCCCTTGATCTATTGGGGTATGAGCCTCTCTTAGGTATGGTCTCACTACCTGAGGCATCACTTTCTGAAGAACTGAGTTCAGATTCAGTGAAGGATCTTGCCTCATATGCTTTGTTCTCATTAAAGTCTCTCAGGTCTCTATTGTATAGGAAATGTTTCCTCTCCTTAAGAAACCCTGTGTATTTGTCAAGTGTTAACTTGAGAGTATGTTCCTTCTTATTGAATTCAGCTTCACCCGAAAATTTTTGTATATCTTTAATTGAGTCATCCAAAATCTTGCCATTTTTTTCTAAGATTAATTTCTCTTCTTCCAGCAATAATTGCATGAGTTTAAGTGAGCAATCTGTCACTTTCCTCTCCCACTTTTCCATGAAAGCATTCGTTCTTAACTTAGGTGGTGGTAAGATCTGGATACGTAGTCCTCGAGGGACAATCTTACTCTCCAAATAATTATTTAACCCTTGAACCTCCCACCACGATTTAATAAAGTCCTTATATGACTTTGTGGTGTTTCTAAAGGCCTGGTTGATTGAGGTGGCTTGGCTGTGTGTGTCAATGTCTTTGTTTGAAAAAACTGATTTGGCTTCTGCCAACCAGGGGGTGGTGTCTATTCCCCCTGTTAGAAAGCCTGCCATAATTGTATAAACACACTATCACTGTGACAGTAATATCCTTTTATCTGAGGAACAATTTTTCACCGAAAGGACCAATAAAATTAAAATATAACTTTTATTTACAGTATCTAAAAAAATGGCGCATCCACAGACAACATAAAAAAGTTGAGATCTTATATCGGACAATTTATATGTCTCTTTCTATTCTCAACTAGGTTAATGTTATAGCACAAGATGTATCGTAGTTCAGTATAGGGGCATCACTTATCAAAAAATGCCCATAATGCGAACTCTCTTTACAATAGTCCAAAGTCAGACCTATCAGATATCTTTATTCTACCACCCTGGGGTCTATACTCCTTATTTAAGGCACACTAGTAGAGTAGTGTTATTATTAGTACATGTGAAGTTCACTATAGAATGCCTAGTTGGAGCCTCTTTGTAGTAACCTCAGCTTAAGATGGTAATACAGCTGAAGCCTATTTTCCCAAGTGTGGTTATTCAGATGAATAATAACCCAGATGTACGGTCATAACGTTAAATGACCAGTTGCTAGCGTGTGTGCTTTATTATTTTGCTTGTATTACAAGAGCAATAAGGTGAGGCATACTTTCCACAAGTTTTCTTTAAGTCTGGGCAGAAATAGCTCGCATTCCTCGTGCAAGGCTGTGAGAAGAGATTGTTGTGAAGATAGACATGGGTGGCGGTGTCGTACCGGTCGCTCCAATTCGTCCTACAAGTGCTCGATCGGATGAATGAAGTTAGTATCATACCATTCGGCAAACTCAGTATTTGCATATTTTCTGATTTTCTACAGTGTCTAAATACTTTTGTCCATATAGGGTATACTGTATCATATAGGACTAGGAATATTATGATACTGATTGTTAAAATATTTCAACTTCTTAATGAGAGATTTATATAAATATTAGCTGATATACCCGGCTTCGCCCGAGTTAATTTGGTACTGGTGTTTATCTGGTGTTCACACAGAAAATCTTATGAAGTCGTGGTTACTTTAGAGATACCGAGGAAAAAATATGTTCACCATTTTGCATGGTTCTTTGCGTTACCTAGGAAACACCACGTGGAGGTAACCATGCAATGTTTCCTTTATATAAAATGACATCAGGAAGTGAGAGAATTAGATTACGTACTTAAAATTTGGATCCTAATTGGTTTGCGCTTAGAATTGAATAATCAAGTTGGTACCCATTAGCATTTCCTATTTATGACATAATCAATGCTCGTGCCAAATTTCAAGCTTCTACGACATCGGGAAGTGAGGGAATTAGATTACATGCGTAAAATTTGAACGCTAATTCTTTTGCGCTTAGAATTCAATAATCAAGTTAGGACCCATTAGCTTTTCTTATCTATGACATAATCACTGCTCGTACCAAATTTCATGTTTCTATGACATCGGGGAGTGAGAGAATTAGATTCCGTACATAAAATTTGGATGCTAGTTCTTTTGCGCTGGAATTAAATAATCGAGTTAGGACCTCTTTACTTTTCCTATTTCGGACATAATCTATCTTTGTGCCAAATTTCATGTTTCTACGATATCGGGAAGTTGGAGAATTAGTGGCGAGTCAGTCAGTCAGTGAGTCAGTGAGGGCTTTCGTCTTTATATATATAGATTTGAAAATATTGGGAATACAATATTCTCAGTACTGGAACCTGAAAGACCACTCATAAAGTTTAAGTAATGTGAGCTTTCACTGATAATGTTATTGCTGAAAATGTCATAAGTAATATCCATATAAAGACATTTCTGCCTTAGATTTACAAGGTATTCTCTGTGTTAAATGCTTGCAGTTATACTGCAGATTGTGAAGTTACAGCATATTAAATCTTCATATTACAGCAAAATGGCTATAGGTTGGAAAGGCCTACTGTAATTTCTATAGAAATAAAAAAGCAGACAGTAACAGAAAATAAGACAAATTTGGAGGATACAGTCAAGTAGCTTCATTGTAGTGAGACCCTAACATAGCACAGAGACTTTTGTCAAATTATACCATCATTTAGCACAGTATTTTCTGAAAATCTCATTTCCATGGAGCCTAGCAGACAATCTTTCAATGTTGGATTTTACATTGTCTGATCATTTCCCATGAAATAAGTATTGTCACAAGCATCTAATAAAAATTCTGTTATCCATTTGCTCTCCACAACTCTACCATCTATAACAATCACTTATTTCTTGTGATCTATTAAAGTTTGAGCCCATTTATATGCAAAGATTATCACTCAAAATTTGTTCAAACAAGCGAAAGTGAGCGATAACCGTTACGTGTAAATGCGCGTTCACCGTGCACTATTCGTTCACTTGTTGTTTATCACCGAATTTCAGTCTGCATGAAAAGTTTGTTCACTTGTTGTTAAGTTTCAATGGCTTTCTTTTAGTTGTTCAGTCTTTCAAAACACTTGAGGGGAGAGGTGATTGTTTGCCCTGCTAAACACAATGACCCATGCAGCAGAAGACAATGGCTCTTTCTTTGCACTAATTAAAAACCTCCTGGTTTTAATTAGAAATTTCTGAAATTCCTTGCATAAACACACAGCCACATGGAACAAACAACATATACAGTGTTTACTTCGCTAATGACGGAAATGGCGAGGATTTCAAATGATTATCTTTAAGGCCCCCTGCACACAGGCGGAAATTCCCCCCGTGCCCGCCTGCATAGGATTGCATTGCAAAACGCAATCCTATGCACACAGCCGGGATTTGTCCACGTGAAAGCACACATGGAAAACAAAGTGCGGCATGTTCTATTTCTGCGTGGGTCTCACAGAGGCCTGCACAGAAATGGCAGTAAACACACGCCAGCTCTGCTCTGCGCATGTGCTGGTTGGGCGGCAGCCGGCACATCACAGAGCTTCGAAGACGCCGGAAGCCGGTGAGCCGCAGGGCTGTGCAGGGGCACGGGTCCGCATCGCAGCGGGATCCGACCCGGACGTCTGCAGGTGGCCTAAGTGTAAACGCTCAGCTTCGAATGCAAAAAAGTCATTAATTTGCATTGCGTGTTAATGGGCCTTAAGTCAGTGGAATAGTTTGAGTGCTAGCTGAGGGTAATAGCCGTTATCTGAATATCATCTAATGTCTATAATCAGTTTAAGAGTTGGCAGCATTAGGATAAAATAGGTGGAAGCTAGAGGGATTTAAAGAGGAAATCCAGCAATGTTGTTGGCTAATATAGTGCAAAATGGGCTATTATTAAAGAAAAATGTAGAAATTCTTGAGAATGCCTTGTGTATACCTGTTTAGCTGATGTGCCATGTATGGGTTTTCTGCCATCTTGGTTCTTTTTTCCTATCTGATATGTATTCTCTAATGCAGCCTACATATACCATTATGTCTCTGGCTTTGTAGAGAAAGAGGAGGTGGAGTCTCATCACACTGCACTTGCTGTGCTCCGAGTCCTATCTATGGGCAGCAAGTGATAGATCAGTGACATACTGTAGAACTTTGGCCCGCTAACTCCCATTGCAGAGTCCCAGTGTATCTTATGTGATGCAGCTTCACCA
Source organism: Eleutherodactylus coqui (assembly GCF_035609145.1). NCBI lineage: Eukaryota > Metazoa > Chordata > Amphibia > Anura > Eleutherodactylidae > Eleutherodactylus > Eleutherodactylus coqui. The sequence continues at coordinate 212,354,536 of NC_089837.1, read as the reverse complement.
TGTTTCTTGCTTTTGGTAGCTCTAACAAGCATTCAGGGGGAGCAGTGTGAAGCTGCATCTCGGAATACACAGGAAACCCTGCACACAGCAGACATAGATAATACAGACAGATAGTCGGAGTCAGGGTTTTTTTTTATAATTCTGTAGCTAATCCTTGTATGGACTCACCTATTTTATCACTGCACTCCTGCTCCCTAAGATAAGAAATTATATATTCAGCAGCACTCCATACATGGGGGGAGGAATACAGAGAAACAAGGAAAGTGGAGCTGGTGGGGAGGGAAGGGGTTTGCGAGTTGTCAGGAGGGATTTGATAAATGATGTAATCTTGCAGTTTGCACATGGGTGACTAATATCCTGTCTACATATGGAAAACAAGCGCTGGACTGGTGGATCACATGACAGCTGTCCGTAATGAAAAGTTAACAATGTATATGTGTGGAACTGAGCTGGGTAAAACAAACTGCATAGCCAGAATATTGCTGGCATGTTAACATTATACATAAAAATTAAATCCCAGAGTGTTCTTTACAGAGAATTTGTAGAAAGGATCAGTAGTTGCAAAAATTCCCAAATCACTATTGTTTATTAAAAAAAATGTTTACGTTGGAAAGGCTGTGTACTTTCCATGTCTGGCACTGTCCAGATGGTCACTGTCTCATTTATGGGGAATTACTGTGTACTGGGTTCCTATTTTGGACTCATGAATAATGCCATTCAAATGGGTTGGCTGCTATCAAACCATACACTTTAATAGTACTAATTTTTTAATTACCTATATATTTAATGGGAACTCAATGAATAATAAGGGAATTGTCCACAAATATAAGAGGAATCTACAGTATAACAGTTTTCTTAGATACAACTTCTTTTAAAAAAACTAAAGTTCTGGAGTACATAAAGCATGCTTTTTGTTACTGGTATACTTCTAAAAAATATTTAAGGCTCTCTGTTCATACTATTGATTTTATAGGAACCATGGCAGACCCTGTCTGCTCCCATTGACTTATAATGGGTAGATTAAATTTCCATCTGGTTTCCATTTTTTTTACTAGATAGAATATATGTTATTGTGACTGTCAAGGAGCAAAGGAGATGGAAACCTAATGGAAAAGAACTAATGTAAGTGTGAACATAGTGTAATGCTGTTCTTCAAGATCTGTGCTTCCAGAGACTATTCATTAAGAAGTCTGATGTACTGTGGTTGGACACTTAAGCTTACCTTTGATATTTTAGCTTTTTTTTTATCTGTGCTGTTTTTCTACAATAATTTGGTATCGACATGTTGTACTTTATATGTTTATATGTATGATTGTTATTTTCTACTTCCTCTTCTTTAATTTACTTCTGCACTTTATTCTTTAGTTTGATGCTGCAATTATTAAGCAGTAGTTATACTCCTTAGTCCCTTTTCTGTGTTTTCCCTCATTAGCTTAACATTGGCATTTTTCTAAAGTAAATAAAAATCATAGTTAAATCCTTGTTTTCTTTAGTTACTATATTGAATGAAAATGTAGGAGTTTAGCCTGAATTAAGTTCTCTGCAATTAAGTAATGGATTTATAATCTGTTACCTTTTCTCTAGTTTCAAAGTGCTTGCCTTTCATGCTTTGAAAGGTAATAAAACAGTTTATAATGGAGAATTGATAGTAAAAATATGGAGTATAAGATTTCTTATAATTATTACTGTGTAGTATGGGCAAACAGAATTTGAACTGCGAGTGTGTCAATTTTCACACTATCAATATAGTTTGTAGTTTTATTGGAGTAGAAATTGCCTACAGAGTAGACCAAACAATAAGTCACTATACACTGACATCTGCTGGCAACAGCTTGACAAACATTTATAGGTGATATCTCATTTGCATTGTATTTAGATGACTTAAAGGGGTTGGATCAAAATATAAAGTTATCTCTCATTCGCAGAATAGGAGATATCTATGATAAGTGGGGCTTTGATTGCTGGGACCCCCACCAATCCTGAGAATAGGTATTCTGAAGCTCCCTGCATGAATGGAGCAGAGGCTGTGCATTCACATCGTCGGTCTGTTCATTTTACTGACAGCACTAAAGATTGCCAAACACTCATATTTGTCAATTTCCAGCACTTTCATAGAAATGAATGGTGCAGCCACTGCTGAGTTCTTTCTTGAATGCTCAAGACTCTCCAGGTAGTTGGAACTCAAAGAGGTCAGACCACGTGGATAGTACTCAAAGCCTAACCACGAGGTGCAGAGCAGTTGTTGGTTATGGAAGCAGCCATCACACCATAGAACAATAGGTCCCCTTCAAAGTCACAAAGACACCTGATCAAGGTGAGTCATCATGCTTAAACATGTGCTCTTCAAAAGATGTAGATTATGTATCCCATTTAAAAGCTCTTCTGATAGTGCTCGCGTTAGTCATTCGGCAGGATCCTCAGGGGTGCAACATCCGCAGGAGAGTGATTCAGTTAGTCCTGGTTTAACATTTAGTTATATTTAATTCATTGTTCTGTTCGGTGGCTTATCGTGGCACTTGCCTGTCCACTATGATTAAGAAATATAGAAGCAAGAATTTATCAATGCTTGGTCTTGGTGGATTATGCGTTGGAGAGTAAGCAGCATTCATTTGAGCATGGTTCTGAAAAAAAAAGGTAGCAAAGACGTTTGGCAATTGGCTTCAGGTTTTTGCCACCCCGATTTTTGTCATTTGCAAGCATTTTCCCAAAAAGGAAGCCAAATGTTTAATATATTTGGATACCATCTTTGGGGCCCGCAAGCTGCACAGTGGTGTAGCCGTTATGATGAGGAATTTCACCATCGTTTGGCTCTGTTGTTTGAAATTGGTTGGCTGGCTAAAGTAACTGACATGTGACTTCAATTAATCCTCACGCAAAAACAAACTTTGGATTTTGAAGGTGGAACCTCTGACATAAATTTAAGTGCTGCTGCTTTGGCCCAACTACCCAATGGAGTCTGCTTGATCTACAACAAAGGCCATCACAGGTTTTTCTCAATATGTTAATTGTGACATGAGTACTTCATCTGTGGGGGCACTCATTGCAAGTTGCCATGCTTCTGCAAGCCAAAGCAACCCCTTAGCATGGCCCATTTGGGCTCAGCAGATGATGCCAGTGAGCATCTGTGAGATTGAGTCTGGTTAGCAAAGTACACCAAAAAATGGGAAGCAAAGATTCATGATAAAGGCTTCAGGTTAGATTTTTATATCCCACATGGATATTCACCTGCCGTTTTGTTAGCTGACTGTTTTATGGTGGGTTTCATGGTGAGAATAAACCACTTCAAATACACACAAGCCAAAGATTAATCAAGTTTACTTAAAGTGATAAAAGTAGATACTCATACATGAAAGATATCAAAAGACATCCAAGATATCAAGAAAGATATCAACATGCAAGACAAGTAAGATGAAAAGATACAAAAAGGACCTATAAATAATGTATCCGCAAGATACAGAAAAAAATTACATCGCATCCATTCAGTGGGTATGTGGCAAATGAGTCAGGTAGTCTGCAGGGTAGTTAATGTTCATAAGCACCAGAGGTGCTGTTTGGAAATTGCTGAGAAAACGTAAGCATTAGTAGCTTCACTATCGCCCATATAATAGCACCCTTAACCACTTAAGGATGCTGCCCTTTTTCTTTTCTCTATTTTCGCTTTTTTCCTCTCCACTTTTAAAAAATTGTAACTCCTTTATTTATCCATCGACGTCGCTGTATGAGGGCTTGTTTTTTGCGGGACGAGTTGTATTTTTCAATAGCACTATTTAATGTACCATATAAATGTACTGAAAAACTTTTTTAAAAATTCTAAATGGAGTAAAATAAAAAAAACAAAAGCATTCCACCATATTTCAGTGCGTCTTTCTACGGCGCACAAACTGCAGCAAAAATGACATGATAACTATATTCTGTGGGTCAGTACGATTACTATAATACCTAATTTGTATAGATTTTTTTTGCTGTACTACTTTTTTCCAAGACATTTCATTTTTTTAAATTATTTTCTGCCGTGATCTTCTGCTCACAATAACTTTTTTATTTTTCCGTTGACGTAGTTGTTCAAGGGCTCATTTTTGCATACAAAATACATACAACTTTTTGACCTCTTTTTATTGCATTTTTTTCTGGGAGACAGGGTGAAAAGTACATTTCAGGCATTCTTTATTTTATTTTTTTGAATGATGTTGACCATGCCAGGTAAATAATGCACTACTTTGATAGATAGGACTTTTACGGATGCAGTGATACAAAATTTGTATTTTTGTTTTATGATTTTTATCTTATATATATGGCAAAAAGGGGGTGATTTAAACTTTTAATACTTTTTTTTTTAATTAGTAAAACTTTATTGATCTTATTCTTACATTCTTTTTTAGCCCCCTCCTAGGGGACCACAGCTAGCGATGCTTTGATTTTCTCCTGCAGTATGATGTAATGCCATAATACAGCTGATGTAATAAACAGCTGATGCCTGCACTGTATGAAGAGAGGTCGCCCTGCGATCTTTCTTCATACATATCATAACGCTGCAGGACTTCAATGTACATCCTGAAACGTTAAGTGGATAAGGGGTTATGTAGCCTATTAATTTTTACTAAAAAAAAATAAAGCTTAGTATGCATTAAATTAAAAAAGCTATTGTCATGTTTGCGCTCCTGAGACCTGTGGTTCTGTGGGTTTCCAGGACTACATTGCTGCAGTTGTGGTTGATTTGGCAGGCTGAGGGCGTGGAGTTTTTGTGGTCCTTTTTACAGTATATTTGAGTCTGATGCTTCTTGCTCACATCCTACATAACCCTGCCTCTTATTCTGTCATCTACCGGCAGTCTTCCTTTTGTTTCTTATCCAAAACAATACCATAGACCTATCATTCTGACATAATCTGTGTACTAGCTATAAATGAGGCAATAACATTTATTTTTACTGTACAGTTAGTGCAGAGGCTGTTTTCAACCCTGACATATCAGCAGTACAGAAAACGGCAGTATTTTTTAATATATATTTTACATGAATAAACATGTTAAGATAAAAGAATAAGCACTTTCAAAAAGTCACAAAAGAAAAAATTTACACAGTAAGAAAAAAAACGTATATAATAGTGTCCATGGTAACATCCTATTCACATAAATACTATATAATATCTGAGCACTGAAGTAATAAAAGAAAACCTAGTCAGACCAAATATCACTACAACATATGATCACTTTCATACGGTGCACTTGTAAGGGGCTCTGTAAAAGAGTTAAAGTGTTGCTATGGTAATGGACAATAAAATGCACCAAAAATTGTGCCAAATTATTGTATGCATCAAAGTTAAAAACAAATTTTGGTATAACTGTATTGAGCATGATAGAGAACTGATTGGCTGATGCCTAAGTTATAAAAGGAATTCTTTGCTGCGCAATAGAAGACTGCAATATGTCTGATAGTGAGTTGCAGGTACTGCAGGAGCATCATTAAAAGAGAGATAATCTGCAGAGGTGCACTGGCCATATAGACAGAGTAGAAGCAGAGGGAGCACAGAGTCTGGATGTGAGAAGGCTGTTTAGAGAGCACCAAGAGTGTTAAGCAAAGTAACTTGGAGACTGCTTGCTGCAAAACAAGAGAAAGACATAACCTGTTGGGGACAGCAGATTGCATGAAAGGCCTGAGGAGAACAGAGTTGTAGCGTTGTACTTCTGACTTGGTTGTAGTGATGATACCTGTACAACAAAACTGTAAATGAGGTCGGCCTCAACACAAACAACAGATAATAACAACAAACTGTACTGTAAAGCTGCGACAGATAAACCAGATGTGTGTGCAAACAACCACCATCAACAGACAAACACCAAAACACTCACCAATAATACCAATGTGCATAAGCAGATGGAATAGCAAAAGTACAAGGCATTAGCAAGTAATTTGGCCAAAGTAAGTAAGCGTACGAGCCCATGAGTCCCTACTCTAACAAGACAACTTAATCCCAGGAGTCCTACCTACAATAAGGACAGCCCCACGCTGGAACACAGAGGCCCGGCTCACCATAGATACAATACAACATATATGCTAAACAGGGCATAGTTCATATGCACAAACAGAGAAAGGACATACACCCTGAACAGTTAACTGTTCACACCAACAAACAGGGATTCCCACCCAGAACCTCATGCAAGCAAGCAACAACAGAGCAAACACCAGAGTTCTGGGAGGGAAATGAAGGCAAAAGCAAAAGGGGTGAAATACCAGCACCCTCTAGAAAGAGTGAAGGTTATTAGCTTGCTGAAAACCCCACGCCCATAGTCAGCCAAATAAACCACACCTGTAGCAATGTGCTTCTGGAAACCCAAAGAGCCACAGGTACCAGTAGCACAAATGTGACAGCTGTACTCCCCACAGTTTCTATAATAAAAACTTCCTGGGACACTCTCTAATGTCTATACTCCCTGTTTTGACATGTGGCTGCTGCAACATGTGACTGGCGGACTGTATGAGTAAGAACCGCAAGGTTTGAAATGTGTTGGTACTACAGGGTTGGACCTGGGGTCTACATGCCACATGTTTTGTTTTTTACTTTCAATTTAAATAAAGTTTTTTTGTATTTTATTCCATGACTTAAATAAATAGCCTTTTATGCTACTGCTTATTATCGCTTGAGCCAGTGACTTTCCAGAGAAAAAGGACTATATGATCAAAGGAAATATATACCAGGTGGTATTGGTGAGAGGTTTTTGCTATAAACTAATGCTGGAAATAATGAAATGTTACGATCGTGTGGGCAAACTAAGCACGGGGCCCACACGATCGTACCCAAAGAGGGATGGATGCACGCACGCAGGTTGCACACGGGTTTCAAGCAACTGGCCCTGTGCTACAGGGAGGATGAAATGGCTCTACCTAAGCGGGGTATTCGCCCCACTAAAGGGCGGCCCAGCGGTCTTCAGAATTGGGCCTAGCTAATCCTAGGAACCACGCACAAGAACAGGACACATACACATGTTCCATGACAGGGACAACTGGACAGAGAGTGGACACACAGAGCTGGAATCACAGCATACAGCAGGCAAAATGCAACCACTAGTAACAGATGATAAGCTGAATATAAATACCAGGTATTAGTTGACATTTTGTACAAAACGTGGAAACTAGCAGGCCAACTTCACGGCTCCTGGTTATACCGCTAGTCCCTACACTAACCAGGAGTCCAGCAGAACCGGACACAGTTCACACAGCACGCTGCAACAGGACAGGACAAAGATCACAGGTCATACAGCAAGCTAACACAAAACTGACAAAAAATAAACGTACAAACAGACATGAACCAGCGCAACTTTACACAGATGAAACCCACAACAAGTCTATGTGTCCTCATACATGGGGATAGACAGTTAGCAACCGAGCTGACATAGGGAACCTTGTCAGGGATCCACCAACTGACACACAGACAGAGACATAAGACGTTTGGAGACCGCAACTGTAAAGGGGGGAAGAAAAGGGAAGCTGCATGTGCTGCAGACCAGGACTACAGGTGTCCAAACCATCTTCAGGGAAGCAGAGAGACACAACCAGACCTACTTGCAACCACAGAGTGGGAACATAACAGATACATCCAAACAGTACAAGACCAGCCTCAGACTGAGGAGAGCTGGGTTTATATGTTCTGAAGGCTAAAGGGGATTGGCTGCTGGAGATTATCACACCCAGCCAACTCAATTAACCCTCAACCACCTGTAGCTGTGCTGCTAGGAAGCTTAGAACTACAGATCCCAGCAGCACACGTAACAGTCAAACACTTGAACTCACCTATCTACGACTGAATGAATGTAGCATCAGGGCACATATGAGACTACCACTGCCCTCATTTCAGCGTATGCCAGAGCCTATTTTTCGGGATTGTTGGGAGTCTCAGTGAACAAGTCCCCACCACTCTGCAAGTTATTTTCTATCCCTTGGTTAGGGGATAACTAGTTTTGAGGGGATAATTCCTTTAAACTCATCAGACAGCAGAAGACCTATCAGAGTGGCAGCATATATGGTACAAAATATATTAAAGTATTGCTATTCCTCCATGATAAAATACGCAATGTTTCAACCTTAGTGGTCTTTGTTAAGCGTGTGGCTGACTACATTTATTTGATATCAGGATTTTAAGACACACAGAACACGAAAAAAAACTCAATTTAGGCCGCTTGCAGACGACCGGGTCAGATCCCGCTGCGAGAATTCTTGCAACAGGATGTGGACCCGTGCCCCTGCACAGCCCTGCGGCTCACCCGCTCCTGGCGTCCTCCGTCTCTGCTATACGCTGGCTGCTGGCCAGCTGGTGCATGTGAAGAGCGGAGCCGGCCTGGCAGTACTGACATTTCTTTGCCGGCCTCTACGAGACCTGCACAGAAATAGAACATGCTGCGATTTGTTTTCCGCGTGTGTTTTTACGTGGAAAAATCGCAGCCGTCTGCATAGGATTGTGTTTTTCAATGAGAGGAAACATAGATTACTCATGACTATTGGTGTTAATTCGAACACAATGGGGTAAGATATCTTGTTGTGAGATATGCAGGACCATGTGGGGAGGGTGGTAGCTTTGCTGGATTGTAGTGGTTTGAGAATCATTTGAGGTTGCTGGTTCTCCTCCTTCACCATGTTGGCCCTGAATGAATTTGAAGATAACCTATTCGTGTGCTGCAGGGCAGTAAGTTAGCATCTCAGGTGATTTAAACCAATAAGGACCAAGCAAAGTAAATAAACATCTCTAAGTCCTGGGCTTTAATTCTGTGCCATAGTAAGAATATGGCACAGGATTAAAGCTCCTGCAATCTAACAGGAATATCTATCTTCAATACTAAGCCTGACCACTGAATTAAGGACTGAGCTATCTGCTGCCTGCAGAAATCTTCTCAGTGCATAAGCACAATGGTCTGGCAAACAGCTGATCAGTAGGGTTTTGGGCAATAGACCCCTGCTGATCTACTATTGAGGGTCCTTTTACCTGTGAGCGATTATCATTTTGTGTAATTGCATGCCTCGGCTGAATGACAAACAAGAATTCACTTTTCGCTCGTCATTCACTTTTTGCATGTAGAAAACTGAATGAGGGATCAACCCGTTCATTTATGAATGACTGCCTGCTTACTGTGAATGGAGGCCGGTGAGTTGGAAAGATCCCTGGCTTGCTCCATGTCCATTTACTAGTGATGATCATTCCTGTGTAAAAGCACAGGACCGATTATCACTCCGAAGACCTGTCGAGCATCTGCATCTAACAGGTTGCGCCATGTAAAAGGTCCATGATGACTTGTGCTCAGGATAGTCCATCAAAAGTTTATGACTGGAAAACTTCTTTAAGATAAGAGAACAAAAGCTTTTAATTGGGTTACGATAAGATAATTTTCCGTGCTGTGCTTGCACAAGTAGGCTGCCTGTCCACAGGCAGCTTTGAATTGCGTTCACCGCGGCAATAATCCGGCCACGGGGAATGCAGTGAAAGCTCTTCATAGCGTTGCTATGGAGATTGCTTCCCCCTCTCCACGAACAGAGAATCATTGCAATTCTCTGCTCACGGGCGGCAATTCGCACCATAGATCTGCTGAGGGATACCGCCGCCGGGGAGAAGGAGCCGGCAGACAGATCTCCGCTGTCAGCCTATCTAGGCTGACCGCGGAGAATCACGATAAATTTGCAGCATGCTGCGAATTTCCATCGCAATGATTCTCCGCTCGTGGACAGGGGGGAAGCGATCTCCGCCGCGGAATACCGCAACGCCCATGGACAGGCAGCCTTAATCTAAAATTTGCTGCATTTGTCACTGGCAGACCTGGAAGTCATCTTAAAGTCTCCGCGTGCTATAACAACTAGAGATGAGCGAACGCGTTCGTCCGAGCTTGATATTCGTGCGAATATTAGGGTGTTCGGGATGTTCGTTATTCGTAACGAACACCATGCGGTGTTCTGGTTACTTTCACTTCCTTCCCTGAGACGTTAGCGCGCTTTTCTGGCCAATTGAAAGACAGGGAAGGCATTACAACTTCCCCCTGCAACGTTTAAGCCCTATACCACCCCCCTGCTGTGAGTGGCTGGCGAGATCAGGTGTTCGCCTAATATAAAAGTCGGCCCCTCCCGCGGCTCGCCTCAGATGCGGTGTGAGTTAGATGAGGGACAGTGCTGTTTATACCGGAGCTGCTGTAGGGAAAGAATTGGTAGTTAGTGTAGGCTTCAAGACCCCCCAAAGGTCCTTATTAGGGCCACTGATAGCTGTGTGTTGGCTGCTGTTAGCAGTGGGATTTTTTTTTTCTCAAAATCGCCTCTGCAGACCGTTGCACCTGGCATTAGGGACAGAAGTGCTGCATAGGCAGGGAGAGTGTTAGGAGTGAGTGTAGCCTTCAAGAACCTCAACGGTCCTTTCTAGGGCCATATTTATCAGTGTGCAGTACTGTCCAGGCTGCTGTTAGCTGTGCTGCATTTTTTGTGGGCTTCTCAAAATCGCCTCTGCAGAGCATTCCACCCTCCATTGATACTGCAGGGAAAGAATTGTATAGGCAGGGCCACAACACAGTTATTATTCATAGAATATACGCAGTGCTGCCTTTTGGTGGGAAAAAACTGAAAACAAATCTATTTGTCCAGCCTCTGTCCGTCCTTACGGGCGGTGGAGACGTGTGAGCTGCGTGAAAAACATTGCTAAATCATACGCACCCAGCTACGCTTTACTGCTGGCTTCGCCATTTGCTTTCCTTAATTGGGAAAAAAAATACCTGCTCTGCCAGAGTTATAATAACTCTGCTACCCTCACGTTCTGTGACACATAAGCAGGGACACAGCACAGTTATTAAACTTCTCATGTTCATAGAATATACGCAGTGCTGCCTTTTGGTGGGAAAAAACTGAAAACAAATCTATTTGTCCAGCCTCTGTCCGTCCTTACGGGCTGTGGACACGTGTGAGCTGCGTGAAAAACATTGCTAAATCATACGCACCCAGCTACGCTTTACTGCTGGCTTCGCCATTTGCTTTCCTTAATTGGGAAAAAAAATACCTGCTCTGCCAGAGTTATAATAACTCTGCTACCCTCACGTTCTGTGACACATAAGCAGGGACACAGCACAGTTATTAAACTTCTCCTGTTCATAGAATATACGCAGTGCTGCCTTTTGGTGGGAAAAAACTGAAAACAAATCTATTTGTCCAGCCTCTGTCCGTCCTTACGGGCGGTGGAGACGTGTGAGCTGCGTGAAAAACATTGCTAAATCATACGCACCCAGCTACGCTTTACTGCTGGCTTCGCCATTTGCTTTCCTTAATTGGGAAAAAAAATACCTGCTCTGCCAGAGTTATAATAACTCTGCTACCCTCACGTTCTGTGACACATAAGCAGGGACACAGCACAGTTATTAAACTTCTCATGTTCATAGAATATACGCAGTGCTGCCTTTTGGTGGGAAAAAACTGAAAACAAATCTATTTGTCCAGCCTCTGTCCGTCCTTACGGGCGGTGGAGACGTGTGAGCTGCGTGAAGAACAGTGCTAAATCATACGCACCCAGCTACGCTTTACTGCTGGCTTCGCCATTTGCTTTCCTTAATTGGGAAAAAAAATACCTGCTCTGCCAGAGTTATAATAACTCTGCTACCCTCACGTTCTGTGACACATAAGCAGGGACACAGCACAGTTATTAAACTTCTCATGTTCATAGAATATACGCAGTGCTGCCTTTTGGTGGGAAAAAACTGAAAACAAATCTATTTGTCCAGCCTCTGTCCGTCCTTACGGGCGGTGGAGACGTGTGAGCTGCGTGAAGAACAGTGCTAAATCATACGCACCCAGCTACGCTTTACTGCTGGCTTCGCCATTTGCTTTCCTTAATTGGGAAAAAAAATACCTGCTCTGCCAGAGTTATAATAACTCTGCTACCCTCACGTTCTGTGACACATAAGCAGGGACACAGCACAGTTATTAAACTTCTCATGTTCATAGAATATACGCAGTGCTGCCTTTTGGTGGGAAAAAACTGAAAACAAATCTATTTGTCCAGCCTCTGTCCGTCCTTACGGGCGGTGGAGACGTGTGAGCTGCGTGAAGAACAGTGCTAAATCATACGCACCCAGCTACGCTTTACTGCTGGCTTCGCCATTTGCTTTCCTTAATTGGGAAAAAAAATACCTGCTCTGCCAGAGTTATAATAACTCTGCTACCCTCACGTTCTGTGACACATAAGCAGGGACACAGCACAGTTATTAAACTTCTCATGTTCATAGAATATACGCAGTGCTGCCTTTTGGTGGGAAAAAACTGAAAACAAATCTATTTGTCCAGCCTCTGTCCGTCCTTACGGGCGGTGGAGACGTGTGAGCTGCGTGAAGAACAGTGCTAAATCATACGCACCCAGCTACGCTTTACTGCTGGCTTCGCCATTTGCTTTCCTTAATTGGGAAAAAAAATACCTGCTCTGCCAGAGTTATAATAACTCTGCTACCCTCACGTTCTGTGACACATAAGCAGGGACACAGCACAGTTATTAAACTTCTCCTGTTCATAGAATATACGCAGTGCTGCCTTTTGGTGGGAAAAAACTGAAAACAAATCTATTTGTCCAGCCTCTGTCCGTCCTTACGGGCGGTGGAGACGTGTGAGCTGCGTGAAAAACATTGCTAAATCATACGCACCCAGCTACGCTTTACTGCTGGCTTCGCCATTTGCTTTCCTTAATTGGGAAAAAAAATACCTGCTCTGCCAGAGTTATAATAACTCTGCTACCCTCACGTTCTGTGACACATAAGCAGGGACACAGCACAGTTATTAAACTTCTCATGTTCATAGAATATACGCAGTGCTGCCTTTTGGTGGGAAAAAACTGAAAACAAATCTATTTGTCCAGCCTCTGTCCGTCCTTACGGGCGGTGGAGACGTGTGAGCTGCGTGAAGAACAGTGCTAAATCATACGCACCCAGCTACGCTTTACTGCTGGCTTCGCCATTTGCTTTCCTTAATTGGGAAAAAAAATACCTGCTCTGCCAGAGTTATAATAACTCTGCTACCCTCACGTTCTGTGACACATAAGCAGGGACACAGCACAGTTATTAAACTTCTCATGTTCATAGAATATACGCAGTGCTGCCTTTTGGTGGGAAAAAACTGAAAACAAATCTATTTGTCCAGCCTCTGTCCGTCCTTACGGGCGGTGGAGACGTGTGAGCTGCGTGAAGAACAGTGCTAAATCATACGCACCCAGCTACGCTTTACTGCTGGCTTCGCCATTTGCTTTCCTTAATTGGGAAAAAAAATACCTGCTCTGCCAGAGTTATAATAACTCTGCTACCCTCACGTTCTGTGACACATAAGCAGGGACACAGCACAGTTATTAAACTTCTCATGTTCATAGAATATACGCAGTGCTGCCTTTTGGTGGGAAAAAACTGAAAACAAATCTATTTGTCCAGCCTCTGTCCGTCCTTACGGGCGGTGGAGACGTGTGAGCTGCGTGAAGAACAGTGCTAAATCATACGCACCCAGCTACGCTTTACTGCTGGCTTCGCCATTTGCTTTCCTTAATTGGGAAAAAAAATACCTGCTCTGCCAGAGTTATAATAACTCTGCTACCCTCACGTTCTGTGACACATAAGCAGAGACACAGCACAGTTATTAAACTTAGATAATTCATTCACTAGAGGCAGTGGGGCCTTTCGTTTTCCAAAAAGGGCAAAAATTATATTTGGCCTGCAGTCTTGCGCCAATTTATTTCCTGCCTGTGAAATCAAATCACTGGTAATACAGCATGCTGAGGGGTAGGGGTAGGCCTAGAGGACGTGGACGCGGCCGAGGACGCGGAGGGCCAAGTCAGGGTGTGGGCACAGGCCAATCTCCTGATCCAGGTGTGTCGCAGCCGACTGCTGCGCGATTAAGAGAGAGGCACGTTTCTGGCGTCCCCACATTCATCGCCCAATTAATGGGTCCACGCGGGAGACGGTTATTAGAAAATGAGCAGTGTGAGCAGGTCCTGTCCTGGATGGCAGAAAGTGCTTCGAGCAACCTATCGTCTACCCGCAGGTCTGCGCCGTCCACTGCTGCCAATCCGAATCCTCTGTCTGCTGCTCCTCCTTCCTCCCAGCCTCCTCACTCCACTACAATAACACCTGCTCAGGAGCGGGAGCACTCCCAGGAACTGTTCTCGGGCCCCTGCTTAGATTGGGCAGCAGCGGTTCCTCTCCCACCAGAGGAGTTTATCGTCACTGATGCCCAACCATTCGAAAGTTCCCGGGGTCCGGGGGAAGAGGCTGGGGACTTCCGCCAACTGTCTCAACAACTTTCTGTGGGTAAGGAGGACGATGACGATCAGACACAGTTGTCTTGCAGTGAGGTAGTAGTAAGGGCAGTAAGTCCCAGGGAGCAGCGCACAGAGGATTCGGAGGAAGAGCAGCAGGACGATGAGGTGACTGACCCCACCTGGTGTGCAACGCTTACTCAGGAGGACAGGTCTTCAGAGGGGGAGTCAAGGGCATCAGCAGGGCAGGTTGCAAGAGGCAGTGCAGTGGCCAGGGGTAGAGGCAGGGCCAGACCGAATAATCCACCAAGTGTTTCCCAAAGCGCCCCCTCGCGCCATGCCACCCTGCGGAGGCCGAGGTGCTCTAAGGTCTGGCAGTTTTTCACAGAGACGCCTGACGACCGACGAACAGTGGTGTGCAACCTTTGTCGCGCAAAGCTCAGCCGGGGAGCCAACACCAACAGCCTCACCACCACCACCATGCGCAGACATATGATGGCCAAGCACCCCGCAAGGTGGGACAAAGGCCGTTCACCGCCTCCGGTTTGCACCCCTGCCTCTCCCCCTGTGCCCCAACCTGCCACTGAGATGCAACCCCCCTCTCAGGACACAGGCACTACCGCCTCATGGCCTGCACCCACACCCTCATCTCCGCTGTCCTCGGCCCCATCCAGCAGTGTAGTTCAGCGCACCGTTCAGCCGTCGCTTGCGCAAGTGTTCGAGCGCAAGTACGCCGCCACGCACCCGCACGCTCAAACGTTAACCGTCCGCATCGCAAAATTCATCAGCCTTGAGATGCTGCCGTATAGGGCTGTGGAAACGGAGTCCTTCAAAAGTATCATGGAGGCGGCGGCCCCGCGCTACTCAGTTCCCAGTCGCCACTACTTTTCCCGATGTGCCGTCCCAGCCCTGCACGACCACGTCTCCCGCAACATTGTGCGCGCCCTCACCAACGCGGTTACTGCCAAGGTCCACTTAACTACGGACACGTGGACAAGCACAGGCGGGCAGGGCCACTACATCTCCCTGACGGCACATTGGGTGAATTTAGTGGAGGCTGGGACAGAGTCAGAGCCTGGGACCGCTCACGTCCTACCCACCCCCAGAATTGCGGGCCCCAGCTCGGTGCTGGTATCTGCGGAGGTGTATGCTTCCTCCACTAAAGCACCCTCCTCCTCCTCCTCCTCCTCTGTCTCACAATCAAGATGTGTTAGCAGCAGCATGTCGCCAGCAGTCGGTGTCGCGCGGTGTGGCAGCACAGCGGTGGGCAAGCGTCAGCAGGCCGTGCTGAAACTACTCAGCTTAGGCGATAAGAGGCACACGGCCCACGAACTGCTGCAGGGTCTGACACAGCAGACCGACCGCTGGCTTGCGCCGCTGAGCCTCCAACCGGGCATGGTCGTGTGTGACAACGGCCGTAACCTGGTGGCGGCTCTGCAGCTCGGCAGCCTCACGCACGTGCCATGCCTGGCCCACGTCTTTAATTTGGTGGTTCAGCGCTTTCTGAAAAGCTACCCACGCTTGTCAGACCTGCTCGTAAAGGCGCGCCGGCTCTGCGCACATTTCCGCAAGTCCCACACGGACGCTGCCACCCTGCGCACCCTGCAACATCACTTTAAGTTGCCAGTGCACCGACTGCTGTGCGACGTGCCCACACGGTGGAACTCTACGCTCCACATGTTGGCCAGGCTCTATGAACAACGGAGAGCTATAGTCGAATACCAACTCCAACATGGGCGGCGCAGTGGGAGTCAGCCTCCTCAATTCCTTTCAGAAGAGTGGGCCTGGTTGGCAGACATCTGCCATGTCCTTGGTAATTTTGAGGAGTCTACCCAGGTGGTGAGCGGCGATGCTACAATCATTAGCGTCACCATCCCTCTGCTATGCATCTTGAGAAATTCCCTGCAAACCATAAAGGCAGCTGCTTTGCGCTCGGAAACGGGGGCGGGGGAAGACAGTATGCCGCTGGATAGTCAGGGCACCCTCCTGTCTATTTCTCAGCGCGTACAGGAGGAGGAGGAGGAGCATGAGGAGGATGAGGAGGAGGGGGAAGAGACAGCTTGGGCCGCTGCTGACGGTACACCGGCTGATTGCCTGTCATCCTTTCAGCGTGGCTGGCCTGAGGAGGAGGAGGAGGAGGAGGAGGATCCTGAAAGTGATCTTCCTAGTGAGGACAGCCATGTGTTGCGTACTGGTACCCTGGCACACATGGCTGACTTCATGTTAGGATGCCTTTCTCGTGACCCTCGCGTTGCACGCATTCTGGCCACGACGGATTACTGGGTGTACACACTGCTCGATCCACGGTATAAGGAGAACCTGCCCACTCTGATTCCCGAAGAGGAAAGGGGTTCGAGAGTGTTGCTATACCACAGGACCCTTGCGGACAAGCTGATGGTAAAATTCCCAGCCGACAGCGCTAGTGGCAGAAGGCGCAGTACCGAGGGCAAGGTAGCAGGGGATGTGCGTAGATCGAGCAGCATGTACATCCCAGGCAGTGCAACAGTCTTTAAGGGCCTGGCCAGCTTTATGGCTCCCCACCAAGACTGTGTCACCGCTCCCCAGTCACGGCTGAGTCGGCGGGAGCACTGTAAAAGGATGGTGAGGGAGTACGTAGCGGATCGCACGACCATCCTTGGTGACGCCTCTGCCCCCTACAACTACTGGGTGTCGAAGCTGGACATGTGGCCTGAACTAGCGCTGTATGCCCTGGAGGTGCTTGCTTGTCCTGCGGCTAGCGTCCTGTCGGAGAGGGTGTTTAGTGCGGCTGGGGGAATCATCACAGATAAGCGTAGCCGCTTGTCAACCGACAGTGCCGACAGGCTAACACTCATCAAGATGAACAAAGGCTGGATTTCCCCAGACTTCTGTTCTCCACCAGCGGACAGCAGCGATACGTAAGCAATACGTAGGCTGCACCCGCGGATGGAAGCTACGTTCTCTCTCACCATCCAAAACGGGGACATTTCTGCTTCATCAATCTGTGTCTAATATTCCTCCTCCTCCTCCTCCTGCTCCTCCTCCTGAAACCTCACGTAATCACGCTGAACGGGCAATTTTTCTTAGGGCCACAAGGCTCACTCAAATAATTTTTCAGAACAATTTTTATAAGTTTCAATGCGCTTAAAAGCATTGGAACTTTAACTTGAACCAATTTTTCGTTACACTGGGCTGCCTCCAGGCCTAGTTACCACTTAAGCCACATTAACCAAAGCGATTAATGGGTTTCACCTGCCCTCTTGGCTGGCCATGGCCAATTTTTGGGATGTACATTAGTACTGTTGATACAGCAATTTTTGTGGGCCCTCGCCTACAGTGTAATCAAATTAATTTTTAGCCCACCTGCATTACAGCTGACGTTACCTCAGCTGTGTTGGGCAATGCAATGGGATATTTTTATGTACCGCCGGTGGGTTCCAGGGAGCCACCCATGCTGTAGGTGCACACTGAGTTTTTAATACATCTGTACACTTCTAAAGAACCCGTCTGACTGGGGCATGCAGTGTGGGCCGAAGCCCACCTGTATTACGCACGACATTACTACCTCAGCTGTGTTGGGCAATGCAATGGGATATTTCTATGTAACGCCGGTGGCTTCCTGGCACCCACCCA
Source organism: Eleutherodactylus coqui (assembly GCF_035609145.1). Lineage (NCBI taxonomy): Eukaryota > Metazoa > Chordata > Amphibia > Anura > Eleutherodactylidae > Eleutherodactylus > Eleutherodactylus coqui. The sequence continues at coordinate 212,336,689 of NC_089837.1, read as the reverse complement.
GGCAGTGGGTCCACAGGGAGTTTAACCGACATGTGTCCACTTGTAAAGAACCCCAGTCTGACTGGGGCATGCAGTGTGGGCCGAAACCCACCTGCATTAACCCTTTCCAGTCCACTGTGTGACCTTTGAAGACATTAGGGTTTAAGGCTGTACAGCTCCGTTGTTGGTAGACGTCCGTCGGGGTTCTCTTACTGTATATTGCCAGCCTCTCTGCTGTCGGAGCCTATCCTACGTGTCAGCTCATGCAGTACTGGCTTTAGCCAGCATATAGCGCCGTTGTATAACAGCAGAAAAAGAGTAAGCCCCCTAGGAAAACCATATACAAATTGGATTGGAAAGGGTTAAGCACAACATTACTACCTCAGCTGTGTTGGGCAATGCAATGGGATATTTCTATGTACCGCCGGTGGCTTCCTGGCACCCACCCATGCTGTAGGTGCACACGGACTTTTTACTACATCTGTACACTTATAAAGAACCCCAGTCAGACTGGGGCATGCAGTGTGGGCCGAAGCCCACCTGCATTAAGCACGACATTACTACCTCAGCTGTGTTGGGCAATGCAATGGGATATTTCTGTGTACCGCCGGTGGGTTCCAGGGAGCCACCCATGCTGTGGGTCGACAGGGACTTCACAATAGGGAGTTGTACCTGCCTGTGTCTATGAATTAAAAAGCCCGGTCTGACTGGGGCATGCAGACACCTTGACAGAATGAATAGTGTGTGGCACATAGGTTCCCCATTGCTATGCCCACGTGTGCAGCTCCTGATGGCGGTGGCACAGGATTCTATTTCTCATTGCTTCTGTACAGCATTGTGGGCTATCGCTCCGCCACATTTAAAGAGGGTCGCTGCCTAGCCGTGCCAACCTCTGCAGTGTGTGCCTGCGGTTCCTCCTCATGGCAGACGCAATTCTAAATAGACATGAGCGTGGTGTGGCATGAGGGCAGCTGAAGGCTGCCCAGGGACACTTTGGTGTGCGCTGTGGGGGGGGAGGGGGGGCGGTTGGGCAGCATGTAACCCAGGAGAAGTGTCAGTGGAGTGTCATGCAGGCAGTGATTGTGCTTTGTTGGAGGTAGTGTGGTGCTTAGCAAAGGTATGCCATGCTAATGAGGGCTTTTCAGAAGTAAAAGTTGTTGGGAGGGGGGGGGGCCCACTCTTGCCGCTATTGTGGCTTAATAGTGGGACCTGTGAACTTAGGATGCAGCCCAACATGTAGCCCCTCGCCTGCCCTATCCGTCACTGTGTCATTCCCATCACTTTCCTGAATTGCCCAGATTTTCACACATGAAAACCTTAGCGAGCATCGGCGAAATACAAAAATGTTCTGGTCGCCCATTGACTTCAATGGGGTTCGTTGTTCGAAACGAACCCTCGAGCATCACGGGAAGTTCGTTACGAATAACGAACACCCGAACATTTTGGTGTTCGCTCATCTCTAATAACAACCCATCAGGACCGAGCGATCACATCACAAAATCCAATGCCTGCCCTTTTTATGACACAGTCGCACTGACTACAGCGTGTAAAGTGTTAAACAGTAGGGACTAGCAGTTTTGATGGTCCTTGCTGTTACAGCTGGAGCCAGGATGGGAGCTAGGCTGTCATCAGACATTCGTGCCCTCACTCCCTCTGGCAATGGTGTCCTGTTCTAGGCTTTTGATGCAGTGCCACAAAAGGGTACCTTCAACAAAATAAAAACCCTTAAAGACGACTGTAAAAAGGCATATGGGAGGTTGTTAAAGGGTTATATAAAATAGCAACCACAGTGCAGCAAAAGATATTCATTTCCACTCTGTACCACCAGGTAGCACACTCGCTAATGACCTCACTACCCTATGATAATTTTTACATTCTTATGTTTAATCTCTTTTTTATGTTTAATCATCTTTTTTATTAAGATTTAGCAGATAAAAAATGCGTACAAATTAATAAGTAGCTCATGCAGGGCCCTTACACAGAACAAATGACAGGGTAAGACATTATTGAAAAACTTGGATCCACCACCATCCTAAACTCCTTCTGACAATCACAGAGTATTGAACTATTCAATGTAAAGATGGAGCAACCACCTACATAACAGATCTTTTACAGAGTTGTGTTGTACTAGCTAATCCCAAAAATGAGGTAGGCAGCTAACTTAGTACCATCCAAAAAAATAATCTACCAAGGAGGAAAAGTGAAGATTGAAGAAGAGAAAGGGGAAAAAATGGGATAAGGGGAATAATAAACAGATATATAGGTAGAGTGGAAGTGGAGGAGGGGAATGAGGCAAGGGGTTCAAGATAGAAACCCCTGTCTTCTACCAAAGAAAGTTGGACGAACCTGAATCGCATGTGATTTTTAAGAAAAAAGGTTGTGGAACTCCACTGATGAATAGAAATCAATCCGTGGTTGCCACACCGACAGAAATTTATCAGTTTCTCTGGAGTGTTCTGCACACAGTTCCTCCATATTGCATATGTGGAACAATTCCTGCTGCCATTCTGACATTGAGGGAACAACGGTGCTTCGCCAATGGTGCGCGGTGACTGTTGTAGCTGCGGCCAGGAAAAAGCTAAGTAAGCCTTTCTTCTCTACACTAATCAGTCCAGGCAATATGGAAAGAAGGGCTACTTGGGGGGTATATTCTATCTTTTTCTGGCTAATTCGGTTATATATAGAGAATACCTTGTCCCAAAAGAGCCGCAACAGATCACAACTCCACCAGACATGCGTCATAGTGCCCCTATCAGTTCCACAGCGCCGACATACCTCAGGCACAGAAAGGAAAATGGCATGCAGACGAGTTGGGTATCTATACCACCTAGTCAATATTTTGTAGTTTTTTTCTTGAGCGGCACAAGCCATGGATAGTTTGTGTGTGAAGATAAATGCCTTCTGACAGTCATTTTGGGTGAGTGTGTCCCCCAGCTCCTGCTCCCAAGCCTGTTTAAGACTGGGATCTGCCGTGAAGGTCTCTCGAATCAACAGGCCATATATCGGGGCTACTGTATGTGTGAGAGGGAACTCTTGGGTAAACAGAGTTTCAAAGGTTGTGTGGGAGGACTAAAAAGCATTTCTTTCATCTTGAGTAGCAAGGAAAGAACACAGTTGTTAGAATTCCAGCCAGGCAAGATTTTGTTCACTGAATCTAATTTTTAGTTCCTGGAATGATGGTATTGAAGAACCATTAAGGATGTGGTGGACTCTGGGATCCTCTCTTGCCTCCCATTCCATAAAGTGTTCCCCAGTCCCTCCGGGTGGGAATGCTGGGTTTGAAAATAGAGGTGTAATGGGGTTGTCTACTGATTTTTAATATAAATCATGCAGGAATTTCTAAGTATACACAGTAATCCCTGACAGATGATTTGAATGAAGACTCATTGTCATCTGTTTTTGTTTTGATAATCTTTTTTTACATTTCTTGAAGATGAATTACGCTTTTTTGCAAAGTTTGGCAGTTTGCTCTTTAGGGTATGTTATTCTTTACATTGTTACTTTAAAAAGCTAACCATGTTTTTTTCTCTTTTTGTGATTGCATTTCCTTTGTTAAGTGTTCATTTGCCCAGTTTGTTTTGTTTATTGAAGATTATTTAATTTTTGTAATATAAAAATTTTTATTTTATTCAATTGTCATTAAATTAATATGATAATCTTATGTTCCTAATGGAACTAGCTGCAGATAATAAATGACAAGTTATAGCAGGAATCACAATCCCCCCCCCCCCCCCCATTTCAGTTTTATTTTTATGTAGAATTAGAGTATTCTACAATGTAGTGCATGCTGCAGAGTATGTTCACTCTTATTAGTTCCTGTACCCAGTGGAGTTTATATTTCCTCATCTCAGGCTCTGAAAGCAAGTTAATTAGTTATGTTTCAGTAGGGTAGAATTTAAAGTACTTGATAAAAAGCAATATGATTAACATATAAACTCTGAGCTTATATTAGCAGGGACCCCAGTGATACAAGCCAGCAATGTTAACTGAACCTTAATGGGCATCTCAACAGTGATTATTAGGTGTCCAAAGTAATCCAGAAAGGGATATAGAACAGTCACTCTTTTGAAAGAGAACCTTGAGGGCTCATGTCCACGGGCAAAATAAGAATTAAAATCCGCAGCAAATTTTAACTCTTCTCCTGCCCGCGGATCCGCACCCCATAGGGATGCATTGACCACCCACGGGGTAGATAAATACCCGCGGATGGTCAATAAAAGGGATTTAAAAAAAAATGGAGCATGAAAAAATCTGGACCATGCTCCATTTTCATGTGGGTCTCCCGCGGGGACGGCTCCCGCGGGCTTCTATTGAAGCCTATGGAAGCCGTCCGGATCCGCGGGAGACCTAAAATAGGAATTTAAAAGAATTTACCCATCCGGAGCGGACCGGGAAGGTCTTCTCTTCCTCACGGCCGCATCTTTCTTGCTTTGGCTCGGCGGATGTGCCCGGCGCATGCGCGCGGCACGTCGGCGACGTGCCGGCGACGTGCCGCAGCCGTGACGAGTTCATCCGCCGGCCGAAAAAGAAGATCCGGCCGTGAGGAAGAGAAGACTTTCCCCGCCCGCTACGGATGGGTAAATTCTTTTAAATTCCTATTTTCAGCGCTCATGTCCGCGGGGCAGGAGGGACCCGCTGCAGATTCTCCATGGAGAATCCGTAGCGGGCCTGATTTTCCCCGTGGACATGAGGCCTGAGAGAATTAAAAAGGACCGGTCATGTCATTATGCCAGAGAGGCCTGCTGCATAGCTTTGCTGCTGCAGCCACGCAGGCATTATTGCTTCTCTTCTTTTCTGCATATTCACTGCGTTCACCAATACAGTCTATCCTTAGATTTGGCTTCTGGCACTTTAAATGTCTCAAGTGGGCATTTTTCACCACTCACTGTCAATCGATGATATTGGATTTGGAAGAAAAATAACACACAAGCAGCAGTCACTCGTTGCCCCACAAGCGCGGGATGCAATGGTGCAGAGCCTCAAATTGGAACCCGGACCATGGTTCCACAGTCCACGGAGAAAATAGAATGTAGAAGCAGCACCCGGATGCAATAAAAAGTATAGCAAACTTTATTCCTCCGTCTTAAAAATTGGCTGCAACGTTTTGACCATTCTGTTATCGGTCTTTGTCAAGCATAATCAGCCAATGCAACAATAAATGGTATAAATGACACCAAACACAGACATCAGCCAATAAGTACATAGACCACACAACTGTATACAATACCCTAATTACATACATAAATCTACAACATCACATATTACACCTAGTGTGTGCTCCTGCGTCACCTTATGCATGTCCAAGCGGTCCCAGCGTCTAACAGCACTCACCGCGCATGCGCGGCAGTTGCTGAGATCCCGCGAGAGAGTACAGCGTCACTATAGTCCGGAGTATGACGTCTCCATCGGGCATGCGCAGAGCTCGAAATGGTGCACATAACCATCATGCATGCACAATGGTATAGCGTGCCCTGACGCATACAGTACCATAGCAACGGAGTTACGTCACCAAGAGAACTTATGGGCAGATCAACTATGCAAATAATGCTCTGACTATCACCCTTGTCACAGAATAATAGAATGATGTCACCAGGGAAACTTGCTGGCAAACAGACTATACAGATCATACTCTAAATATCACCCTTATCACAATTATATTTATCCTTAAGGGGACTATATAGACGTTTGGGTGGTGTTAATAAATATGGAGTGGTTTACCTATATATATAAAACTCATAGGAAATGGATGTTAGAAGAAAAGTGGACAATTGTCACATGGTAGTAGCCATTTCCCCTTTTGTGTTACTGCGTGATAGTCTGTCATAAATGGTAAGCCCTAAACACAAACTCAACAAAAGGGTTGCAGATAACTGGTCGAGGCCAAATGGTAAACTTCATGTTATGTCTATGGGCATGGCTAACAGGATGATTTATTTGACCATTTATATTACAAATGAGGTATAAACTAGTGAGAGCTACAGACTAAATGATCAGATTTGTAACCTTCAGCATACATTTGCTGTGACTATTGTAATGCACTCATCCATCTTTTCTTCTCTTTTTTTTCCGCAATCTGCTATCCAGCCTTCACTTTCACTTTCTAAAACCACCTATATAATGTGGTACATTCCTTCTAACCCAGTGTGTAAATTTCAGACACACAGGTAAGAAAGGTCTTACTTACCACGATTTAACGTGTTTATCCGCTGTCACTAATTTGATGCTGGCAACAACACAATACATGCCTGATTTCCACTTGCACAACTGTCCAAACATCCTCTGGAAGTCATATCCCACATTCTTTGACACAGATTCAAGTCTTGTCTGGTCACAATTTGGAAAAGTCTATATATTTATTCAGTGCCAGCACATTTCTCAATACTACTCCCTTGGCAGAATTAAACAATGTACCCTTACAATATACTTATTCATGGAAATTAGCAGTTGGGTGCCCTTTTCTCAGACTGCCAATAACTCTTAACGTTACCCAGATTACCAAAACCACAAACAGCAATGCTAAAGTTATCAGAAGTTTAATCTTCAGTTCCAATCTCATTCCTCAACAGTCAGAACAATATCCATCATCTACGGGGGTTACTATTTCTATACAACCCCTTAAAGGGGTTGTCCCGCGCCGAAACGGGTTTTTTTTTTTTCAACCCCCCCCCCCCCCGTTCGGCGCGAGACAACCCCGATGCAGGGACCTAAAGAAAAATCCGCACAGCGCATACCTGAATCCCCGCGCTCCGGTGACTTCTTACTTACCGGCTGAAGATGGCCGCCGGCATCTTCTCCCTCCGTGGACCGCAGGGCTTCTGTGCGGTCCATTGCCGATTCCAGCCTCCTGATTGGCTGGAATCGGCACGTGACGGGGCGGAGCTACACGGAGCTACACGGAGCCCCATTGAGAACAGAAGAAGACCCGGACTGCACAAGCGCGGCTAATTTGGCCATTAGACGGCGAAAATTAGTCGGCTCCATGGGAACGAGGACGCTAGCAACGGAGCAGGTAAGTAAAAAACTTTTTATAACTTCTGTATGGCTCATAATTAATGCACAATGTACATTACAAAGTGCATTAATATGGCCATACAGAAGTGTATAGACCCACTTGCTGCCGCGGGACAACCCCTTTAAGGACATGGCCTTCTTTGGACACAATGATTTTTTAGGGATTTTTATTTCCACTTTTCAAGACCCATAACTTTTTTATTTCTCCATTGACGTGGCTGTATAAAGGCTTGTTTTTTGCGTAGCAAACTATATTTTTTATTGGTACCATTTTTGGGTGCTTATAATGTATTGTAAAACTTTTTTTTTTGAGAGCAGGGAGAGAAAACACATCAATTCTGCCATGTTTTTTTTTTTTTTAACAGCGTCAATCAAAGAGCATAAATGACACAATACTTTTTTTTGCGCGCAATTTTTTACGTTTTTTTCACTTTTGCACAATAAAAACCCCCTTTCTTCGGAAATTATAATTAGTTTTGCATTGTTGCAATCAAAGCCACAACATTTTTTATTTTTCCATGGTCAGAGCTCTGTGAGGGCTTTTTTTGTGTGTCACGAGCTGTCGTTTTTATTTTTTGGTACATATGGCTTTTTTGATTGCTTTTGTTGCACTTTTTTGGAGGTAAAATGAATAAAATAAGCATTTTTCCTTGTTTTTTTACGTTTTTTGCTGTGCAGGATAATTAGTGTGCTCAAAAGAAATAGCGTAAAAAGAAAAAAAACATAAAAAAAGAAAAAAAAACTTTTTTTGCTAATTTCCCCCTATTTATATGAAAAAAATTAAAAAATTAAGAAAAGCCCCACATGTTTGGTATCATCGTGTCTGTAACAATCTGTGCTATAATTTGAGCACACTAATTATCCAGTTTTTGTACACTGTTTAGGTCCTTTAAGCAAACATGATCCATAGCAGCTATGATCACTATGGTAAGGCATTGCAGAACTTCAGTACTGCAATGCCTTATCGCTGGTTATAGCAATCATAGGCAATGGCAAAGCAGGACACCTGTAGCTGCATTCTGTTGCCAGGGCAACCTGTCGGCCCTCCTCAATTACATCGGGGGGGGTCCGATGACATCCCAGAAGGAACGTACTCCCTCTGTGAACCCTTTACATGTGGCGATCTACATAGATTGTGGCGTGTAAGGGGTTAACAGTCGGGGTCGCCGTCCCAATGTACCCCTACTGTTGTTCCTGCTGCCAGTTGCCGCAGGATCTCTTTACATCCTGCAAGATCCACATGACGTAAGGTTACAGCATGTTGCCTTAAGTACCACCCTGCCATAAAGTAACCTTACGTCCTGTGGTGGGAAGGGGTTAAAGGACGGCATAGTCTGTTCACCAGTGTAATATCTCTCAAATATGAATGGTTCTTGTTGCTCTCGTGACAATATTACAGAACCTACACACAAATCACACCTATTTACCATAGATAAAAGACAGAGGTTTCTTATATCTATATATCTCTTTCACAGAACACCCCTTTAACCACACCCAAAATACCTCTGTCTCTTTTACATGGATGTCAAAGCATGACAGTGATGCCTTCCCACCAGCAAAGGGGGGCAATCACAACCTCAGGGGAGGGTAGACAATTTTGTAAAAAATAAGGTTTCTTACTAGAGATGAGCGAGCGTACTCGGAAAAGCACTACTCGCTCGAGTAATTTGTTTATCCAAGTATCACTGTGCTCGTCCCTGAAGATTCGGGTGCCGCTGCGGCTGACAGATGAGTCGCAGCGGGGAGCAGGGGAGAGCGGGCGGGAGAGAGGGAGAGAAAGATCTCCCCTCAGTTCCTCCCCGCTCTCCCCTGCAGCTCCCCGCTCCGTGCCAGCACCCGAATCTTCAGGGACGAGCACAGCGATACTCGGATAAAGCAAATTACTCGAGCGAGTAGTGCTTTTCCGAGTACGCTCGCTCATCTCTATTTCTTACCTTTTGTTTATAGAGCACTCTGTCTGTCCTTCCCAGAGGAGAGAAAGTCACTGGATTATTCGCTGAGGTCTGGAATGAGAGTCCGGTCGACATCCGAGTCATGGTACCAACATTGCTAGGAAAATATACAATCCAGGTATATTTTGGGTGTTTCAAATCATTTAAAATAATATGAATTAAGCACTTTACAGAATTATGAGATGCCATACTTTCTCAGTTTAAATTAGATAATTCCCCTTTTTTCTACATCGCAACAGACTTTTATAATAGCAAACTAGCAAGGGAGTGTCCGAAATGTGCAATAAATGATTGCAAGATATATTTTAAATGTATATCGTTTGTTTTTTTCCTCTTGAAAAGCTTGTTATCAATCTCTAGGCAGATTCTTATTCTAAGTTGCTTGTTTCATATTCCATCTTCAATAGTCTGAAAATAGTTTTTATGTCTCACAGCACAAGTGATCTGTGTCTGTCTAGCTGTCTATTCTTGTGCAGAGTGTTTTCCTGTTAAATGAGGACGTTTTCTGTTACATTTTTATAAAGCAAATTCTGCCTTTATTTGCAAAAGCTTATCAAAGGTTCTTCAACTTATTTATAAATAATTGATTAACGATTTTAATCAATAATGGAAAGTAATGTGCATTAGAGTTTAATTGTAGCATATACTTGTATCTTGCATATATATATATATATATATATATATATATATATATGTGTATATATATATATATATATATATATATATATATAATGGTTCTTACAATGCAGACCATAATTATATATTTATATATACATAAGGCATAGAGAATGGATGTTAGAAAATCGAGTTACTATATATTCAATCATGACACATTCTCTCACAATAACAACTCAGAGCTATTTCATTGCTCTGCATGGAAACAAAAGCATTTCATATACCTCATTGAAATTAATGGATGCTGGCAGTACTTGCTATTACAGGCAAAGTTCCCACTAAAGTGAATAGAAACTTTGCCTATAATACAAAGCCAGACCACTGCAGTGGGAACGGAGTTGTGTGCTTCCTGCACAACAACAGCTCTGTGCACTGGTAAGGCAAACAGCTGCCTGGCAGAGGTCCCAGGCGGCAGAACACTGTTGATCTGCTGTTGATGGGCTATCCAGAGAATAGGCCAACTATACTTTAAAGCTACAAAAGCCCTTTAAGTTCTCATTACAACTGTATTTTGTTACAGGGACTTATGATCCAAATCATAATCGATATGCAACACTGAATTGTCAGAACAGAAGGCAAGCAGAGTAGGGAAGCTGAACATGTCAGGTTAACCTGAATTCTTTTTCCCATTTTTCATGTTCATTAAAAACTATTTTGCAAAACACTAACAACATGATAGCTTGAAGCCCAAAACCTGAGTTTGCAATAATCAAAAACTTCCCTATTCTGATTTCATTCAGGTATTGTCACAAAGAACCTATGTGGATTTAACCCCTTAGTGACGAAGCCTGTTTGCGCCTTAGTGACGGAGCCAAATTTTCGAAATCTGACATGCGTCGTTCAACGTGGCATAACTCCGTAAAGGCTTTACATATCCCAGTGATTCTGACATTGTTTTTTCGCCACATGTTGTACTTCATTTAGATTGTAAAAAGAGACCGATATAATTTGTGTATATTTATTAAAAGTACCAATATTGGAAAAATTTTGAAAAAATTGTCATTTTTTCACATTTTCAACCGTAATATCTCAAATATGTCCAAACATACTGTACAAATTTTTGATAAGATATGTATTTCCATCTGTTTACTTTATTCTGAATGCACACTTTTGTGTTTTTTTTAACCATTTAGAGGACGTACAAATTTAACATTAATTTTCAGCATTTTGAGGAGCACTTTGTTTTCCTGCACCAAGCCAAGTTTGCAGAGGCTCATAAGTGTCAGAATAATAGATACACCCACAAATGACCCCATTTTAAAAACTACACCCCTTAGTGTATTCACTGAGGGGTGTCATGAGTATTTTGACCCCACCAGTTCTTTTCAGGAATTAGTTCAATTTAGGGGACAAAAAATAAAATTTCATATTTTTGCAAATATGTCATTTTAAAGACATATTTTTTTCCTATAGAGCCCATGAAAATGAGGATTTACACACCAAAATGGATACCCCCGTTTCTCCCGTGTTCAGAAACATACCCATTGTGGCCCTAATCTTATGTCTGGATGCATAACGGGAGCCAAAATGAAAGGAGTAGTCGGTGTCTTTCAGAACATAAATTTTGCTTGAAGGCGTTTTAGGCCCATAGCACTTTTGTAGAGCTCTTGAGTGGCCAAAACCAAAGAGAACCCCCACAAGTGACCCCATTTTGAAAACTAGACCCCTTAACGAATTTATCTAGGGGTGTACTGACCATTTTGACCCCACAGTTTTTGAATGAATTCAAGCCAAGCAAAAGGAAAAAATTGTGACTTTCATTTTTTTGTCAATTCTGTCATTTTAAAAACAGCTTTTTTTGTACAGCACACGCATGAATGAAGCCTTTCATCCCAAAATGGATACCCCTGTTTCTCCCGTGTTCAGAGACATACCCATTGTGGCCCTAATCTTATGTCTGGATGCACAATGGGGCCCAAAACGAAAGGAGTAGTCGGTGGCTTTAAGAACATAGATTTTCCTTGAAGGAGTTTTAGGCCCATAGCACTTTTGTAGAGCTCTTGAGCGGCCAAAGTCAAAGAGAACCCCCACAAGTGACCCCATTTTGAAAACTAGACCCCTTAATGAATTTATCTAGGGGTGTACTGCCCATTTTGAGCCCACAGTTTTTGAATGAATTGAAGCAAAGCAAAAGGAAAAAATTGTGATTTTCGTTTTTTTGGCAATTCTGTCGTTTTAAAAACTGCTTTTTTGGTACAGCACACACATGAATGAAGACTTGCACCCCAAAGTGGATACCCCTGTTTGTCCCGTGTTCAGAGACATACCCATTGTGGCCCTAATCTTTTGTCTGGATGCACAACGGGGCGCAAAATGAAAGGAGTAGTCGGTGGCTTTCAGAACAGAAATTTAGCATGAAGGTGATTTAGACCCCATTGCACACTTGTAGAGCCCTTGAGCGGCCAAAACGACAGAGAACCCCCACAAATGATCCCATTTTGAAAACTAGACCCTTAACGAATTAATCTAGGGGTGTACTGTGTATTTTTACCCTACAATTTTTGAATAAATCTAAGCAAAGCAGTAGGAAAAAAAATAAAATTTTCATTTTTTTGGCAGTTGTATCAATTTAAAAACTGTTTTTTTTGTACAGCACACATAGGAATGAAGACTTTCACCCCAAAATGGATACCCCTGTTTGTCCCGTGTTCAGAACCATACCCCTTGTGGCCCTAATCTACTTAAAGGACGCATGGCTAGGCCTATAATGGAAGGAGCACCCGTTGGATTTTAGGGTACAACGGAATAAATTCCAGGCCCCCTTGCCCACTTATAGAGTCATTGAGCGTCCAAAACTATAAAGACCCCCACAAATATCCCCATTTTCAAAACTAGACCCCTTAACGAATTCATCTAGGGGTGTACTGCGTATTTTGACCACACAGTATTTGAATAAATTTCAGCAAAGCAGAAGAAAAAAATTACAATTTTCATTTTTTTGGCAATTTTGTCAATTTAAAAACTTTTTTTTTTGTACAGTTTACATAGGAATGAAGACGTTCACCCCCAAATGGATACCCCCGTTTGTCCCGTGTTCAAAAACATACCCATTGTGGCCCTAATCTACTTACAGGAAACATGGCAAGGCCTGTAATGGAGGGAACACCCGTTGGATTGCAGGGCATAACTGAATAAATTCCAGGCCCCATTGCTCATTTGTACGGAATAAAAATTGACTCCCTAAAATCCCCCCCCCCCCACGCCCTTTTCGGTGTTCCCCAAATCTTAGATAAAAGTAATAATGTGAACTGTGTAGTATTTCCAAAGACGGGTAATTACGGAGGCTGGTTGGGATGGGCACATGGGGCAATAAAACCGGGTATCCCCCCTCCTCTCATGCTTTTTGGGAGTCATTTTTTGACCTCAGCGGCGGGGATGGGGTGTAAAAAGTGGCGCTCTGTGAGTCTCCGTAAGCTTGATGAGGTGCGGCGGTCTCACACAGAAGGCGCTCAACAAGGTGCTCCTGGAACTGCATGAAGGCGGGCGTTCCCGGGGCTTCTTGTAAATTGCGTATTACAGGTAGCGGTCTGAATAACGCCGGGCTCAGGCAGCCGTATGGGGAATCCGCTTGTGGAGGCCTGCAGCGGATCCCGGCTGTGAGCCCGGCTGTGACCCTGCGTACGGCCGCGTAATGTACTGCGCATAACTGCGTACTTACACGGGCGGTCATGCGCAGTACACTTTTTTTTTTGTTGTTTGTATTTCCCGCACCGTCGCTTAGCGATGACGCGGGTACCCGCAGCCCGTATACAACGTAGTTGCGTATGGGCTGCGGGTATATCCATGACCATGGAGCACAATGGGCTCTATGTTGCGGATATCCGCGGTAAAATAGAACCTGCTGCGTTCTCTTTTCTGCGAGTGGATTACGCAATTCCAACCCGCTAATGTGAGCGGAATTGTGTAATCCAATGCGATTGATCTGCGTATTACCGCAGATCAGACGCATGCGGAATCCGTAATTCCTATCCGGTCATGTGAGACTGGCCAAAGGTAGATCGCTACCATTTTTTCACGTGACTGGGGACCGCTCAACAAGGCCACCCGTCACTGCTCCAGGCTCTCGGTGACAGGTAAGTGAAAAACTTTTTATAACTTCTGTATGGCTCATAATTAATGCACAATGTACATTACAAAGTGCATTATTATGGCCATACAGAAGTGTATAGACCCACTTGCTGCCGCGGGACAACCCCTTTAATAAGTGGAAATGGCCCGTTCACGTGATCCTTAGTGCAGTACAGCCATGATCTTTTACGTGCCTATACTGCGCTAAAACTACGCTCATCTGAACGAGCTCTAAGGCCTTAGTCAGACGGGCATTTTTTCGCGCGATTTGCGGATCGCATGACAGATGCGCATCCGCAAATCGCGTGACCGGTGCCCGAAAATCGCCCGAAAATCTGCTCCTAGCCGCATTTCATTAGAAACGGGCCGGAGCTGTCCAGCGCATTGCATTCAATGGAGCCGGCAATACAGCCCGCTCCATTGAAAGCAATGCGCTGCGGGTGAGTGTGCGATGAATTGTCGGGAAGGGCTTAAATATATAAGCCCTTCCCTGCAATTCATCCAGAAAAGTGTTAAAATAAAAAATATATATATACTTACCTGCTCCCGGCAGCCGGAGTTCCGCGCGGCCGGCCTGCAGTGGGTGTGAGTCAGACCTGCCCCCTGATTGGCTCAGCGCTGAGCCAATCAGGGGGCAGGTCTGACTCACACCCCCTTCACACCCACTGCAGGCCGGCCGCTCTGAACTCCGTCTGCCGGGAGCAGGTGAGTATATATATATTTTTTATTTTAACACATTTCTGGATGAATTGCAGGGAAGGGCTTATATATTTAAGCCCTTCCTGACAATTCATCCCACGCACGCTGGCAGCCCATTGCTTTCAATGGAGTCGGCTGCATTGCCGGCTCCATTGAATTCAATGGGCAAACATCGTTCTTCTCTGCCACAGCTGTTACAGCTGTGGCAGAGAAGAAGGATTTGTCTTCTATATGTTCTCAATGGGGTCGGCGCTGCTGCCGCCGGCCCCATTGAGCGCACATAGAGAAGAGAACAGGAATCGCAGATCGCAGATAGGTGCGATCTGCGATTTCTGTTCTATAATTTATCGGACGAGCGCATAAAAAGCGCTCATGTGTCCGATACCATTGCAAAGCAATGGTTTTATAAAATCGCCGGACGCATGCGCATGCGCAAATCGCGGCAAAAACCGCCCGTCTGACTAAGGCTTCAGAAGGAGGCATCTACTTCATTCCCAATGAGCTGTTATATCCAGTAAAAAGAGTGGAGTACCATTACTGCTGACAAAATTAAAAGATATGTAAATAATTTCTTTAACTTTGTAATTTCATTAAAAATGCATTCATGTGAAATACATGGCTGCCAGGATAATTACACGAGGAAATATAATTTCCTTAAAAATATATATGCACAATTCAGGAGGCTGAAAAGAAGCTATAGTACATGGTTTGAATGCAAAATGAATTTCTGAATTGTAATGTGCTACATTATTGTGGGAAACAATGAATCATTTTTAATATGTTACAATGTGTCAGAATTTTAATGATTGGTGTCTTATGAACAAGAACTGATCGATAATTTCCATGAATGTCATAATTAACCAACAGCTTAAGCTGTAGCATAAACAGCTCATATTCAGAATCTATCATAATTAGTGAACAATGAATTAATATCTCACAATTGCAATTTTATACTCAAGTAGATATGAATTCCACAACATCACTAATACATTATGTTCCAGAAAGTGCAAGGCAATTGTAAATAAAAGATCTGGATAAAATTAATGAGCAATTTCTCTGGCTTATTAAAACAAAATTTCCATGTCAAAGTGCTAATGGACAGCAGTTATTATGAATACAAAACAGAAGTAAGATTAATTTAGAGTTGCCTATTATACAATTATTTCTTATTGAAAGAATGCATTACGGTTTTTAATGGAAAGTGACAAAAGGAATTGTATTGCAACCTTATGATAGAACTGGTGATTATGCACATGTGGGAACTAGGTAAAACCAAAAAGCCTTAAAGGAGATGTCTCGAGGAAGCAGTTAAATTTTTTTTTTGCCCAGTCCCCCCCATTAAGTACACATTACTAAGCCCCCCTGTAAATGACATTTCTAGCTGGTTCGTACTTACCGTTCCAGCGTTTCAGCAACTTATAAAAGTTTCCTCAAGATGGCCGCCGGCTCTTTCCCCGTCGCTCGCTGCAGCCCGACGTGCGCGCTCCCGAGACGCCGCCAGCTGTGTCTCCATGGCAACCGGACGCATCGCAGCCGCCGACCAGACACCCCGCAGCCGCCGACCAGACGCCCACCGCCAGGCAGCAGGTAACCGGCGCTAGCCCCCGGCTCCCCAGCGCTAGACCCTCAGCCCAGGTGAAGGCCCCGGAGCCCAGCGCTAGGTTCCGGAGCCCAGCGCTAGTTCCCCCGGCCTAGCGGCAGCCCCCCCCGGCGCAGCGACAGCCCCCCCCGGCGCAGCCCGGCGCAGCGGCAGCCCCCCCCCGACAAATCACTTACCTGGGAGGCTTCTCGGGGCTGCTGGGCTGGGCTTCTCCGCTGGGCAGCTCCAGTTTCTGCACCTTCCTCTAACAGAGGAAGGTACAGAATGGCCGCTGCAGCGCGCTCCCGAGCAGTGACAGCTCGTCTGCGCATGCGCAGAAGAGCTGTAGCGGGGAGCACACTGAAGCGGCTCGTGCTGAATGGAGAAGACCGGACTGCGCAAGCGCGTCTAAAAAAGCAAGCTGCCAGCGAATTTAGACGGAACCATGGAGACGAGGACGCTAGCAACGGAGCAGGTAAGTGGAATAACTTCTGTATGGCTCATATTTAATGCACAATGTACATTACAAAGTGCATTAATATGGCCATACGGAAGTGTATAACCCCACTTGGTTTCGCGAGACCACCCCTTTAAATTGTAATAGCATGAAACGGCATCATAGGAAAATGACACACTTTTCTATGAAAGTTGCATATTGTAAAATATGCTAACATAGACCCAAATGTTGCAGTGATTGTTTTTTTTTCTTATAGGTTAGTTATAAATAAGTTTAAGTTATTTTTCTTCCTTTATTTCCTTCATCCTCTCATGACCCTTTTCTCCCTATTTTCTCTCCTTCATTTCTTGACAATATAACTTTATTAGCATTTATTAGCGTGCTTATTTGGATTGGTATTAATGTAATAACCAATTTTTGCTCTTTTATTACTGTTTTATTATTTCATTATTGCATCAAAACTGATTTAACTCTGATGGCCCTTTTACATGGGACGAGCTGTCAGGAAAATGATGCCCGACAGCTTATCCCAGTGATACTCACTCCTGTACTGTTACACTAGAGTGAGTATCGCTGGCATCACTCACTGCGCTGCTGGAATGGAGTGAGACTCTAGAACTCTCTGCCTAAGGATGTGGTGATGGTGAACTTACTAAAAGAGTTCAAGAGGGGCCTGGATGTCACTAATTACTTCAGAGGGATTGCTGATCCAGGGCGTTATTCTGATAGCTGGATTAGGAGGAATCGAGGAGGAATTTTCTTTCTACTAAAATGAAGAAAATTGGCTTCTACCCCATTGGGGGTATAACTAGATGTACATATGTCTTTTATTCAGCCTTAGTTTTCCTTCACATGAGGTAATGTGTTTTCATGCTGGCCACATCATGGCTGAAAATTGCATGAATAAAGAAAAGCCACAATCAAATTCAGAGCTTAATTAGTGTTTCCTCCATTCACATGGCCAGATGCAACGTATTAGCGAAAAAATATGTTGAAGGCCTGGGAATCCCTTGGTTGGCATAAATCCTCAGAATGACTTCTTATGCCTAAATAGAGGCACCTGTAAGCATTTTCTTGCATTGAACACTGTGAAACTCCCCCCCCTCCCTTTTTTGCAGCTCCCATAGGAGTATATGGGAGCCGACAGCATATATCGGTCGAAAGATAGGGCAAGACCTATCTTTTCTGGCAGTCTATAAATTCAGTCGTGTTTGTTCTGCTTTTTTGGACCTGTTGTTTTTACATGGCTAAAAATCAGGCAAATGATTGTGATTTTTGGCCAATGCATAAACGCGGCTAAATAGCCATGTAAAAATGATGATGTGAATAAGGCCATACACACATCCTGTGGAATGCAACCCTTAAAATACAGGGTATAACATTTTGCAGCACATGCACAATTAAAAACTCTGATTTAGGATAGCCTCAGACACAGCATTTTTTGTAAAAATGACATTTTGATGCCTTTTTTGAGCCAAAGCAGAAGTAGATCCAGCAGCAAGGAAAAGTAGAATTCCTGTCTTTCCATGCTCAAGCTTTTTGTAATCCACGTCTGGCTTTGGATCAAGAAACTGCATCAAAAACTGCAAGTGAATTATAGAATCATAGAATGTTAGAGTTGGAAGAGACCTCCAGGGTCATTAGGTCCAACCCCCTGCTCAGTGCAGGATCACTAAATCATCCCAGACCGATATTTGTCCAACCTTTGTTTAAACACATTCATTGAAGGAGAACTCACCACCTCCCATGGTAACCTGTTCCACTCATTGATCTCCTTCACTGTCAGAAGGTTTTTTATAATAATAGTGAAGATGGCCTAAAGGTTAAGTTTCATTGTAAAAATGTACAACCAAAATTGACATACAGTGGGTATAAAGTCTGCACTACATGTCAATTTCTGATATGATTTTTTTCCATAGCATATAATTGAGATTTGCTGAATTCTCACGCACCTCACTGAAACTATAGCAGACTGGTCAGGTGACTTGCTGCTGGGTGTCGAACACTTTGTTACATTATGTGTAAAATATATTGTTATGGGACGACGGGGCATTTGGTGAGGCTATTGATTTATGACAGATGGAAGTAACAAGCGGCATTTTGCAGGCTTTTGACAGCTATGGTATGTTAGTACAATGGTGAATTATAAGTTGAAGTGCCTTGTGAGAGTATAGTCTGAAGACAGTTATTGAAATATTTGTAAACGTAAATTTCCATTAAAACCTATAACGTTCAAACAATATGTGCCCTCCTATGAAGTTATGTAATACAAACCAGTTTTTTAAGTAATTTTTTTAAAAAACAAAATGGGTGCTGCCTTCGCCTTCATCTGTCACTGCCACGCCATACATATACCACCCACCCGCTTCAAACAGCACAAAATTTGAAAGCATAAAAAGGACAATGCCAGAACTGCAATTTTTTTCTAGCCTTCCTCTCCAGAAAGAGTTAATAAAAGTTAATCAATACGTTATATGTACTCAAAAATTATGCCACTGAAAAGTTCAACCAAATCTGGAAAAAAAAGCCGACATATAGCTAAATTCATGAAAAAATAAAAAATAAAGTTATCCCTTTCAGAATATCACATTGGAAAAAAAATCACAGCTGTCTCAGTCAATGTATCCAGGTATCAAAGTCTTATCGAGTCCACCATTGTCAGGATAATGCCATGATGGTAGCTTCCTTATCTTTTTTCTGCCACGGCCTCAATTTCCTATGCTCTTGGGGGCTAATTTTTTCTAAGGTTTGAAAGCCACTTAAATTACAGTAAAGTTTCATTTTATTCACAAATGCAAATGCACGTGCACACAACAATTTCCTATTTCATGTAAACTGTTTAATATATCAATTACATCCTTTTGTTTCAATGGTATTTATTACAAAAAACAGATTGCACCACGATAAACAATTATCTTTCATATAAAAAATAGATATTCATTTGTAGCACATCAAATGTCGTATAAAATGGCTCATGCATTGTTTAAGTTGTGTAATAGAAATATATATAGAAATATATCACTAGCTGATATACCCAACTTCACCCAAGTTAATTTGGTTCAGATGTTTGCCTGTTGTTCGCATGGAAAATTTTATGAAGTTGTGATTATTTCACAGGAACCGAGGAATAAAATATGTATACACATAGAGCAGCGTTAGATTCTCCTCAGGCTGCATGTACCGATGTCCCTCTGCAGAATGTGCCACCCCTTCGCTTTCCTCACTTTTTACCATTAAATGTAATGCCCCCTTTTATTCAAATTTACCGCCAGACGGAAGATTGCAGCCCCTTGTCGGCCTTCAAAGCATGCTCGATCCATGCAGTCCATGGCAGCTTCCTTATGTACTTTACAGCCTTTGAGTATATGCACATAGAGGTCAGTTAGATTGTTCTGAGTATATGCACACCGAGGTCAAATAGATTCTCCTCAGTATATGCACACAGAGGTCAATTATATTCTCCTAAGTATATACACAAAGAGGTGAGGTAAATTCTCCTCAGTATATACACATAGGGGTCAGTTATATTCTCCTCAGTATATACACATAAAGGTGAGGTAGATTCTCCTCAGTATATACACATAGCAGGGAGGTAGATTCTCCTCAGGCTGCATGTACCAATGTCCCTCTGCAAAATGTGAACCTTTCCCACTATCCTCACTTTTTTCCCTTACTTTTTTCCCTTTCACTTGAGCTCCCACCAATCACCATCCCGGAGTGGCCAACACTACCATACCCACCACACTCAGACCTCCAGCCACAACGGCGATGGGGCACATGGGGAAGAGCGAAAGGGTGACCGGCAGGAAGTAGACAGTGAGCCTCCCCTTTTACCACCTGAGCTATGAGTGCAGGTTGTGGCTTCACTGACTGGGTCCCTGGGAGGTGT
The DNA here is from genome assembly GCF_035609145.1 of Eleutherodactylus coqui. Taxonomy (NCBI): domain Eukaryota; kingdom Metazoa; phylum Chordata; class Amphibia; order Anura; family Eleutherodactylidae; genus Eleutherodactylus; species Eleutherodactylus coqui. The sequence goes on along the minus strand of NC_089837.1, from coordinate 212,316,380 downwards.
AGATATATATGGTTGGTCTCTCCCCCCCTTTCCACTCTCATGACTCCCCTGGCCGTGAAGAGTGGGGGGGGCGGAGGAAATAGACTCCTGAGAAGGGTGCAGTGTGTGGAACACTAGGGAAGGCCTCACATCATAATAACAACCAGTCACAAGTTCCCATCTTCCGTTACCTAACAATTAAAAAAATAAATGTCTTTAGGATTCAAACGTATATAATTATGTTGCAGAGTGGGTTGGGGGTCGCTCCTTGTGGAGGGATACGCTTCCCATAGAAAGCGCTTTCCATACCTGGAGACTTGTGCCCAGCAGTTTTGGGTACACGTTTAAACATTTCCCCCCACAGAGGTTGATCATTCTTCGCACTTGTGTGGAGAGAGATTGCCTCAGTTATAAGTTGTCCCAGCTAGTTTCTGGGTCTCTAAATTAGGTTGCTACTTAGCCTTTAATCTCTCTTTTCTTCCTTTTTTTCTTTTCTCTTCTTCTTCCTTCTCCCTCTTACCTCCCTGTCTAACTTTCCCTGTATGTAGTTCAACTGGTATAAAGTGGATACATCCGCGGACAAGCTCTCCCCCAGGTATTGCAGAGACATTGGCTGCCATTTGAATTCAAATTGGTTTGCCAAGTGTTGGGCTTTGTTGACGGGTAGGGAAATGTTTAAGGCTTCAGTTTTCCCTAGGTTAATTTTAAAATTACTTAGGTGGCCAAATCTTGCAAATTCCTGGAGTATCACTGGGAAGGACAGGCGGGGCTGGGTCACATACACCAGAGGTCATCCTCATAAAGAGCCATTTTACAAGTGTAAGAGCCAATTTGTAGACCCTTTACATCAGGGTTGTTCCTTATCACCATTGCTAGATGCTCCATCACAATAGTGTACAGAAGCAGTGACAGTGGACACCCCTGTCTAGTTCAGTTCCTAATAGGGAACGATCCTGACAGGTGGCCGTTCACCCAGATCTGTGCCTACATGTCACTATATAGGGCCAAGATCTTACCCATAAATTCAGCGCCCACGCCCAATTGTCGAAAACAGGCGCTAGAGAATCTTCAATGTCCCTGATTGAAGGCCTATTCCGCATTTACCACAAGGAGGCAAAATGTGGTATTTAGAGTTTTAGCTTTTCTTATCATGAGTATGGTCTTGTTTGTGTTGTCTCTTGCCTCTCTTCCTTTTATGAATCCCACTTGGTCATTGTGAATGGAGCTAGGCAGGGAGGGTCCTAATCTATTGGCCAGCACTTTTGAAAAAAATGTTTTGTCCACGTTGATTAGTGATATAGGGCGGTAACTCGAGCACAGGGATGGGTCTTTCCTATGTTTAGGTATCACTGTGATGTGTACCACAAGGGAATGATGTGGGAAAGGAGTTGTTGGGGATACTTGATTAAATGTGGCTTTCATGAGGGGGTAAGTTCCTCTCTAAACAGTTTGGAGAACCTGGGGGTGAACCAGTCCGGGCCAGGTAAATTACCTACAGGGGACGCTTTGATGACCTCACTAGTTTCTTCTTCAGAGAAGCTTTTCTTCATGGATTCCCTGACCTTCTCTGGTAACACCGACAGAGCAGTCTCTTCTGCATAAGAGGCCATTTGAGCCAGTATTAAGATAGGGCTCATGTCGTTAAACTGGCCCTTGAGGTTGTAAAGGTCATTGTAGAACTCTCTAAAGGTCTCTATTATTCTGTCTGGGTTGTGTATCCTATTCCTGGACTTGTTTTAGATGTGAGGAATGTAGGTGTGCACTGTTTTAGTTTGTAGAAAATGGGCAAAGGATCAGCTGCATTTGTTGAGTAACGCTTTAGTATGTCTTAAGATCTTAAGTATTTTTGGTCTAGAAGGTTTCTCAGCTCCTCCTTGGTGTTTAATAGTTTGTTCATTACTGTCTGGGTGCCTAATTGTTTGTGTGTTGCCTTTAGTTGCTAGGGAGGTCATTTTTGCTTCTCTATCGCTTTTTAGCCATGTTCCGTGTTTGATGAATACTCCCTTTATTACAGACTTTATTGCCTTCTATTGGGTTGCTAGAGGCGTTTGGTCTAGGGAATGGTGCGCTACAAAGTCGCTTATCGTGTTGTGTATGTCAAAACAGCACGCAGAGTCTTTCAAGAGTTGAAGGGCTTTGATGGGACCTCTGGGATAAAGAGAGCAAGGAAGACTGGTCTGTGGTCTGATGTGTGGTTTAGGCTGTGTAGTCACATAGTGTAGAACTTGTCTCTAATGTTGGGGATGTGACCAAGATGGAAGTGGGTCTCCTGAAAGAAAATAATGTGAATCCTCTGCTTATGCAATTGGTATAGAATCTGATTGCGTTTTTGCGACGCGTTAAGGGCATAATGCATAATTACAGTGGAGAGTAATCTATTTTGCAATTGAGGGCACAGTCTGTTATGTATCCTATGGGGAGTCACACATTGGGGACAATGGTTGTCCCTGTTGATCTTGTATGGGTTCTGTGTGACTGTAAGACTGTAACTTATGGTTTTGAGTGACATGTTTTTCAGTGCATGCTTCGTACCCATGACAACATCATCCCCGAATATGTCTGTAGTATACTGATTGGCATGAAGACCCCGTGACGTTGATGGTGGAATCTGCGCCTGCGCCGTGGCAATGATGCAGTACACTCAGCATGAATTCTCACGAGGTTTGCAACAAATCCTGCGCATGTGCAGTAGTGGATTTTGAGCTGCAATGCAGGTGATGGAAGTAAGAGCCCACAATATCGGTAGCCAGGCTCGCGCATGTGCAATAGCAACACAGGACGTCATTTCACATAATGTGAATGGGTATGCAGCAGAGCAGTGGGGATGATGAGGTCTAATCGTCCACACCTGCCAGTGGATCTCACACCTATCACATTAGAGGTTTGTTTTTAACTTATTAAGTGTTGGTCGATGATTGTTGGAGGGTTTGTATATAATATGTGTATGTATAATTTGTGGGCAGTATCTTGACAAAGACCGCGGCAACGGTTGAAATGTTGCTGTATGCTGTGGATTTAATAAAGATGGTATCTTGTTATTGGTGAAGATTAGCCGTTCTGTGCACCCATCTGCTGCTCATTCATATTTGTTTTACTCTTTGGGACTGTGTTGGAGTGAAAGGAGTCCACATGCTTAGAGTGAGCGGGCACACTTACTCAGTTCAAAGCTTCTCTCTGCGAGTGTATTGTTGTGCCGCTGACATTGCATTTTTGTCCCGATTGTCATGTCTTGAGAGAGCAGTAATAAATTTCTGTCAAGTATGAACTTATCAATGCATGAGTAACTATTATGGACACTTGAATAGAAGTAGTCTTTCTCAGAACTATGCATTGCTCACCATACATCGCAGAGTTCCCCCTTCCACCAGATGTCACCTAAAGATTGGAGATGCCAATGCAAACTGGAGGTTGTATCTATGCTAACATCTTAAACTGCATTACGATCCCCACAGACAAGAAGTTTGCCTTGCTTAGATTTAGAAAGAATATGTGGAATTTTGTGGGTAAAACTCCTTTGTTTTGAGCATAAATTGAGAATAATGTATAGGTTGTATTATTTATAGAACAAGCTATTATAACATATCCACCATGCGTGTCTATTTTCTCTTGAGTAAGTTGAAATTTTTTATCACAAATTTTTTTTTATCACAATTAAAACTCCTCTGGATTTAGAGGTAAAGTGAGACTGAAATTGTGCATGGTAGATTGGTGTTTTATATGATAAGCATCTTTTGAGGCTATATGTGTCTCCTTTGCACAAAAAAATATCTCGTGTTAACATTTTTTAATTTGCCCACATAAATGCTATTTTGGGGGGCTGTTTAGCCCCTTAACATTTAATGATACTACTTTAACCCCTTCATGACATGGCCTATTTTGGCGTTGAGGACCAAGCGATTTTTTGGTATTTTTCCATCTCCATTTTTCAAAAGCCATAACTTTTTTATTTTTCCGTGGACGCGGCCGTATAAGGGCTTGTTTTTTGCGTGGCGAACTGTAGTTTTTATCGATGCCAATTTGGGGTACATAGACTATATTGTAAATTTTTTTTTTTTTTTTTTAATGATAGCAGAGAAAACGCATCAATTCTGCCATAGATTTTTTTATTTATTTTTTACACCGTTAATCATGCAGCATAAATGAGACTTTCCATTTTTTCTGCAGACCGGTACGGTTACAACGATACCAAAATTCTAACATTTTTTTTAGGTTTTCCCACTTTTCTGCAATAAAAACCCTTTTTTTTGGAAATCTTTTTTCTATTCTAAATTGCTGCATTCAAAGTCACGTAACTTTTTTATTTTTTGATGTACAGAGCTCTATGAGGGCTTATTTTTTGCGAGACGAGCTGTAGATTTTATTGGTTCCATTTTGGCGTACATACGACTTTTTTGATCACTTTTATTGCGTTTTTAGTGAGACAAAATGCTAAAAATTAGCATTTTGCCTCAGTTTTTTAGCTTTTTTTTTAGCGTTTTTTTCGGTGCACAGTCAAAAGCATGTGCAACTTATTGTACACATCGTTACGGACGCGACAATACCAAATATGTGGGGTTTTATTTTTTTTTTACCTTTTTTTATGCTAATCTGAGAAAAAGCATCGAAAATGTTTTTTTTACTCTTTTTTTTAACATTTTTTTTAATTCATTTTTTAAATCTTTCTTTTTTTTACACTGTTTGTGTCCCTCTGAGGGACTTTAATCACTGCCCTGATGATCGCTGTCATAAGGCATGGCAGAGCTACTGCTCTGCCATGCCTTATCGCTCATACAGCGATCTCAGGCATAGGCAATACAGGACGCCAGTGTCTGGCATCCTGTTGCCATGGTGACAGGCCGGGCTCTCGCGATGACATCGCGAGTTCCGGCCGGAGACACAGAGGGAGCCGCGCTCCCGCTGTGAACTCTTCCCCTGCCGCGATCTACTTAGATCGCAGCAGGGAAGGGGTTAAAAGTGGCGGGCGCATCTCCGATGTCCCCCCGCTGCTGCAGCGAGACGCCGGCTGTGAGTGACAGCCGGCTCCCGCTGCGGGATAGCGCGGGATCTTATGTGATCCCGCGCTATCTCCAGGACGTAAGTTTACGCCCTGTTGCGGGAAGTACCCCGCTCCCAGGACGTAAACTTACGCCCTGCAGCGGGAATGGGTTAATCACCATAATCGACAGTAAATAAATTAAGCATATTTACCTAGCTACTCATGCATTCAAAGTTGTCCGGAGTTATCATCTTAGGAGCGTCTATCATGTGCTAACTAGGCCAATAGATGTACCTGATACAGTACAAGAAAAAAGGAGAGAAAGAAGTATAAAAATACAATAGTAATACCATGAACAAAGTGGTCACGTCCCAAAATGTCTCATGGTATATAGTTAGATGCTTGGATCGACGCAGTCTGTGTGCCCTATCTATTGTGAAGTCCTGCAAGAGCATTCCAGCAGCAATGCTTTCATAGGGTTTTACAAATACTGCATCAGCTCAGAGGCAGACACAATGTCTGGGATCCCTTGGAATTTAACATTGTTATGGTGTGACCTTTCCACCAAGTCTGATACTTTGGAATCAGAGCTAGACTAACTTAAACCCAAAGTACACAACATTACAAATTCTACCATTTTAGTCTCTACATGGTTAATTCTGTTCTCTGCCTCAGTAATAGCTCAGATAGTTGGTTGGAAAAGTTGAGCAAGGTTAGACTGTAGGTAAATTTGAAGAGCTTTTAGCATAGATTTCATGGACGAGTCAGTAAAACATGCATGAGTTACAGAAATGTCATCAAAAATGACTGCCATATAAGAGGATATAGCATCAGGATGTGGTTGATCACCCACTCTTAGGGCCCTTTTACACAGGCTGACAGACTTTTGGACGACTTCACCAGCACTGAAGTTGCCGCTAAGGTTGTCAGCGCTCGTGAAGAGCATTCAAACTGACAGACTTGTCGCTGGCTCACTGGCTTCTCATCCGCTTTTTGTTCAGCACTTCACCTCGTATGGGACCAATGAGCGGGGAGCATTAACGTGGAGCATCAAGCCAGTGAGCTAACAAAGTTGTTTAAGCTGACTGAAAAGTCAGCTTAAACAAATACTAACAAAAAGTGAGCGATTTTTTCGAATACACACTAAATGATTATCGCCCAAATTTGTTTATTTATTCAAATTTTGAGTGATAATCATCACGGGTAAATGGGCCTTTATAAAGGATTGCTCCACAGGAGTGTCCAGCTTCTGTCTTTGTTTTGATAGGCTGAATGCAAAAGAGCCCACAGCCTACATGTTGCCATGTAGATGATGATTATGAAGATGGCTTCTGTAAGGCTCTCCTCTGAAACACTAATTGAAGTATCAAGCAAAATTGCATGTTTTGAATGTGAGGCCCTGTCGTCTGGAGAAACGTAGCTACTCCCTCTTTGTAGCTACATGGAATTCATATGCTTGGGCAAGAGCTTCACAGGCTCTAATCCTGGAGAGTTTCCCAATGGGCTTCCTGTCGTGCAAGCTTTGTTTCACTCTGGGGACCAAGAAAAGTAGAAATTGATGAGCTTTTTTGACTTGGTGGTCAACTGCTTCCTTCTTTGCGGCATCCTGGATTTAGAGGTAGTAGGTAAGCCCCGTGCAGCTGAGGTTTTACTGCTGTGGAGTTGCTCTATGGCCTTGGTGGTTAATGAGCTCTGCACTCATGCGGCCATTCACTTCGGCAGCCAAGCAATGCCCCCTGAGTCAATTTAATTTGATTTATTGACAGGAAGTCTGCAATGACATTGCAGCTGTAACCTTTTTTTTTTACTAAGCTTATATCATCTTAAATTATATTTGGATAATTTTGTAAATATTTTAACTGTCATACAAATTACTTCTATGTTTGTGCATGGTGAATCATTTTAGCGTGGCTCTGACATACACAGTGATAGCTGTATTCTGTAGGACATGTGATGCTTCTGGCTTTGCTTATTCAAGTTTAGCATGACCTACTGCTCAGCTGACTCTCCAAAGCCAACACATCTGATTACCCTAGATTGGGAACACAAAAAACACAACTGTTACAGTTTACATAACATTGAAAAATACTGTATTTGTTAAACAATGACTGTATTTGTTTTTTATGTCTTATGATACAGGAAGCCTTGTGTAATGTAAGATCAGTGGTCTTCTTAGTTGAAAAGCCACCAGTTAAAAATAAAGCAATATAAAAAAAAATGAATGAAGTGATTTCATTAATTTCTTTGTCTGTTTTGTAAATAATCTTTCTTTTTTACTCTCATTAGATGCAATAGCACTTATGAAATGGCTTTGAATCCACATGACAAATAACTAAAGCAAATCTGGAACATTCTCTAGTTATTTAATCCTTTTTTAACATTTTTTTTTTAATTTCTACTTTTTTTAACTTTCTTTTTGCATATTTGTTCATGCCATATCACATTCCAGTTTTTAATTTAGAGGAACACTAAACATTGAACATGCACAAAAATATCATAGCATTTCTTCCCTTAATATGCTCCTTTCTATTGATCCTATTTATTCTCATATTACAAGTAAAACTGAGAATCCTGTAGAAAACTCTTCATTTGTTCCAGGAGACCTGGACAAGAGTCATTCCTCCTCCCTCCTCTTCACTGTCCTGTGTCAGTCCAACCCAAAGGAGCGTGCAGAGTAATGTAAGATCAGTGGTCTTCTTAGTTGAAAAGCCACCAGTTAAAAATAAAGCAATATTAAAAAAAATGAATGAAGTGATTTCATTAATTTCTTTGTCTGTTTTGTAAATAATCTTTCTTTTTTACTCTCATTAGATGCAATAGCACTTATGAAATGGCTTTGAATCCACATGACAAATAACTAAAGCAAATCTGGAACATTCTCTAGTTATTTAATCCTTTTTTAACATTTTTTTTTTATTTCTACTTTTTTTAACTTTCTTTTTGCATATTTGTTCATGCCATATCACATTCCAGTTTTTAATTTAGAGGAACACTAAACATTGAACATGCACAAAAATATCATAGCATTTCTTCCCTTAATATGCTCCTTTCTATTGATCCTATTTATTCTCATATTACAAGTAAAACTGAGAATCCTGTAGAAAAATCTTCATTTGTTCCAGGAGACCTGGACAAGAGTCATTCCTCCTCCCTCCTCTTCACTGTCCTGTGTCAGTCCAACCCAAAGGAGCGTGCAGAGCCATATATGTCTCCTCACTTACCTCTCAGGTGTCTTTTCAACTCCCACACACCTTCTGGGTGCCTCCCATGACCCACTTACCCCCTAAGTGTTTCCACACACTTTTTGGTTGCTCTCCTTAAGGAGACACGACAGCCCTCCTGACCAACGTTGCAGACCTCTCACCAGAAACCTACTGAACAACGATGAGGTGCAACACCCTGAAACAGTTATTGTTATAAAGAACTGAATAAAGGGTCTCACATTGATTTGAAGGAATGATGCCATCCAATCAGTAGCGCTGCAGAGGTATTGTTCCATCTTCCTTAAGTGCAAGACACGTGGCTTCAAGAAAATCCTTTGCGCTGTGTGCAGAAAGATAAATGGATTGTTAAGCACCACCCATTGCCATACTGGAGGACCAGTCCCTTTCTAAGGGTGGAACAGTTGCTGATAGTAATACATCTTTATTCACAATCCCCCTGCTCCTGCTGGACTTTTATTAAAATTACTCTCTTTCCAGAGGAGGTGAGGCACATAGCAAAGGAAGGGAAAGAAACAACCAATGCTATTACCTTTCTTCTTCAGTGCATAGTGAATGCGCCACAGATTGATGGCTCAGCAGGGGTTTCTGTCCGATGTTCCATTAGTCAGTATAGGCTGTGCAAACTACACACATCATGAAGGAACAACTATTGCTGAGTCACCCTTGACAGCAGCTGTAGTTGTGTCTGCAGAAAGCGACAGACAACCATTGACAAAAGCACAGTTGGAAGTCCCACAAAGAACATTGCTCTTTAAGTGACTCTACTTTCTATTTAACCTTCCATAAGATGCAATACCAAAGCTCGCCAGTTCAGGTACAATGCACCTAACAGGCACATATTTTAATAAGGGTAACCTAAGTTGCTAATTCAAAAATTCTGCAGCTAACCAACATTTTGAGGGATTTTTAAAGAGGAAACATCCAAATTCAAAACAAATATAATGAACTGATTTTAATTGTTAGAAAATTGTAAGAAAATACTCAATACCAAATACCATTGTCATGTAAAAAAAAAATTAAAGTTAAGAAAATGTAAAAAAAATATCTCAAATCATGAGCTACAGTTTCATTGGAAGGCAAGTCACTTGAATAATAACTCAACATTTAAATGTTCTTCCTTGAAGCATAGATCACACCATATTTGCATGGGATAGACAGATTGCGGCCTGACATGTCTTGCATTCATGGTTTGTCAGCCTTCTAAGTGTGGTTTCGCTGGTGCAGATTGAGCATCAATGTCTTTTTGGAGGTAATGTTCTCTTTCTTGGGTAGGAGGACGAAATCTCTTCAGCTTGTTAAATGAATAAAATAAACTAGTTTTATAATAATCTTTATTTGTATAGCGCCAACTTATTCCGCAGCGCTTTTATAAAAATATGTTTAAAATACACACCTGAAAAAATATGCTGAGTTCAGGCACAATGTGCTTGGCAGATCAAAACTCGAATAACTTCTCCTGGGAAAGATCTAGAGTAGCCTGGTGAACACTGTTATAAACAACAAGTGAAAAGGGACAGCTACTGGATGCCTCCTAGCATGGTAAGACGAAACTAAAATGAGCATGCTGTGCCTGAGATATCGGTTGTTGTTGGATAAGGGTTTTTTATTGATTAGCCACATGGCACTATTCAAGAGGAAAGGGGTGTTCTTGAAGCAGTCACTCGCCGAGTGGCAAAAGCCTTCCAGGGGGTTGGTAAGTACATATTTGTCACATATTCTCCAGGGAAGAGAAGGTAAGGACTGTGCCTCTAATCACAGATTGGTAAACATTGCAAAAATGGCTGCAATTTGCAAGTCATTGCTGTCAGTAAATTTCTTTAGACTTCTTTCATACAGCCTTTGTTTTGTCACTGCATTGAGGCTACCCCTTCTCACATGGTACTCAGATGGCACCCTAAATGGAAGCATACTGTAAACTTTGATGAGACAAATGGAAACCTAAGGTGTCTCCATTTAACATGTTTTCTGTTTGTTTCAGTCATTTTTGGAGTACAGAACAGTGTAGTAGACTATGCTATCTTGTCCTTCAGAAATGACAGAAGTAAAGCATATTAAACAGAAACACCTTAAGTTTCCATTTAACTCATTAAAGTCTATGCTTCTACTCAGGGTTAGAATACTAGTTTAGGCAGGAGCTTTGCAAGAGATTTAAAAGATCAGGAGCACAAGCCCCAAGGCATATATTGCCCCACATGAAAAACATTCTTTGGTTCGGTCAAAATAGTTCAAACCAAACCAGAACATCAGCAATAACACTAAAATTGGTGTATGATGTAGTGGTATAGTTCAGCAATTAGCACTATTGCCCTGCAGCGCTCTGGTCCTAGGTTCAAATATAAGCAAAGACAATATCTGCACAGAGTATGTTCTCCTTGTACTTTATAATTATCATCTTTATTTATATATTGTTATGTCTGTGCAGGCCATGGGAACAATGACCTACACAGATGCAACCCAAATAAGGGCTGAGACATTCTGCTGCATTCAACCTGAACAAAGGACGCACCATGCCCAAGACCATGCACAGGATGAACACATGGTTGTGTTCACACAGGGAGAATGAACATGCACACACAACAATACAGAGGTCAACAACAATCTGCACTGTAACGCTACAACAGATACACTAAACGTGTGTGCAAACAAACAATGGCTGACAAATGCCAAAACACTAACCAATAATACCAACACGCATAAGCAGATAGAACAGCTAATAAATACAAGATATTAGTTAGTAATTTGGCCAAGGTATGTAAGCTCACGAGCCCATGGCAAGGGTCCTCACTGTCTTGTTAGTCCCTACTCTAACAACACAACTTAAACCAAGGAGTCCTGCCTGCAAGCTGGGTGATTGTGCCAATAGGAATGGCCCAATGCTGAAACCCCATGCTGGTCACCTACACAGACACTGAACATGTCGCCATTCCCACCTACAGACTGATGAGGCAATTACACCACACAAACTGAACAGCACAGTTCACACCTTGTGTCTGGTCACCTACACAGACACTAAAAATGTCACCATTCACACCTACAAAGAGGCGAGGGAATAACAACATACAAACTGATCAGGACAGTTACACCTCATATCTGCTCATCGTAGAACCAAATAACGCAAACACAACAGCACTTGTGCGTACCTTATCAAATACGGGAGGCTCCTTTTGATGTGTGTTGCTAGCTCCCAAAAGGAGTCTGGATCTGTGACCCCTATAAAGTCCAGCAAGAAATGATGTGTTGGAGCCGCAAAGCAGGGTACTCAAATATGTCAATGCATAGAATTAAAAGAATTCCATCTTTATTTAAGCCAAACACGGGCTTGATACCAATGCTTTGGCTGTTGCCGCAGCCTTTGTGACTAAATAAAAAACACTGTACAAAGACCAGTAATTGCAATAATACCACTATGCAAGTGCCAAATAATACCACAACACCATGACCACTGTATAGTGATTAAATATTACTTCCATACGGTGGAACGAGAAAGAACTTTTTTTAAGCTGACTGGAAGTCAGTGATAAAAACCTGTGAACAAAAAGAGAGCAAATTTTGTGCATTTGCACTGAACGATTCTTGCTCAAATTCATTCGTTAAAATTAATTTTGAGTGATAATCATTCTGAGTAAATGGCCAAATAATCAAGGCTTCATCCGTTTGTGCACAGGACAACTGATAGTATGGAGACTGTCCAGGCGGAGGAAGAGCAGGAGGAGGGAAACATGTCTGTACTGGGGACCTCATTAGTAACATCGGCAGATGTACACTCGGAGGTGACCGACAAGGGCCCAAGCACTAGCCGGGGGCCTCATTTGGTCCAGCCAGTGACATCTCCAGCACTACCACAACCCCGGAAAAGGGGCAGGCCAACAGCTTCAGCCCAGGAAAAGCCAGTTTTAACCCAGGAGATGCAGCAACAAGTTCCTGAGCTGCTGCAGCAGAACCAGCCTCAGGACATGGCTGAAAGCTTTTGCCAGAATGTAGCATGGGTTCTGATAGACCAGTACAGATGTTATCGCTACTGTCAGTCTCAGCAGCAACTTAACCCCCCCCCCCTCCCACAACACCAAGGTAGTCATGGCTATTTTCCTTTTGGCCATGGCCACCACAAAAACCCAACTGCTGGGTATGGTAACCCAACGGCTCAGCAGTTGCCCCGGCCCATAGTTATGATACCAGGCTCTAGTGATCACAACTGTGACATACCAGTGCGTTTGCAAAGACAAGCTGGTATAGAGTTTCATCCTTTTGACTCACCCAGAAGCAATCCCAGTATCGGAATTTGTAAGAAGCCACAAGTTACCAATTTATTATTTTTCTTACAAAAAAGTTATATGTTCAATGTCATACATTTGCTTTATAAATAAAAATAGTTCATGTTCAACAACTGTGTGTTTGGTGTAATTCTTAATGTTTTTATCTCATTTGTTAAGTCGTGCTGACAAAGTATTGAGTGCCAAAATCAACTCTGCTAGATTAGTGTTCTGCTGCAATTTTAACTATTCACCCAGAGAAACAGCACAATTAGAGGCAGCATCCATGGCATTCCATGATTAAAAGGAACTTTATTCCATTCAGGTCCCACGTACAGCAATAAACAGATGCAGTAATGCAAGCGACGTTTCGATCCTAATGGATCTTTGTCAAGGCTTGACAATAAAGTTCCTTTTAATCATGGAATGCCGTGGATGCTGCCTCCAATTGGGCTGTTTCTCTGCTGACTTTGTTGCGGGTCTGGATCCAACCTGCGTTGAGGCGTGTCAACCCCTTGGCCTGTATCCGTTTTCTCATGATGAGTGAGTGCTGCTGTATCTGTGCGGAGTTATTTGTGGATTAACTATTCACCCAGTCAGTATACACCACTGCTCGTGTACCACAGGGTCTCAATTGCACACTGGCTTTTGCTGGTGTGAATTGGGGGCTGTTGATGCTGTCCCAAGCAAAAGGCACATGTGAATGCTGCTTATAAACAGCTACCTTCAGCTGATGAATAGTAGCAGCATTCTTGTGTGACCCCTTGTTATGTAATTAACGATGGTCTCCAAGATGTGTACTTTTGCATTGTACATGGTAACACCAGCAATGCAACAGCTAAACATGAAAATTAGAGGACAACTGTACTCCCACTCCTGAAAAATGACCAAAACCCTATACAGCATCTGTGCTGCTACACATTCCATTACATCGGTGTTTTCCAACTCCAGTCTTCATGGGCCCTCAACAGGTCAGGTTTTCAGGATTTCCTTGGTATTGCACAGGTGATGTAATTTTTGTCTTTACCTCAGTCATCGTCACAGGTGTTCTCTCTATAGGATATCCTGAAAACGACTAGTTGGGGTTTGTGAGGACTGAAGTTTGGAAAACATTGCTTTTCACGTTAACTGACCAAAACCTTGTAACAGCATTGTAAAGAAGAAAACACACCATGGGCTTTTAAAAAAACATTAAATTTTTTTACATTTTTGGAGTGACCAAACAAAGGGTAATGAGGTATTAGTTACAATATGACCAAATTATACAAATACAATTTTTAAAAAAAACGCAATAGTTCGTGACATGCCTTTTAAGGAAACCTTGAGCGATTGAGGCCATCTTATATAAACTTTCAACCAATTGTCAGGGGTCCTCATTGTCTTGCCAGTCCCTACTGTGGGAGAATTAGCTCAGGTAGAGCGCAGGGTTGCAGTGTGAGCAGCAGTCAGAGACCACACCAGCAAATATAGTCCATACAGGCTTGGCCTGTGTTTATTAGAAAGCATAAAAATAAACAAAATACAGCCTTAACTTCAGGCATAAACAAAATTCTGCTTATCCAGCACTTACTATACAGAGTCCGTCCGTGGCTATACTTACGGCTTGCTGCAGCCGCACACAAAAAAACACACAGTGGGACAAAGTCCATTTTTTTCCTGGGTCAGGAATAGTGCATCCCTTGAGACCAGCAGCTTCCAGCATTCCTAGCTGCACCTAGCCTCTTCCCTGTCTGCAAAGCTGCAGACTTTATGAACTGGGTTAATTACCCAGCCTCTACAGCTGCGGAGCTTGCCTCCCCCTAATAAGACCTGGAATGGAGTGGGTGGAATGGACAGCCCCACTACCAAGCCTGCCATCCATTCCAAAAAAATCAGGCCCAAACATGTTTAACAAAGACATCTCCAGCAACTAACTTTGCTGGAGATCACGTGTCTGAATCCAGGCGAAACATAGCGATCGTCCAGGATTAACTACTTCAGTGTCTCACACTACCTAAAAAAAAAGACAAAAGCGCTAACTAAAAAATTTGGAAGCTAGTAAAAACAATTATCTGGTTTAAGAGAGTACAGATTCCCAGGCTACATGGATAGAGTCCATCTGCCATGGAACTTAGTCTGCTAAGAGTCTCTAACTTGAAGTCCAGATGATGTTGACCTACCCTGTGGATTCTGATACACTGCAACAACTTGTGTGGTTGGTGGAACTGGATCATTCACCACAGTCCAACCCCCGTCATTGATTCGGCAAAAAATATGCAGAACCAGTCTTCCGAAAGCATGTTTCTTAGAGCACAGGTAACAGCTTTCACCATGACAAAAGCACAAGAAAAACCTTGCCTGGAGAGTCAATCCCTAGGTTCTTGCGTGTGTACAATACACTGTCGATATGCTGTACATACACAGACATATGCGAGCAAAAACGTATACATATGCAACTATATGTGGCCATCCGGAATTTGAATGCAGATGGATCCATTGCTTCCTGCCCTGCAACAATTTATTCACAATGCATTACCAGTAATGACTTAGGATACAACAAAGCTGCTACTAAGTACACAAAAAGAAACAGGGAAGTTCACCATACTGCGGTGAAAGCTTACAAACAAATGAATCCACAAGTTCATAGAGAGGCAGCTGCTAAATATCAAGAAAATAAACCTGAGGTTCATAGAGCTGCTGCAGCTACTTATCAACAGAACGACCCCAAGATCCATAGAGCTGGAGCAGCTATATACCAAGAAAATAAACCCAAGTTCCATAGTACAACATTAGCTAAATATCAGTTAAATAACCCCAAAATTCACAGACCAGCTGTTCATAGATATGACAGAAATAATCCAAGAGGATGATCAGAAAGGCAATTGCTTCCATGAAGGGTTAAAGCTTTGTTCTGAATGTTGTACGATTCTGACGTTAACTATGAATCTGATAAAACTGTTGCTCTGGGAACTATGACTCATAAATGTATACAGTGTAATGCCCTTAAGTGGAAAGAAGAAGCTCCTGGTATGTGTTGCAGTGATGGTATGATGCAAATTCTTACTTTTGTGTCTTTGCCAGAGCTGCTCTATAGCTTAATTATAGGTCTTCATGCGGAGCACAAATGTTTTATGGACTGTATTAGAAAGTACAATAGTTGCTTTCAAATGACATGCTTCGGAGGCCAGCAAATTGTAAAAAATGATTTTATGCCCAGTTTCAAAGTGCAAGGAGAGGTGTACCACTTAGTTGGTTGTCTGCTGCCCATGCCCCAACAAAAACCTCAATTTCTACAGATTTATTTCGTTGGTAAAGATTAACGTGAAGCAAGCTTGAGATGCAGCAGTTTGCCTAGCATAAAACACAATTTGGTTAATAGTTGCAGTTACTCTAGAAAAAATATCTCAAAATTGTGAAAAGTTTGAAGTTCTTATACATGCAGATGGAAAACCAGCCAATGCTCATAGAGGATGTTTAATGCACCTACAGCAAGCAAAG